>NC_057865.1:259650666-260380666 GCF_019393635.1 Dromiciops gliroides
CATTATCCATGTAGATTATAACTCCCTCTAAGCCTTGTTTCATGATCCTCAGGAATTCCTGTGACCACAAAGATCCTAAATTAATGTTGATGCCATAAAAAGTTATTGAAGAGAGTGATTTTTTTCACTTTTGTGAAATTCTATTCAGTTACAAGGCATTAAGGTGATGTAATAGACAGAGAACTGGATCAAGAATCAGAAAGATCTGAGTTAATATTTGGCCTCAAACACCTACTAACTGTGAGATCCTGGACAAGTCACTTAACACTGTTTGCCTCAGTTTCTTTATGTATAAAATAAACTGAAAGGGGAAATGGCAAATAATTATTTTATCTTGAAAACAAACAAAAAAATAAATAAGGTCATGAAAATCTGGCATAACTTAAATGACTGAACAACAAGAAAATTCAGTTATCTCCACTATATGTTGTAATGAACTTCCTTCTATAGGAGGTCATATTAGGATAAATGACCAAAGTCAGAGGCTCTATGCGGGTCTTCCATAATAAGGATGAAGGTAAAAGTGTTAGTGATTGACATCTCTATTAAGTAAGTTGTAAATTGTTACCATGGTCCTTGGATAGTGTTAGTTTCTCATAACTGAGATTCCAATAACAAATGTTTATTATTAAGAAGAAGCTATGAAATGGCAGAACATACTATTAACAAACATTTAGTGGTACAGTCAATGAAGTGCCACAACTGAACTCAGGAAGACTCATCCTCTTGGGTTCAAATCCATTCTCAGACACTTACCAGTTCTGTGACCCTGGGTAAGTTACTTAGCACTGTTTGCTTCAATTTCCTCATCTGTAAAATGAGCTGGAGAAGCTAATGGAAAACCACTCAAATATTTTTTACAGGAAAACCCTAAATTGGATAGGAAGAATTGAAAACAAATGGAGTGACTGAACAACAACAAAACTTATGGACAGCTAAATGTTGTACCAGATAGAATGGATAAAGCCTGGAGTCAGGAAGACTGGAGTTAAAATTTGAGCTCAGACACTTCCTAGCTCTGTAATTCTGGGCAAGTCACTTAACCTTGTTTGTCTCAGTTTCCTCATCTGTAAAATGAGCTGAATTTTTTAAAATGGCAAACTATTCCATCTTTGCCAAATCTCTACCAAGAAAACCCCACATGGGATCATGAAAAGTTGGGCATGACTGGAAAAAAAATGAGAGAACAGAAATAAACTTCCTTAGATTGGGTTTGAAATTCAGTTTCTTGCAAACAGCAGTGGTGCCTCATTTCCTTACACCATTCATATAGTATGGATAATGGCGATCAATGCCAGAGAATATGACAAACATATTACCTCTGTTGCTTTAATAGATTTAATAAGGATCTGTGTAGATATGAGATTGTGAACATTTAATTAAGCAAATCATAAGATGGTGCCTTGGTGAATAGACAGTATTTGTAAGCATAAGATTTAAAGGAAATTATTTAGTAGGTATAGATGTCCCCTTTTGTTCCACTAACCACACTGTAACCACTTGATATTTAACAATGACAATGTTAAAGGAGTGATTTCACATAATGGAAAGAAAATGGCCAAAAGCTAGGAAGGACTGAGTTCAAATGTTCCCTCTAACATAGAGACTGTCCAAAATTGCATAAATCACTTCACCTCTCAAATCACACCAAATTTAAACTCATATAAAAACTTTAATATGGTTCTCTTATTAGATGTGAGTTTAATGAAGTACTTAATCTCTGAATAGACTATGTTCTCAAGGTTGAATTGTAAGTAAGTTCTTTTACATTTGGAATGCTTTATGACACATGTAAGGAATTAATTGTGATTTGGGTTTTTCATAAATCTATCTTTGCTTTATTATGGTCAGACTGAAAAACAATGTAAGCTTGAATAGCCTAAGAGGAGATGGGTGTGTACTTTGGGAGATAATTGAACAAACAAGAGGATATCTGACCACAGGGAACATTTATTGAAACTAAGTAACTAAGACTTCCCTAATAGCTCCCCCACACCCACATGGGCCTGGCCAGATTATAATGGGGACAGCCCATGTGGGTGTACTGAGCCAACTGGAGACTCATCATGACTAAGAACTTCCCCTTCAGGTGGGAAAGACAGCTAGAGGCAATTGGAAGGAGAAGAGAGTGTTCTGAGGGAAATGGGGAAAGAAGGCAGACAGGAGCTGCTGGTGTTTGACCTTCAGACCAAAACAGAAGAAACTGCAAGCTAATTCTCCTTAGAGCTACAGATTTCAGGTGGTAATAAGTTTGGGTTTTTTTGAGGCAAAGCTAGCTCTTTGGAGCTTGCTGGGCTGGATGCAAGTTCAGGGTGCCTGGGGCCTTTTTACCTCAGAGATTTAGATTCCCTAACTCTATTAACCTCATTAGTGTTTTGAACTTGTTCCCATTAATAAACCTATTTTGTTTTTTGAAAGACGCTATTTCCTTTCTTACCCCCAATACTATGGTGAGCTGCCCACTTAACTCTTCCCATACTAAATTTGGCCCTTACACACATAAATGTTGGTCCTTGGGTTTCCATATAAATGGATAAGACTTATTTAACATATTAGATAGCAGGATTGAGGGAGAAGTTGTGGATAGCCACTGTGCAATGGTCCCTAGATATTGACAATGGATCTAGAAAGGCTCCTAGGGCATGCTTGGAACTCCCTGTGCATTATTTATGAGAAGACATGGACTAGAGTCACAATGGATAATCTTGGTACAAATTTCAGGGAATGGAGCCAAGATAGCAGAGTGGAGCAAACATTTAGCTGAGCTGACCCAACATTCCCCTCCAAACAATTTAAAAATAATTCCTCAAACTGATTTCTATAGCAGTAGAGGAAAAAAAAAAACAGAAGAGAAAGATTTTTCCAGCCCAAGACAGGACAAGAGGTAAGAAAGAGAGATTTGTCACAGTGGGAGGGGGTGGCAAGGCTGGCCTGGAGTCTACATAATTGAAACACTGGTGGAAGGATTAGGTGGTGGTGACAGATGCAGCTGCTTCAGAAGCTCTCAAGCCAAAGATGATCTCACTACTTTGGGAGTACTTAAACATTCTAGGCCCCCAAAACTAGCACTAAAAATAGCACTGTGAAAAATTCTGAGTCTCGATACAGAGTCTTCCCCCTACGCATGCCAGGAATAGAGATTATCATTAACATAAAGTTCCAAATCAAGAAATGAAAAATGAGTAAATAGCAAAAAACAGAACCAAATCATAACAATCTACTGTAATAACAGGGAAAATCAACAAACAAACTCAGAAGATGACAATGAAGTCAAAAGAACTACAAGCAAAACCTCAAAGAAAAAATGTAAATTAGACACAAGCCCAACAAGAATTCTTGGAAGAGGTTATTTTTTTCAACATCAAATAACAGAAATAGAGGAAATATTAGTCAAAGAAACTAAAGGCAAGAAAAAAATATGAAAAACAAACCAATTAATAGCTTGGCAAAAGAGGAGCAACAATACTAAAGAAAATAACACCTTAAAAACATAATAGACCAATTTGAAAAAGAGGGACAAAATTTCATTGATCAAAATGACTTCTTAAAAAGAACAAGTGAAGAAATACAAAAGCTCATTGAAGAAAACGATCCTTAAAAATTAGAGTTGCACAAGTGTAAGTCAATGAATCCATGAGATATCCAGCCATAATAAAGAAAAGTCAAAATAATGTAAAAATAGGAGAAAATTAAAATATTTCATTGGAAAAACAACCAACCTGAAAATACATTAAGGAGAGATATATGAACAATTATCGTATTAATTTAAAGCCATGTTCAAAGAAAGAGACTAGACATCATATTTATTTCAAGAAAATATCAAGAAAAACCATCCCAACATCCTAGAAGCAAAGGGTAGAATAGAAATGGAAAGAATCCAGTGATCACTATCTGAAAGAGGTCCCAAAATGAAAACTCCAAAGGATATTATAGCCAAATTTCAGATTTTCTAGATCAAAGAGAAGATGTTTCAAATAGTTAGAAAGTGGAGCAGTTTGGTGTCAGGGACAGCTAGGTGGCATAGTGGATAAAGCACCTACTCTGGATTCAGGAGTACCTGAGTTCAAACCTAGCCTCACACACTTGACACTTACTAGCCGTGTGACCCTGGGCAAGTCACTTAATCCTCATTGCCCTGCAAAACAAAACAACAACAACAACAACAACAAAATCCTGTCCTAAACAGTTTTTAGAGGGACCACCATGGGCAAATAGCCAGAAAGTAACAGTTTAAATAACATGGAACCGTAGTTGGGATCACATAAGGTTTGGCAGCTATGATATTAAAGAGGAGGGGTTGGAATATAATATTCCAGAAGGCAAAAGAGCTAGGATTATAACCAAAGATAACCTACCCAGCAAAACTGAGCATAATCATTCAAGGGAAAACAATGGATATTTAATGAAAAAGAATCTCCCCCCACCCAGGGAAATGAGGGTTAAGTGATTTGCCCAGGATCACACAGCTAAAAAGTGTCAAGTGTCTGGGGCTGGATGTAAATTCAGGTCCTCCTGAATCCAGGGCCCATGCTTTATGCACTGCACCACCTAGTTGCCCCCTAAAAAGAGTACTTTCAAGCATGCCTGAAGAAAAGACCAGAGATAAAATGAAAATTTGACTTAAAATACAATTCTCAAGGGAAAGAAAAAAGTTAAATTTGAAAGAGAAATAATAAGGGACTCCATAAGGTTAATCTGTTTACATTTCTATATGGGAAGACAATGCATGTATCTTCTATAAGCATTATCATAATTAGGGCAGTTAGAAGGATTCTACATTGAAAGATGGTGTAAAACTGAGTTGACTGTGTTGGGATGATATAAAAATAGCTAAGAAAGAGGGATGCCCTGGGAAATGGGGAAAGCAGAAAGGAGTGCAAGAAATAACTTTTAGAGTGGAGGTGAAAATGGGGGAAGCAGACAGCTTTTGAACCTCACTCTTGTTGGAATTGGTTCAAAGGGGGAAGAATGTAGTTGAGCATTGAAATCTTATCTTCCCAATAGGAAGTTAGGAGGAAAAGGGCATACAATATATTAGAAGAGTAATATAAAGGGGATGGTAGTTTGGGAGAGGCATTGGTTGTAAGCAAGACAGACTTTTGATGAATTCCAAGATAAAAAGACATAGAAGAAAAAAACAGCAAATAGGACAGAGGAAACTGCAAAGTTAGTAGTCATAACTGAATGTTAATGGGATGGACTCAACAGTAAAACAGAAGTGAGTTGCAGAATGCTTTAGAAACGAGAATTCAACAATATGTAGTTTAAGAGAAACACAGTTGAAACAGAGGGACACTTGGGAGCTTAAAATAAAGGGCTGGAGCAGAATCTATTATACTTCAATTGAAGTAAAAAAGGCAGCAATAGCAATCATGATTGCAAAGCAAAAGGAAAATATAGACCTACCTAAAAGGGATAAGCTCAAAAACTACATCATGCAAAAAGGAATCATAGATAATAAAGTAGCATCAATAATAAACATACATGTACCAAATAGCACAGCATCCAAATTTTTAAAGGAAAAAATTAAATGGATTAAATATCTAATAGAAAATAAAAACTATATTAGTGAGAGACAAATTTTCCTTCTCAGAGTTGCATAAATGTTATAATAAGAAATAAGAAAAAAAGTCAAGGAGATGAATAGAATCTTAGAAAACTTAGATATAATAGAAATCTGTAGAAAACTGAATAGGAACGGAAAGGAGTATACATTTCTTTTTCTTCAATGTGGCGCAGTGGATAGAGCACTAGCCCTGAATTCAGGAGTACCTGAGTTCAAATCCGGCCTCAGACACTTGACACCTACTAGCTGTGTGACCCTGGGCAAGTCACTTAACCCTCATTGCCCTTCAAAAAAAATAAAAACAAACAAACAAACAACAACAAAAACACTAGAAAGAATAGAAATCAATGGAATCTTTCTTAAAATGATAAGTAGTATCTATCTAAAAACAACAGCAAACATTATCTGTATTGGGGATAAACTTGAAGCCTTCCTAATAAGACAAGGAGTCAATCAAGGATGTCTATTATTACCACTATTATTCAATTTTATACCAGAAATGCTAGCTATAGCAATAAAACAAGGGGGAAAAAAACCTTGAGGAATAAAAATAGGCAATAAGGAAATGAAACTATCACTCTTGCAAATGATATGATTATACAGTTAGAGAACCCTAGGGAATTAGCTACAAAATTAGTTGAGACAATTAACAACTTTAGCAAAGTTGCAGGATATAAATGGATTTACCACTAAATCATCAGCATTTCTATATACTAACAACAAAACCCAGCAGCAAGTGATAGAAAGTGAAATTAAATTTAAAATAACTATGGAAAATTTAAAATCCTTGGGAGTGTAGCTGCCAACCAAAACTCAGAGATTATATGGACACAATTACAAAACACTTTTCACACAAATGAAGAAAAATTAACAATTAGAAAAATATTATTTGCTCATGGGTAGGCTGAGTCAAATTATACAAATGATAATCTTACCTAAGTTAATTTACTTATTTATGGCAATACCAATCAAACGACCAAGAACTAATATATTGTATAGAAAAAGAAAACAGAGCAACAAAATTCATTTGTAAGAACAAAAGGTCAAGTGTATCAACGGAATCAGTGGGGGAAAAAGAAAAAACAATGTTAAAGAAGGCAGCCTAGAAGTTCCAGATTTCAATCTGTTACAGAGTGGGAATCATCAAAGTTATCTGGTACTGGCTAAGAAATAGAATGGTGGGTTAGTGCAATAGATAAGATACACAATACATATTAACAAATTAACAAATCACCATAGTTAATGCAGTATTTGATAAACAGAAAACTTCAGTCTTTTAGAGTAATAATTCAACATTTGACCAAAATTGCTGGGAAAACTAGAAAGCAGTTTGGCAGAAACTAAACATAAAACATTGTATGTCACATACAAAGATCAAAATGGATAAATAATTTAGACATAAAAGTTGATATAAGTACATTAAGGAAGCAAGGAAAAATATTCCTCTCTTAGGACAGCAATATAATAAAAATTATCTATTTTATTTACTGTAATCCTCTCTTTGTCTTTTTTGGTCATAAACTCTTACTTTATCCATAGACCTAATCTAAATGTCAGGTGCTGGGAAAAGTGAGGGAATGAGATTGTGGGCTAAAGGAAATAGGAATGTAAAAGTAAATGAGGGGGCAGCTAGGTGGCGCAGTGGATAGATAACCAGCCCTGGATTCAGAAGGACCTGAGTTCAAATCCGACCTCAGACCCTTGACACTTACTAGCTGTGTGACCCTGGGTAAGTAACTTAACTCCCACTGCCCTGCCAAAAAGAAAAAAAAAAGGAAAGAAGGGGGCAGCTAGGTGGCACAGTGGATATAGGAGGACCTGAGTTCAAATCCAGCCTCAGACACTTGGCACTTACTAGCTGTGTGACCCTGGGCAAGTCACTTAACCGCAATTGCCCTGCCAAAAAAAAAAAAAGTAAAGGAAGGGGGAATTTTCCCTTCTCCTTTTTTGGATATACAATATATCTTCAATGGAGTTTTTAAATCATTTATTTTTCCTTTTGGAATTCCTGAAACTATTTCTGAAACCCTTAGTCATTTCATTATGGCCTTCTCTGTACCTCCCACATTCAAATATTGCCATGCTATCCTAAGCCCGACAGTGAAATTCCCCATATTAACCTGTATTATTCCATACTGCCAAATTACATACAACTGCCTTCAAAATTAAACCTATCAGTCAGTTTTGCTGAGGTCACCTAGTTTTGAAAAGGAAATTCAGCTACCTTATTGACCTATATCATAATAGTGTGTGAATGATCAATAGCCCCTTTACAATCAGAAAGATGTTTCTGTTACTTTTAATGCCATTAACTCAAACTTTTAGGCATTTAGATACATGAGAATTCTTTTTTTAAATTTTTTTTTTTTTGCAAATCAGAGGAAGATATTGTTATTTATCAATGAATCAATAATTGTTTATTAAGTACAGAGTGTGTGGCAGGTACTGTGATAGACAGTAAAGATTGACATATAAGAAATGAAACTAACCCTACTTTCAATAAGAATGACAAATAACAGGAAATGATATAAAACATAATAATATAGACAATACATATTAATAGAATAAGTAGGGGCACCTAGGTGGTGCAGTGGATAAAGCACTGGCCCTGGATTCAGGAGGACTTGAGTTCAAATCCGGCCTCAGACACTTGACACTTACTAGCTGTGTGACCCTGGGCAAGTCACTTAACCCTCATTGCCCAGCAAAAAGACAAAGAAGGAAAAAAAAGAAGAAATACAAAGTAGTTAAATGCAAGGCAGTTTGATATGTCTCAAGAAATTGGGAGGGATAAAAAAAAAAGGCTTTACGTGAAAAACTAGGCTTGGTGATTGTTGTTTTTGTCATTTTTTATCATAGTTAACATGATTCTATAAGGCAGAGGTGAGTACTGAGTTCAGCCCAGACATGGAGGAGAGTTATGAAGGCAGGCAGTCTCTTCAGGAAATCACTTTTTAGGGTGAACTTCCTTAAGCTTTTCACAGCTTTTTTTTTTTCCTTCCTTCATTTCTGAACCAAGCATGATATATTGTTTAGGCTTACAAATCCCTTTCCAACCATCTTTAAGACAATTAGTATGCTTGTTATTACTCCTTTTTTACAGGTGAGAAAAATGAACTTCAGAGGAGTTGAATGACTGGTTTAGCATCACATAGGTAGTTAATATTAGGAGTTAGCCTTTCCTTACTCTGAGGTTAGTGAAATTTCCATTAAGCCTCACTGCCTCTCAAGCCAAACACTACTTAGAGTCTTAAGGTTTTCTTTCCCAACCGATCAATTTGAAGAAACATTATGTGTTGGGGCAGGGGAGGGTAGAGTTCTGAGGATAAAAGGGTAGAGGCTAAAAAAAAATTATTTATAAGCTGGATGTTTCTATGGCAGAAACTGACTTTTTCCCCCTCTTCTTTATAGAGCCAGAAGCCACTGCTCCCATGTTTTCTTCCTTGTTGGATTGAGAATATAGCTATTCCTTGAAAGATTACTTCTTTGGCTCACCTCCCAGCTCCAAGTACAGAAACCATTAATCACTTATTTCAGTTTATTAGGGCAAGTCCTTAAAGGCTTCACCTTTGTTAATGAGGTCTCCAGGGAAAGGGAAAGCTTGATTATCCAAAGACGACATAGATCTGTCCTGGGTACAATGTTCCAAGCACTCTTTCTCTTCATAGAACTCAGTTGATCATTCATATGACCATTGATCTAGAACAGGAGGTTTTAACCTGTGCTCTGGGAATTTATTTTTTTATAAATACTTTGATACCTGTAGATTAACATAACCAGTTTCCTTTGTAACCCTTTAGAATTGATTTTATGAATATAAAAGCAGTTTTCTGAAAAATGGTCCATAGAGTTCACCAGGATACCCAAAGTCTCCATCATTACTGCCAACATATGAGAGAGAGAGCGAGAGTTTAAAAACTATCAATACAATCTAGAGCTAGGAGGGATCTTATATAAATTTTCCAGATTTGTAGATAAGACCCAGAATAGCCAATTATTTGTGCAAGGTCAGAAAAATGGTAAGAATCCAAATCAAGAGTTAAAATCAGGAGCAGCTAGGTGGTGCAGTGGATAGAGCACCTGCCCTGGAGTCAGGAGGACCTGAGTTCAAATCCGGCCTCAGACACTTGACACTTACTGTGTGACTTCGGGCAAGTCATTTAATCCTCATTGTCCAACCCACCCGCCCCCCCCCCAAAAAAAAAGAAAAGAAAAGAAAAAGATTTAAAACCAAAGCCTTTGACTTTAAATCCAGTACCTTATGTTATATGTTACTATCATCAGTACTATAGAATAAATTTATTGGAAATTTTAAATGTTGACAGATTAAAATTCTGTATTCTTTTTACCCAATTATTTTGGTGATTGTTTTCTATCACTTAACCATCTCCAGAAAATCATGATAGAAACATTATTTTGCCATCATTTCATGTCTTCACAAATGCAGTTCATACTTTGCAGGGTTGAAAATTTGTTGTTATTTTTGAGGTCAGATTTGAACTCAGGTCTTCCTGATTCCAGGGGCAGTACTCTATCTAGTGCACCACCTAACTTCTTAGAAAGCTTATTTTTTAAAGGATAGCATGGACATATTAGAATCTCATTTAATACCTTCTTCCTATCCTTATCCTTTCTTCTTATTCAACATTTATTTTCAGCTGAACTTTACTATAAATAGATGATTATGTTCACAGATAGCTAATTTCCAAATGACAATTACATCTATAATGGAATCTACATCATGGCTCTTATTCTACCTGTGGAGTACAAGTTCTGTTAAGTCTTACCAAGCTGCAAGAACTTTGCGTATGGATCTAATGGCAAAACGACTGCCAAATAAGGACTAATAGATGAATGGAGAAGCACTTCATGTGAACTATGGATATCAAATGATTTATTTGAATTTGGCTACATAAGAAATTGTTCAAAAACATAAAAAATGGTCCTCAGTACTTTCTAGTCTCCTACTTCCATTATGATGGTGGATGAATGACTTAGGGTGAGGGTGGAGAGGCAAAGAACTGAGTTTTCAAAGAATCAAGCAGTTTGAAGAATATGTATTAGTGATTAATCTTAGCATGCAATGTGGTTTGTCTAATCACTAATGAGCTAACACAAAGTCAGATGAATCTAACTATATCTATATTGACATCCTCCCTATAAATCAAGCCAGAAGACTTAAAGAATTCATAACCAAATGGAGGGATGATCCCTAGGTTGTCCTTAGAGAGACAGATAAAGAGGTAGCAGCTTCAATCTCATCACCTCTAAAGATAAAATAATGCATCTTTTCATTGGGCAGTCATCTTGCCTTGTAGAGTTAAGGAAAAGTCTAATTCAGGATGTCTTAACCTGTGGGTCCAGAGGGTCCATGAATTTGAATTGGGGAAAAAGACTTCTTTTTCACTAACCTCTAACTTTAATTTGGCATTTTCTTTAAATATGAATGTAGGGGATAAACCACAATAATATTACTTTATCAGCAGTAAAATTCACAGATATTTTGATATCCCATTTCAGTTGGTGTAGATATCTCAATATCTTTTATTTTCATTAATTCTTTGCCATTATTATACTAATTAAACTCACCACCTTATGGATTCATATTTCATAATTTTTAACATTCTGATACAAAGGCCTGCCTTCTTTTGTAAGCCTATAAATTTTATTTATGCAATCAAATGCATGATTCTGAAAAAGGTTCCATAGAGTTCACCAGAATGCCAACAGCACCCATGACACACAAAAAATCTGAGAACCCCTAGCCTAAGCAAAGAGGTCATTATGAAAAGAATTGTAAATACCAATATCCATGACAGAAAATAAATTAATAGAGAGCTTATACCAAAAATGTTATTAAATTTTCCAAATTAAGTTGCCAGATGCTTTAATGCTTGGAAAACTTTAATGCAAACATGAAAGGATGAAAAGCTGTTGTGGTGTATGATTGTGAATCAAGAAATGAAAGGGTCAAAAGTTCATATAGAGTGAATAGAGCACTTCACTTGCAATAAGGGAGCTCTGCATTCAATTACTGCCTCTGACACTTATTAGCTGTGTCTAGCAAATTTCCTTACCCATTTTGATCCTCAAAATGAGACCAATAATGGCATCTTCCCCAGAGTGTGGCTCTGCTCATCAAATGAGGTAGCTTGTGGAAAGTACATTATAAACCTTGAAGTGCTATAGAAATGAGATCTGGCATTATTAAGAATTAGAATCGAAATAAACTTCATGCCAATTTACTATGGAATATGGCACAATGGGATCAGTTTTCAAATTCCACTTCTGGATACTTACTACATATATCACATTGGGCTAATCATTTTACCACTCCAGGCCTCAGATTTTTCAGTTACAAAATAAGGAGGTTTGACTAGATGACCTCTGAGATCCACCTAGCTCAAAATATATATTCTTAAGATCCAGTGACTGAGAAGAAACTCAAACAGCACTAGAGGTCCCAGGTGCTGAAATGACATAATAAGAAAATGAATTAATTGTGATCTAAAAGATAGGATATGACCCCTTTAGTGCTGTACTTATTAAAAACAGCAATAAAAAATTTTAATCACCTCCTCTTCATGCCTATAGTACATCTGCTATATCTACTATTTAGGAACAGCAATGTTAAAAAGGGAATAAATGCAATTTTTTTGCAGGGCAATGAGGGTTAAGTGACTTGTCTAGAGTCACACAGCTAGTAAATGTCAAGTGTCTGAGGCCAGATTTGAACTCAGGTCCTCCTGAATCAAGGGCCTATCTTTTATCCACTGTGCCACCTAGCTATCCCTAAATACTATTTACAAGAAGATGACAAGCAAGGGATCAGGTTTTTTTAAAGACCTACATTTAAAACTTAGCTCAGATACTTACAATCTCTGTGACCCTGCAGAAGTCATTATAGAGTTAGCTTTTTTTGCTTATCAGTATAGTAAGGATAATAATAGTAACTACTTCACAGAGCTGTAAAAAGCAAATGAAATAAATATAAAGTGTTTTGCAACTGTTAAAGCCCTATATAAATTTGAGTTATTATTGTTATCATTTTCATTATTATTGCTATCATTATCATATTAGTATTAAGTCCACTGCTACATATCCATTGGTTGGTTACCATGTACAGAGTTGAAGAATAGGATAAGATAAGATGGGATGGGATGGGATGGGATGGGATGGGATAGGATGGGATGGGATGAGAAAGAATAGGAGATGAGAGGACAGAATAGGACAGGAGAGGACAGGACAGAAGATAATTGAAGACGATAAGAGTGTGCCATTATACACCTCAATGACATCATTCACCATCCTTGTAATATTTCCAATCAAAACAACCCTCTCTGGGCACCACGCCCCTTATGTGCTGTCTCACTTTATTGGAATAAGTTTTTTTAATATCAATATCAATCTTTGATTTTGTATTTGTATCCCCAGCACTTGACCCATTGCTTAATAAATGTTATTTTTACATTCATCTACTCTTCATTCATTCATTCATTCATCCATCCATTCATACAACCTACAAGACACATTCCCTACTCAGAAAGAACATTTAATTTAGGAGGGGAGATATCACATACATACACACGTGTACACACACAATATGATTCTGTAAATCAGTATTGGAAAAACTTCATGTGTGGTAAATGAAAGTGAACAGGAAAGAGGAGGACAGTGTGATCACGTTAAGCTGGGAGAATTGTAGAGGAAGTAACACAAGATAGGTCTTGAAAGATGAGTAGAATTTTTCATATATGATATGAAGGAGGAGGGCCACTTTAGGAAGAGGAAAAAAATTCGTATAAATACAGGTATGAAAAACATTGTGTTGAAGTAAGATGTCAATTTGTTGATAACAAGGGCATATAGAAAGACAGGTATAGATAATGCATTTTAAATCATATTATATTTTACAATTAGATATTTATTATATATTATCTTTGTACCCATAGTGGCTAAAAATGTCTTATGCAGATTAAGGAATTAAACATTTGGTGAGGTTTGCTGAATTTTAAGTGAAAAAAAGTGGAGGTGAGAGATATCTGAGTTTGAAAGACAATAGGACAGAAATGGTATAGAATATTAATAAGAATAAAAGGGTGTTATTTTTTCTAGCAGTCTCCCAAAGATTCCATAAGTAATATATATATATATATATATATATATTATTCTGAGAACCAAATTGGAATTTGAAAACCAAAAGATTTTCTTTTCTTTCATAGGATCTTTTCCATTATTATATATATATATATATATATATATATATATATATATATATATATATTTGCTTTTTTTCTGTCTTTAAAGACACTGGAAAACATTCTGCTTACTGAACTTTCTTATTCTTAATTTATCTATGATTTCTAGCATAACAGAATTCTTCACAATAGATTATTACAAGTTCTAATATTATACACCCTTCATTTGCTTTTTAAAAATTTTTATTCATTTTAAACCTAAATACAAAAAGATTTTTAAAAGTTCCATGTACACAGACCAATACAAAAGAGAATTCATTATGAAACCATGAATCTTCATTTTATACTCTTTACTTCTTTGGATTTTTGTTTTTGTTTTTGCAGGGCAAAAAGGGTTAAGTGACTTGCCAAGGGTCACACAGCTAGTGTCAAGTGTCTGAGGCTGGATTTGAACTCAGGTCCTCCTGAATCCAGGGCTGATGCTTTATCCACTGTGCCACCTAGCTGCCTCACTATACTGTTTACTTTTTTAAAAAATCTATGTAATAAATACTAGACATCATTTTCAAAGTTACCCTGCTTTAAAATGTTTGCTTGATGTATTTAAACATAATTCTTTCATATGTAAAATAGTTATACATTTTGGACTCCCTACTTAATAGTTAGTAAACCTCCATCCCAATTTACTCACCTCATACCAGTGATCCTGAATCCCCAGACATCTATGTACAAACCTTGGGGCCTGTGTTCTAACCATCATTCTCTTACACCTATACTTCTCAAACCTATTCCCTCATCCTAATGCCCCACATCAGATTGGCCTACTTCTTCCCCAGTGTCCTTTTAAATGCTTTTCCATCATTAACAAAGATTCACTCATTTGAAATGTTTCTCACTATAGGCATCTTCTGACCCTCACTTGTACATGGCTCCTTCCCAATAACACTGATTCCCTTATTACCATTTCCAGTACTGGCTACACTTTTTCTTACAGCCTCCTGATTTACTGGTCATGGTGGGAGAGTCATAATACTCCTTTCTCCCCAGTAAGACTAAGAAGCTTATGTATTCATTTATTATACCTCTACTCATTTAAGTCCTACAATAATACTTCTTTAGGACAAAGGTGACCCAGTACTTTTGCAGGCTATTTCAAAGTATTATATGATTTTAAAATGTAATAATTTTGAAAGCCTTCAAGAATAGGCCTAGTGAGGGACAACTTTGTTCCTAAAGGATTATAATCGTTTATAGGAGGTCATCAGCAGATGTTGGACCATCAGTCAATGTTTTCTTTTTCTTAAAATATTCAGTATGTATTCATGGAGAAATTTGCCAATCAATAAAATTATGGAATCCTTAAGAATAGAAGCATATTTTAACCTAAAAACATAAGCCTACAATCATCAAATGTGCAAGAATGATAAAATATTAAGTAATGAGGATTTTAGAAAGATAGGTATGTTAATATATCTGTGGATCTGTGAGTTGTTCTAAACTTTCTGAATAATAATTTGGAATTCTGTGAGAAATATTAATATCCTTTAATTAGATGACTTTCAACTTGAACAAACACACTAAGGAGATCAAATATTAAAAAGGTGTTTCCCATATGCTGCTCCCATCCCCAACAATCATATCAAGAAGTTTTATGTATGTATGTGGTGGCAAAAATAATTGGAATAAAAATGAGTGCTAGTGATTGAACAATGGTTTAATTTACTATGTTTTATTAACATAATGTAATTTTATTGTACCACAAGAAAAAAACAAATGAAAGGAAAAAAAGAAAGACTTTTTTGAACAAATAAAGAGTAAGAATAGTATATACAATGATTACAACCTAAATGAAAGCTATATTTAAAGAAAATTAAGGATTACTTGCTCTCATTAATCTTTATCCAAAATGATACATGAGATATGAATCCTTCTCTATAGAGAGGAGGGAGATTATGTAGACTGTTAAATATGCTGTCGTGTACAGCTGCTACATTAGTCAGTTTTCATTAATTATTTTCCTTTGTCACTGAGGAAATAAATATATGTGGAATGATAGGTATAAAATACAAAGGGCAACAATAAAAGATTAGAAAAGGAAAATAGTACCCGAAAGCCCTTAAAATTTACTAGAAAAAGATTGTTCGTTTATTATGGTTCAATACATTATGAAAATTACATAAATAATGATGATTTATTTTTGACAACATCTTATGGAATATGTCATTGAACATGACAATGGATTAGACATAAAGTCATACACCATCCAGAAAATTCTAGTCAGTTTCTAGTCTTATTCTTGAATTTATTGTGTTTTTGTGTCTTAACTTAAACTGACTTCCATTTCTTAAAAGCCTTGACAGTTAATTTCCTAGATGAATAACCTTGTTATACTAATGTTATTTCTTTTGTCTTTAACACATAATGGTAATCTCCTAGTGAGATGGATAGATCTTTGGATTCCAAATTTCGCCAAGTAAATTACCTTGTTGCTGGATGATAACAGCATCAATACTTTAGGATTGTCTCTTGAAAACAATCCAATTGTATAAGTATTTACTGAATGCCTAATTTATGTGCTAGGCACTGAAGATGAAAAGAAGAATAGAGTGGCTGGGCTGGTGAGAAGACCAAAATATATGCCATATGTAAAGGTTTTTTTGAAAAACTAAGAATATTGAACCTAAAGAAGAGATGATCTTGATTCATAGAATCTTAAGTTTAAATCTGGAAGATTTCTCAGAGGTCATTTAATCTTCAGCTTTTAAACATATAGCCTCTTGGCCCCATAACACTTCCACATCCAGCTTGAACCAGTTGGTAAATATTCCATAAATTAAAAAGCAAAATAATTTTAAGGAAAAAATGGGGAAGTTATTTCCAGAAATGGCTACTCTAAAAATAAGGCATTTTGAAATTAAAAATATATGTGTGTGTAATATACATATAAATATAAACATACATATATGAATAATGAAAGGTAGGCAATATAACATATATTTTAGCCAACATGTGGCCTTCAGGGATTCTTGTGTACAATTTAATAATCTCTTTTTTATATTTGCGTTGAACAACACTAATACAATAAAATCCTCTGATTTTTCTAATTTTTTAAAAAAAGCAACAGATATAAAATGACTTTTCCAATATCAGACAGGTACTAAGTACAGAATTACATTCAGATTTTCTACAATTATCTTTTCATTTAGGGTGATATGATTACTGTCCTGAGGTGTTATTAAATGCTCCTATATAGTAGACAAATGAGACTTAGTGTGTGTTCTTAGAGGGTAAAAGAAGTGGCAATCGTCAAGGGGCAAAGTTATGGAGAAGTTGAAGGAAAAAATAAGCAACTTCCCACAATCAGTTGTTGTTCATTCTTTCAGTTATGACCTACTCTTTTTTTTTCTCTTTAGAATTTTATTCCCAAATTACATAAAAAAAAACAAATTTTGACATCAATTTTTCAAAATTTTCTGTTCCAACTTCTCTTTCTCCCTCCCTTCCTTACCCCCCACCACCAAGAACTCAAGCAATTCAATATGTTATACATGAGTAGTCATGCAAAACATTTATACATTAGCCAGGTTCTGAAAGAAAACACAAAAACAAAACTTCAGATTACGGAACTACCACAAAATAAATATATGCTTCAATCTATTTTCAGATAACATCAGTTCTTTCTCTATAAATGGACTGCAATTTTCATAAGTCTTTCAGAGTTATATTGAATCATAGCCTTGTTGAAAATAACCACATCCTTCACAGCAGATTATTTTACACTATTGCTGTTATTTTTTTATACAGTATATTTCATTCATTCTGCTTCAGTTCATGTAGGTCTTTCTAGGTTTTTCTGATAGCATCCTGTTCATCATAACTTTTATGTAGTACCTTAAAATTGACAAATAATTTTCTTCACAATAGCCCAGAAAAGAAACATACTTTTTGTCATTATAATCAATCATCATAACTGTTTCCCTCCTTCCTATTCCCTTCCCATGATATTTACTCTATTTTCTATCTTCTGACTCTCCCCTCCCCTGCTCTGCCCTCCCTTCCTTCTTTCATCCTTAGCTCCTTATCCCCTTCCCCTCCTACTTTCTTACAGGTTTAGATAGATTACTCCACCCAATTGGGTGTGTATGTTATTCCCTCCTTGAGCCTACTCTGATGAGATTAAGTCTTTGAGCTAATTCTGATGTGTATAAGGCTCCTTTACTTCCTTACACCTCCCCCATCTCTCCCCTGTAACAATTGGAATGACGCAACCTGCTGGAGACTTACTGTAGGAAAGCTCCAAGATGAGGAGAGGGCCTCTGAGGGCAGGACCATGCATCTTTTCTTTGCTGTCAGGAAGTGACATTTGCTTGTGGAAGGAAGAAGGGGGAGGCTGGTGCTCTGTCTCTCTTTCAGGTGGACTCTGGGGGAGAGTGGAGCTAGGAATGCTCTCTCCCTTTAATAGATAGATGAATCTAGGCCTTTCTCTTTCTCTTCACCAAATTCTTATTCTCCTTAATAAATGCTTTAAAGTCTAACTCTTGCTAAAGCTTATAATTTATTGGCAACCACTCATTAGATATTTTAGACAGACTAGCTAGAATTTTAGTCCTAACAGCCCCCACTCTATATGCCCTTTCTCATGACCTACTTTTCAAGACTCCATGGACAATATTGTCCATATTGTCCACAGAGATTATGTAACTTGACCCAGGTCACACAATTAATAAGTGTCTGAGACTGGATTTGCACTCAAATCATCCTAAATCCAGGCCTAGTGCTTTATCCATTGCATTGCCTATCAATCTAAATAGCATTTAACTGTGACAAACTACATAGATCAATTTTGTTCAATCTGTTCCAATCCAATGAACATTTATTAAGCACCTACTATGTGTCAGACACTATGCTGTACAATAAAAGGTCAAGAGTTTCCAACAAATGGAGATCCTTATGGGAATAAATAAATAACTTCATTTCAGAGATATTGTAGAGGGAAGTCCTATTAAGATATAGATTAAATTAGATCATCTTTGGATTCCCTTCCTACTCTGAGATTCTGTTGCCTAGTTCTGTCATCTGGGTACTTACAACCTTGGACTATAGAAAAAAGCTAAAATGCAAAAGAGAATGTGGGTTGATGAGAAAATTGTTGTTTTAAAAAAAATACCAATGGATTTAGAAAATCCTCCTGTTGGTATATATGTATTTGTATGTATGTATGTGTGTATATGTGTATGTACTCAATTACTAACACAATCTAGATGGGGCTGAAAATAACCTGTCATATCAAATTCTACTTTGTCACCAAGTTCTATCATGAGAGGTTCAAGAGGATGATGTGACCTTGGTCCTCTGGCTTAAATAGGGACTTAAAATGATCAGTTAAATATTTCTGTTCATCTGTTCAAATCTCACCTCAGAAACTATCTGTTTGACCCTAGGCAAGTCATTTAACCCCAATTCCTTTAAACATCTGGGGCTATCTCCATTCATCTATATCTTGTCACTGGATAGCACAAAGCTATTACATATATTACAATATATATGCATGTGTGTGTGCATATATATATATATATACACACACACACATACATATATAAAATAGCTTTGTGTTGTTGTTCAGTCATTTCTCTTTATGTCTGACTCTTTGTGACCCCATTTGGGGTATTCTTGGCAAAGATACCACAGTGGTTTGCTATTTCTTTCTCCATTTCTTTTTTTTTTTTGGTGAGGCAATTGGGGTTAGGTGACTTGCCCAATGTCGCACAGCTAGTAAGTGTCAAGTGTCTGAGGTCAGATTTGAACTCAGGTCCTCCTGACTCCAGGGCCAGTGCTCTATTCACTGTGCCACCTAGCTCTCCATTTCATTTTACAAAGGAGGAAACTGAGGCAAACAGGATTAAGTGACTTGTCCAGTTTCACATCACTAAGCAAGTAGCTGAGGCTAGATTTGATCTCAGGTTTTCCTGACTCCAGAGCAGTCAATCTATACTCTGCCTTACCTAGCTACCATATTATAGCTAGATAGCTCAAAGTAAGTATGTGTCCCAGACTTTCTGACATGATTATGGTTAATAATGTTAATTTTTAAAATTGGCACAGGAGATAGTGTACCGGGCCTGAAATTAGGAAGACCTGATTCTGTTTACCTCAGTTTCCTCAACTACAAATTGAGGATAATGACAGCACCTAGCACATAGAATTGTTGGGAGTCTTGAATGATATAGTATTTGTAAAGTGCTTAGCACAGTGCCTGACACATAGTAGGGGCTTAATCAATGTTTATTCACTTTTCTTCCCTTCCTTTCCCCTGAATGATATTCCAATGCTATAGGATTGTCATTTTTCAAATCTGAAAAAAATTCTGTTTAAATGTAGAACTCTTCTTAACGTGGAGGAGCTTAATTTCTGAATAGAGGAATAAATGTCCAATGTGGATCGTCATCCAATCAAGTTATTTATGGATTTAGCCAAGCAACAGTGTGTGTGTGTGGTGGTAATGTATCTGTGTGGTCCTGAGGATCTTAGTGGGGAGAGCTGTCACTCAATCCATTGCCCCTGAACTTGACCACCTGTAGTCTCTACATGCAGTTCATTGATCAGCTCTGTTGGAAGGGAACTTGATCACCCCTCTGTGCCCCATCCCCACTCACTCCATAGTCTGGCTTCAATCCACCCAGCCCTGCTGCTACAGGAAGGGTTATTCTCAGCTCCTTTTCACCTTTGGAGATCTTTTACAAGCTCACAAAGGAAGTCAGGGGCAAATATTTTGTAGAAACAGACATTGACATGCCAGTAGAGTTACCATCTAAATATTTTCATAGGTTGGTGACCTAGAGCTAGAAGGGACCCCTGAGATCACCTAATCCAAATCCTTCATTCTGCAGTTGAAGAAACTTAGACCCAGGGAAATAAAATGATTTGTCTAAGGCCAAAAAGGCATCTGAAGAGGGATTGGACCTCAACTCTCTGCCTTCAGATTCAGCACTTATTAAATTCATACATTTCATCCTAAAGCATTTTTTTTTTACTTTGATATATTTTCTTTATTTCTATCAAGTTAAATTGTACAGAGGGGCGATGTGAAATAGTAGAGTGCTGGAGTTAACCAGGAAGACTTGAGTTCAACTCTCACCTCTGAAATTGTGGACAAGTCCATTTGCCAACTCTGAGAATTTTCATGGCTTATCCCCAGTTCAGGAATTCTCCTCCTCCTGATCTCCTGGCTTCTCTAAAGGCTTAAAGTATTACATTCTGCAGGAAGCCTTTCTGGTCATCTTTAATCTCAGTATCTTCAGTTTAAGACTAACCTCAATTTATCCTATCTACATGTTGTTTATACTTATTTATTTCCATGTTGTCTCTCCCTTTAGATTGTGAGCTCCAAGAGTGAAGAGATTACTTTACACCATGCTTTGCAACCCCCCTGCTAAGCATAGTTTCTAGCACAAAATAAGTGCTTAATAAAATCTGGTTGACTAAAATTTTATTTTTACTCAGAAACGGTTTCTTAATCTGTAAAATGGGAATAATAACAGCAAAATCCTCACAGGGATGTTGTAAAGATCAAAAAAAATAATGCATGCAAAGTGATTTACAAGTTTTAAAATGTCAATTATTACTACTAGCTGTAAAAATAAAGCAACATAAAATGTATGCTTTCATGATCATTTAAATTTATTTTCTCTAAGTTCTAATGAAATGCTTTCCTTTAACAAATACTTGGGCTTAATAGAACTTTTTTAAATTAAGGGTTTTATAAATACTTACAATACGTGATAGAAGTTTTAGCATAGAAGCACACAGAATGTGATTTGGAATTGTAACACATATAATCTTGATGTCTATTTCTTTTCTGATTTAACAGGCTAGATGAATAACAGAGACACTTTCCCCCCTAAATTGTATATGTATTTTGTCAAACAAATATAATCTTAGTATTAATGGAATGAAAATACTTTACCCCTTTTGGAAGCCTAGTTTTTTTTTTTTTAATGTATGGTTTTGAATAAAAAATTATAGAAAATGCACTCAAGACTACTGTGTAATCTGTATAAATTCAGTATGATATCTTTGCTGAACTGATTATTTCCTTAGCACACTGTGGAGCAATAACACTGACTGGGTCTTTCCCATAGTTACCATCGTCTGCTTTTTTTCTGTCATTAATCAGAGAACTATTCCTAGATTGCCACTCAGGATTTAAGGCTTATCCCTCTGGAGTTCTGTGCTGGACTTACAACCCATTAGCAACATTTCTTTTTTTTTTTCCTTTATAATTCTTCTAATCCATTTGTCATCATTCAGGGAATAACAAAGTATTTATGACTTATTTTCCTGAGACAAGGGGTGAGCTTATAGATGGCAGGAATGCTCTAAGAAAGAAGTTAACACTTTTCTCAGTTGTAGTTTTAAAGTTAAATAGTACACAAAAATTACAATCGACTCATGGTATTCGGGAATGTTAGAAAATGTTACAGAAAACTGTAACAGAGTCAGCGGCAGAATCAGGAGAATCTAGATTAAATATTTTCATATGATACCTATTGGTTGTGTAACCTTGGATAAGTCACATAACCTCCTCATGCTCCACACAACCCTCTGAGATTATTAGGTGCAGCATTGGTAGAAGATGTTTCCTCATCTAGGAGTTCTGTATAACAAGGAAATTATGGATCTTGCCATCTATTCCTATCCCAAGGGTATTGTAGAGGAGATATATTAGAGCAAGGAGGTGTGACCCCAGACAAGTTATATAACTTTGCTCAACCTCAGTTTCTTGATCTTTAAAATGGGGATAATAAAAACACCTACATTACAGGGCTATTGTGAGGACCAAATGAGATATTATATATAAAGTGTTTTCAGGTTTGTAGGGAACCACATATATACACACATATATACACACACATGCATGTATGTATATATATATATATATATATATATACACACACACACAGAGAGAGAGAGAGAGAGATGCATGTTAACTTGTTCTTTTTTGATCACCCCTACATTTGTTTTGGAGTTCTAGAATACAAAACAATTAACCGTTATGCAAACATCACCTAGGAAATTACATGAAATATGTGATTTGTCATTTTCAGGGAAATACAACCTTATAAGTAGCTGCCTTATTTGTGCATTTTTTATAATATTGATAATTCCAAAAAAGATGGCTGTTGTCTCAGTCTCCTAATGAGAACTAAAGTTGGGGCAGCTAGATGGGGGTGGGGGGCAGCTAGGTGGCGCAGTGGATAAGGCACCAGCCTTGGATTCAGGAGGACCTGAGTTCAAACCCAGACTCAAAACTTACTAGTTGTGTGACCCTGGACAAGTCACTTAACCCCCATTGCCCTTAAAAAAAAAAAAAAGAACTAAAGCAAAGGTGGATGGTAACATGTGGCTAGCGTATAAAAAAGGAGAAACATTCTATTATCAGTGTGGACACACCAGTAGTGTAGTATTGAGTTGATGTTAGGAAGGTGGGATGGTAGAATGGTTTGATGGAAGAAATGGGCTAGGAACATGGTATACATAGTAGAAGAGACTTCAGAGGAGAGGGTTGATGACTGTGGAAAGTCTAAGAAAAATCAAGATATGGATGAAACAAGCATTTATTAAGCATCTGATATATATATATATACATATATATATATATATATATATATATGGCATTGTTTTAAGTTCTTTACAAATATTATTTCATTGGTTCACTCTGGGAAGTTACCATTATTGTCCTCATTTTACAATTGATGAAACTTAGGTGGACAGAGGTCAAGCAGCCTGCTCAGTAGTCATACGGCTAGTAAATGTCTGAGGCTCAATTCAAACTCAATTCTTCTTGGTTCTAAAACCAATGTTCTATCCATTCTCACCTAGCTTCTAGAAAAAAGAAGAGTTATAATCCTAGTTATTTAGTGATCCCCATTGAAGATTCCATTTTCTTTATCAAAATACTTCTACCAGCTTCAATATTCTCATCAATATTGGATTTCAAATTTCAGTACACATTGCAAATTTTCTAGTAAACTTATGAATTTCAGATTGGTCTACTGTAGGAGATCCAAGGAATTAAAGGTTTAGGAGTAGTCTATTTATGCCACCCTAGAGGCCTAAATCAAGCAGTATTGGTAAGCCATACATTGTAATGTAAGGGCCAAATTTAATATGGGGGAATTAATTTGGGCAGCTCACCATAATATTGGGGCAAGGGAAGAGATTAACAGCCTCTTTCAGAAAAAAACAAAACAGGGTTCATTGATAGGAACAAATTTAAAACACAAGTAAGGTTAATAAAATAGGGACCAGGGCAGCTAGGTGGTGCATTGGATAGAGCACCGTCCCTGGATTCAGGAGCACCTGAGTTCAAATCAGGCCTCAGACACTTAACACTTACTAACTGTGTGACCCTGGCCAAGTCACTTAACCCCAATTGCCTCACTAAAAAATAATAATAAAATAAAATAAAATAGGGACCAAGAAAATAAGAATAGGAGAAGGAAAATTATGTGACTTGCAATCTCACCACTGCCTGGACTCAGCAGTTCCCAAAGAGCAAACACCTGTAGCCCGTCTCTCTATCTCCCTCATGCCAGAATGAATGTCTCTTCCCCTCCTAGTTCCTCTAGTTCCTAGTTCCTCCAAAAAGGGGAAGTCCTTCAAGCTGATTGGTTGAGAGTGGTCTCTTGCTGATGTCAGTAGTATACCAACGTCACTCAGGGATGGCCAGTTGTGGCCTCCATCCAATCGTCCTTAAGTAGGTACCTAGTCAGTTTCTCATTCTCACCCAATTCGAACAATACTCAATCAGTCAGGTGGGGCCCCTGGGCATCTACCAAATTCCATTATTTTATCACAGTAACAAAATGACCTTGGCCTACTTTCTTCCTCATAGCACATGGAAAATAGCATACCATTCAATATGATATGAACCTCAAAGGATATAAAATGAGAACATTGAAAAGAAGCAAAATCATTGTATTGGAGGAATAGGACAGGCATAATGAAAGTCTGATCCATCCACTGCAGAAAACTCTAAAATCTGTGTCCAAGCCATCTCTTTCATTACAATTTCAAAAATCCAGTGAAGCTGGACAATCAAGACATTGCTTCTCTGAAATCATCCTCGGATGAGGAAGAAAATAGTAAGATTTTTAAACATTCCTTTACCAAATTTCAACCCAAACATTATGAACAAGTATATGAAAATGTCAAAATATATTTTACTATTGTGAAGTATTGAATGTGAATTCAAATTTTACCCATGAATCAAAAATGTAGTTTCTTATGTAATCTATTCCTCTTTAGTTGAATGTTGATTCACTACCCCTATATTCCTCCTATTTCATCTGCAAGACATTTAGAAGCTGTGTAAGCATATTTATGAGGGAGTTCATTTTTTTTAAAATATACATATTCTTAAGGAAAATTATGTTATTTGTTGGTTTCAAAAAAAAAAAGATGCATTTTCTCCTGAACAGATAGCATCAAGCTATATACCACAAGTACCTCTACTAAAGCACAGGTTTGTGTTCAGTAATGGTGCGACTTATTACCTGTATGACCTTGGGAAAATCATTTAACTTTACTGAGCCTCAGTTTCCTCATCTCTTAAAAAATGAAATAGTTTGACTATGGGATAATCTCTGGGATTCTTTCTAGCTCAGTGATCCTTCTATTTTAACAGAAGAAAGAAGTCAGAGCAGTCCCAGAATGCCTCACTCATATCTCTCTATCCAATTATTGGAAACAAAAAGAGAAAATGATTGTAAATAATGTTAACTAAGGTTCACCCTGATGCATGTGTTTCTCTATCAACAGGAGCTAATTATAAAACAAAGAGGCTTTGGTGTTGTTTGAAATTAATCTTCCTTTTGTGATTTGATTTCCCAGAACACTGCTTTTGCCCTTTTTCATCTGTTGTTGTCACCATCTTAATCCACAGAGCCTGAACACTTTCCAGTATAGGAGTGGGAAGAAAAGGAAGCAGCCCTCTATTTTGCTTCCAATTCTATTTTTTGAAAAAGCAAGTGAAGGCCCAAGGATGAAAACTTAAAAAAGAAATTGATAAAATCGCCATTCTTTGTCCTGGTTAGAAGCTTTCTTCACTACTTTCTATCACTCAGCCAGAGAAATCATAAGCCATATAAGTTGAGGAAGATGCCTTTGCTTCACTAATACCCTTCTGCTAGTATGAGTTAAAATAGACTGTCAACATGTATAGAAATATAGAATTCATTGATAATGGATAATGGCAATCTGAGAGAGAGAGAGCTAATTTTCTCCACAAATGGTTAATTCATCTCCAGTAGACTGAAATGATCTTATTTTCAGCAACTCAAAAACAAGATTTCCACTCTCAGAAAACAAACACTAGGCACTCAGTCCTGATATCAATGAAGATAAATTTCATGAAGTTGATTTATCGTTTAATTACAAATACCATGAAAATTAATATATATGTACTTATGTATATATACATATATGTACACATATGTAGATACACAGAGAGACAAACATATATTTTACTAGATATAACATATGGAGAGAGAGAGAGTGAGTACGTGAGTGAGAGACAGAGAGAGACAGAAGAGAGGAGGGAAATGATTAGATAGAAAGATGGAGATAATACAGTGATAGACATAGATCCAATAATAGAGATATCTCATAGTATGGCATAGTGGATAAAAAGAAATCCCAGAAACTGGAAGACCTGGATTAAAGTCATTTTTTAACATACTGGCTGCTACCACATGTGTGTTATTTGTCACTTTAACCCCTCAGTTAATCATGTAAATATCTCTTAAAGCCTTTACATATCAGAGCAAGTTAGAGGGTTTTTTTTTAAGCTGGGAGTTTCTTATAACCAATGAAATTAAAGGTCAGCCACTCCATTCCCAACTACCTCCCTGCAAAAGAATCTACTGTTGGTGAGGCAATTGGAGTTAAGTGACTTGCCCAGGGTCACACAGCTAGTAAGTGTCAAGTGTCTAAGGCCAGACCTGAACTCAGGTCCTCCCAACCCCAGGGCTGGAATTCTATCCACTGCACCACCTAGATGCCCTATATTACTAATTTTTAAATCATAAAATTACTTTATTATTTTCTAGTTACAGGCAAAGATTGTTTTTAACATTTGTTTTCGTAAGATTTTTACTTCAAATTTTTTCTTCCTCCTTTGCTTCCCTTGGCATCAATCCACTTAAGTCTTTCCAGGTTTTTCTGAAATCTGCCTGCTCATCATTTCTTACAGCACAAAAGTATTCCATTACATTCACATACCACAACTTGTTCAGCCATTCTTCAATTGATGGGCATCGCCTCAATTTCTAGTTCTTTGCCACCACAAGGAAAGGAGCTATAAATATTTTTGTACATGTAGGTTCTTTTCTCTTTTTATGATCTCTTTAGGATACAGAATGAGTAGTGGTATTACTAGGTCAAAGGGTATTCACAATACCATAGCCCTTTGGGAATAGTTCTAAATTGCTCTCTAGAATGTATAAATCAGTTTAAAACTCCACCAACAATGCATTAGTGTGGGGCAGCTAGATGGCGCAGTGGATAGAGTATCGGCCCTGGAGTCAGGAGTACCCGAGTTCAAATCCAGCCTCAGACACTTAACACTTACTAGCTGTGTGACCCTGGGCAAGTCACTTAACCCCAATTGCCTCATTAAAAAACAACAACAACAAAAAAAAACACACACACAAAAAAAAAAACCCAATGTTTTAGTGTTCCAATTTTTCCACAGCTTCTCCAACATTTATCATTTTCCTTTTGTTTTCCCCTATTAGCCGATCTGATAGGTATAAGGTGGTACCTCAGAGTTGTTTTAGTTTGTATTTCTCTGATCAATGGTGATTAAAACATTTTTTCTTATGGTAATAGATAGCTTTGATTTATTCATCTGAAAACTGACTGTTCATATCCTTTGACTATTTCTTAATTGAGGAATGACTTGCATTGTTATAAATTTGATTTAGTTCCCTACATATTTTAGAAATGAAGCCTCTATCAGAAACACTGGCTGTAACAATTATTTCCCAGTTTTCTGTTCCTTTTTAATTTTGGCAGCATTGTTTCTGTTTCTCAGGTATAATATTTACATGAAAAAGCTCATTAAAACTACCCAATAATTTATTTCAAGTCAATTTTCCAAGATTATCCAATGTATATAGATGCAAATGTAATAAACCTATGTTATAATGGACAAGTCAATTCAAATCTCTATATTTCAGTCTCATCTGTAAACTGAGGGAATTCCTTCCAGCTTTCCTCCAAATTTTCATAATCTTAGATTCTCTACTAACCTCAGACCTGATACACTAAAAGTTCATCTTTCATTTCTGAATGAAAGTCTTTTCAGGAGGCAGAGTCAAGATGGCAGGGGAAAAGTTGTGGCTTTCTGGAACTCTCCCTAAGAATCCTCCATACACCTTAAAAAAATCCATAAGACAATTCCTAGAGCAGCAGAACCCACAGAAGGACAGAATGAGATCATTTTTCCAGCCAAAAATAGCTTAGAAGATTGGCAGGAAAGATCAATTGTAGCTAGGTGAGTGTGGAGTGTAGCTCTGTACTGCACCATGCAGATCCAGCCTCAGGAAGGCCACCCCAGAGGAGCCTCAGAATCGGCTCCAATGGCAGCTGCTTCTGGAAATCAGCTCTTGGATCGGTGAGGAGGTTGAGCTGTTTTCCAGGGGGAGATTACAGGGGTCTCTGCTGGCACTGAGGTGGGACTCTATTGTTTTGCTCAAGGTAGGATCCAGGTCACAATCTTGAGTTGAGGTCCAGGTGGGGGAGGAGCACAAGCACATGAGAGCTTGCAGCCACAGTAGAATGGGATTTTGCTCATAGTTCCACAGCAGAAAAGCTGACACAGTGGAATAGTATTCTCTTCCAAGTCAGAGGGCAAGCAGGCCTACAGTTGCTTGCAGACCAGAGAACAGGCTAGGGGAGTGGTGAATGCATCTCTCCTTAAATTGTACTACCTGGGACCCCCTGAACCTTAGGACAGTGTACCCTTGAAGTAGTGACCCACTTTAAGAGGGGGTTAAAAGTAAAGAAATGAGGAAACAGAAAAAATGCTGACCCTAGAAATTTCCTTTGGTGACAAAGAAGATCAAAAGACAGCCTCAGAAGAAGATAAAGTCAAAGCTCCTACATCCAAAGCTTCCAAGAAAAAATATGAATTGGTCCCAGACCATAGAAGCATTTTAAAAGAACTTTGAAGATAAGGTAAGAGAGGTAGAGGAAAAAATAGAAAGAGAAATGAGGGTGATGTAGGAGGGTCATGAAAAAAGTCAACAGCTTGAAAAGACAAATTGTCCAAATAGAAAAGAAGGTACAAAAGCTCTCTAAAGAAAGTATTTGCTTAAAACTTAGGATTGAGCAAATGGAATCTAATGACTTTATAAGAAAGAAGCAATAACGCAAAACCAAAAGAATGACAAAAATAGAAGACAATATGAAAAAATCTCCTTGGAAAAAAACAGCTGACCTGGAAATAGATCCAGGAGAGACAATTTGAAAATTATTGGACTACCTGAAAGGAAAAAAAAAAGAAAAGAGCTTAGACATCATCTTCCAAGAAATTGTCAGGGAAAATTATCCTGATATTCTAGTACCAGAAGGTAAAATAGAAATTGAAGCAATCCATCAATCACATCCTGAAAGAAATCCCAAAAGGAAAACCTCCAGTAATATTACAGCCAAATTCCAGAATGCCCAGATCAAGGAGAAAATATTGCAAGCAGTCAGAAAGAAACAATTCAAGTATGGTGGAGCCACAGTCAGGATAACCCAAGATCTAGCAGCTTCTACATTAAAGAATCAGAGGGCATGGAATATAATATTTTGGAGGGCAAAGGAATTGGGATTACAACCAAGAATCACATACCCAGCAAAACTGAGTGTAATCTTTCGGGGGGAGGGGGGGGAGAATAAGAATTCAATGAAAGAGAGGGCTTTCAGTCATTCATGATGAAAAGACCTGAACTGAACAGAAAATTTGCCTTTAAAATACAAGACCCTAGAAAAACATAAAAAGATGAACAGGAAAAAGAAATGATAAGGGATATTAAAAGCTTAAACTGTTTACATTCCCACATGAGAAGATCACACTTGTAACTCATAAGAACTTTCTCATTATTATAGATAGAGAGCATAGGTCTGAGTTGAATGTGAAGGAATGATATATTTTAAAAATAAAATCAAGGGATGAGAGGAATGCATTGGGAGAAAGGAAATGGGAGAGGTGGAATGGGGAAAAGTGTCTCACATAAGAGAAGCAAGAAAACCTTTTGTAATGGAGGGGAAGATGAGGAAGTTGTGGGGGAGTGAGTGAGCCTTACTCTTATCAGAATTGGCTCAAAGGGAATAATATACACACAAAATAGGGTATAATGATCTATCTTACCCTGCAGGCAAGTAGGAAGGGAATGGGATAAGGGGGTGGGTGTTGAAAGAAGGGAGGGCAGATTGGGAGAGGGAGAAGTCAGAAACAAAACACTTTTGAGGAGGGATAGGGTTAAAAACAATAGAAAATAGAGGGAGGGAATAGGATGGAGGGAAACAGCAAAAGTAATTGTCAAAAAAATTGAAACAGGAAAGAACAATGTAAGATGATGATGATAATGAAAATGAATATGATGAGTATGATAAGGATGATAAAAATATGTTATTTTGCTGGGCTATTGTGAATAAAATTCTTTGTCAGGTATAAGGTATTACATAAATGTTTTCTATTATTATTGTTTCAATAATCAAAATCACTGGTTTATTCTAAGGAAATCTCTCTTTAAAGTACTACATAAATGTAGTTTACTATAAAAAATGATGACTAAGATGCTATCAGAAAAATCTTTAAAGAAGACATGAGCTGATGCAAAGTGAAATATACTGTATACAAAATAACAACAATTTTGCATGATGATCTGCTGTGAATGACAGTTATTTTCAGCAATACAATTATCCAAAACAACTCTAACGGTCTTTTGAAAAATGCAATCAAAAGTTGGAGAAGCTGTGGAAAAATTGGAACACTAATGCATTGTTGGTGGAGCTGTGAACTAATCCAACCATTCTGGAGAGCACTTTGGAATTATGCCCAAAAGGCTATAAAGCTGTGCATACCCTTTGACCCAGCAATACCACTATTAGGTCTTTTTCCCAAAGAGATCATAAAAAAGGGAAAAGGACACACATGTACAAAAATATTTATAGCTGCTATTTTTGTGGTAGCGAGGAATTGGAAATTATGGGGTTGCCCATCAAATGGATAATGAATGGCTGAACAAGTTGTGGTATATGAATGTAATGGAATACTATTGTGCTGTAAGAAACAATGAGAAGGCAGATTTCAGAGAAACCTGGAAGAACTTGAATGAACTGATGATGAGTGAGATGAACAGAACCAGGAGAACATTGTACACAGTATCATCAACATTACATGTTGATCAACTGAAATAGACTTGATTCTTCTCAGCAATACAATGGTACAAGATAGTTCCAAAGGACTCATCATGGAAAATGCTCTCCAAATCCAGAAGAACAAAAAAGAATTGTGGAATATGGATTCAGATTGAAACATAGTATTTTTTGTTTGTTTTTGGTGCTGTTGTTTTTCTTTTTTGAAGTTTTTCCTTTTTGCTCTGATTCTTCTTTCACAACAAGACTAATGCATAAATCTGTTTAATGTGATTGTACATATATAACCTATATCAGATTACTTGCTGTCTTGGGGAGGGGGGAGGGAGAAAAATTTGCAACTAGAAATCTTATAAAAACAAATGTTGAAAACTATCTCTACATGTACCTGGAAAATAATAAAATACTTTTATAATTTAAAAAATGCAATCAATCTACAGAGAAAGAACTGATGGCAGATGAATACTGATTGAGATATAATTTTTGTTCCTTTTTCTAAAGTTTTTGTCTGTTTTCTTTCACAACTTGACTAATGTGAAAATGTTTTTCATGACTACACATATATAACATATATTGAATTTCTTGATTTCTTGGTGGGGGAGGAAGGGAGGGAGGAAGAGAATTTGGAACACAAAGTTTTAAAAATTGATATGAAAATTTGGTTTTAAATGTAATTTTTGGGGAAAATTCTAAATAAAAAAAGAAAGTCTTTTCTTTCATTTCTACACATCATTAACTTCTTTGTATCCTCAGCAACTAACCCACTATCTTTCACACTGTAGATGCTTAAAAAATGCCTGTTCATTGACTGATTGATTGATTCAACCAGGTTAAGCCAACTCCTAATGAGAAGCTATTAGATTTATTAAGAATATTAATCCCTCCTTGTTGCCCCTTTCATGACAAAATATCACAACCCCAACCCCTTCTCACCAATAACATCCATTGGGACTATGGCTGTCTAAAGAAGAGCATGCTGAATAGATCAATGCAAGTCAACCCTCCTTGAAAGGGAAAAATGTCAATTCAATGTGTGTCTACTACTTACAATGTTCCAATAAGGAGGTAAAAGAATAATAAAGGGCATGTATAGATGAAATCCAAACAGGCTTCATTACTTTTCATCACATTTTTATTAGTATGAATATGATTTAAATGGTACTTTAGAGAATATTTAATATTATTAGTAAAAATTGATTCTATTTATTAAAGCCTGTAGCCAAATATTTTAAAGTGACTTTTTTTTGCATATCTTTTGAGCTAGGTTCTCTAATAGGGAGCATGAGCAGGATTCAGAAGCAGCTAACTCTCAAGTGAAATCACATGGTAGTTCTCTCCCCTTCTGCATCCTGACATATCCCAGATTTGCTTGCAGTTTCCCTGTTAGAAATTCAGATTAAAAAATTCTTTGGAAAGACAATCACTATCTACTGGAAATAAACAAAATGCACAATTTACAGCATGCCCTACCCCTGAAGCCCTGTGTAACCTGAAATGCTAGCTTTAAGAAGAAATATCTCATCATTAAAGGTGTTGTAAAACTTCTCAAATATAATCCAATAACTACTCTTCTCCTCCCATTCAATAAGCTAACATCTTTTTCCATTTGTAGTGATTATTCAAATTCTACATACCTATGGACTAACATAATAGACTATCAACACAAGTTCATGTCAATCAATCAGCCAACAACATTTATTAAGCAACTTGTATGTTCCAGGCAATCCGCTAGGCACTGGGGATACAAGTACAACTAATGAAAAAAAAAATCCTTACTTGCATGAAACTTAATGGCATAGTCTTGGCAATATGGGTCCTTTATCCACTGCTATTTTCCTATAAAAAATACTAGGCTGTTCATTTTCAGTGGTCATGGATCTCATTCAGAAATCTCTATAATATTCTGGGACTTTATTCAGTCAACATAATGTCATCTACAAATGGAAACATCTGGAGACCCTGACATATCAAAAGAAATCTTTCTTTCCTTTAGGCCTTGAATGAAATACCATCCCTGACAGAGGTATACTCCTTTGATGTACATATGTCTCCCTGTTTTATGACTTGCTGGATATTAACAATCAGAAGATCGCTGAACAAAGTCAACTTTGGGGGCATTAAACAATGAAACATATATGATCATCAGATGTACATGGCAGACGCTTTGTTGAAGAAGACTTTAAGGTTATGCTTTGCTCTATGTATTCAAATGTTGTTTTTTTTGTTTTTGTTTTTAAGAATAGCAAAACAAAAATGTAATGAAGTGATATAGCTACTATATCTGTGTGAGATTTAAAATTGGATATTAGATCACAAATCTCCCCTCTTTAACCTTTCCCTTAATTTATCTCCCAGACTAGTAAATGGAAGAAGCTTCTGGTTTTCTAGTTAGAGCTTTTATTGTATGGTAGTCACAAGGTGATGTTAATTAGGATAGGAAAGTAGAAATACAATACAAATCGTCTTAAGTCTAAGCTTAGTCTATATTCCGTATAAAACTCACCAAAAGCTGAAGCGCCACCTTTGGGGAGAGAGAGAGAGGCCATGTCAAGTGTGTGCTCAGCATCAGCCTGTGCAGATCAGTCAGGAGACCAGCAGAGCAGGAAAAAGCTCCCACTTCTGTTCTCTCCTTGCCTTTAAGCTCGCACCCCAGAAGTCGAGTGCGCAGCAGGCAGACTTGCGTGCGTAGCTCATGCCGTTGGTCTCCTCCCCGAAAGGGTGGTCCTTCAAAAACTGGCGTAAGAATTTGGTAAAGAGAGAGAAAGGCCTAGATTCCTATCTATTAAAGGGAGAGCACATTTCTAGCTCCGGTCTCCACCAGAGTCCAAAGGAAAGAGAGCAAGACCGAGCGCGCCAGTCTCTTCCTTCCTCCTCCCACTAGCCCACGTCACTTCCTGACACCAAAGAAAAGACTCCTGGTCTTGCCCTCAAAGACCTTGGCTTCATGGGCGGAACTCTTCTACAGTAAGTCTCCAGCAGGTGGCGTTATTCCAAATATCTAATGAGTGGTCACCAATAAATTATAAGCTTTAGCAAGAGTTAGGCTTTTAAGAATTTATTAAGGAGAATAAGAATTTGGTAAAGAGAGAGAGAAAGGCCTAGATTCCTATCTATTAAAGGGAGAGCACATTTCTAGCTCCCTTCTCCACTAGAGTCCCCAGGAAAGAGAGGGAGACCGAGCGCCAATTTCTTCCTTCTTCCTCCCATTAGCCCGTGTCACTTCCTGATGCCAAAAAAAAAAGACTCCTGGTCTTGCCCTCAAAGACCTTCGCTTCATGGGCGGAACTATTCTACAGTAAGTCTCCAGTAGGTGGCGTCATTCCAATCGTTACATCTGTCAATTATGTAACACAAGTCATCTTTACATAGTTAATACATAACAGAGATAGGATTGTAACTCACCTTTCTCTTACTCCTATATACAGGACACTCCAATATGTGGTAACATATATGTGTTAAACATTCAGCGACAAATTCAATTAACTTGTATTAAATAGCATCCTTATATGTGGAAATATTCTCTATACTGGAGCAAGGGCCCTGACTTCAAGTAGCTTTCAAGGTATATGTGTATGTATGTGTTTGCATATATGTTTATATATGTATAATCTAAGGTCTAAAATTCTAGCTGTGATGTCTAAAATCTAATGAGTGGTCACCTTAAATTAGAAAGATATAGCACCAATCTTTGGGCATTAAGTATTTATTAAAGTATATTAGGGGTTAGTAATGAGTAACACATGAATAAAGAATGAGATCTGTCTACTCTACCTATTCTGCCTCTCCTGCTGCCAATCCAAAGTCCGGTAATGAAAAGACCTCACTTCTCTGTGGCTTCTCCCAGAAGCCACCTGTGCAACGGGAAAAGGGCCATCTACGTCCACACACACACACACACACACACACACACACACACACACACACACACACACACACCTCCAAGTTAATTAGCTGGTAACACTGATTGACAGGACCCACAGGCAGCAGACACAACTTCTAGATGTCAAAGTCACATGTTTTCTTTTCAGGCCAGAGCTCACAATGTCCCTCCCAGCAGGGGGTGTCATTACAATTCTAACCCCTTCCCCCCCACCGTCCCCCGCTCATGCTTCATGTGAGGAAACATCATTTCCTCACATAAAACAATAACATTACAGATACTTATGACTAACAAAGTAAAGGGGATGAAAAGAGAGAAAAAGAAATTGAGCAATGCATTAACTAAGGATAAAGGGGGCACTCCCCTTTTAGCAGGTGGACATTACAAACAGAAAAACTGAAGAGGGCACTTCCCTTTAGTAAGTGGACATTATGAACACTGTATACAATGTGGAAAAGGAAAACAAGAAAATGTCCACTTAAGTCTTTTCTCAGATGATTCTTGGGATGTCCTCTGGGTGTAGCAGTCATGGTTATAGTTGTATAGGATGTAATCTGTGCTCCAACTAAGAAATTGTGTCCATTGATCTAACTAGATTTAATATTATGTCAAAATTATGACATGAAAGAAAATCTGGGAAATGTGATGGGAAAGATTTCTTCTAAGCAGGAGGCAGGAGACATCTTCTACAATTGGTTTCTACCATGCTTTTAAATAACCAAGTGGCATAGGGAGCAACTCCTTGGAAGGGGAAGGGGAGGCTAGAAGCCCAGTTGCAGGAACCCCCTCAGGCATTGCTCACTCTTGTCAGTTTTATTTTCCATTCCTCTCTCAGGCAACCTTTTACCAGTGTTGGAATATTTTAAATGACTAGCCTAATTTGGGGGGCTAAAGGTGACTGGAGGACTAATCTGGGACTTGTGACTATTTGGCTATCTGACTGCCTTTAATTTAATGTGGGCCATTGATAAAGTTCCACCACAATGCTCCCAAACTGATAGACTAAAGATTAAGAAGCCTCTAACTAAATAATCAAAGCAGAGTTTATTTATGAGATACTATTTCAAATTAGGAATACAGGGAAATAAAGTGTACAACCTGACTGCTTTCCTGCGGTCTCTTTCGCTTCGAACTTCTTGAATACAATAAGGGCCTTAGCCGCCTCCGGCCTCAGGGCAAGTTACACTTTCCCTGGTTTGTATTAAGGCCCGTAACCTTGTCAGCCCGGTCTCTCCTTTTCCGAACCGAACTCTCCTCCGTCCTTGTCCGGGCTCCCCTCTAGTCAGCCTCTCTCCTAGTCCTTCTTCGAGTCTCCTTCCTCAAGTCCGTCTCCTCCATCCGTCTCCTTCCTCTTCTTTCTTATCTAACTCCCAGGTCTATATATAGCTTTTCTTCTCTCCACTCAAATCTCGGGGCTTCCTTCGCCCCCACAGACCAAGCTAATCCTCCAGCCAGAGCTGCAGCTGGTGGGGGGGGGGTGCTCTCGAGCCTCAAGCCTCAGCACAGGCCATCCGGGATCCTTCAGATAGCTCCGCTCAGGTTGGAGCTGGGGGCTTTTTTTTCCCCCCAGCTGTCTGACCTGGCGTCTTGTATAGCCCATGGGGCTTTTTCACTCAGCTGAAGCTGAGGAGGAGGGGGGAGACCCTGAGGGCCTAAGGCTTTCTAATCTCAGCCTAAAGGTAGGGTCCCCAAATCAAAATAAATTTCCACACCAGCAAAAGGGAAAAAAATAAAGACGAGGAAAGATGCAAGATTCTGCTGATGATCTATTGATGGGGATGTAGGGGAGGATGGGGAATACTCACATAGTTATGGTTTATGGCATGAGTACTTAGCCTTTGGCAAGTGTCATACATGGAGTCTTCACACAGACAGCATCGACAGAACAGAAAAAGCAAACCCTTTCTATTCCCTCAGATTGTCCAGGATTCTTGTCCTGCCAATTCATTTGTGTGACCCATGTATCATGAACCCCTGGCTATTTTGCCAATCTCAAGTCAGATTCTAGGCTTTCCAACACTCCAAAGGTGGGTGGGTCCTCTGATGGAGGTCTGTCTATGGGGAAGTGAGTGCAAGCTGTAGATCAGCTGGAGTTTAGTCAAGTCACTATTGGGGAAGTAATGTCAAAAACCTGGCTGTAGATTTTGTTCGCCTGCATCTGAGCCCTTTAAGAGTCTCCCTCTGTTTGTATGGTGAAAGAGGGGAAAAATCATGAGGGGGAAGTGAACAGTTTCCTCGCAGGAACTAATTAATTTTACATTGCCTAAACCCCAAATGTAAGAATTTTCAGACTGTACAGCACCTCAGATAGTAATATTTTTCTGGCAAAAATGTGAAGATGCAGTCCAGTCCTACCAGACATTACAAATGCCCAGTCTAAAAATGGCTGCCAATTTTTGAGAAGAAAATCCCTTCTCTTCATTTGCACACACTGTTATTTTTTTCTCCTACATTGCAAAAGCAACCATTCCTGCCAGCAAAGGCCCCTTGTGGGCTTTAAGAGGAACAATCAATCTCATAACAAGAGGCAGAGAAAAGTGCTGAAATTCTTCTCATAAAACATTTTCCTAATTCTGTAACTCAGTTCTTCCAGTTTTTCAGATATCTTATGATGCTTGGTCCAAGGCAGGAAAGACAAAGATGAAAGTAAACGATGAGCAAGCTGAATCTGGATAGATCACTGCCTCTGTCTGGTGATAATACATTACAGAGCTGAAAAGAACCTTCAAGATGATATATTCCAGTCCTATCATTTTAAGAAATAGGAGACTGAGGCTCAATGAGATAAAAAAGCCTTGCTTCAAAAGCACACAAGTTGTAAGCCTTAGAACCAGATTTCAAACCCAGATCCTGTGCCTTAAAATCCAAATGTATTTTCACCATAGGACACAGGCTTTCTCCACAGCAAGAGTTTTTTTCTGTCTGCTCATTTTCCTAGTCTATTTCTTGACTTTTAACTCCTTCTTAAAGTGAGGCACTACTTCCAGGATGCACAGTCCCAAACTTCAGGGGGTCCAAGGTAGTATGATTTAAGGAGAGGCTCATTCCCCAATCCCTCTGGGCTGTGCTCTGGTCTGCAAGCAAGAGTTCTTAATTCTTTTTGTTGTCATGGACACTACATTTGGTTGAAGCCTATGAACATCATCTCAAAATAATGTTTGCAAATAACTGAAGATGATACTAAATTTAAGTTATAGGTTAGTGAAAATAAAGATGTATTTTTCCCATCCAAATTCATCAACTCCTGGAAATCTATTCATATATCCATTTGGGGAAAGTTCATGAATCCCAATTTAAGAACCCTTGCTGTTAATTCTCTATATAGGGAAAGGGGAAGAAGCTAGAGCAAGCCAATACTCTATCACCTACACTTACACTAACTTTCTTCCTCTGTTCTTATGTGTTTCCTTTTTATCTCCTCTGAATTAGGCAACCACAGTTGTGAGGTGCCTCAGTTTCATGCCAAACAAGGGTTAATTCAAGAGACTGCATCAAGCTTGGATAAGCAAAGATTTAGTGATACTATGATGGCTGACATCACATGGGATGGCTCTCATAGGGAAGAGGGATTATGTATGTTCTGCTTCAGATCAGAGAAATAGGAGGATTGAGTGTACATTCCCATTAATAGTGAGATATAGGTAAATTATAAATTATCAATTACGTAAATCAATCCTGAGTGTGAATTAAGCTTCAAGAGAGCTGTCATAATCAGTTGAGTTCAAAAGTGAGCATGGACTTTATTGTCTGGATGAAAAGAAAGTATTCTAGGTGAGAGTATTAAGAATTATAGAAGAAATATCATAAAATGAAAACTACAAAGTTTAACTTCCTAAACAATGTCCTTGTGACCTAGGAAGTCAATGTAAAATTTGTCAATCTTTGTCTCACTACCATCATAGAGGAGGAGAAATTATTTAAATCTGTTTCCTAATTTTCCTTTGCTCATTATTAAAGATCATTTAAAAAAAGAAAATAAGTGAGAACAATGAATGGATTTTGGGTCATTTTTGCATGCTTGTCATTTGAGGCTTTTGAATCAAGACAGTATAATTGGGGGGGGCGGGGCTCGCAATAATAATTTGCAACCAAAATCCAGAAACTGTGTGCTTACCATTAAGTACTTACTATTGAGGGTAGCCTGTAACTGAGGTGGGAAAATTGGAATACTTCCCAAGAGTGCCAAAATTTATAGGGAGCAGACAGAGCTTATACCACTTCAACAACCAGAAACAACTGAGCTTAAAGCCTAGTTGAGGAAAAATAATAATTAAAATAGAAAGCTATAAGATGGTGATGCTCCATCCTCATGTCAGCTGCTGCTGAAATGAACAAATTAAAACAATCTTACTACTTTCTTACAACTTTTATATCCATATTTATTTATTTATTTTTTAATTTATGGAATAAAACAAGTACTTCTATAACATAGTACAATAAAAATGAGCGTATATGAAAATGCAAATATACTATGAACAACTTGCTATTATTTTCAAATATACAATAGAACTATCATGTAAATGTATTTTTTCTTCCCACCCCCCCCAGAGATGGCTACCATTAGACACAAATAGGAATACATATGTAAAATTATTCTATACATAGTTCTATGTATCAGTTTCTTCACTGTATGCAGACAGTGATTTTCTTCAAATGTCCTTTATAGTTAATTTGGGTATTTATAATAAACAAAATAGCTTATTTGCTCAAAGTTACTCTTAAAACAATATGCTGGGGGCAGCTTGGTGGCACAGTGGATAAAGCACTGACCCTGGATTCAGGAGGACCTGAGTTCAAATCCATCCTCAGACACTTGACACTTACTAGCTGTGTGACCCTGGGCAAGTCATTTTCCTCATTGCCACCGCCCCCCCCCCAATATTGCTGTTATTGTATACAATATTCTCTTAGTTCTGTTCATTTTACTCTTCATTATTCCATGCAAGTCGTTGCATGTTTTTTTTCTAAAATCATTGTGCTCATTCATCATTTTGTATAGCTCGGTAGTATTCTGTCACAATTATATACCACAACTTGTGGATGTTCATCCCTGCAATTTCCAGTTCTTTGCCACCACAAGAAGATCTGCTATAAACACTTTAGAACAAATAAATTATTTTCCTTTTTCCCTAATCATCTTTTGAAATAGAACAAGCAGTGGTATTTCTGGGTCAAAAGGGATAAGTAATTCCAGATTACTTTCCAAAATATTTGGATCATTTCACAATTCCACCAACAATGAATTAATTTCCCAGTTTTACCCCATCCTCTCGAACATTTGTCACTTTCTCCTTCTATCATTTTAGCCAACTGAGAGGTGTTAAATGATATTTCAACATTGTTTTATAACTTCATTTCCTTCTCAGAATGCTTGTTTGTTACATAAGTTGGCTTGAATATATATACATATATTCACACATATACATGTACACACAGATATACACATGTGTACATATGAACATGTGCATGTGTGTATATATATGTGTGTATAAATACATATATACATACATATACATATACACATACATATACATACACACATTTATTTATTTCAAATTCAATTTTGCCCTTGAAGACTACTAGCTTACATGGGTTTAAGTCCTACTTCTAACATGAATTAACTGAGTATTAACTCCATAGATGTAAATTTCTTCACCTGTAAAATGATGGAGCTCGACTAGAAAAATTTCAAACTTTCTTCCACTTTTTAGTCCATGGTGCATGATCCAAAATCCACAATTCTAATGGCTATAGGCATACAAAATAGTCTAAAGCTTCACTTAGTATAACAAGCATAACAAGGAGGGAAAATAGAGCTGGTGGTGTTTGTCCTTCATTCCTACACCCACAGCCACATTGCTGTCTCCCTATGCTTGCTTATCTTTTATTTAGAATGGAAAATATGATAAAGTATACCTCTGCCACTTGGCCTCTCCCAGAACAATCTATCTTAGAAAAAAAAAAAGGACCATTATGTACCTAGGCTTAGGAAGTGGAAGGGAAAGAGGAAGGGAATCAGCATTTTTATAGTGTCCCCTATTTTCCAGGTATTTTGCTAAACTCTTTAGAAGTATAATCTCATTTAATCCTGACAACATCCTTGTGAGGCAGGTGTTACTATTAGCCTCATTTTTTTTTTTTATTGTCAAGAAAACTAAGGTAAACAAGTTAAGGGACTAACCTAGGGTCATACCAGTAAGGGTCTGAGGCTGGATTTGAATTCAGGTCCTCCTGATTCCAGGCCCAGTGTTCTATCTCCCCATGAGTAGCAGAGTCTTGGTAATATAGGAGCTATAGTTGTTGTTGCTGTTGTTGCTGTTTCCCCCCAGCTCTTAGTGGTACCTGAAAGGCAGGTTGCAGAGATACTAGTGAGAGGGAACTAAGCTATACATAGGGGAAAGGACATGGGGATTTCTAATCCCCCTTCCTGTGTCTCTTCTCATTTTTATGGGAGTCAAATTAAAGGAGGGCCTTCTCTCTTCTTTGAAGTGCATAGCAATAAATAGGAATTCTATCCTACTCTACTCTGTAGACAGATAAGCACCCAGTACCAATGGTTCTTTCCCTCTCTCTGTCTCTGTGTCTCTGTGTCTCTTTCTCTGTCTCTCTCTTTGTTTCTCTTTTTCTATCTCTCTGTCTCTGTCTCTTTGTTTCTCTTTTTTTGTCTCTCTGTCTCTGTCTCTGTCTCTGTCTCTCTGTCTCTGTTTGTCTGTCTCTGTCTCTCTGTCTGTCTCTGTCTGTCTGTCTGTCTGTCTGTCTCTCTCTCTTTCAAATTGTGCACCCTTGGGTCAAGATATAATCAATGCAGTCTAAGATAAATATTGATTTATCTTATAATTCCATCCAGTTTGCACAAATTCTTGTGTCTTTAGGGTAATTGTTAAGATACATATCCCAAATCTATAGAAGATTTTTGTGAGGCATTTAGATTCAACAAAAATTTATTAATCACCTACTATGTGTATGATATGGGTAAAGAGGTTATAAAAGCAAAAATGTTTAAGCAGTACCTATCCTAAGGAGATTAAAATCAACCAGGGGATGCAGTACATAAACAATTAAAAACATAAGACAATATGAGGATTGAGGGAGTAATAACAATAAGAATCATAACAGGTTTCCTCTAGGATTTTTTTTTAATTGAGCCTTGTAACTTACATGAACTTATACTGAGTGAAGTGAATGGAACCAGGAGAACATTGTACACAGTAACAGCAACAATGTGTGATGATCAACTGTGAAAGACTTAGCTCTTCTCAGCAATTCAATTATCCAAGGCAGTTCCAAAAGTGATATGATGGAAAATGCTCTCCAGATCCAGAAAATGAACTGTGGAGTCTGAAGGCAGATTGAAGTATATACTATTTTTATTTTGTATGTTGCTGCTATTTTTTCTTTCTTGTGTTTTTTTTCCTTTTATTCTGATTCTTTTTTTTACAACATGACTAATATGGAAATGTGTATAACATGATTGTACATATATAACCTATTTCTGATTGCTTGTTATCTTGGGGTAGGGGGTGGGAAGGGAGAGAGAGAGAGAAAAATTTGGAACTCAAAATCTTACAAAAAATGAATGTTGAAAACAATCTTTACATGTAATTAGAAAATTAAAAAAATACTACCGAGAAAAAAAAATAGTCTTATAGGATGTTACAGATTCTAAAGTGACAAGGGAGGGCACTCCAAATGTGGCAAACAATTCGATGAGTTTGGAGAATGGCAAGTAGGCTGTGCCAGTGAAATTTCAGGTGTCTACAAAGCCAGTAATGTCATTAAAAGTGTATATGTTGGGGCAGCTAGGTGGTGCAGTGGATAAAGCACCAGCCCTGGATTCAGGAGGACCTGAGTTCAAACCCAGCCTCAGACACTTGATACTTACTAGCTGTGTGACCCTGGGCAAGTCACTTAACCCCGATTGCCTCACCAAAAAAATAATAACAATAAAAGTGTATATGCTTATTGTCCACGTATGAGTCTACATTGAATATTTTTCTCCTTAGTTGTCAGTTGTGAGATTAAAATTGGATATTAGATCATAAATCTCCCCTACTTAACCTTTCCCTTAATTTATCTCCCAGACTAGTAAATAGAAGAAGCTTCTGGTTTTCTAGATAGAGCCTTTATTGTATGGTAGTCACAAGGTGATGTCGATTAGAAGGATAGGAAAGTAGAAATACAATACAAATCATCTTAAGTCTAGGCTTAGTCTATATTCCTTATAAAAACTCACCAAAAGAGAAGGCCACCTTTGGAGAGAGAGAGACCGTCTGTGCCGTGCAGTCAGGAGACCAGCAGAGCAGGAAAAAAAAAACCCACTTCCATTCTCTCCTTGCCTTTTCCGCTCGCACCCCTGAAGTCGAGTGCATAGCAGGCAGTCTGACATGCGCAGCAGGAGCACTGGCATGCGTAGCTCATGCCATTGGTCTCCTCCCCGAAAGGGTGGTCCTTAAAGAAAAACTGGCATCTTTCAGTTATCCTAACTGACTGTTAAAAAAACTTTCATATTTTTTTACCATACAGTGTTTATTGAGATTATCAAAGAATCCTTTAGGCCACTCATTAAAGATCAGAAGAATTTCTGAGGGTTTGGAAAAGGAGTCAGCCACACTCTTATCTCCCTTCCCAGAGCCATATTTGCAATATTTCTAGCAGAGAATGTGGGTTTAAGGTTTTTTTTTAAATATTGTTGCTGATGTCAGGCATTCTTTTGAGAGGTGAGCAACATGGTATAGGCCAGAACATTAGGAAACTATGGACAATTCAATTAATCTCTCAGAGCCTACATTAACTTATTGCTAAAAAAAAAAAAAGGCATGATAATGCTGACCACCTAACTTAGAAATTCTGTAGACCTGAAGGGTCCATCTAAATGTATGTTAAAAATGATAAAATTAGGGAGCTCATTCATGTAGGATTAAACAATTTTTTTATTATTATTGTTGTTGTTCATTCTCAAAAGGATAATGACAGATGTCATGACTTGCAATGAATTGGATTTAAGTGAGGAAGGGTTGTGCAAAGTCACCAGTTTCACTTTCTCCTACAGCGCCATCTGGGTCTAGTGGCAAGATATACATCAGGACAACTGGAGATGCCCCAGGTATTTGAGGCAATCAGAGTTCAGTTACTTTTCCAGGGTCACAAAACTAGCAAGTGTCAAGTGTCTAAAGCTGGATTTGAACTCATATCCTTGACTCTAGGGCTAGTGCTCTATCCACTGTATCGCCTAGCTGCCTCAGGATCATATATTTAGAGCCTGAAGGAATATCCAGTTCATCCCTAATTTTACAGATGAGGAAACTGATGCCAGAGAAGTTAAGTGATTTTTTTCAGAGCCCCTGAGGAAATATGTGGCAGAGTTAGGATTTGAACGTAGGCAGATCCCCTAAATTCTGATTTAATCTGTTGTATTATGCAATATCTGACTGGTCAGCTATATGTTAACTGTGGAATGTCTGTATTCAGCAATAATGCTTAAGTATATATTTCTTTAAAAATCAACTCAATTGGGGCACCTAGGTGGCACAGTGGATAGAGAACTTATCTTGGAGTCAGGAGGATCTGAGTTCAAATTCAGCTTCAGACACCTACTACCTATGGGACCTTGGGCAAGTCATTTAATCCTGATTGTCTCCCCTCAACACCAACAAAAAAAAAAAAGTCAACTCAACTATAAGGAATTTGTGATCCAAGAAAGTCTGTGCATATGCACACACCCTCATGCCTAAAAAAAAATACAAAGGATACCTTATATGTTAGATGGGAAAAAAGCAGGGCCTCCCAATACTTCCTCCTTTTCTATGCATATATTCTCCATTTGCCTTTACCACCATTCACCAGGTTGCTGCATGGCTCTTCTGTTTGGGCCTGCTCCTCCTCTACCTTTGCGTGTTTGTAGCAATTTCTTTTTTTTAAGTTTCTTTTAAAACTCAAACAAATACAACCAAATCCAAAAGAAAGAAAAAAGATCCCCCCCCCCACTGGTTTGAACCTATTTTTTCCACATTATAAAAACAGTTTACAGCTTAAACTTGAAACTTGGCCCACGCAGGGTACAAAGAATAAGGAAACCCGTCATTGAAAATAATTGCACATTGGCCCGTGGGGATGGATTGCAAGGTGTATGATCTAATCACAGTCTTTTCCAATTGGAGTTTGTATGAGAAATCCCCCCTACTGTTTTGTGCCTTGCACTGGCTAGTCATTGAAATCAGTGTGTAGCTCTGAGCATGGAGAAGAGAAACTCAGTGGGTGATTTCAACTCCTACCATGACTCTTCTGGATGTGAAATATTATATAGACTCCATAATGAGCTACTTTTATAAAAATCTGTAAAGTAATGAGACAGTGTGTTTAAAATAAAAAATAAAAAACCCAGCAGGCATTCAATAAGAATATGATTTCCCTAACACATTAAATTTTGACAAGTTGGTAAAATTTACATCTTCCTCTTCACCTCTGTGTTCTGCATCCCCATAAAACTATTCAGTAGAATAGAGGTGCATTAAGTAAACAGATGTGATAAAGTGCGAATTTGGCCCAGAATTAAGACATAGAGTAGGTACTAAAGGCAGGATGCCAAATGTCTTCAAAGATTCTGGGATCATCTGCATTTTCTTTGCAGCTTGGAAAGTTAGCACAGCCTCGGAGGAATTTTTATTATTGTGCCTTATTTAAGGAGGAGGCCCAGAAGTGGCCCCGTAGGTTTTACGTCCCAATAAGCCACTGTCTTCAAAAAGTGACTTTTTTTCCCCCTGCTCACCCAGAGACATCACCTCTTAATTCAGAAAGTTCTCCAAGCTCAAGTTTCAAGAGTCTCACTCTCTGGACCTCTTAATCCCTTCGATATCAAGCAATTAACAAATGTTTAAAGAGCACTTTCAGTATGTCCATAATTTCAGTCAACACTGTGGAGGAGTGTGAAAAAATAAAACAAATATTTAAGAAAAGTTATGTAGTCATTGTCCTCAAGGAACTTGTAGTCTAATTGAAGAGATTAACACTCATTAAATCCTGCAGAGATCAATTGAGGACTTAATTGTTTGGCACCATTATGGTAATAGAAGCTTGAGGGGAGGAATAGAGTCGCCTCCCTTAGAATAATTGGTGAGAAAATAGGGTTGACCTGACATTGGAGGACGACTAGAATATTGGTAGAGATTTGAGAGAAAAAAAAATGAGGGAATGAGCATAAGCAAACTCATGGAGGTAGGAATAAGCACAGATAAGAGAGGAAGAGTATCTAATTCTGTTAATGTACTGTCATGTGTAACCCCTTTTCTGTTGCTTAGAGCTCCCTTAAGCTTAGGCTACCATTCCTATAATCTCAGAATCTAAGATATCAAATGTGTCCCAGAGGTCTGCTAATCTAACCTGTGCCTAAGAGTTTTCTCTATAATATCACTGAGAAGAAGATGTCTAGGCTCTGCTTAAAGATGTCCAGTAAGGAAAACCCCATTCCCCCCAAGGGACTTTATTCAATTTTCATGTAATTATGATAATTAAGAAGTTTTGTTTTCTTTGTTTTGTGTTTCCTCCATACCCAGCCTGAACCTGTGTTTTCGAATTCAATCCACTGCTCCTGGTTCTAAATTCTGGAATAAAATAGGGCAAATCTAATCCTTACTCCAAATCTAATCCTTCCTTACATAACACATAACAACAGTAATTAAATGCAATTGTCATGTCTACCTGCAGTCTTCAGTCTAAACATCTCCAATTCCTCCAACTGATCTTTGAATGAAATTGGTTCCAATCCTTTCATCATTCTGGTAGTTCTCATCTGAGTTCCCTCCAGTCAGAGCACAAGCTAGGGTGAAACGAAGAAAGCTTTTTTTTTTTTCAGGTGCCAAAATTTCAAGAGGCATCACATCCTGTTCCAGTAGTTAAGTCACAAATTATTTAACTACTTGGATAAGATTTTTAAAAAACCAGAAAGACCACCAAGTATTGTTCTTCTATTTCCCAAACAACTTGCCTAACGAGAGTAGAGAGTTCTCCTTTGTCCTAACTTTTCTGCTCTGAATTCCCCTAAAACAATTTTCTCTACTTCTCTATTCTAAGAGCATATTAAACAAACAAACAAACAAACAAAAAGACAAAAAAAAACAACAAAAAGCAAACATTCAGGTTTACCACAGACACTTCATAACAACATTTTTTGGAGACAAAAATTTGGCAAACAAATTGCAATAATAATTGAGAATTCTGCAGTAAGTTTACAGTCCAATTCACTTGAGCATTCAGATAAAGAATAGGTAAATAAAAGCTTTTTGAGGACCATTTTCACATTCTTTGGCTCTGCTCCTGGTAAACCCTTTTTAAGGTGGAGGTTTCATCTGTAACAAACTATACTCACCAATTCCCAATACCAAAAACCAGAGCAGGGGAAAATGTCCAGAATTGTTTTGAAATTCCAGTATCAGCTGTCTGGCCAAAACCCTTCAGCAAGAGGAAAGTTACCATAGCAATGCAATGGGAGACAAAAGGGGTCAGTCAAAAGAGTCGATAGTGTAGGGAGGGGAAATTGAAAGGTATCAGTAGTTGGCATACAAACTGAGAGAGTCTTCTTCCCAGCTGAATTTAACCTAAACCAATAACATGACCACCAGCCAGCTTCTAAAGAAAGGTCTTCCAGCCAACCCTTCCATTGGAGCTGTTACTAACCACTATATCTAGAACACATTCCAAGGCTGAAGGAAATGACAGCCCTGCCCTTTCTCTTGTCTATTTCCTTTTTGTGGAGTGCAGAGGAAGTGTTGAATGGCATGGGAGCTGTGCAACAGGAGAGTGCAAGCTACATGTCATGAGCAACTGGCCACCCTTCCCTGGGAATGACTATGCATAAAAATCACCCATCTTGAAATAAAGGTAAAGATAAAGACTGGTATGTTCTGGAGGAGAGATACTGAGGGCAGGCCTACAACTTTTGAGTTGCTCTGTGACATGACTTGCTCTTACCCTTTCTCAGTTTTAGTAAAAACACTGATATCTAGGCAACTAGGTGGCACAGTGTATAGAGTATTGGACTTGGAGTCAGGAATTGGTAGTCCTGAGAGTTGAAGTGGGACTCAGGGTTGTAGCCATCCAACCAAGAGTAGGTGATTCATGGAAACCCAAAATGTTTATGGGGGAGTGCAGAGGCCCAAGGAAGGTCTGTGGTTCACTCCTTTTGCCAATCTCTTGAATCTTTGGGCTTCTAGTTTCCTTTTTAGTGACTTCAGAAAGGTCCTTCCTCGCTTTCATTTTTCTGTTTCAGTCTTCTGTTTTTCCCCCAATAAATATTGTCAAGAATCACCAAACTCGGATACTATCAACAAGCAGAACTAAGATAAAACAAAGCACTCTCTTGTTTTGTTAATTATGAGAGTTAACCATGGACAAATTCCTCATCAAGTAACCAGACTACTGATGATAAAACTCTACATTCTTTACCAGGCTAGCTCAAGAAAGGACACACTGTCTATTGTTGAGGCCATTTTACAAGCCTTTCCAGTATGGTAGAACCTTCTCATGTTTATTAACATAACCTTCAAAAATCCAGGGTCATCTACATACTGTGAGGAAGTTTTCAGGTAGTTTGGATACAAACTTCTTCTTCATGATTTGAAAATGTTACCACTGTGCTCCTGTTTAAAAAAAAAGACTCTTTGTAATCCAAGTGACTTGACATCACAAAATAATAACTGCATTCTTCTGACATTAACATACATGGATTTAATTTGAAATTATGCTATGAAAGTAATGATGTCCATACCAGAAATCCTATTATTAATTATATATCTGAAGGACATAAATGATGAAAATAAAAGTCGTAAATACTCTAAAATATGTGCAGCACCTCAATTTATATTTACAAAGAATTGTACAGTAGATGTCTATTGAATAGGAAATGGCTAAACAAATTGTCCTACATGAATACACTGGAATATTAATGTGCTGTAAGAAATGAATATTAAAAATTCAAACAAGCATGGAAAGATGTATATGTAAAATGGAATAGTCAGAAAAATAGTATAGGGGGGCAGCTAGGTGGCACAATGGATAAGGCACTAGCCTTGGATTCAGGAGGACCTGAGTTCAAACCCAGCCTCAGACACTTACTAGCTGTGTGACCCTGGGCAAGTCACTTAAACCCCATTGCCCTGCAAAAAAAAACAAAAACAAAAACAAAACAAAAACAGAAAAATAGTATGAACAAAGAAAAATAATATACATAATGTCTCCAGCAATGTAAATGGAAATAAAAACAATAAAGAAAAAATAAAAACAGAATGCTGTAAAGTTTAATAATCAACCTTTGTTCCAAAGAAGAGATATAAGCATGAATATCCTATCTTTTTTAATGAGGGTAGAACTATGCATTTGGAACCTCATATACAATGTCAACCTTGGTTGAGGTAATTGTGTATTATGTTGTTTTATTTCATTTGACTTTCTTTTTTATTATCAAAGATGGTTCTCTGTGTAAAGGAGTACTTAGGACTATATCAGGCAATGAAGATGACATAATATGTCAGTGAAAATGTAAAGTATTTATTAATGTGCATTTATATAGCAATAGGAAAAATAGTCCCTCATTTCCTCCCAGCACTCACTATTGCACCCTATGAACTTTGGCTATATCAAAAAGCAACGGGGTAGCTAGGTGGTGCAGTGGATAGAGCACTGGCCCTGGAATCAGGAGTACCTGAGTTCAAATCCGGCCTCAGACACTTAACACTTACTAGCTGTGTGACCTTGGGCAAGTCACTTAACCCCAATTGCCTCACTTAAAAAAAAAAGCAACTCAGTAGAAGTAGGCATGTTTAACCTGGAGAAGAAATTGTATGGAGATGGGGAAAGGAAAAGATGTACTTGACAATTTTCTTTAAGTGTTCAAAGGAAGAGAGGATAAACTGGTTCTCTTTAGTTCCAGAGGGCAGAAGAAGAAATAATGGAAGTTGCAAAGAGGTAATTATGGATGAATGGATGGATGGATGGATAGAAGGATAAATGCATAGATGCATGTATGCATGTATGTATGGATGTATGGATGGATGGATGGATGGATGGATGGATGGGTGGATGGGTGGGGAGGTGGATGGAAAGAGAGGTTGACATACATATTAACAGAAGATATATGGACAGATAGATTTACAGAGGGATATATAGACAGATAGATTGCCAAATAGGTTGATAGACTGACAGACAGAGACATATTGACAATAAAATTGATAGGCAGGTGGATAGACAGGCAAGCAGTTCACATACACAGACAGGCAGACTGATAGGTAATAGAGAGATAGAAGTATAGATAATATATTTATTGAGCATTTGCTATGTATCAGGTACTGTGCTAACTGTTGGGGATACAAATAAAAGCAAATAAAATAGACCATACCATCAAGGAAATATTATAATGGAGAAAGTTAATACAAAATGGGAAGATTTAATGTAAGCAGGAAATATTTCTAGGAAAATGTAATGGCAGGAGATGTCTCAGAAGTGTCCTGGAGTGAAGAAAGATAAGGCCAAAGCAGGTCTATCAAACCATCGAGTGATTCTAGGGATGGAGCCTCATTTTCAGTTGGGGAGGGAGTAGAGACTATGGCCAAAGTGGAATACATTGATGGAGATGTCCAATAAAAAATAATTTAGGCTTGGTACCAAGAAAAATTTCCAAATAATTAGAGCCATCCCAAATGTAAATCAATAGGTCCTTTATTTGAAAAGCAATTCAACTAAAACTCTATCTAAATGATATATATATATACTGAAATAAAAGTTATCTTTCAAGGGAAGTGCAATAGAAAAACGCACACATAGTCTTTAAAGAAAACGTTTCAACCATGCAGGCTCTATTTTCTGGGTCACTCCCTTTTCAAAGAAGTTCCAAATACACTATATAATTTGTGGTATTGATTTTTCTACCACTTTGAGCTAATGTAGGTAGAAAATGAATGGGTGAAGGCATGATTCTGTTACTTGAAACTTACCGTTACTTATGACATCACAAGTTAATTGCCTTCTACTTGGAACAATAGCACATATGGTAACGTGCAGTTTCTGGAAACAATCAAGCATCTTCCTATCTTGGTTACTTAGAGTAATGTGTTCTAGCAATGTGAGCATCTATCTTTGTATTCCTCCAAATCATAACTGTAGTTACAACCCTGTTCTCAGACATGCATCACTGGTCATGATATTTGTTTGTACAATCCATTTAGTCATGTTTTTGGGAAAAAAAAAACTTTTTACTTAAGACTTGGGCTCCAGTGGTTTGAAAAATAGTCACACTAGAAAGCCAGCCCAGATTGCATCTCCTTTCCTTGACATGAAGAAGAAAAAATTAAAAAAACAGAAACAAGATCCATTATATGAAATAATCCCAGTCCATATCATAGACTCTGGAAATACATCATTCAACAGGAACTTATTAAGCACTTACTTCATTCTAGACACTAGAAAGAAGATAAAAAGGAAAAAGAATCCTATATTCTCATGGAGATCTCATTCTGATCATGGCGACAAAGTAAATACAAGATACATACAGAGTAGATACAAGTTAATATCAGTAGGGAAGGCGATATCATTTGGAGGTTGGTGAAAAGGGCTTCCTAGAAAATAATGACTGCACTGAGTCTTGAAGGAACCCAAGGAATCTAAGAGAAGTATGTAAGAATAAAAAGTATTCCAAGTATAGGGAAAAGCCAAGGCAAAGGCATGAACAGGAGAAAGGACAATGTTTTGCATTAAGAACAACAAGTGAGTCAGTACAACTGGAACTCAGAATGAATAGAGGGGCTGAGAGGACCAGGAACAAAAATAATAACAACAACAATAAAAATCAAATTGTGAAGAGCTTTCTATGGAAGAGCTTATATTTGATTTAAGAGTTTGTAGGGATCAATTAGAGTTCATTGAGGAAGAGTGTGATGTATTCAAATCTACATTTTACTAAAATCATTTTGCAGCTATGTTAAGGATAGATTAGCATGAGTAGGAATTGGAAGCTATTCTAATAGTACAAAGAGAAGTTATTGGGTATGAAATTAAAGGCACTGCTGTATGAATGAAGAGAAAGGGTGATGTGTGTGCGTGTGTGTGTGTGTGTGTGTCATGTTTTTAGAGAAATGCCAGGATATGAATGAAGAATCAGGAATGACACTGAGGTTGCTACCTTGGTTCAGGAAAGATGAAAGAGAGTTCAGAAAAAGGGTTGTTTCAAAGGGAAAGATAAGCCCAAAGAAGTGAATAACTACACTGAGACCATGTGTTGTAGATGAAGACCCAGCAAAGGAGAATGAACAGTAGTAGTTTAAAGAGTAAAAGGAGAAAAAGGAGAGTAGATTGAAACAAACCATTAATCAAATCCCACCCAATGAATGAGATCATTTTCCTTGGCATCCTAGATCATCAATCATAGAAATAAAAAAGACCTTAAAGGTAATCCCATCCAACATTCTTATTTTACTAATGAGGAAACTGAAACTCACAAAGGTAGAGTGGCTTGCCTGAAACATAGTTGGCTAATTGTGTAGCTGGAAATAACACTCAAAACTTGGAATTTATACTCTAATTCCCTTTTTCACCAAACCATATTGCTTCTTGGAAGAGAAAATCAGCCTCTTAAAGTCTAAATGATACTATATGCACATATAAGGTGGGGGAATACTACTGTTAAAAATCAACAATGAAAGGTAAAATAGCCTCATTTGTAGAGAGATTATAAATTCATTTGAGTTGTTGACATTTCAGTGGTTGGGGAGATAGGTGGTAGAGTGGATAGAGCCCTGGACCTGGAGTCAGGAGAACCTTAGTTCAAATCCAGCCTCAGACACCTGACACTAACTACTAGCTCTGTTATTTTTTCATGAGGACCTCTCTTTTGGTGTAGTCATGTATTGTCAGGTCATATCTTAATTTGTAATAAAATTTAATTGTGTTTTGCCCACTAACATAGATTTTTAACTTTTTATAACTTATCAGATATTGTTCAAATTTGTCCTAACAGAAAAGCTAATTAGCTTGAATTCAAAGCAGTGAGGATCTTCTCTGAATTTTGCTTGGTTGGCCCTAGGACAACAGACAGACTATAAGCCATGTTCAAACACTTTCTAGCTGGAAATGTGTCATTGGCTCATTTGTTGTTGTTATGGATGTTGTTGATGCTGTTGTTATTATTTTCTATAGCCAAACTGGAGTCGGGAAGGTGGGGAGGAGGAATCATTTTATTTAAAAAATAATTCATAGAATCATAGACGTAGATCTGAAATGAACCCTCCATGTCATTTGGTCTTAATTGAAAGGGACCATGTCACCATAAATATCGAATCTTTCTTCTTTTTTCTAATACCTACAATTCATTGTTTCAGGAGCTCTTTCCATGAAAACAAAACCAGACACACCACAAATGTTTAATTTCTGCATGATCCTGTCATAGATAAATCTTAATATACTTCTTAAATAGATACTTTCCTGCCTAATTTGCTCTAGGGATCAAGACTGCCTCTCAATATGCAGGTCAGACATGTCACTCCTTCCCACTAAAGCTGCTTGATGTTGCCTTTCATGTAATTATTTGTGCAGGATTAGAAGAAGGAAGAAATACATGCAAACTGTAATTTGCTCAAGGGTCTCTCCATAAAAGCTCCATGAGCTAGAGGGATGCCAGCCATAGAAGGTTCTTTACATAAATGACTAACAACTTCTAAGCTGTCAGCATACTTAGTAGCCCAGATACCATGCAATAGACAATGTTATTTATAATTCTCCACTTTTACCATCCTGACAGGTTTTGTTTTGTTTTTTACTAAAATATCAATGATGTCTGAATTGGAACTAATCTGGGCAAGGATATGGATATAAACCCCAGTCACTTTGATTATATTGAAATTTGTCTTACTATCTCTCACAGAAGAAGCTATTGAGATGGTAGAAACCTAGTGTAACATTATGAACTTTAAAATATAATATTTCTTTGCATTTTATAATATTTTACTTGTCAAAATACTATTACATCTATAACCTCATTTATTTCATCAAACATATTTGAGATAGTCCAAGAATAGTCAGTTTGATCTACAAAATAAGACCACTGATGCTCAGAGATAAAGTAACTTGAGGTTAGTTACTAATGGACTTTTGCCTAGACCTGCTTTATAATACCCAACTGTAATGATTGGAATGACGCCACCTGCTGGAGACTTACTGTAGGAAAGCACCACCATGAGGAGAAGGTGCCCGAGGGCAAGATATGTGGCTTTTCTTTGGCATCAGGAAGTGACATTTGCTTGTGGGAGGAAGAGGGGGTGAGGCTGGCATTCTCGTTCTTTCACCAGGACTCTCATGGAGAGCGGAGCAGAACTGTAGCTCCCTGAGATAGAAAGCTGAATCTTGGCCTCTTTCTCTTTCTCTTCACCAAATTCTTATTCTCCTTAATAAATGCTTAAAAGTCTAACTCTTGCTAAAGCTTCTAATTTATTGGAGACCATTCATTAGATATTTTAGACAGACTAGCTAGACTTTTAGCCCCTTACATGTCCTTACCAAAAGCAAACACACTATCAAAAACACTCCAGTAAGTCCAGATCACCACCAGAAAGAAATATAAAATATTCTATTTGGTATATAACATCCTTCACAACTTGTTCCCTTCCCAACTTTTTAGGATTCTTAATTTTTTGTCCTCCACAGTCTATGAATCAGCCACACTGGCCAATTTGCTGTTTTTCACCCACAACACTCCATTTCCTGACATTGCATTTACCCAGACTATTCCCTATGTCTGGAACACTTTTCTTCATTACCTCCATCTCCTAGTTTCCCTTGGGTCCTTAAGAACTCAGCTCAAATCCAACCTTTTACAAAAAGCCTTTCCCATTTTCACCAGCTGCTAATCCTCTCCATCTTAGATTACATTCCATTTACACTGTGTATATTTCATTTGTACTTCATTATTGTCATGGTGTCACTCCCATTAGAATGTAATCTCATTGAGAGCAGGGACTATGTTTTTTGTCTTTGTATCTGTAGGACTTAGCACAGCACCTGGCAGAGCATAATAAATGCTCATGAACTCACTTACTTATTTGAATGTTATGGTTTTATATGAGTCAAATCATGTGTAAATTTCCTTTTAAAATATTCAAAGATCTTCTGGTCTTTTTTCCACTCTAATTAAGGTTTAAGTTTTTGTCAAACTTACTTCTCTAGTGCTGTGTCCACTTGGGTTCCTCCACTCATGAAAATTTAGATTTTACTAAAATGTTGATTCATGCCAAATATAATGAAAGTTGACCCCCTTTATAATAAGAAAATGAAAATTAGAACAAAATATTCTGTATGGTTTATATTTAATGAAATTTATTTCTCTAAGAAACTTAAAGAACAATGGGGTCCTGCAAGCAAGGTGAGATGAATGGTAATAGCAGAATTTAAGTGGAAACATAGGCATTGCTCAAGACCTATGGTCCCTATAAAATGTGATTATTTTAGGCAGATGATGATATCAAGGAAATTTTCTGCAGATTAATTAAGTTTTGAGAAGTATTAAAAGCATCAAAAATTCTAATTTTGTCACTGAGTTTGGTTTTGCTATTCTTCTATAACACATGAAGACAAATGGCATGGTTTGCAAATAACATGGATCAAGATTAGGGCATTGGAAGAAAGCATGGAAATCCAGGACAAAATCATGTCAATTGTTAAGAAGAAGTAATCACCTAGAAATACAGGAATTGGTGAGAGTCAGCACAATACTTGAAAACAAATATATTTGATAAATATGAATTTCAAAGGCAAAAAAAGAAACATTTGAACCAATAATGAAATACCACCTATCAGTTGGGGGTGGAAAAAAAGGCATGCCAAGTTTGTATCTCTGAAAAAGAAACATATTTTGAGATCTGTTTTCTTTGTATGCCTCTCTAAGGCCCCCAAAGTCTGAAATATAACATTAACCTAATAGCACCAATCCTGTTACTGCAGGAAAGGAAAAAGTCAGAAGACATTTTAATTGGGAGAAGTCACAGGGTTCACCACAAAGCTTTGGAAATTACTACCAAATGGATCCAAACAGATCCTTCTATGGCAACAGCTGAGCCAAGAGAAGAAAAAATTTAAAAAAAAAAAAACCTGTCCCTAATTGCATTGCCTTAGAATTGCAGTAGCCACACAGCTCAGCCAAATAAGGTAGTGATAATTAACCCTGTCACCTACTGGTAGATCGAAGTGTTAAGGTAATGGCTTTCCAACAGGTTAAATATAAATATATCATTAAAGAACAGAGTTGGTAATTACAGGATTAATATGGTACAGGCAGGGCCTGGTTCCAAAGATAAAGGGAAGTTCAAATGTTAAACCTCCGTAATTATGTTTGTTCGTAATACTATAATTGCATTTTTCTCTCTCATTTTAGCCCATTATTCTGAATGGGCTGTCTCTGATTACATTTTCATGTTATCTAAATGGAAACAGGATAGGGCAAATTCAATTCACTTTCATATTAGCAATATTTACAAATTGAGGGATAAAAAAAAGAATCACAATATGAAACTACTTTCTGCTACCATTGAACACTTATAACTTTAGAGACATATGTTCATCCCTTTACTGAGGTGAGCTAAGATATTGTATTTTTCAATTTCTTGAATCACAATATTCTGTTTATGAAGAAAATGTGAGAAAAATATTTGAAATACAGAAAAATCATCTTCAAGAAAAGAGATGCACAAGTTCACTCCAAAAGAAAAAAAAAAACAGTGGTGATACAATAATTGCATATAGAGTTTTTTTTTCTTCCACTATGTCCTTCTGAAATTATTCATACCTTTTGTTCTTTTCACATCGGCTGTAGTTATTGGATAGATTTTGTAGAATGTATCTTTTGAGCCATCTCTTTAAAAAAGAACAAGTCACATGAATGAAATAATACAAAGAATTCAAACTCAAATTATCTTTGATAGAAATGGTCTCCAGCATAAAGGAACAAAGTACCTCAAAATCCCTAGATGTGTGAATGTGTGTGTGTATGTGTGCACATAAGTGCACACACAAATAAAACAAACAAAAAACACCCCAAAATTATTGTTGTAGGTCCTAAATTCAAACTAATGCCCTTCTTTAAGATCTGAGTGCCTCTTTCTATATTCTTTTTTTTTTTTTTTTTGCGGGGCAATGGGGGTTAAGTGAGTTGCCCAGGGTCACACAGCTAGTGAGTATCAAGTGTCTGAGGTCAGATTTGAACTCAGGTACTCCTGAATCCAGAGCCAGTGCTTTATCCACTGTGCCACCTAGCTTCCCCTCTTTCTATATTCTAAGATAAATCTTCATTTACATTTTTCCTCATTTGTCTACCTAAATTCTTAACATTGTCAATAGTACATAAAACAATACCCAGGTAATAATATTCATATTTATGGTTTAGGACTTCAAGAATCTGTGACTTCTTGTGTATAACTACCCTGTCTACCAACTATAGCTACAATAGCATCACTAGTGATGGCAACTGGCATTTGTGTAGTATTTTATATTTATAAATTGGGGAAAGAAGTGGGGAAGTACCATTTCCTCCCAATTACAGATGAGGAAATTGAGACCCTGAGAGTTAAAGTGGTTTTTCCAAAGGTAAAACCTTACCTTGTAAGTAGCAAAGCCTGGGACTGGAGCCCAAATTCATATATTCTTTCTTTTCATTACAACACCTACCTCTCATATGCTATATTATACCTTATTCATCAGTGGCATATTTGCATGTGGCTCTGTGTGAGTGAAGACCATTGATTGCACTTTCCATATCAACACCTATAACTTCCCTCTCCCCTTGTCTTCACAATTTATTCTCCATTCCTACTTCAAAAGTAGATTGAAATATTATCCCTTTCCTTATCAGGAAGGATAACTTAATTATCCAATTTCATCATTAGGGTGAGTTATTTAAATTAGTGGAGCTCAATGGAAATAAGCAATTTTGTTGATGGCAATAATCTGTGAAAAAGACACTTTTATCTCCCTAGCCTTTTCTGCTTTGTACCAAGTTAATTTCGAGTAACAACCAAGGATGTGGGGAATGGGTTTATGTCAATTAACTCAGTTGCCCTTCCACTAAGAAGTTCCTTTGCCATTTTTCAAAGTGGAGTCCTTGAAATGCTCTGAGAACTTTTGATTTACAACCAGGAGTACTATATGGTTTGGAAGGTATAGGAGACTAGGATCTAAGAGATCGAGTCCAGAAGGGGGAAAAACACTTAAAAGGACAGACAACCTCAGTCTAAAAGCTTCTGGGGTGTGTGTGTGTGTGTGTGTGTGTGTGTGTGTGTGTGTGTTTTACTGTTTTGGGTAGTGACCCTGGGCAGTAATTGATAGATTTTAACAGCATCCCTACAAGAAGATGCCACTTGGCAGCTACACTCTAGTAGATGGTAGCAGAGAGTAGTAGAATGCACCAAAAAGCTGAATAGACAAATCCAGATGGTAACAGGGAACCAAGTGAGCATTTCTAATAGCAGAAGCATTCAAGAGAGCAGTGCATGACAGAAAAGGAGGTGCCCTGGTTGGCCATTTATGTACCCTATTCATGTGCATCACTTTACATATATTTCATCATGCATGTGCCGTAGATAGATATGTACACAGATAAAATATATACATATGCATGTGTGCATATGTATGTATTAATAAGAAATATATCTCCCATACAAGGAATGGCATACTCTCTTAAAAGGTTCCATATACACATTCAGGGGGGATATCAATATAGAAGATAGTGATAGAGGTAGAGGTAGAGATAGATCTAGAGATACAGGTAGAGTTAGAAGTAGAGGTAGAGGTAGAGGGTGGGGGAGGGACAGGGAGAGGGAGAGGTGATAGAGATAGAGATAATTATTTTTTGCATCAGTGTCTCTATGTTTCTGTCTGTCTTTCTGTCTTCTCCCCTCACCTGTCCACAAAATTACCATATCCCAGTGGGTGAAATAGATGGAAGGATCTAGAAATATTCCTTCCTCCCACCCCAGCCCCACTGGGGTATGGTAACCTTTGGGATAGGAGAGAGAGAGAGACAGACAGACAGACAGAGACAGAGAGACAGAGAGACAGAGACAGAGACTCAGAGCGATAGAGATAGAAACTAAAATGAGAGAACTCTGTCTCTATACCTCTCTCTATAACATCGATATCTATATCCCCTTTCCCCAAATGGGGATATGGTAATCTTTGCGACAGTATAACACTGTGTGTAAAGAAGAATTTTTAAAAATTATTTTTCCAATATTTTAAAAATTAAATGTATTTTATTTGAAATTAATATGTCATTCTGGATAAATTTGCACCTCTGAAACTTCCACCCATTGTTATTAGCTCTCCTACAACTCTAATCTTCCCTGATTTCCTGAGATTCCCTGAGATTTATCATACATTTTTGGAAGATGGCATGAATATTCTCATAGGAAAGAGTTATGGTAGAATAATCGATTTCATTTATAAACTTAAACCATTACAAATTTCTTATTGTAGCCATAGCTAGTCAGTGTTTTCACTGTCAAATGTAAAGATTTACTTAGAGATACTTTGGCAATAAAAATATAAAACAGCTCTTCATTTCTTTGTAGAAAGAAAAGGCCATGTTTAGCTTCAATTAATGTACAAAGTATAGATTTGTTTTTAAGTTTTTTGGGAAAAACAATCACTTTGGTGAAATTGAATACCTATATGCCTATAAAACCAAATGAATAATACATGTGAAGGACGTATTGAAGAGAAGAATTGGAAACCTATCACTCTATGCATCTATCATTCTTTCTTGCCATTTTCATAATATTTAACAAAGTTGAAGGCAAGCATTTTCCATTTTTAGATCAGCATGTTTTCATAAATACAGGAGTTATTTTTTATCATCAGAAAAAGAAATGTCTCAACCCTTTAGTTGTTTTTGTCCTTCAATCTCAAAGAGGGCCATGACATCTGGATATGATGCCATGACTTGCAGTGAACTGGATATAAGTGAGGGAGGGTTATGCAAGGTCACCAACATCACTCTCTCCTCCAGAGCCATCTGGGACCAGTGGCAAGATATATATCAGGACAACTGGAGCTAGCCCCTGGAAGTCTTAAGGGAATTGGGGTTAAGTGACTTGCCTAGCTAGTGTCTGAGGTGAGATTTGAACTCAGATCCTTCCATCTTCAGGACCAGTGCTCTATCCACTGTGCCACCTAGCTACCCCTTTAGTAGAACATGAGCTTTGGAATCCCTTATTTAAAAAAAAAGAATTGCTGATTAAGCTCTGAATTTTTATAATTTTTTATTGTTTTAGAATTAAAAACATGTTATCTGTTATTGGAAAGAGAACTTTTTCAGTAAGAAAAGTACAATGCTCTGGGACTTCCCCATTTTGCCTGCTTTGACATAACTTTTCCTAAGAAGTTTTATGGGAATATCATTTTTGATATTCTTCTTAGAAAAAAAGACTGGAAAGTCACCTTGTTGGACACAAAGTATGACTGAAAATTATACATGAATACTAATAGTTCTGAGACATGATCAGCAGTGGAAATCTACTAAGAATACCTTAAAAGACAATATCTGGTTTCCCATGGTGACTGATAAAAATCTTCAAATATGTTATATGGGATTTCGAAAAAAGAGTATTAGATGTAACCTAAGGTAGGTATGCAATACTAGAAAATGTCAATCCTTGTCTTCAATTACTTTTCAGAAAATTTGAAACTACTCTAAAAAGAAGTGCTATTATTTTTGTACAAATACAGTATAAAGAAATATGCATACCAATATTATATAGATATATCTGTCTAGATGTGATTTTATCAATTTCCTCTACCAATAATGATCAACAGCTTTTCCTTACATTAAGACTAGAAGCATTGCCTGAGGTACTGAGTGGCTTGGCAGGGTCACATAGCCAATATGTGTCATAAATGAGATTTGACCTTAGGTTTTCATACAAGTCCCAAGCCAGTACTTTATCTGCTATACCGTAAAGTTCTCAAAAATGTACATATGCAAATAAGGTCATAGCATCATTGATCTAGATCTTGAATGTACCTCAGAGGTCATCCAGTATAACTAAATCATTAGACATATAGGGAAACTGAAATATTTAAATCACTAGTTAGTTATTCAAGTTCACACAGAGTTAGGGATATGATGTTGGGAGTAGTGAAAGGTATTCTACTTTCTTGCCTTAACTGCAAATAATGTTTGTGCACTAAAATACTCCCAATCATTTTGGTTATTTACTTCAATGATGCATAACACAGCTAGTCTTCTACATCATGTGTCTTATCTATATCATCACATACTTCCACAACCCAAAGTCCACTCAATGTGCTGAGAGCCTTCCTGTTTTCTCTTGAGATAAGAAAAATAACATTGAAAGAGAGGGAATGTCTAGCATTTATCCCTTATTCTTGGCTATATTATTCACCTATATTCCTTTTCTCATTTATTTTGTCAATGATATCTTTGATACCATTTTCTCCTTAGCAATTCCTTACTTGCCATATACTGCAATGTGTTACAACCAACTGCTCCAATCCACCATAGGACTCACTATTAGCCTTTTGGGTTATCCTCAAATTCTATTTTTCAGAATGATGGCATTCTGTGATACAAAAGTACTGGAAATATTGAAATGACAAGTTTGTGTTTCAGTGAAAAGGTTATAATAATTCACAATTTCCAAAAGACAATCCATATTGCTCTCTGTCACTTGTGGAATTCTGGGCCTATTGGCAGGATCTGTCCAAGAATGTGTATATGTGTTTGTGTGAATGATTATATGTGCATATATGTATGCCTATGCATATGTGTCCACATATATAGATATATATGTATGTTTACATGTATAGGTATGTGGATGTATATATATGTGTGTGTGAATACATACATATGAATGTACATGTGAATACATAAGAATAAACTATTCACATATGTGGATAGGTGAGGGAGAAAGAGAAATTTGGAGGGAGACAGTGACACAGAGATCCAGCTAAATATATTTCTGTCCAATAGAGGTTCATTATTTGCTTACTTGCTTATTTATTTTTTCCTCTGTGCATCATTAGGTTAAACTATTTAGCATGACTAGAAATATCATTTAGGAGGCAGAATAAGACCAAAGTGATACCCATTGTTTCAGAAGCAGAAACATCTGGAAGACCTCACCATTTAGAGGTAATCCACCATCCTCTTGAACTCCATGATGAATTTCCTTCATGACAGTGACACATAGCTTTAATAAGTATAGAATTCCCTGTTTTACACCTTGATATGAATAATCAATTATAGAACAAAGGTATTTCTGGTTTTTTATATATTTCAAAAAAAATATACATTTTTTTATATATGTAGGGGGGACATCTTTGGAGACAAACCTTTAAGGATATATCATTCCCTACAAAATGAAATGCTTTTTCAAAAAATTAACAAACACCAATATAGTGAGATTCCATATCCTCTACAAGTTTCAGTCAATATTTGTTGCAAAAGATGTCATTACCTGTGTAATATTACTTATTAAAGCCTACCTGTTTGCTTCTATCATACTCATCAAAAAAGTCCTTAACTTATCTATGATTATTATGGTAAAAATTACATAGATGGAAAATAGGCATGAGAATTGTTAGATTTTAAATAGATTCATTTCTTTCCTTTCTTTTTTTTTTATTTTTAGAACTTCTGAAGTTCAAGATTTTCTTCATGGCATTAGAATTGTCCCATCTTTCAGATACCTTGAAAACTGACCCTTCAATAGCTTCCAAGTTTTATTACCTCCAACCCCATTTTCTTCTGTCCACACTACATGTAGTCCAGCTGCTTTTTCCATCTTTGGTTTTATAGCAACATTTCTATTTTCCCTGTAATATCAGAGTTTAAGATGAAAAACACAAATGTGGTGGCTTTACCATCCTTGATTCTGAAAAGAGTTTGTTAAGAAAAAAAAACAATATTTGAAAATATTATCCACCTTTCACCTTTTTTTCTTCCTTTCATTATCATACTTTAATGTCCTGGAAATGACTTTGCTTAGGTGGGTCTCTTGCCAAGCTTTTACTCAAATATTATCTCACTCTGCTTCCTATTATTTTATAAGATGAAACTACTCATAATCTCCCTCTATTTTCCTCTGTAAAATTTTAAAAATAAATTTCTATTTTTTTTTTGTGGGCGTGAGGCAATTGGGGTTAAGCGACTTGCCCAGGGTCACACAGCTAGTAAGTGTCAAGTGTCTAAGGCCGAATTTGAACTCAGGTCCTCCTGAATCCAGGGCCAGTGCTCTATCCACTGCACCACCTAGCTGCTCCATAAATTTATATTTTAAATCAATATTGTTCTTACATACTATAACTTTCTGCTTCACAAGCATTATCCAGTGGTGTTGAGAAGTTTTTTTTTTAAGTCTTTTTTTTGGCACTATTATGGCAATTGATTTACAATGATTCAATTTCATATGAAAGTTTAGAATGATACAGTGCTGTGCTTGTAATGGATCAAAGCTGCAATGGAACATTAACCCTTTATTTCTGATGATTGTCCTCAAGAAATTAGCAAGAGGGCAATTTGCCTTTGTGTATGCACACATAGGGCACCAGGGAATGCATGTGGAAGGGCTCTATACATAGGTAAACTGGTTGAATGGTAAGATTAAAAGAGTAACTATCAATGGTTTAATATCTAATTTTTAAGTGGTCTGTAGTGGAGTGCCTCAATAAGTCAGTTATAAAGAATTTATCAAGCACCTAGTATGTTCCAGGAACTGAGTGTAAAGGATTCAAAGGCGCAAGCCAATCTATATTCTTAAGTCATTCACAATCTAATGGGGGAGAAAAATATACAAGCAACTATATAAATATGAGATACATATAGGATAAATTGGAAATAGTCATAGACGGAAGTAAGATTAAGTAGGACTGGAAAAGGTGGGGCTTTTCATTCCAGAAGTTGTGGCTTTAAAGCTCTTTTTGCTGTGGCTAAGAGTTCAAAAGAGAGCAATGTCCATCAATTGAGGAATGGCTGAACAAGTCATCATATATGATTGTAATGGAATATTATTGTACTATAAGAAATGATGAGTGAAATGATTGCAGAAAAACCTGGAAAGATTCACATGAACTGATACAAAGTGAAGTGAGCAGAACCAGAAGAACATGGTACACAGGAACAGCAATATTGTACAATGAACAACTGTGAATGACTTAGTTATTCTCAGCAATACAATGATTCAGGATGATCCCAAAGGACTCAGGATGAAAAATGATATGTGCCTCCAGAGAAAGAATTGATGTTATCTGAATACAGACTGAGGCATACTATTTTCCCCTTCCTTCCTTCCTTCCTTCCTTCCTTCCTTCCTTCCTTCCTTCCTTCCTTCCTTCCTTCCTTCCTTCCTTCCTTCCTTCCTTCCTTCCTTCCTTCCTTCCTTCCTTCCTTCTTATCTACCTTCCTTCTTGCCTGCCTGCCTGCCTGCCTTCAAGTTTTCTTCCATGAAATAACTAATATGCAAATGTTTAACATGATTGCACACATATAACCTATATCAGATTTCTTAGACAGGAGGGAGATTCCTATATCAGATTGTCTTAGAGAGGGGGGAAATGAGGGAGGGAAGCAGGGAAAGAATTTATAACCCAAAATTTAATGATAAAATGAATTTTTAAAAACTGTTTTACATGTTATTGGGTAAAAATAAAATAATATTTTAAAAAGTCTAATAAAACAGCTACTTCACTTGAATAAAAGGAAGACGGGATTGTGAGACTTGATGTAAATCAAGGATCTTTGGGTTTTTAATGTTATTTTAAAAAATTAGATCTCATAAAAATAATATATTTTAAGCTTGTAAAATTTGTCAATGGCACCAAGTTGGAAGGGATAAGGATGATAACAGACCAAAGGCTAATGAACAAGTCAAAAAGGATTTTGACACATGAATCATTGGGCTGACTCTAATAAGATGAAGTTTAAGAAGGAAAAATGTGAAGTTTTATCCTTCACAAGTACAATGTTGGAGAGATACAGTTAGGGAGCAGTATGTCTAAGAACTATTTGGTTATTAGTGAAATTCAACATGAGTTAATAGTGTATAATTGTAGCATTCCCTCATCACCCCCTTCACAAAAGATAAAGCTCATGTTATATCGCTATACATTAAAAATTAGATAGATTTCAAGTTTTGATGAGTGATGATCCCGTTTTACTGAGGCAGCAATATGGTCTAATGCAAAAGTGTCAAATGCCAGCCCACAACGGAACACAACAATCCCAGTGTGACTGAATCAGATTAAAATGTAATTGGAAAATATTAATAAAATAAAAAATACAGTAGAACATAGATTATGTTAATATGTGGTTTTCTAAGTCAAATTGTGTCTGTAGAGATCCTTATTGTGGTTTAGTAGCCCCTTTCTCTTTGAGTTTGACACCACTCCTGTTTTCGACCTCAACTCAAGAAAACCTATGGTCCAATCCAGCCTCAGATAATTACTGGTTATGTGACCCTGGACAAATCATGTAACCTCATTCAGCCTCAACTTTCAGTTATTCCTCAGGGCAAATAATATCAATTACCTCTTGGAGATGATGAGAGGATCAAATAAATTAACGTATATAAAATGTTTTGCCAATCTTAACGTGCTAACTAAATGCTATCCCTATCCCTGGACAGATTGGATCTGTAACATCCTGTTGAGGCTCAGCTAATTTTTTATGGTATCCAGTTGGGTGCCTTATGAAAATTTGGGTAGCACATTTATTAGTTAGATAGCATCCAAAGAAGAGCAGGCAAAATTATGAACAGCATTGAGTCCATGCAACAGGATTAGTCCAAGGAAAATGAACTTAATTAGCCTAGAGGAGCCGCAAGGGGAAGGGCATGATAATGATATTCAAATATCTGAAGTCATCTTAGGAAATGGAGTTAGAATCATTGTTTGAAAAAAAAGAATTATTCTGTTTGACCCTGGAGGACTAACCCAGGAATGATGATTGGGAGTTGTAAAGAGGCTCAATTAGGTTTGATATCTGGAAAATTGTCTGAATGGTAGAGTTAGACAAAACTAGCTTAAGTTTCCTCCAGAAATAGTTAACTTCTTCCTCATCTAGAAATTCTGTTATAATGACTATGTCATAGTGGAGATTCCTTTTTTTTTATAAGAATTGGATTAGCTTAACACTGGGACTCTTTCTAAAACTAACATTTTTATTCTATGAGAATGGCATTCTTTTCTTCAGAAAAAATGGATATTTTCTTCACACATTCACAGCTGACATTTATCTCTGTAATTATTTCAAAAGCACTTTATGGAAGATCCAGCACAAACATATATACACACTCATACTTGTGAATTCCTTGAGAACTACTATTTAAGGGATAATTGGGGTTAACTTCCATTCAAAGCCGTGGTTCACCGGCCCCCATCAATATTTCTTATATATTTAAATAAAATATGGAGGGGGGGGAAATAACAAAAGAAATAGACACAGGCAAAAATGCACATATGCATACAAAAGAGGCACTTTTCCCCTCACTTTGGAATAGAGACATGTCCTTGTGCTGGCTACACATTCATGGATGGATAACATGCATAGAGTGAACTCATAATTAGGGAATACATGCAAGCATATAACTTGAGTAATCAGGGCAGTATGTGCCTCCTAAGTGTAACCCCCACTGGACCCTTTCTCTGGCTTTAATATTGCTTCTTGCCTCAGACCCTCAGATTCCCTACTAGCTGAGGTCCTCTGCTGACCATTTCTCTCTGCCAAGCTGCTCTCTGCCAGTATATCCCCTGAGTTGCTCTGTTACTCTCTACAGACATCTGGTTTCTCTGATTCTCTCTGCTGCCATCTACCAGCCTATCAGCTCTTTTAGTTCATGGCTTCAGAGTGTAGACCCTTTGTAATTTCATAACTCTGTCTGGCATCTACCTCAGGAAAGCCCTTAGGCATTTAAAGCTGCTTTATAAACTGAACACTGCAGCCATGAAGACTCCCTCATCTCCTTTTTTGATTTAAGAGCAGAAAATTTCTTTAACTTCTATCATATCTCTATTTGCCAGGAAATCCTGACAGAAATTTCAATTAAAAATAAAAACTGAAAAGGAGCTAGCTAGAGAAAACTTTGTATGGAAAGATAATACTTTCAATCACTACCATGCCCCTGGTCCATAACAATTAACTTCAGATTAAATTAAGATCTCTGGACTTCAGCATATATTACTGATGAGAGATAACTCCTGGGTTCTAGGGCTTTAATGTCCTCCCATTGCAATGCTGGGGTACATAGATTTACCACTAGAAAATACATTATTGGCATATAGATACTTATTGAAATTGACATCACACTTCATGTTTGAGCTGGGAGTTTCACTGATACCATAACATTCAGTAACTAACAGAGAGCTAAGAGGGAGCTTATGGCCAACTCTCACTGCCAGTAGTATTAACCTGACCATCATAGGGTACATGTTTAGTGGTTGTTATTGCTTTTCCAGAAAGAACAAGATGCAATAGTGCTCATCTCTGTCTTGAAGTCAAGGACAACTTAGCATGACTTATCTTGGATGTCAAACCCAATTTCTCTCTCATCTGTGCTTTTGAAACTATAGCCTCTGGGTCAGGATCTTTAAGAACTAATCTGTCATAACATGGTCTTCCAGACACAGACAGAAGATCACATGGAGAAAGGTATAACTTTCATGGATAGGCACATATGAATTCAGCATATGCAAGAGAGTTCATCACAAAATCAGTGGAACAGCCAGAAACATACAGGAACCACAACATCTATATGGAAACAGCCTGTCTGACTAGGGTGCTGAAGGTCCCAGCTTTGTAAATTTATAGCCATCTTAACAATGAGAACAACAATATTGACCTGTGTAAACTATAGAGAATTTTTGAAGTAGCAAGCTGAAACCACTAAGAAAGAAAGGGGGGAAAGCAGTATTTGGAGGCAGAGGGAGATGGAGTGGTATAGTACATAAAGAACTGGCCTTAGAGTCAGGATGACTGAAGTCTAAGACCCAAAATTTTGTCTATACATGTGTATTTTGAGAAGTTCCTAATCAAGGAAAAATCTAAGACACATGATTATCACAGACACGGAGAGCAAAATCAGAGGAACCAGACCAAAAGTTTTCTGCTTCTTACCATTAGCTAAACTATTTCTGAACCAAGGAATGGGATGCTAAGGAGATGTAGCTATAATAAGGAGCACAGGGCTTGTAAAGGATCAAGAAAAGAAACTAAAGCCAATAAAAGTTTGAGCTGATTGTGAGAAATCACTTCAGGGAAGACTCTAAGCTTAACCTCAAATCCATTGATGCCGACATGTTGTTATAGTGCATAAAGAACTGGTCTTAGAGTTAGATTGAACTGAGTTCAAGTTGCAACTTTGATACATACCGGATATATTAACTTAATCAAGTCACTTAAACTGCAAGATTTTAAATTGCATGATGATTGCATCGGTAGAATGAGATTCCTTGCTAGGGGGTGCCTAACATTGACAAAAAGCACAGGTCTAGACCGTGTGCTTTTTATTTCATTTGTACAATTTAAAAAAAAGAGGAGAATGAGTGGGTAGTGACATTCAATTCCCCTACAGGAAACTTAAGATCAAAACAAAACAAAACAAAGCAAACAAACAACAACAACAAAACAGAAAGAAACAACAATGCTTCCCCCCTCCATTTTCTTTGTTTTGGGGTAAGGTTGTTTAAGGTATTATATTTATATCCCTAGTTGAAAGAACAGTGTCTGGCACCTAGTAGATTCTTAATGAATGCCTTTTGACAGATGAATTGATGAAGATTGAGTTGGATAGCTATTTAACAGGGGATATCAGAGCCCAAAAGAAAGAGGTGAAAGGGATACAGGGAAAAGACTCTTGAAGAAAGAAAAGCAGAGGAAAAAAAGAAGTAAGTGGGCTTTTAGGAACAGTACAAATACTGTAGATTCCAAAAGGCTGTGTGCCTATAAACATGATCAAATCAAACAGCTGTAGGACATTTTTTCAGCCATAAAATGGATGATTATGGAGTAATCAATGGGATCATGCTAGGGTTGATCTGATTTCATTAAGATGGTCGAAAATAGGGGAATCTGTTGATTCTTCTCGCAATCAACTGTTATTCTAAACTTTAAATAATAACAGATTAATTGTGTGAGTTAGGAAGAGAAAAAGAATATACCCAAGCACTTAGTCTTGAATAATGCAGAAATCTAACCTCTATTTGAGAAATCTGATGTTATTATAGGTTTTTATCTAATATAAATCATTTTACAAGGTAAATGTTTACACTCCCATAGTAATTTGGTTGTTATATGGGGATTTCTTTTAAAATGCTGGAAAAGTTGGATAGATTATTTTCTAAACATTAAGTTTTATCAGCTAAAGCATTAAGAACTTTTATCTTAGAATGTTTTAGTGCCCTCTAGTGTGTGACAATTAGGTTTTCTTCTTTTTTGTTGTTCATTTTCTCCATTATGTAATGGCTTTAAAAAACGTAAGTTGTCAAAAATGGCAACTTTGGTCTGGAATGAACTTGGTTGAGGAAAAAAAAATCAGCAAGAAACAGGAACCAGATGGCAGCATGACCCAAATACAAAACCCAGCTAAATCCAGCCCATTTTCAACATGAGCTCAACTTGAATGAAAGACTCTACCTCCCCCACATCATTCTGTGTGCCAGTTAGGTCTTTTCCATATACTGACATGCACTATCAATTCTCAAAGGCTTGGAGAAGTTGTTCTAAGTAGGCTAATCACTTGAAGTTTATGAGTTCTGTGCTATCTCCTTGGTTCAAGTGTGAAATCTTATACAGTAATATATTCTGTGAAGCCCATAACCTAGGAAAATTCCATTACACAGGATTTGTGAAAATCAAGGAAGGTCAAATCAGAGAACCCAAAACAAAAGTTTCTTGCTGATTTACCTAGCTAGATTATTTCTGAGACAAGACTTGGTATGCTGAGAAGAAATACTTATAAAGAGGAACATGGGGCCTGTGAAAAATCAAGAAAAGGGATAGATGCTAATCAATATTTGATCTCATTTTGGATGATCACTTCTCTAAGCTGAACTTTGAGATCCTGTGGCATTTCTGTCCATTGAATTAATAATATAACTATTGGGTACTGCCTATTCTGACAATCACAAAATTTTCCAAAATGAAGACACTATGGAACCCAGCTGTCTGCCTTATTTCAATGTTCTTTGACCAATTTATTGCTTTTAAAATAGAAGGCATACAGGTATATACCGAAGCCAAATGCATGTTGTGAGATAATATGAAAACTCTGTGAATGCCTTTCAAAAGAATTCTTGCATCACCTCTTTTATTCTTGCTTTTCGATGCTCCTGAAAGAAGGTCAATAGCAATTTTGAGCTGTTCCAAATTCCATTGTAGTTTTATCATGCTTTAAAAAGTCCACTGGAGATCAGGAAGTATTGCTGAATACTGAGGAGGGACTTCCCAAATGCCAGGAAATGAAAGTGTATCTGGCCCTTGTAACAATTTTATTTATGAAATTCAGTGGGAATGAATGATGATCTATGTAATAACCACAGCAGATACTTTCATCTCTCTGTTTTGGCATGCTTCTTATATGAAAGTTTAGGTTGAAATCATAAAGTTTCAGGAATAGAAATATTGGCGAAAGACCAACCATTTGGGTCCTAATTCAGAATTTATAACTTCCATTTATATTTGGGGATTATTTCTTTTAAAGGCCACTGCTAATTTCAGAAGCATTCCTCTGACCACAAAATAATTTTAGAGTGAAATATTTCAATTCATGAGTCCAAAAAACAAGACTTTGATTTTATGGAATTTGTATTACAGAAGGCTTTTGACCTTGCTAATCAGATTGGTCCACTTTAGACACGTCCCTCATATTCGATGGAGCTCTGAGGTCACCTTGCCTAGTACCTAACAGGACCATTTATTCATAGTACAGCTTGTCACAGATTCTTTCAGCTAGATGCTATAATTCTTAGGGACTGAGCTGCACCATATCTTTATAGAACAATGTAATAGAGCACTATCCATGGTTGGTGAATCGTACTATTTTCCCAAAGATCCCCATGAAAGGGGATCATACAAGTGCTCTAAGAATTTTATTTTGCTCAGCAATTTGGAGATATAGGGCATAGGCAGAGCCATGACAGGGTTGAGTTCAATGGAGCTTGGTCCCAAGACAATGTTAAATTAGAGAGTTTAATTCCTCACCACTGTTACCACCATTTTGGTGCCTACTGGTTGGTTCATTGATGGCCCATGTTGGTGGCCATGGTATCCATCACCTATGAGATACCCTAAGTAGGGCACCATTATCCTAGGGGTTCCCCAACTCTGGAAAGAAGAGAGGGAGGTAGATTTGGAAAAGATGTCTTTTAACAAATCTACTTTCTACATCTTTCAGTACTGGTTGTCTTAGACATTTAAACAGTTAAAACTTATTATAATAGTACTATGCAGAGTGGAATTATGTAAGAAGTGTAAGATGAGGGACCATAACTTCCTTTGGCTTTCACAGAAATCACCTCTTGTAGTTCTTATTGTTTTTACACTTTGATATCTTTTATTATGAATTCAGATTAACCACCAACAACAATAATAACACCAATATTTTCTCCTCATTGCTTCCTAATGAGCAGCAAATACATAGGAAAATCTCTAAACATTTTATTGTTGTAATTTGATTTAATTATTTGTGAATGATCTAAGACTTCCTTAGTTTAGAGAAACTTAAGGCGTAGAAATTTCCTCTTTGAAGACAGATAAGTCATGGATATCTAAAGAGAGTGCATGATATATAAATGCTCAGAGGAATGGAGATGCTTGCCCGGCCCATAGAGCCAGTATGCTTCTTGAGTCGAAACCCAACATTCTATCCATTGTGTATCTATCCAGGTGTTATACAATCTTCAAAATGACCAAGCAGTACATTTCTCTCCAGCCAGATGTTGAGTTATTCTGAATAAAGGAAGGGGTACTCTGTGGGAATACTAATCTGAGTCACTGATGAACTGTCATTTTGTTTTTTCTGTTCTAATTTTCCTCTATAGAATGGGCTTAAGTGTACCTACTAGAGTGCTCAAAAAAGATGACTATTTTCAGGAGAATGTGCACTTCTAAGTAGGATTACTGAGATTTAGGGTATTGCAGGCAAATTTCACCAAGACAAATACACAAAACTCATGCAATGCCTGCTTCTTAAAAACCCAGTGCCAGGATAAAGATGTATCAAAGGATTGGTTTTTTTAGACGTGGGAGTCCACACACACACACACACACACACACACACACACATACACTACAGTCAGCATATTATGCAAGAATTAGACATAGTTGTTTCTCTGTCCAAAACACTGCTCAGTTACCAAGAAAATACCAGGCATCATTTAGGCACCTCAAAGGCAATAATTCCTCTGGCTTTCTTAAAACAATTCTTCTCCAAACCTTAGCTGTGTGAGAGCAGAAAATTGTTGATCATTCTTTTTTCTCTATTTTAAAATATATCTTTTTTTTACTGTTCATGCTTTTTCAAGACATTTCAAATGATTCATTCAAGCTTGCTCATATCATCTGATGAAAATATGTATGTATATGTATATTTGTTTCACATGTGTATATATATATATATATATATATATATATATATATATATATATATATATATATATTTCTTCTGAGAATCTGTGCTAGGAAAAAATTAAAACTAGTCTTTTATATTATATGAATTCATCTGTGACTCTAATTTAAATCTTAGGAAGCCAGACTATTGAAAAGATAATTTCTTTTAATGAATATAAATTCTAATCATTTCAATTTCTTTCTTTCTTTCTTTCTTTTTTTTAGTGAGGCAATTGGGGTTAAGTGACTTGCCTAAGGTCACATGGCTAGTGAGTGTTAAGTGTCTCAGGTCCTCCTGACTCCAGGGTCGGTGCTCTATCCACTGCACCACCTAGCTGCCCCTCAATTTCCTTTTTATCATACATTCAACTTTTAACATTTACTAGTTGGGTAACAAAAAGTAAGTCATTTAAATACTCTGAGAATCAGGAAACTTTCTGAATCTATAAGTTTTAGGCAGTTTTCAATAAGCATGATATACTGGAAAAAATGCTGAAATCTTACATCAGAGGACTCAGATTTGAATCCTAACAGTCACACGCTATGAGTATAATAGTGAGCAAGTCGCTTAACCTCTCTAAGTATCAATTTGGTCATCTATAAAATGTTCTTTTTTCTATTTAAATCATTTATGATTGGAGGGAATTTCCACAACAATGAAATCACAGGTCCTTAATATACTACAAATATGCCAGTGTAACATGTGCTACATATATGTTTCTATACATATATGCATAGGTAGATAAGCATATATATGTAGCTATGATATATAGACATAATTAAAAGGACACATGTGCCAAGAGGGATTTTGTTTATAATAGTCTGTTTCATTTATGTAATTACTACAAAGAAAAACAGTGTTTAAATAAATTGTTTTGAAGTTGGAGTTAACTATTTGAATTGAATAGGGGGGAAATCATTGACTTTGGTGGCTGAGGATCTATTCTGATTCTACCTCCAACAATAAAAATCTATGTGACTCTCTCTCTTTTGTATTTGCATCTTTAATGCTTTGCATAATGCCTAATACATGCTAAACATTTTATATATTATTTTATTCATTCATGCATGTATTTCCCCTTAGTGTACCTCAGTCAAGTTGTCATCTAGGCATCACTTAAAGATCTCCATTTCTAAATAACTCATTTCCTATTTTGTAATCCTCAGCATTAATGCTTACAAAATAGTAATGTTGTGGAAAGAATACTGGCTCTAGAGTTACATGCTCTGGGTTCAAATCTTACCTCTGACTTTATCCATGTAAATTAGGTAAATCATTTGATCTCTCTGGTTATTTGTTTCCCCAGCCAAAAATAGATGGAGTTGGATTAGATGAACTCTGAGGGCCCTTCCAGCTCTAAATTTATGATGCTGTACTCTATAATCAATCAATCCAACATATTCATATCATATTTCCTTAGCCACCACATATAAATCTACCCCTCCTTGAAATCTTCCCATTTCTATTGAAGATACCATAGCTATACCAGTCACCCAAGCTCCTAATTTGAGTCATCCTCAATTTTTATTTTTGTTTTTGTTTTTTTTGTTTGTTTGTTTGTTTTTGTTTTGCAGGGCAATGGGGGTTAAGTGACTTGCCCAAGGTCACACAGCTAGTAAGTGTCAAGTGTCTGAGGCCAGATTTGAACTCAGGTACTCCTGAATCCAGGGCCAGTGCTTTATCCACTGCACCACCTAGCCGCCCCCCATCCTCAATTTTTAATCCTCTCTTATTTCCCACAATCAATCGGTTAGCCAGTATTATATTGATTCTACATTCACCACATCTCTTGAACTTGTCTAGTTCTTACCTTTTACAAGGTCAGTATTATACTTTAAGCCATCATCACTTCCCATCCAGATTACAATGGCCATCCATCACCAAACCCACCGCCCACTATAATCTATCCTGCATATAACTGTTAAATAACCATCCTAAATAAGAGACCTAGCCATGTAATTTCTTTTCCTAAAAAATTTTAGTGTCTTCCTATTTCCTACAAGAGAAAACATGAATTCCTCCACTTGACATTTAAAGAAATGTCCATCTGGACATTTTCAAACTGTTTTTATATGTTACCCTCTCATAAACTCTACGTTCCATTCAGACTTTCCTACTTGCTGTACCCTAATCTCAACAATACATTCCGCCATGATTTTACTAAGGCTAGACTGGCCTGTATACCCAAAATACATTCCTCCCTCACTTCCACCTCAATGCCCTTTCCTTCCTTCAAAGATTCAGTTCAGATGTTTTCTTCTACTAAACCATCCTCCAGAAATCTGGTTATTAGTATTTTCTCCTACTATAAATATGTGTGTATTTATGTATGTACACATTTAGTTATTTCATCTGTCCATTAATTTGTTTTCTTATTTACACTTTCATTTCTTCTTTCATTCTTTTATCTGTTTATATATTCATTCATTCACATATCTCTTCCTTCCTTCCTTTGTTTTTTGGGTTTGTTTTTCTATGAGCTTTATCCCCAAGTAGAATTTAATCTCTCTGAGGGCAGAGGTTATTTTCTTTCTCATTTTTCTGTCTTAATTTGAAGAATATGTTCTCAAATAGAAAGTGTTTGACAAATTCTTGTTGAACTAATTTAAGGTGAATATTACCTTTGCCTTTTTTTTGTATTCACTGGCTATATCTTTTATGTTTGGCTTTTTCTGCAATAAAAGCCTTGTGGGCATCAACCATCTGTTCTTCTTCCCTGTATCCCCCATTTTACTTTGTGTGAGGCTGTGCACACAGACTATGCTTAATAAATGCTTGTTGAATTAGTGAACAATGAAAACAGCAGGGTACAATTTAATGAGCTTTGGTCTAACTTTACCATTTCATAGTACAGTGATGCATCATACAGTATAAAGAAGTCCAGTTATTTGTACCACTTAATAGAATAGATTATATAAACCAGAATTTATAATATTTCAGAAAATGTCCTGAAGAGATAACCTAATAGTTTCAGCCACTAACTGAAGTTGCCTTGATCTTTACAATCCCTGGTTTGAGCAAGTATTCCCTTAAACCTTCTATCTGATAAAATGCCATCCCTAAAATACAACTTCAGCTGGAGATGAGTCCAGGCAATGTAAAGGTCATTTGCTGAAATCTAACTAAAGCCAGTGAGGGGACAATTTAGGGTATCTTTACCTAAAAGAATATGTCTCTTCTTTATCACTAAAACATGAAAGTTGAAGTGGTCAAAGTCCTTCACCTATTCTTGCAATGTCAGGGAGCATCTTGGGCCAAAAACATCTTTTTTTTTTCCAGAAAATCAGAAAGCAAATCTCTGTAATAAATTTAAAAATATCTATTAAATAAATGCTTGCTGCACACCAGGCACTGTACCAACCATAAGATATATAAAGAAAGAGAAAAAATAGCCCCTACCCTCAAGGAGGGCACAATCAAATGGAGAAGACAATATGAAGATAAGAGTTTATATGCAAAATATATAGAGTAGATGAAAGGTAATTTCAGAGGGGAAACACTAGCACCTAGGGAGACTAGGAAAGCGTTCCTGAATAAGGTATGATTTGGGCTATCACCCTAAAGAAGAGAAGACCAGGGGGAAAGGGCAATGATAGATTTGTTCATATATTTACAAGAATAGCAGGAAATAATAGGTTTCAATTTATTTTAGACAGTAAAGGGAAGAATAAGGAACAATGAGTGAATGCTAAAAGGAGGCAATTAGGTCTTTAGGTTCTGTGTAAAGAAAAATCCCTAACAAAGAGAGCTAACCAGAAATATAATAGACTTTTGCATAAAGCTGGGCTGATTGTTTTCCATCCCCAGAGGTTAATAAGAGATTCTATAAAGAGGATGCCAGCTCAGGTCTGGTTGGTACTAGTTGGCCTCTGAAGTTCCTACTGGCTCTGAGAGTCATTGTAAATTGAATATTATGCTGGTCTTAGATGCATTCATATAAATCTTTAAGAACCATAGACCATTTCAAGCATCACCTTGAGAATGGTTTATGTGCCTTCAGAACAGGTAGGATTTCATGTAATCATTCTGGAAGCTGCACAGTTTCCATAGAAGATCCTTTATTCTGGAATTCTGTTCTCATTTAATGGAGAACCCAAGTCGTGGTCACGGCCAAGTCATATCAATGTGTCTGTGTCAGTGATAGGGCTGTGTCCACAGGGCTGATTTGTGAACTGCTAGCATCGAGTAACCTGAGGCAATTTAAGTAATAGAAAAAGGTCTCCAGGTTTTTATTTGCAAAGGGCACAACTACTGCAGAACAGAGGAAAGTGGAAATGATGTGCACTGAATTATTCACCACTTTGTGTCACAACCAAGTAAAACGGTTCCAAGTAATGTTAGATCAAGGGGAAAAAAGAAATTGCCTCAAAGTTCTGCCTGCTTTTATCAGTAGCTAAAGCCAAGATGAAGATGTTCTCTAGAACTGTAAGCTGGGTTTCGAGGGATGTTCTCAGTCCAGCCTAAAGATTTCCTTAATGGTCCCATTGAGCTAAGTTATAACTAAAGGACTTAAAGTGTTTTCTCTGTGACTTTAATGAAAAGAAGACTGTAAAAGCTAAAGTGATTTAACTCTATAAATAACGAACTTTCTCTTGCCCTGCTTTCCAACTTATTTTCTTTGTCCCTGTCATTTGTCACAACTATGCTTACACAATTCAATGTGAAATATTTTCTTCATTTCCAAATAAGGAAACTGAGACTTTGTGCAAGTCACACAACCCTATTTACTTCAGTCTGTCATCTTTAAAAATGAGTTAGAGAAGTAAATGGCAAACCATTCTTATATCTTTGCAAAGACCCCAAATGGGGTAATTAAAAGTCAGATGTCACTGAACAACAACAACAAAAAGAAAAGCTAAGTGACTTCTTCAAGGGCCTTCAACAAGTTAGTGGCAAAACCAAGACAAAACCTATGTTTCAAGATGCTCAGTTCAATGTCCATTCCCTTTGCTACACAACAATCACTCTTACTTGTAGTTGTAATATCTTTTTTAAAAGTAATCAGTTGAACTAAACTTTAAACAATAATATAATAAATTGAATTCACAATAACTGATTATCTTTTTAAATGAGCCTTATCTATTATACTACAGGTTGCCATTCATTGTCTTTGTTCATTTACCCTGTATTTGCATTTATATTTTCTTTTTAATAATATCATACATATTGTGCAAATGATCTCCTGGTTCTGCTTTCTTTATTTTGAATGATTTTATATGTTTTTCTACATTTCTTTATATTCCTTTTTTTGGTTGTTGTTTTTGTTGTTATTGTTTCAAAGTGAATTGTCAATATGCCACAATTTGGATGGCAGAGTCAAAATGATATAAAAAGGCAGAGACATACCTGTACTCTCCCAAATTCCCATCCTTTAAAATAATATCTCAATAAATATGGGTGCAGCATAATCCACAGAAGGATAGGAAGGAAGAATTTTTAAGTACAAGACAATTTAGAAAGTTGGCAGTAAAGTTTTATCACACTGGGGTGATGGTGGAGGGCAGTCTAGCATAGGTAATACCCTGAAAGATAGCAGCAGGTCTTGGGGATTACTGAATCAACAGAACAGCAGAAATTTCCAGAGATCTAATCTTTCATACACCTAAAAGTTTGGAGAATTGATCTGAAGGAGAATATAAGAGATCCTTTGCTGGGACTGGGTGTAGGATTCAATTGCATTGAATATGTAAATACAACTAGCAGGACTGTGTTGAAGTCCGAGGGTGAGGAAAATTACCAGCACACCAGAACTTGCTGCCACAGGGGAATGGAGACACTAGTCACAGTTCCAGGGTGGGAAAAATGCTTATGATTGTTCACAGACCAGAGTACAATCCAGTAGAGTAGTAAACACAATTCTCCTTAAATCATACCACCTGGTAAGAGTTGAAACATTATAGACCTGCCCCACCACCCCTAACTAACTCTAAAAAAAGCTGAATAAAAAACAAACCTGAAGCTTGGGACAGTGTACCCTCTACCTCACAAACAGAGCCAAACTTTAAAACAAAGTTATTTTTTTAATGGCTGGGAAAATGAGAAAATAATAATGAAAACCTTGACTATAGAAAGTTACTATGGTGACAGGGAAGATCAAAATATAAATTCAGGAGAAGACAACAAAGTCAAAACTGTTACATCCAAATCCTCAGAGATAAATGTGAATTGGTCTCACACCAAAAAAGAATTCCTGGAAGAGTTCAAAAGGAATATTAAAACTCAAATAAGTGAGATAGAAAAGAAATAAGAATTATATAAGAGAATATTTTTTTTAATTGTCAATAGCTTGGTAAAAGAGGAACAAAAATAGTGAAAAAAATAACACCTCAAAAAGCAGAATAGGTCAAATGATAAGAGGGACATAAAAATCCAATGAGGAGAAAAACTCCTTATGAAGAAGAAATGGCAGGCAGCAAGGTGGCGCAGTGGATAAAGCACTGGCCTTGGATTCAGAAGTACCGGAGTTCAAATCCAGCCTCAGACACTTGACACTTAACTAACTGTGTGACCCTGGGCAAGTCACTTAACCCTCATTGCCTTGCAAAAATTAAAAAAAAGAAAGAAGAAGAAATGGTTAACATGGAAAGGGATATTCAAAAAATCACTAAAGAGAAGAAATCCTTAAAAAAGTAGAAATAGCCACATAGAAAACAATGCTTAAATATTCACTGAAGAAAAGAACTCCTTAAAAAGTCTACTTGGCCAAATGGAAAAGGAGACTCAAAAGTCTCACTGAAGAGAATAAAATATTTGTAAAGATTAGAACCAAGCAAATTGAAGTCAATGAATTCACGAGACATCAAAAAATATTAAAATAGAATAAAATGTGATATATCTCTTTGGAAAAACAAACAAATTGGAGAATAGATCAAGGAGAGATAATTATTGGACTACTGTAATTGATTTAGGTATTCCTAAAGCCTCATGTTGTAAAATGCTATCCATATCCAGAGAAAGAGATGATGGAATAAGAATATAGATCAAATAATACAGTTTTTACTTTTTGAGGGTTTTTTCTGTTTTTTTTTCATTTTGTTCTTTTCTTCTTTCACAACATGACTAATGTGGAAAAAATATTTTACATTATTGCACATGTAAAACCTAGATCAGATTGCTTTATGTCTTGGGGAGGGGAAAGAAAAGAGAGGTAAGGAGAAAAATTGGAATTCAAAATTTCTCAAAAATTAATGTTGAAATTTTTCTTTACATATAATTGGAAAAAATACTATTAAAACAATCATTGGACTACTTGAAAACCATGATTTAATAAAGAGCTTCAAAGATATCTTTCAAGAAATTATCAAAATATTTCCAAACCAGAGGGTAAAATAGAAATTGACAAATTCTACTAGTCACCTCCTGAAAGAGATCCCAGAATTAAAACTCTAAGGAACATTGTATAGAAATTCAAGGTATCCTGGGTCAAGGTGAATTTTTGTAAGCAGCCAGCAAAAGCAATTCAAATATTGTAGAGCCACAATCAAAAGATTTAGCTACATTAAAGGATATCCTTTAATGTATATATGTATATATATGTGTGTGTATATATAGATAGATACACACATATATATAGTCATATATATTATATACATATACATATACATATACTGTAATGACTGGAATGATGCCACCTGCTGGAGACTTACTGTAGAAAAGCTCTGCCATGAGGAGTAGGCCTCTGAGGGCAAGCCATGTGGTGAAGGTCCTTAGCATCAGGAAATGACGTTTGGTCATGGGTACTGTCTATCAAGGCTACCAGCCAATCAACTTGAGGAGCCTCCCATTTCTGGGAGGAGGACACCAAGTATGAAGCGAACGTTAGTGGAGGGGTGCTCTCTCTTTTTGGTTCCTGACCTCCACATAGTGGGTCAAATGATAGGGTCTCTTAGAAATAGTTAGATTTTTACCTTTATCTCTGATCCTAATGCTCTTTAATAAATACTTAAACACTTAAATACTCTTGCTAAAGCTTATAATTTATTGGCGACCACGCATTAGATTTTAGATAGTATAGCTAGAATTTTAGCTCTTACAATAGACATACATATATAGATAGATATAGATATAGATATAGATTAGATATAGATATAGATACTCTTTCTCTTTGACCCACAGAAGTCTGATTGAACTCTGATTCTCTATGGTCAGAAGCTTGGTGTGCCTGTGCCCCTCCCCCATTAGGCCACCACCACTTGATTCAGCCCACTGGTTCAGAACCAGGGTGATTCACCCCAACTCCACGAGAGACTGCCTCCACTTCACCCCGGCCTACTGCCAAACCCCCTCACCAGTCCATGATAGGAGCCTCTGAAGCTGCTGGTGCTGAAGATTCTGACAGGTGCTAGGAGCACTGTCTGTTCCTGGCTGGTCTGAACTGTGCACTGAGCTGTTCAGCCTGATCAGTAGGTGATCGCAATTGGCATCTCTTGCTGAAAAATTGTATCACTCTGTTCTTATGTGCATTAGGCTGCTCTGTTTGTTTGTTTTTGTTGTTGTTTTGTTTTGTTTTTAATGCATGATTTAGGCATTAGTGCACAGGTTTATCTGGAGCTTGTTGGAATCACAGCCTCTCCTCCACCATCTTGGCTCTGCCCCATCATTATCTACCAGACAGCCAGTTCTAAGGGAAAAATTGAAATATTTGTCTAACAGTTCTACTGTTAGGGTCTTCAGAGGCATCCAGATAGCATAGTAGACACAGTATTAGCCAAAGCATACATACCTAAGTTTGAATTCTCCTTCAAATGCTTATTAATTGTGTGACCCAAATCAAATTACTTAACCTTTCTCGGTCTCATTTTAAACCTCTGGGAAATTACGGTAATAATAGAACCTTCCTCACAGGGTTGTTGTGATCATCAAATTAGGTGACAGAAAATGTTTTGCAAAACTTAAAACATATAAAACTTAAATCTTATTAATGTTTGATGATGATGTTGGTGATGAAGATGGTGATGACGATGATCTTGAAGGATCTTATGATTCAAATGGATTTTTAAAGTCTTTTATTTTTCTATACCTATTCTTTTGTTCCTGTGAATACTTTGTGAAGAATCCTCATGTGTATACAGTATTGAGTAAAACAAAACCTGCCCCATATGCAATACTCATATTGCACACTGCATGTTTGAAGAGCTCTGTTAGCCCCTTAGGGAAAAACATAGTCATAAGCTATACCTAAGATTTATTCAGCTCTCCCCAGAGTTTTACTATAATGTGGAGGCAATGAGCCAAAGAGAGATAATGACCCTTTTGGGGGTGAGGCCAGCAGGATCAAATCCAATGTGTGTGAGGCCATAGTCTTTTGAGTAGGGTTGGGAGCCTGGCCCAGAGGTAATAGACGTAATCGAATGCCAAAAATTAGATGATCCTTGAGATTCCCTCTAATTCTAAGGTTCACAGTATTTTGAAAGCAGCCACAGTAATGTCTCTCGGTAAAAATCTACTAATATTATAATATTTGGTATGTCTAATGAGCTATAATTATAGAATCTAGGTCCAGAAGGGATCCAAAGCCCATCTCAACAAATTGACACCTTCACAATAATCTCTTCTATGATCTGTCAACCTAACAAGTGATTCTTTAGTTTCTCTTAATGGAGCTTATTTTATCATTAGCGTTTTTATCTGTTATATAACTTTCAGCTCTTATTCAGGTAAATTGCTTCATGTTCATCCTTTCCCATCCTGTACTTGTGAAGTGGATTTTCTGTCATCCAGGTATAAAACTTTGTTTATCTCTACTTAATTTCATTTTATGAGATTAGACCTAATGGCATAACTGTTTTGGATACTGACTTGTCAACCAACATGATAGGACATCTAATTGGTTCAGTAGAGGGTGGTGCAGTAGGGTTCTGGGTGTAGAGTCAGGAAGACCTGAGGGTTTTTTGGTTTTTGTTTTTGGGTTTTTTTGGTGGGGCAATGGGGGTAAAGTGACTTGCTCAGGGTCACACAGCTAGTAAGTGTCAAGTGTCTGAGGCCGGACTTGAACTCAGGTCTTCCTGAATCCAGGGTCAGTGCTTGATCTACTGCACCACCTAGCTGCCCAAAGACCTGAGTTTTAAATTAAATCTCAGAGACTTGCTAACTTTATGACTAGGGACAAGTCTATTTCTGTTTGCCATACTTTTCTCAACTGTAAAACGAAGATGAAAATAGCACCTACCTCCTAGAGTGTTGTGAGGATCCGATGAGATAGTATTTATAAAGTGCTTAGCATGGTGCCTGTCACATAGTAAGAGCTATATAAATGCTAGCTATCATGGTATCATTATTGTCATTAATTATGATCCTTCTTAGAATCCTGAATTCTGAAAATTTAATGAACATTATTTTTACGACTTTACACAAGTGATTTCAAAGTTTAGTTCTCAGCTTTGCACATTTCTGATAACTCGATAAAAAATAATTTTTACTTTTTTATAAGTAATTTTAAAAGTTGGTTCAGAGGCAAAAAGATCTTTGGTGTATTCCAATAGAGGCTTTCCAGAATTCTATATAGGTCCTACCATTTATCCATTTCTGAATCCACTTAACAATTTTCTAGACTACTTTTCTCCATCTTGTTCCCTCTGTCTAAAGCATTCTTTTGATCTGCCAGTCGATTAATAGCTGTCAGAAAAGAAAATGATGTTGGTCTGGTTTGACCACTTCTTGATAAACCTGTGTTGGCTCTTTGTAATCATTACTCCCTTTTCTTGATATTTGTTAATCATCCCTTTAAAAAGCAGCATGTAGCGGACAGCTAGGTGACACAGTAGATAAAGCACTGGCCCTGGATTCAGGAGGACCTGAGTTCAAATCCGGAATCAGACACTTGACATTTACTAACTGTATGACCCTCAGCAAGTCACTTAACCTCATTTCCCTGCAAAAATAAATAAATAAATGAAAATAAAATGCTGAATAGAATTTGGCCAGGAATCAAAGTCATTTCTTTTAACATGCAAGCTTCTTCCACTAAAGCAGATGACACAATACACTCCATACTTTTGTATTGTTTTTTTCATGAATTATGTCCAAAATGCTAATCCACTGCTGGTGGAGTTGTGAAAAGGTCCAACCATTCTGGAGAGCAATTTGGAACTATGCCCAAAGGGCTATAGAACTGTGGATGCCCTTTGATCCAGCAATACCACTGCTAGGTTTGTATCCCAAAGACATTCCCAAAAAGATAAATAGACCTATTTTTACAAAAAATATTTATAGCAACTCTTTTTGTAGTGGCAAAGAATTAGAAATCAGAGGAATGACCATTAATTGGGGAATGGCTAAACAAACTGGTATATGATCATGATGGAATATTATTGTGCTATGGGAAATGACAAGCAGGATGACTTCAGAAAGGCCTGGAAAGACATGTATGAAATGATGTATAGTGAAATGAGCAGAACCAAGAGAACATTGTGAACAGAGACAGCAATATTGTTTGGTGAAGAACTGTGAATGACTTGACTATTCTCAACAATACAATGATCCAAGACAATACCAAAGGACTATTGAGACAACATACTATCCAACTCCAAAGAAAGAACTGATGATGGAACAGAGTGAAGCATGCTATTTTTCACTTTCTTTCATTTTTTCTTTTAACCAAGTTTTTTGTACAAAATGACAAATGTTTTACATGATCATACATGTATAACCCATATCTGATTGTTTGCCACCTCAAGGGGGGGGGGAAGGGAAGGAGTGAAAAAGGGACAAAAATTGGAACTCAAAACTATAAGTAAAATTTTTTTTTACAAAAAACAATGCTTCATGACAGATCAATTGAAAAGTACATTTTCTTTACCTGTACTCTTTCCTAACTTGTTTGAGATAATTTTTTAAAGTTTTTTATTCATTTTAAGCTTAAATACAAGAAGAAAAAAGTACATTTTCATTTAAACAGCAGAATATGAGAGGATTCAACATAAAACAATAATTTCTATTTCAAGAAAACCTATATAATAAGTAGTACACATTAGTTTAAAAGCTATCCAGCTTTTCTTCACTTCCTTCTAGGTTTTCTTTTGTTCTCTGCTATACTTTTTGCTTACTTGAGATCATTTTTAACAATATTTAAAGTGTATCATAAGAAGCAAAAAAAAAAGCAAAAATGATCATATATTTTGTGGAATAATGGACACTTTAAAGATATAATATTTTAATAAATGTCCATACAAGTTAATTCTAAATATTTATTTCCTGTGACTTCCTAAATAACAAGTGTGAACTTAGATAAATCATTTAAACTTTCTGGTTCTTAGTTTCCACATTTTTTTTAAACAAAAGAGGTCAAGCAAGATGTTCTCTGAGATCCTTTCCATCTCTAAAGCTATAATCCTATTGTCAACCCTTAAAGAATGTAAACTCCTTGAAAGCAGAGAATTTGTCAAATTTTGTCTTCATATCTCCAATTCCTAAAACAATTTGCTGGTGCATGATAGTAATTTAATCATTGATCCTGAATATCTTTTGACTTTTGGAATTTTTTATAGAGATGTGATTAGATCCAAATTAACATGTAGTATAATTTTGATTGATTCTAAAGATTTCAAGGGCGAATATTATTCCTGTTTCTTTGTAGAATATAATATCCATAGTCAAGTCAATAAGCCAGGAGTTAGGAGCTATTTCTCCACAAATAATTCTGAATGCAATTCCAAATACTTAATTGTATTGTGAGCGTATTTTTCACTTTGGTTTGATTTTGTTTTTCTGGACACTTCTGAATCTGGACCATAATAACTAGAAAATAAATTTTAATGAAGTTTTAAAACTTTATTTCTCCTTTGCCCTAGTGTCTGTTCTAAATAATAAATTTAAAACTTATTATTTTATTCCCATTGGGACGATCAAGTAATAGCAGTGAAATCTGGAGAAAAATTAAGTCATCATCAAAGACTTAATAGGAAAAGTTGGGGGCAAGGTACCAAGCCTTCTCCTCTCTCCATGCTAAGCAGGATGCTTACTGGCTCCCTAGGAAATAAATGTCTGCTTCTGTGAGTTTTATTTTGTGCTTAAATCATGCTTAAATTGAGCTCCTCATATAATTTTACTTTAATGAATTTCCTTCATTCTATGTAGTCTGCCTAACAGATAACAGATGGACAGATCCAAAGCTGCCTTGGTGCCCACAGAATATTTTACAAGTCTTCTAGGAACATATCTAGTACATATTGTAGAATCTCTATGAGAGAATTTATTAGAGGAGTTGGGTGAAAATTGCACACAGGATGTGAAGGCATGGATATGATTTAACTTTCAGCGGCAAGGGGAAGTCCACATCAATGAAACTCTGGAGCCAAAGAAATATTGGATCTCTGGTATCATTCTTTTGCATCAAAAAAAAAAAGTAAGCATGAGAATTATTAGAAAAATGTTGATGACTATTTGGTCCTCATCACAAGTGAAGTCATAGAGTGTGGGCTGGGCCAGCACACTTGGCCCATTTTCTATGCATATCTATGCATATCTATATATGTATATATAGACACATGTTTGTATATACAAACATAATTACTCTATGAAGTCCACTTCCATTTTCTATGAGGATTAGAGAAATGTATGTGGCAAAGATAACTTGTTGGAGAAAATATTTCTTACTCATGATCTTGATAAAGAGATTCCATATTTGAAAAGTTATTTTTTAAGTGATAAATGAGTTGAGAGTTTCCTTAGGAAACATAAAGTCCCATATATCGTCTGATAAATGAGAGAAATCTACTTTGCACCACTGATTTTAATCAAAGACTGGTGAACTGTACTTTTTATTGACTCCTACTATAATGTATTACAAATAGTAATATTCTGGCACCAAAAGCATTAGAAAATTATTAGCATCATATAATCACTGACTATTAGATTTTATGATCTGGCCACTCAATTAAAGGACTCTATGAACATTCTATTCTCAATTTTTTTCTAATTATGTGGGAGAAAAATTGAAATAGCATTGCCTTTTCTCCTAATTATGTGGGAGAAAAATTACAATAATATTACCTAGTCATCAAGAAAAGCAATGCATTCAAACATTTTTATGCCTTTTTAAAAACAATTTCAGATGTGTGCAGCTTATACATATATCTTTCCAGTGCAAGTGGTTGGTATAAAGCTAAATAAACTTTGAATATGTATCATTTTTTCCTCTCTTAATAGATTCATTGTCACATGTTAAGCATCTATCCAATACTCTTACACACCATGTTGTTAGGAAGTTCTTTGAGTTCTAGTGGGACCACTGGATCAAGTCTTAATGTAAGAAGATTTGGGTAATGAGAACTTATAAATTAGCATGGCCCAAGGAAAAATGTGAGTACAATCCACTTACCCCCTCTTTGTCTTATTAGACATTAAAGTCACTGACTAGTTATTAGTATCATGCTCATTATAGTAGTCATATGACCATTTCTGATTACCTTCTCTTCCCCTTGCTGATTTTTCCAATTCTGACTAAAAGAACAGAGAGCTAGGAGATTCATAACTAGAGGGAGATAGATACTTTGCTCTAAGGTACCAAATTGAGAAGACAATGAATTTTTATAATGCACCAATGAAGATTAAATATAGTGATGATTTTGGTGATAATGCTATCAGTAATGTTCTATCTGCTCCTGGAGTGTTTTCCAAGAATCTACAAAAGATGATTTTTTATTCTAATACTTTTGCTAAATAGAAAAATCAGTTAATTAGGACCATTTATATTGGACTGTAGATAAATATAAGATGAGAATAATTATTTAATAATAACAATGATAACAATAATATTTAATATACCTCTAAAGTCTTAAAGACAGCTAAGTGGTGTGGTAGAGTGCTGGGACCAGAGTCAAAAAGACTTTTATCTTCCTGAGTTCAAATCTAACCTGAAACCCTACCTGTGCGACCTTGGGCAAATCATTAACTTCTGTTTGCCTCAGTTTCCTCATATTTAAAATGAAGTAGAGTAGGAAATGTCAAACCACTCCAGTATCTTTGCCAAGAAAACCCCAAATGGAGTCACAAAGAATCAGACATGAGTGTAAAAATGACTGGAATAACAGCATCATTTCTGCTGAAATGAATGAAGTATGCTTGCAAATTAAGGAGGAAGTCAAACCAAATCCTCTAACTACTCAACACAATTTGTATAGATTACTTCAATTTGTATGGCTTCACACACACACACACACACACACAAAATGAAAAAAAAAACATTAAATGGCTCCTCTATATTATGAAATCTGTCTTCAATTACATTAAAATGTCATCTGGACCACTATAAAATTTTGTGAGTATGATAGAAATGGAAAGATGAGAGCTTGAATCCAGAAGTCAAATTAAACTTGTGGAAAAACTTGGTCTAATCCAGGGAAGACACTTTAGGGATAAAGATGTCCAAGCGAAGGCTGTGACTAGATACTTTTAAAAAGTTTTCTGATCAGTTAATTTGAATAAAATACTTTTAAAACAACTAATACACGAAGACAAAGTGAAAGCACATTTTTAAAATTGTAAGATGAACCAAAACATATTTGGAATGCAGCCCAATCAAGATACATAGAATATTAAAACACAGAACACATCACCAAAAACAGCTGTAAAAATAACTCTGTCATTAAAACAATGAAGAGGATTGGTAGACATAATTAGAGCATGTGATAAAAAGATTTTGAAAAACTATATATATAATTTTTCACAATCCAACATCACTTAAACAATATTATGGGTTGGTAAGAGTTTTATATCATTTGGTTTGTTGAAAGTGACTGACAGTGCTTAACATACCACTGGAACTTATGAAGTGTTTAAGATATAAAAGGTCCTTCATAGGTGACATCCACATGAACTCAGTCAATAATTTGTTGACAAAGATGCACCAAAAATAACTGACATGCAGATATTGTGTGTGTATGTGTGTGCGTGTGTGTATAAACCAAAGGTTTTATGACAACAATTTAGGAAAGTCACTACCCCCGAATGTTAGACAAGGATTCTATTAAAGGAGTGTGTAATCAATTGTCAATGTAGATATTATAAAAGAAGAGTAAAAACTGTGTTAAAACTTATAAAAAGCTACCAAAAAATAGTGCCTGTTGAATGCTTAGCAGAATATGACCTGGGAATTATAATTATACATAAGAACTTTGCTATCATTTTTGGAATGAATACTTACATATATATGCATACATACATATATATGTATGTATGTGTGTGAGTTTGTGTGTGTGCATTATAAATGCAAACTTCAAAATATTGGAGATAACTCAAAATATAACTTTACCATAATAGGACCTTTGTGAATTTTTGCCCATAATCACCCAGACAAAACACTAATATGCAAAAAATATGCAAAAATATTTATATATTATGATATAACAAATACTCATAATTTCTGAGTTCTTTGCAACAAAAATAGAGAGATCAGGAAGAGGAGAGAAAATCATGTGGGAACAAAATGAGGAATGTATCATCCCAGTTGTGCTATATGCTACTGCAATTATGCAAGCATGCTTTCAATAAACCTTCAGAAGATGAGGTTACACCATAATACAAAAAGCAGTTGTATTATTCACCAGTGGTATGGTCCATGAAGCATTAAATATAAAATAATAACAACAGAAGACTTGTTCCAAGACCATATCTCTTTGAACCTCAATGAAAGAAAAAATAAGTATGAAATAATAATAAATCACACTTAAAGAGTCATTAAAGTCTTTAGAATATTTTACATAGAACATATCATTTGATCATTACAATTCTGTGAGGAAGGTGCTATCATAATTTCCATTTTTAGATATGTGGATACTGAAACTAAGAGAGTTTAAGTGATATATTCAGACACGTATAACTAGTAAGCAAAAATATAAAACAAGGCCCTTGAATCTCAATTCCAGTTTTCTGCATGTCATATCAAACTATATACTATCCTTTGAAACACTAAGGTGAACGCCTGACAAGTCCCTACCATCCTAATCCCAGCCTTCCTAGCAATGGCCTAGGCAAGGTGTCATGGCAGCTCCATCTCTCCCAAATGGGCCAGTTTCCTCCCAAAAATGATTCCTTTCCCCCTACCACCACCATTTATCCTGGATTTAGTTTGTGACATTTGTTTGGAGAGATGGAGGAAAAAGGGACATAGGTTCTTATTTTTGTTCCGGTCCTGCCAATCAATGAAAGGAGATATAAGAACACGGGAAGAAATGTATCAATCTTCATATTTACTCTCCCTCCCTATGAGTAAACACAGAGCGAGACACACACAAAAATGGGCAGTTGAGTTTGAGGATGGAAAATATTTACTGACTCGATCAAATCATCATTTTCTTGCTGACTACCTCCCTCAGTGTTTCAAAACCTAATGAAAGAAGCAAAAGAAGAGGAGAGAGAAGGAGGGTTTGGGATTTGCTAGCTGGTGGCCGAACATCCCCAAATGGAATCATGGAAGATTCTCCAAAGTGGTTTCAGCCATGCATTAGATTGGAATCCTGGTGGACCATCCTTACATATAAGTTGATGTTCAGCTTTTTGTGTCCTCCGTGGCCTCCCTTAGAGGGAAGAGAGAGAAAGAGTGCTGAGAAGTCTGGGAAGGTTTGTTTATCAGCAGGGGTATTTTGGGCTTCAAATGAAATAGTGGATATAATGCACTTTGCAATCCTTCCATAAATGGCAGTTAGCAGCAGTAGCAGCAGTATAATAATTATGATCTTATTGTGATGGCTTCATTGCCTGAGCCTTCAACCACACTTCTGCTGAGCTCAAGCAATTTTATAGAGCAATGCGGAGACACACTAGTAAATATTTAGCAGTAGGGTTCTCCAGGAAAGAAAAAAAACACACGTACTCTCATGTTCTTTTAAAGTATTATCTGAATTATAAAGACTTAAAAAAAAGTTTAGGCCGTCAACAAAACATCAGTCAAGCCCAGGCTTCAGACAATGCCAAAATCTGAGGATAAATGATTCCACTAAAATTGAACAATGGGCTCTGAAAACAAGTTAGAGCTGACTCAAACTTGGCTCTGCATCTTCAAGGAGCGGTGAAGGGTTCTTAGAGTCAAGAAAATCTTACAACACAGAAACAGGATATTACTGACCTGTCACAGCATGCTCATATCTAAGTCCTGGCATCAATATAACATGTATCATGGCCTAGGAAAAAAAAAGATGTCTCCTTCTCCATGATCTCTTTAATTAGAGAATCATGAAATCTCAGATTTGGAAGGGAACAGAAAAATGACCTAGAATAATTCATACACAGACAAACTTCCATATAACAGTCCTTAAAAATGATCATCCAGACTCTGCTTAAACACTACTATTGCCAGGGACATCACTATCAAATTGACTCATTCAATTTCTAATAACTGCAATTGTGAGGACATTTCTTTTTTTATTAAACCCAAATCTGATTTTATTTAACTTCCAGCAATTGTTCTCAATTCTACCCTCAAAAACAAGGCAGAATATCTACAATTCCTTGTCATGGATATACTGAACTCTTTTGTGTATCCCTTAGATATGATAATTCTACAAATATTTGAAGACAGGAATCTGGGAGAGAGATTGATGAAGTGAAAACAGCATTGAATTTTAAGTAGGGTTTGCATCCTTACTGAATTTTTTGGTTCCTATGTAATTTTGGGTGAGTCTATTAGTGTTTCTGGGATTCAACTACCTGACCTCAAAAACAAGAGGTTGGAAGAGATGATAGCTAAGAGCTCTTCCCATCTAAATCCTATGATCTTGCCTACCCTTCCCAATTCTTCTCCTTTCTATAATCAGTTGTATCCCTACTTCTATCAATTAAGTCTCATATGGAATGATGTGGAATCCCCTCATGATCCTAGAGGTTCTTGTGAGAAGGCACTACTAGTTTGTTAGCCTCTGAGAGAAATAATTATTTATCTCTTATATTAAAAGCCAATTACTAAAATTGGGAACATCCAAGTTTTCTTTTTTGTTTTCCTGCCCTATTTCCTTATCCAATTTCTCAAGGACCAGGATTTTGGGAGATAGGATTAAACTTCTCATTTTGGATACTGCTACTCCACTCAACTAGATAAGACTTCTAATATAAGGTGAAATTCCCTTCTACTCAGGCTTGGGTTGGGGATAAATTCTTTGACTAGAAACACCAAGGCTGAGGGTAACTTAGAAGTAAGTGATATAAGCAAAGTTCTGGTCCAGCCCTTCATTATAATATTAATTTTCTCTTTAATTGTTAACTAATCAGAGTTAAGTGCCACTACCTGGGAACACCTCTCTTCGAATGAACATATAAGCCATGAGCCTGCCATCTGGAGGGTTATATTTAGTTGTAAGTATCACATCTTAGAAAGGAAGTGTGTTTAAAAAGGTTTAAAAGACATCATTTATGGGTGAGATATTAATTTTATTAATAATGCCAGTATCTTAATAAAAGGGTGAACATTTGGTCATCTCTCTCTTAGATCAAAGAAAATCATGGTGGCAGGCACTACAAGGCAAAGAACAGTGGGACAATCACTGCCAATTATTAACACAGCCTGTAATTGTGTTACTGTTTTTGGTTGTCACACTATGCTTTTAATTTCCAAATCACTGATCTTCATCTCCTCATCTTTTTGCAGGATGCTCAGACTAGACAGTATATTTAACTGTCTGCTCTAAAGCCAAACATTCAGTCCATGACTGGTTATTTCCATACCAATTTCTGAAATTCATGAAACTCTATTGTTAGAAACTGTTTGGATTAGAATGAAACTTGCATTTCCTTTCTTATGCCTTTGGATTTCCTGTCTGAAATTCTCTGCATCTTATCTCTTTACTTGTTCAGTTCAGAACCTGTGTTCAATGTACTTTCCAGATGGTTTCTAATTAAAACCAACTCAGACTAAAATTAGCTTCAGAATAAGAAGATGTCATATGGCTCTCAAGGGCTTAACATTAGCCTATATTCAGTCTAATACTATAAACATAATAAGAACCAGTGCTTTGTACAAAGTAGGCACTTAATAAATGATTATTGCATTGAATATATCATTTCATGGTTATAAACACTCTTTACAAGCATTACCTCATTTAATCATTAAGAAACAGCATTGCATAGATGAGTTTTCCCCAAGGCTATGTCCTGATTCCTTTTTTCTTCTTCTCCTATACTATTTCTATGGGTGATCACATCAACTCCCATGGATGAAATTATCCTCTGTATGCTGATGGTTTTCAAATCTACTGACATAGGCCTAAACTTTCTCCTGATTTCCAAGATCCTATCTCCAAGTGCCTACCTATTGGACACCTGAAAATGTAGGTCCTATAGACATCTTAAACTTACTATGTCCAAACCTGAACTAATAACCTTTCACTCCAAACTCTCCCTTCTTTCTTTTTTTTTAAGTTAATAAAATATTTTATTTTTTTCCCGTTACATGTAAAGATAGTTCTCAACTTTTGTTTATACAAGCTTTCCAATTTCAGATTTTTCTCCCTCTCTCCCCTCCCTCCCCCCCTCCCCTAGACAGCAGGTAATCTGATATAGGTTATATACACATATATATAAACATAATAACATTAATCCTATTTCTGCATTAGTGATGTTATAAGAGAAAAAATCAGAGCAATGATGAAAATCCTCAAAATAGAAAAACAACAGCACCAAAAACAAAAGAAATAGTATTTTTCATTCAGCATCTATACTCCACAGTTCTCTTTTTTTTTTCCCTGGATTTGGAGATCCTCTTCTATCATGAGCTCCCTGGAACTCTTCTGTACCATTGCATTGGTGAAAAGAATATAGTCCATCACAGTAGATCAACACTCAATGTTGATGATACTGTGTAGAATGTTCTTCTGGTTCTGCTCATCTCACTCATCATCAGCCCACGCAAGACCCTCCAGGTTTCTCTGAACTCCTCCTGCTCATCGTTTCTTACAGCACAATAGTATTCCATTGTATTCATATACCACAACTTGTCCAGCCATTCCCCAATTGATGGGCATCCCCTCAATTTCTAATTCCTTGCCACCATATAAAGAGCAGCTATAAATATTTTTGTGCATTTGGATCCCTTTCCTCTTTCCATGATTTCTTTGGGCAAAAGACCCAAAAGTGGTATTGCTGGGTCAAAGGGTATGAACAGCTTTATCACCCTTTGGGCATAATTCCAAATTGCTCTCCAGAATGGTTGGATCAGTTCACAGCTCCACCAACAATGCATTTGTGTTCCAATTTTTCCAAAGCTCCTCCAACATTTATTATTTTCCTTTTTTGTCATTTTAGCCAATCTGATAGGTGTCAGGTGGTACCTCAGAGTTGTTTTAATTTGTATCTCTCTAATCATTAGAAATTTAGAGCATTTTTTCATATGGGAATAGATAGCTTTGGTTTCTTCATCAGAAAACTGCCTATTCATATCCTTTGACTATTTCTCAATTGGAGAATGACTTGGATTCTTATAAATTTGATTTGGTTCCCTATACATTTTAGAGATGAGGCCTTTATCAGAAGTACTAGCCATAAAAACTGTTTCCCAGTTTTCTCCCTCCCTTCTAAGTTTGGATGCATTGCTTCTGTTTGTACAAAAATTTTTTAATTTAATGTAATCAAAATCATCCATTTTGCATTTTATAATATACTCTATCTCTTGTTTGGTCAGAAACTGTTTTCCTTTCCAAAGATCTGATAGGTAAACTATTCCTTTCTCTCCTAATTTACCTATGGTATTGCCTCTTATTTCTAAATCATGTATCTATTTTGACCTTATTTTAGTATAAGGTGTAAGATGTTGGTGTATGCCTAATTTCTGCCATACTATCTTCCAGTTTTCCCAGCAGTTTTTGTCAAATAATGAGTTCCTATCCCAGAAGCTGGAGTCTTTGGGTTTATCAAACACTACATTACTAGTGTCATTTACTACTGTGTTTCCTGTGCCTAGCCTATTCCATAGATCTACCACTCTATTTCTTAGCCAGTACCAGATAGTTTTGATGACTGCCGCTTTATAGTAAAGCTCCAGGTTTGGTACTGCTAACCGACCTTCCTGTTATTTTTTTTTTATTATTTCCCTGGATATTCTTGATTTTTTGTTTTTCCAGATGAATTTTGTTATTATTTTTTTCTACTCTATAAAATAATTTTTAGGTAGACTGATTGGTATGGCACTGAATAAGTAAATTAATTTAGGCAGTATTGTCATTTTTACTATATTAGCTCTGCCTATCCATGAGCAATTGATATCTTTCCAATTATTTAGATCTGATTTGATTTGTGTGAAGAGTGTTTGGTAGTTGTGTTCATAGAGTTCCTGGGTTTGTCTTGGCAAGTAGACTCCCAAGTATTTTATATTATCTACCGTTACTTTAAATGGAATTTCTTTCTATCTCTTGCTGCTGGACTTTGTTGGTCATGTATAGAAATGCTGATGATTTATGTGGATTTATTTTATATCCTGCTACTTTGCTAAAGTTGTTCATTGTTTCAAGTAATTTTTGAGTTGATTCTCTAGGTTTCTTTAAGTATACCATCATATCATCTGCAAAGAGAGATAGTTTTGTTTCCTCCTTGCCTATTCTAATTCCTTTAATTCCTTTCTCTTCTCTGATTGCTAAAGCTAACATTTCTAGAACAATATTAACTAATAGGAGTGATAATGGACATCCCTGTTTCACCCCTGGTCTTATTGGGAAGGCCTCTAATTTATCTTCATTGCATATAATACTTGCTGATGGTTTTAGGTAGATACTATTTATTATTTTATGGAAAGCTCCACCTATTCCTAAACTCTCTTGTGTTTTTATTAGGAATTGGTGTTGTATTTTGTCAAAAGCTTTCTCTGCATCGATTGAGATAATCATATGATTTTGGTTTGTTTTCTTATTGTTGTGGTTAAATATGTTAATAGTTTTCCTAATGTCGAACCAGTCCTGCATTCCTGGTATAAATCCCACCTGGTCATTGTGTATTATCCTGGTGATCACTTGCTGTAATCTCCTTGCTAATATCTTATTTAAGATTTTAGTATCAATATTCATTAGGGAAATTTCTCTATAATTTTCTTTCTCTGTTTTTGCTTTGCCTGGTTTTGGTATCACCACCATATTTGTGTAATAAAATGAATTTGGTAGAACTCCTTCTTCACCTATTTTTCCAAATAATTTGCATAATATTGGAATTAATTGTTCTTTAATTGTTTGGTAAAATTCACCCGTAACCCCTTCTAAGCCTGGGGATGTTTTTCTTAGGGAGTTCATTAATGGCTTGTTCAATTTCTTTTTCTAATATGGGTTTATTTAAGGATTTTATTTCCTCTTCAGTTAACCTAGGCAGTTTGTATTTTTGTAAATATTCATCCATTTCATTTAGATTGTCAAATTTATTGGCATACAGTTGGGCAAAATAATTCCTAATTATTGATTTAATTTCCACTTCATTGGTGGTAACATCACCCTTTTCATTTTTGATACTGGTGATTTGGTTTTCTTCTTTCTTTTTTTAATCAAATTAACCAATATTTTATCTATTTTATTGATTTTTTCATAAAACCAGCTCTTAGTTTTATTGATTAATTCTATAGTTATTTTGCTTTCAATCTTCTTAATTTCTCCTTTAATTTTCAAGATCTCTATTTTAGCATCTAATTGGGGATTTCTAATTTGTTCTTTTTCTAGCTTTTTAAGTTGCATACCAATTCATTAATCTCCTCGTTTTCTTTTTTATTCATGCAAACATTTAGGGCTATAAATTTTCACCTAAGCACTGCTGTGGCTGTGTCCCATAGATTTTAGTACGTTGTCTCATTATTGTCATTCTCTTAGATATAGTTATTGATTGTTTCTATGATTTGTTGTTTGGCCCATTCATTCTTTTTTTTTTTTTTTAAGTGAGGCAATTGGGGTTAAGAGACTTGCCCAGGGTCACACAGCTAGTAAGTGTTAAGTGTCTGAGGCCGGATTTGAACTCAGGTACTCCAGACTCCAGGGCCGGTGCTCTATCCACTGCGCCACCTAGCTGCCCTCCATTCATTCTTTAGAATGATATTTAGTTTCCAATTGATTTTCATTCTACTTTTCCCTGGCTCTTTCTTACATGTAATTTTTATTGCATCATGATCTGAGAAGGATGCATTTACTATTTCTGCCTTTCTACATTTGACTATGATGTTTTTGTGCCCTAATATATGGTCAATTTTTGAAAATGTGCCATGTACTGCTGAGAAAAAGGTATATTCCTTTCTATCCCCATTCAATTTTTTCCAGACATCTATCATGTCTAACTTTTCTAGTAATCTATTCACCTCTTTAACTTCTTTCTTATTTATTTTTTGGCTAGATTTATCTAATTCTGAGAGGGGGAGATTCAGATCCCCCACTAGTATAGTATTACTGACTAATTCCTCTTATAACTCATTTAACTTCTCCTCTAAGAATTTGGATGCTATACCACTTGGCGCATACATATTTAATATTGATATTACTTCATCATCTAGAGTACCTTTTAGCAAGATATAATTTCCTTCTTATCTCTTTTAATGAGATCTATTTTTGCCTGTGCTTTGTGTGAGATAAGGATTGCTCCCTCTGCTTTTTTTACTTTAGCTGAAGCATAATATATTCTGCTCTAGCCTTTTACCTTTACTCTGTGTCTATCTCTCTGTTTCAAATGTTTTTCTTGTAAACAGCATATTGTAGGATTCGGGTTTTTAATCCACTCTGCAATTGGCTTCCGTTTTATAGCAGAGTTCATCCCATTCACATTCACAGTTATTATTACTGACTGTCTATTCCCCTCCATTCTATTTATCCCCTTTGTACTGTAACAATTGGAATGACGCCACCTGCTGGAGACTTAGTGTAGAAAAGCTCTGCCATGAAAGGAAGGTCTTTGAGGGCAAGGCCGTGCAGCTTTTTTTTGGCGTCAGGAAGTGATGTTTGCTGATGGGAGGAGGAAGGGGGAGCTGGGCACTCTGTCTCACTCTTTTTTCCTGGGGATGCTGGTGGAGAAGGGAGCTAGAAATTTGCTCTCCCTTTAATAGATAGGAATCTAGGCCTTTTCTTCTCTCTTTACCAAATTCTTATTCTCCTTAATAAATGCTTAAAAGTCTAACTCTTGCTAAAGCTTATAATTTATTGGCAACCACTCATTAGATATTTTAGACAGTTTAGCTAGAATTTTAGCCCTTAACAGTATTTTTCCCCACTTCTTTCACCCTATTCCTTCTCACCAATGTTTTACTTCTTACCCCTGCCTCCCCCAGTATTCCCTCCCTTTGTATTACCCCCCTCTCTTTTCTTTATCCTTTTCTCCCTTGCTTTTTTCCTCCCTTCTATCAGTCCTCCCCTTTCCCTTTACCTTTTGCTTCCCTAAAGAATGAGCTAAGTTTCTTTATCCCAATGAACGTATATGTTATTCCCTCTTTGAATCAAATCTAATGAGAGTAGGGTAGAAACAATTTTTACCACTCCTTTCTTTCCCTCAATTGTAATAGGGTTTTTTTTACCTCTTCATATGATATAATTCACCCCATTCCACCTCCCCTTTCCTCTCCTCCCTATAGACTCCCGTTTTAACCCCTTAATTTTCTTTGTATCATCACATCAAAGACAATTGATATTTATACCCTCTGTGTAAAGTCCTTCTTTCTGCTCAAATACATTTACAATTCTTAAGAGTTATGAGTATTATCTTCCCGTGTAGGGATATAAACCTAATTGAGTAACCTTTTATTTTTTTCCCCTCTGTTTACCTTTTTAAACTTCTCTTGAGTCTTGTATGTTAAGATCAAATTTTCTATTCAGTTCTGATCTTTTCATCAGGAAATCTTGAAAGTCCCCAATGTCATTAAATGTCCATCTTTTCCCCTGAAAGAGAATGATCATTTTTGCTGGGTAATAGATTCTTGATTGCAATCCAAGCTCCTTTGCCTTCCGGAATATCATATTCCAAGCCTTGTGGTCCTTTAATGTTGAAGCTGCCAGGTCCTGAGCAATCCTAACTGTGGCACCATGATATTTAAATTGCTTCTTTCTGGCTGCTTGGAGTATTTTCTCCTTCACCTGATTATTCTGGAATGTGGCTACAATATTCCTTGGAGTTTTCCTTTTGGGGTCTCTTTCAGGAGGTGATCAGTGGATTCTTTCAATGATGATTTTTTTCCTCTTATTCTATGATATCAGGGCAGTTCTCCTTAATAATTTCCTGGAATATGGTGTCTAGATTCTTTTTCTGGTCATGGCTTTCAGGCAGTCCAATGATTCTCAAACTGTCTCTCCTGGATCTGTTTTCCAGATCAGTTGTCTTTCCAATGAGGTATTTCACATTTTCTTCTATTTTTTCATTCCTTTGATTCTGCTTGACTGATTCCTGGTGTCTCATGACTTCCTTATATTCCACCTGTCCAATTTTAAATTTTAAGGCATTGTTTTCTTCAGTGAGATTATGCACCTTTTTTTCCATTTGGCAGAATGAATTTTTTAAGGCATTGTTTTCTTCAGTGAAATTATGCATTTTTTTTCCCCATTTGGTCAGATGAATTTTTTAAGGAATTGTTTTCTGCAGTCAATCTTTGTGCTTCCTTTTCCAAGCTGCTGATTGTTTTTTCATAGTTTTCATGTTTTGCTTTCATTTCTCTCCCCATTTTTTCTTCTACCTCTCTCTCAATTGGTTTTTGAAATCCTTTTTGAGCTCTTCCAGGAAGGCTTTTTCTTCTTGAGACCAATTCACCTTCCCTCGTGAGGCTTCACATGTAGGTATTTGAGGTTATTGTCCTCAACTGAGTTTGCATTGGCTTCTTCCTTATTGATACAGAAACTCTCAATGGAGAGAGCTCTATTTTGCTTCTTACTCATTATTGTAGCTTATTTATTTATTTTTTAGGTTGAGGTCTGCTCTGGGGGCACCAGGGTCCCTGTTTTGGGCTTCTTGTGCAGGGGTATAGGTACTGTGTGACTGGCTTTTTACTCTGAGGCCTTTATAGTGTGTGCAGTTTGCCCCCCTGCACTTCCTGTCTGAACGTGCTAGGTCAGTGTGCGCCTGTCCTGTTCGTGGCCCTATAGCTGGCAACTTGCCCTCTCAGCTGGTACAGGTAGGTTTTTACACTGTTCTTCTTGGCCACCAGATTTTTGAGCCAGGTTCCAGGGGCCTCAGTTGTTCAGCTGTGGCCCACAGCTTCCTGCTGACTTGCCCTGACCCCGTCGGCACTGGGCTGCTGCCCTGCCCTGGGCCTCCTTTTTGCCTGAGTCTGACCGACCTTTTCCTGAAGTCTTCTAAATTATCTCTGGTTGGAAGACTGTGTCTCTCTGTCTCTTTGCAGGTTCTGTAGTTTCATAATCTGTCCAGAGGCTTGATTTAATGTTCTTTTTGAGGGAACAGAAGGTGATCGCAGGCAGTTTGCTGATTCCTCTCCGCCATCTTGGCTCTGCCCCCAGCAGTGGATGCTTTCAATTTCTTTTTTGCCTTCTGCTTCCAGAATATCAGGGCAATTTTCCCTTATAATCTCTTGGAGGATGGTTTCTAAACTCTTATTTTGGTCATGGTTTTCAGGGAGTCCAATAATTGTCAAATTATCTCTCCTGGATATGTTTTCCTGGTCAGCTCTTTTTCCAAGTAGATATTTCATATTGCCCTCTATTTTTTATTCAGTTGGATTTGCTTTACTGTGTCTTGATTTCTCATAAGGTCACTAGCTTCCATTTGTTCAATCCTAATTCCTAGGCAATTATTTTACTTAGAGAGCTTTTCTATTTCTTTTCCCATTTGGCTTTTCAAACTGTTGACTTTTTTCTCAAGATTGTCCTGCATTGCTCTCATTTCTCTTTCCATTTTTTTCCTCTATCTCTCTAAATCTTCCTTCTATCTCTCCTACTTTTTCTTCAAAGTCCATTTTGAGAGCTTCCATGGCCTGAGACCAATTCATATTTTTTTTTGGAAGCTTTGAATGTTGAAGCTTTGACCCTGTTACTATCTTCTTCTGAGGGTGTATTGTGGTCTACCTTTCCCCCAAAGAAGTTTGCAATAGTCTTCTGCTTTCTCTGCTTACTCATCTTGGCTGGCTATTTCTTGGCTTTCAACTCCTTCTAAAGTGTAGTGCTGCTTCCAGAACACACTGTTTGAGCTACAGTGTGGCCCAGAGGGTGATTGGGCTTCTTCTCAGCCCGCCTGGCCTGTGAGTAACCATACCTGCCTTCTCTTTGACTGGGAAACAGAAGTCTGATTGAACTCTGATTCTCTATGGTTGGAAGCTTGGCATGCCTGTGCCCCTCCCCCACTGGCCCACCACCACTCAATTCAGCCAACTGGTTCAGACCCAGTGTGCTTTGCCCCAACTCTACTAGATACTGCCTCCACTTCACCCTGGCCTACTGCCAAACCCCCTCACCAGTCTGTGATCAGAGCCTCAGTAGTTACGGGCACTGAAGATGCTGACAGGTACTGGAAGCACTGTCTTTTCCTGGCTGGGTCCTGACTTCAGCCTGGTCAGTAGGTGATCACAATTGGCCTCTTTTCCTGAAAAAATAATCTCACTCTGTTCTTATGTGCATTAGGCTGCTCTGTTTTTTGTTTGTTTGGGTTTTTTTTTACTGCATTCTCTACCAAACATTTAAAGACCAATTAATTCCAATACTATAGAAACTATTTGGAAAAATAGGTGAAGGAGTTCTACCAAATTCCTTTTATGACACAAATATGGTGTCGATACCTAAACCAGGCAGAGCCAAAACAGAGGAAGAAAATTACAGCCCAATTTCCCTAATGAATATTGATGCAAAAATCTTAAATAAAATATTAGCAAGGAGATTACAGCAAGTGATCACCAGGATAATACACTATGACCAAGTGGGATTTATATGAGGAAAAGAAGTCACTAGGTAGGGTCTTTTATCTTTTATCTGCTAGCTATCTAGGTTCAGTTTGGAGTTCAGTTGAAGGACATTTTGCTCCTATTAACCCACGGTTTCATAAAAAATACTTTTGAATAATAAGGTACCCCAATAAAATCCAGGTGATCTATATATTCATATTAACAGCTGTTATAGAATATTTTTCATCAGGATTGGTGCTTATCTCTTGTAAATGCATGGAATGCTGTCTTGCACTGCCCCACTCCTAACCTGTTTCTGGAACTGAACACATAAATACACATATGCATGCACACACACAGAAAATCCATTTAAATACTTCCAATTTCATATTGCTGTGAGAAGTAAGATTTTGCTAAATTATAAGCATTAACAATACACAACTATTTCATTATTCTTCCACTTCAAGTGAGTTGGGCCCTGGTGAAATCTTTAGGCAGTTCTCCCAATTCACCTATCTAGGGTTTTTAAATAGCTTTATAGAGGAGACACTTCTCTTTCTTCCCATTCTTATCCTCCTTACCCTTATCCCCTTCCTTTTCCTCCTCTTCTTCCTCATTTCCCCATGAGTGAACAAAAATCAAGTTCACAATTTGTTTATTTTTCTCTAGATCCATGACTTCAATGTTTTGGGTATGTTATTCCACTTCTTGACTGATCCCCAACCCCAGCTACCTCACACATACATTCTATCATCTTTTAATACCTCATTAATCGCTCATTCCATTACTCTATGATATGTTGATTTTTTACTTCAAGATATTTAATTTCCTACAGAGTATTAGTGAGCTCCATTGTAGAACATTTATGTGAAAATATGTACAAGAATAACAAGGGTTGAGAACACACAGAGGGGTTGTAGTCAGTATTGATGCAATGAGCAAAATCAAGAAAAAAAATGTAACTGGTTAGTCAAAGCATTGGGACATTTGAGCTCATCTTATCTTTACCTACCAAAACATTGATAAACTAAAAGTTATTACTTTATGTAATGCACCTTTTGTGTATTCATTTATTCATGGTAACATACCTTTCTAATTATGTTACATATGGGTCCATATACATGCACATATATGGATGCATGTGTATTATATATACATACATGCACAGATATATATATATGTCTATGTGTATATGTAGATAGATAGAAGATGATAAATAGATAGAGTTTTCTTCTGGTAACATAGATTAAATCCTATTTTTAAGCTTAAGGGACTATACAAAACTAGAAGTGTTCAACCAGTCTATGAGATTGTAAAAGACAGTGGCATTAAATAGAAATGGGGGCTACTAAATTGTACATAAGGACCCACCACATATTGACTTAGAAAATAAAATGTTAGCTATATATCTTCTATTGTATTTTAATTTTTGTTAAATATTGCCCAATTCCATTTTTATTTGGTTCAGTTTCACTCAGAAGTGTTGTGGGCTGATTGCAGTCCATACTTTTGGTTTAAGGGACTTTCAAAAGAGATAGTCATTATTTAATTAGTCCTTGATGAATCTCATGGACTTTTTAAAACCAGAGGTCCCTAGCCAGTTGATTGGGATCTTCCAGTAGATATCAGTGTCTTACTGTTATCTCTCCAAGTCAACTGTCACTCTCAGCTCCTTTTCCTCATATTATTCTGAAGATTCTCAGCAGAGATGAGAGAATAACTGGCAAGTCTCATTTTAACTTAAACTTAACTATCTGCATTCTTTCCCCCTCCAAGATCCTCTTTCCTCACTTCCATGTCCATAGCCACACTTTTAATTATATCACAGTAGTACCATCCTGCACTATGGAAAGAATATTGCCCCCTACAGTCAGAGGATGATGGTTCAAACCCTGCTTCTGATGACTACTACTTATGTGACCTTTTCCAAATCTTTTAATTTCTCTGATTCCCAGTTTCACCATTGGGGAAAAAATGTGAATTGACTTGGATGGATGGTCACTGATGTCCTTTCTACGCCTAGATATGACCTTATTATCTTTATAACCTATGCCCATATATACTTGATGAGTTCACTGCTAACACATTAATTTCCTTATCAAATACACACATACATGCTCACATACACAGAATTTACTTACTATTCATCATCCCACCAATACTTTTCTACATGAGACCTTTCCTCATCTTCTCACTTGTATTCCCCAAATATTCCCATGTATCTACTTTGTATGTGATATATGTATAGTTATCTAATAATTAGAACTACTCCTGGGCTTGGAGCTGGAGGCACCATGTACTTTCTTTCTTCTGCCTAAGATACTTCTTTGCTCTGAACCACCAGGGCCCAGGCTAATTTTGACCTAGATGAGTCTTCCTGCTTTAACTACCATGAATGAAGGGTGTATGGGGTTCAAGGAGGACTAGTACCTCTGATGTGAGGTATTGAAGAGACTTTTTCTGGACTCCTCTTTTCTATCAAAGAAGAGATTAATAAAATTGAAAGTAAGAAAACCATTGAATTAATAAATAAAACTAGAAGTTTGTTTTATGAAAAAACAATAAAATAGATAAATATTTGGTTAATTTAATCAAAAAATGAAAAGAAGAAAATCAAATTACTAATATAAAAAATGAAAGTGGTAAACTCACCATCAATGAAGAGAATATTAAGACAATAATTAGGAATTGTTTTGCCCAATTGTATGCTAATAAACTTGACAATCTAAATGAAATGGATAAATTTCTAAAAAATATAAATTACCCAGATTAGCAGAAGAAATAAAATATTTAAATAACCCAATTTTAGAGAAAGAAATTGAAGAAGTTATCAATGAACTTTCGAAGAAAAAAATCCCCAGGACCAGATGGATTCACAAGTGAATTGTACCAAACATTAAAAAAAAAAACCCACAGAATTAATCCCAATACCATATAAATTATATGTAAAAATAAGTGAAGGAGTCCTTCCAAACTCCTTTTATGAGACAGATATTGTGCTAATAACCAAACCAGGAAAATCCAAAACAGAGAAAGAAAATTATAGACCAATTTCATTAATGAATATTGATTCAAACATTTAAAATAAAATACTAGCAAATAGATTACAGAAATATATTACAAAGATCATTATACCAGGAATGCAGGGCTGCTTCAATATTAGGAAAACTATCAGCATAAGTGACCATATCAATGGCAAAAACCACATGCAGAAAAAAAAAACCTTTGACAAAATATAGCATTCATTCATATTAAAAACACTAGGAAGTATAGGAGTAGGAGGATCTTACCTTACAATGATAAGTACTATTTATCTAAAACCATTTGTAAGTATTATATGTAATGGAGATAACCTAAAAGCCTTTCCAATACAATCAGGGGTAAAGCAAGGATGTCCATTATTACTTCTATTATTTAATAGTATATTAGAAATGTTAGTTATAGCAATAACAGAAGAAAAAATTAAGGGAATTAGAATAGGTAATGAGGAAACAATACTATCACTCTTTGCAGATGGTATGATGTTATACATAGAAAATCATAAATAATCAACTGTAAAGCTACTTGAAATTATTAACAACTTTAGCAGAGTTGCAAGATGCAAAATAAATCCACATAAATCATCAGCCCTTCTTTATATTACCAATAAAATCCAGCAACAGACAGAAAGAGAAATTTCATTTAAAATAACTGTGGCCAATATGAAATACTTGGTAGTCTGCTTCCCAAGACAAACATAACAACTATATGACCAGAACTACAAAACATTTTTCATAAAAATAAGGTCAGATCTAAACAATTGGAAAAATATTAATTGCTCATGGGTGGGCAGAGCCAATATAATAAAAATGACAATCTTACCTAAGTTAATATATTTATTTAGTGCTATACCAATTAAACTATCAAAAATGTTTTATAGAACTAGAAAAAATAACAAAATTCATCTGGAAAAACAAAAGTTCAAGGATATCTTGGGAAACAATGAAAAAAATTACAAAAGAAGGTGGTCTAGCAGTACCAGATTTGAAACTGTACTATAAAGTGGTAATTATCAAAACAATATGGTACCGCCTATGAAATAGAGTTAGATCAGTGGAATAGAATAGATAAAAACTAAACTATAGTTAATGACTATAGTAATCTAGTATATGATAAACACAAAGATCCATGCTTTTGGAACAAAAACTCATTATTTAACAAAATCTGCTGGGAAAACTGGAAAACAGTATGGCAGAAACTTGGTATAGACCAATATCTCACACTATATACAAACAAAAAGGTCAAAATGGATACATGATTTACACATACAGGATGATACTATAAGAAAATTAAGGGAGTATGGATTTTTTTTTTAACTGGCAGATTTATGGATGGGAAGAATTTAAGGCCAAAGAAGATATAGAGAATGAAATTAAATGTGAAACATCATTGTGATTACATAAAATTAAAAAGCTTTTGCAAATGCAAAACTAATATAACCAAGATTACAAGGGAAGCAGAAAACTGGGAAAAAACTTCTGAAAGAAATATCTTCGATAAAGGCTTTATTTGTCAAAATACATAAAGAACTGTGTCAAATTTATCAAAATGCAAGTCATTCCCCAATTGATAAATGGTCAAAGGATTTGAATGGGCAGTTTTCAGATGAAGAAAACAAAGCTATCAATAATCATATGGAAAATGTTCTAGATCATTATTTATCAGAGAAATGAAAATTAAAACAACTCAGCGGTATATACCTATAAGAGTGGCAAATGTAACAAAATTGGAAATTATTGGTGGTTGGAATGGATGGAGGAAAGCTGGGATGCTAATCCACTGTTGGCAGAGTTGTGAAAAGATCATACCATTCTGGAGTGTAATTTGGAATTATGCCCAAAGGGTTATAGAATTATGCATAGCCTTTGATCCAACAATCCCACTACTAGGTTTATATCCCAAAGACATGCCAATAAAGAGAAAAAACCTATTTGTACAAAAATATTTAAAGCAGCTCTCTTTGTGGTGGTTAAGAATTGGAAATCAAAGGAATGCCCATCAATTGGAGAATGGCTAAACAAATTGTGTTATACAATGGTGATGGAATATTATTGTGCGATAAGAAATGACAAACAGTATGACTTCAGAAAAGCTTGGAACGGCATGTAAGAAATGATGTATTGGGAAGTGAGTAGAACTAAAAGAACACTGTACACAGAGACAACAATATTTTTTGATGAAGAACTGTGAATGTCTTGACTATTCTCAGAAATCTAATGATCGAAGGCAATCCTATAGGACTATTGATGAAACATACTATCCACCTACAAAGAAAAAACTGATATTGATGGAACAGACTGAAACATGCTATTTTTAACATTCTTACATTTTTTATTATTTAATTTGCTTGTAAAAAGTGACAAATATGGTGATGTTTTGCATGATCCTACATGCATAACCTATTTAAGGGGGTAGGGCAGGGAGGAGAGGAGGGATAGAGAGATAGAGATTGAAACCAAAAATTATAAATAAAAAAAGAATCATTTAAGTAAAACTTCTTGGCAGATAGGATAAACAAAGTCTATGGTAACTGCAAGGCCACAAACCCATTAATAAGTTAATACTAACAAGTGAAGACTTCCCCCCAAGAGAAGTGGCAGATGAAGACAATTTGTTCTAATAACCAAGAACGCAGCTGAAGCAGGTGCTGAGGAGAATTTAAAGCTTGGTCGGACATCGGACACCAAGGTTATCTACTGCATCCTCAGCCATCACCTATCTTCCTGAGTTTTGGACTGGACTTTGATGACTACAGAAAAAAAGAATGAAGCTGATGACTTTGGGCATCTCTGCCTCACTTAAATGCAATTCATCCAGGAATCAAGACATCTCCCTATGATGTCACTCTTATTCTTCAAAAATAAAGGACAAACAAGAATCATAAATGAATTGTTGCCATAACCAATGTGAGGAAAGTAGTATCACCTTTCTTCTCACACTTCACAGTAGTTCTAATAAAAGTGAGCTACTTCTTATGCAGGAGATATAAAAGAAAATAAATACAAGAGAAGAATAATTCCATTTTTAGATCATTGATTAACTTGCTTTCTCAGTGGCCAGTAAGGGGATGGCTTCATTATTTCAGAGTGTTTGAACTCTTAGTCACATGCATGGTGGAGCAGGAAGTTTATAATCTCTAAAGGGTCTAAGCAGCCTGAAGTAACATGTCTGGTTGACCAGAAGTAGTCAGAGAATTTATGTGTAACTCTAAGATGCACACATATTTGGATTTATCACTTCTCTCTTAGAATCTAAGCTACCTCAGGACAAGGTCTTTTTTCCTTTTGTCTTTGTATCTTCTCTGTATAACATGATACCTGAAACAGATCACACACTTAACAAATGCTTACTGATTGATCATGTCAATTGGAAAATAAAATTAATATATATTCACAACTTGTTGGGCAACACTTCAAGGCAGAGCTAATATAGTAAATATGATAATACTACCTAAATTAATTTACTTATTCAATGCCATACCAATCAGTCTACCTAAAAATTATTTTATAGAGTAGAAAAAAATAATAACAAAATTCATCTGGAAAAACAAAAAATCAAGAATATCCAGGGAAATAATGAAAAAAAAATAACAGGAAGGGGGGTTAGCGGTACCAAACCTGGAGCTTTACTATAAAGCGGCAGTCATCAAAACTATCTGGTACTGGCTAAAAAATAGAGTGGTAGATCAATGGAATAGGCTAGGCACAGGAAACACAGTAGTAAATGACACTAGTAATGTAGTGTTTGATAAACTCAAAGACTCCAGCTTCTGGGATAGGAATTCAGTATTTGACAAAAACTGCTGGGAAAACTGGAAGATAGTATGGCAGAAATTAGGCATACACCAACATCTTACACCTTATACTAAAATAAGGTCAAAATAGATACATGATTTAGACATAAGAGGCAATACCATAGGTAAATTAGGAGAGAAAGGAATAGTTTACCTATCAGATCTTTGGAAAGGAAAACAGTTTCTGACCAAACAAGAGATAAAGTATATTATAAAATGCAAAATGGATGATTTTGATTACATTAAATTAAAAAGTTTTTGTACAAACAGAAGCAATGCATCCAAACTTAGAAGGGAGGGAGAAAGCTGGGAAACAGTTTTTATGGCCAGTACTTCTGATAAAGGCCTCATTTCTAAAATATATAGGGAACTAAATCAAATTTATAAGAATCTAAGTCATTCCCCAATTGAGAAATGGTCAAAGGATATGAACAGGCAGTTTTCTGATGAAAAATCCAAAGCTATCTATTCCCATATAAAAAAATGCTCTAAATCTCTAATGATTAGAGAGATGCAAATTGAAACAACTCTGAAGTACCACCTGACACCTATCAGATTGGCTAAAATGACAAAAAAGGAAAATAATAAATGTTGGAGGAGCTTTGGAAAAATTGGAACACAAATGCATTGTTGGTGGAGCTGTGAACTGATCCAACCATTCTGGAGAGCAATTTGGAATTATGCCCAAAGGGTGATAAAGCTGTTCATAGCCTTTGACCCAGCAGTACCACTTTGGGTCTTTTTCCCAAAGAAATCATGGAAAGGGGAAAGGGATCCAAATGCACAAAAATATTTATAGCTGCTCTTTATGTGGTGGCAAAGAATTGGAAGTTGAGGGCATGCCCATCAATTGGGGAATGGCTGGACAAGTTGTGGTATATGAATACAATGGAATACTATTGTGCTGTAAGAAACGATGAGCAGGAGGAGTTCAGAGAAACCTGGAGGGTCTTGCGTGGGCTGATGATGAGTGAGATGAGCAGAACCAGAAGAACATTCTACACAGTATCATCAACATTGAGTGTTGATCTACTGTGATGGACTATATTCTTCTCAATGGTACAAAAGAGTTCCAGGGAGCTCATGATAGAAGAGGATCTCCAAATCCAGGAAAAAAAAAAGAACTGTGGAGTATAGATGCTGAATGAAAAATACTATTTCTTTTGTTTTTGGTGCTGATGTTTTTCTATTTTGAGGTTTTTTGTCATTGCTCTGATTTTTCTCTTATAACATGACTAATGCAGAAATAGGATTAATGTTATATATATACATATATATACATATATACATATATATATATATATATATATATATATATATATATATATATATATATATATAACCTATATCAGATTACCTGCTGTCTAGGGGAGGGGGGAAGGGGGGTAGGGAGGGAGAAAAATCTAAAATTGGAAAGCTTGTATAAACAAAAGTTGAGAACTATCTTTACATGTAATGGGAAAAAATACTTTATTAATTTAAAAAAAATTTAAAAAAGAATGAACTGTTTACTTCCTGAAAGAGATCCCAAACAGAAAACCTCCAGGAATATCATAGCCAAATTTCAGAGCTCCCAGTTCAAGGAGAAAATACTGCAAGCAGCTAGAAAAAAGGATTTCAAATACTGTGGAGCTCCAATAAGGCTAAAACTGGATCTAGAAGCATCTATATTAAAGGACCAGAGGGCAAGGAATATGATATTCCAGAGGGCAAAGGAACTGGGACTACAGCCAAGAATCATGTACCCAGCAAAACTGATTATCCTCTTTCAGAGGAAAAAGTTGGACTTCAATGAAAAAGAGGACATTTGTGAAGACAAGATCTGAACTGAATAGAAAACTTGACTTTCAAATACAAGACCCTGGAGAAGCATAAAAAGGTAAACAGGAATAAGACTTCATGAGGAATATTAAAAGATCAAACTGTTTATATTTCTACTTGGAAAGATAATACTACAAACTCATAAGACCTTTCTCAGTAAGGAATTCACTGAAGACACAGGTCTGAACTGAATATGAAGGGATCATATCTGCAAAGCATTTATGTTTTGTTCTTTGTGAAGCAAACAGGGTGGGGTGTCTTGTGTCTGGGACCAGATTTGGGCTTGGGGCCTTGTGGGTCCAGGGCTGGTGCTTTGTCCATTGTGCTACCTAGTTAACCCATAATGACATGTTTAAAATAGGGTTAAGGTATAGAAGGAATAGACTGGGGTAAGAGGAATGTGAGAAATGGTTTGGGGAGAGGTAGTTCACATGAAGGAAACAAGAAAAAAAGCTTATAGAGGGGAACCGAAGAGGGAGAAGGAGTGGGGGAGTGAGTGAACTTTAATATCATAAGAATTGGCTCAAAGAGGTAATAGCATACATACTCAAGTATAAAGTAATATATTTTTTGCCCTGAGGGAGGGGAGGGATGTAAGGGAGGCGGGAAGAAGAGGGGAAGGATTAAAGAGAAGATTGGAGGAGAGAGCAGTAAAAAGCAAAACACTTTGGGTAAGGTGAAGATGTTCTGCATTACTGCACAGGTATGACATATTGAATTGCTTAATTTCATAGGGAGGGTTGATGAGGGAGGGAGGAAGATAAATTTAGAACACAGAATTGGCTCAAAGACCTTAAAAAATAAAAAAAGAAGAAGAAATGTTTGGTAGAATTCACTTGTAAACCCATCTGGCCCTGGAGATTTTTTCTTAGGGAGTTCATTGATGACTTGTTTAATTAATTTTTCTTAAAAGGGCCTATTTAAGGATTTTATTTCCTCTTCAGTTAACCTGGGTAATTTGTATTTTGTAAATATTCATCCATTTCATTTAGATCATCAAATTTATTGGCATACAGTTGGGCAAAATAGTTCCTAATTATTGCTTTGATTTCCACTTAATTGGTAGTGAAATCACCCCTTTCATTTTTTTGTTTTTGTTTTTGTTTTTGTTTTTTAGTGAGGCAATTGGAGTTACGTGACTTGCCCAGGGTCACACAGCTAGTCAGTGTTAAGTGTCTGAGGCCGGATTTGAACCCAGGTACTCCTGACTTCAGGGCCGGTGCTCTATCCACTGCGCCACCTAGCTGCCCCAACCCCTTTCATTTTTGATATTGGTAATTTGGTATTCTTCTTTCTTTTTTTTAAATCAAATGAACCAAAAGTTTATCTATTTTATTTTTGGGGTTTTTTAATAAAACCAGCTCTTAGTTTTATTTACTAATTCTATAGTTTTCTTGCTTTCAATTTTATTAATTTCTCCTTTAATTTTCAGAATTTCTAATTTAGTATTTAATTGGGGATATTTAATTTGTTCTTTTAAAGTTGCACACCCAATTCATTTATCTCTTCTTTCTCTTTTTTATTGATGTAAGCATTTAGAGATTTAAAATTTCCCCTAAGCACTGCTTTGGCTGCATCTCATAGATTTTTGTATGTTGTCTCATTATTGTCATTCTCTTGGATGAAATTATTGATTGTTTCTAGGATTTGTTGTTTGACCCACTCATTCTTTAGAATGAAATTATTTAGTTTCCAATTGATTTTCAGTCTACCTTTCCATGGCTTTTTATTACATGTAATTTTTATTGCATCATGATATGAAGAGGATGCATTCACATTTTCTGCCTTTCTACATTTGACTATGAGGTTTTTGTGCCCTAATACATGGTCAGGTTATTTTTTTAATATGTGCCATGTCCTGCTGAGAAAAATGTATATTCCTTTCTATCCCTATTCAGTTTTCTCCAGATATATATCATATATAATTTTTCTAATATTCAATTTACCTCTTTGACTTCTTATTTATTTTGTGGTTAGATTTATCTAATTCTGAGAGAGGAATATTCAGATTCCCCACTAGTATAGTTTCACTATTTCCTCTTGTAACTCATTTAACTGCTCCTCTAAAAATTTGGATAATATACCACTTATTGCATACATGTTTATTATTGATATTACTTCATTATCTATCATACCTTTTAGCAAGATGTAGTTTCCTTCCTTATCTCTTTTAATTAGATTTATTTTTGCTTTTACTTTGTCTAAGAAAACAATTGCTACACCTGCTTTTTTATGTCAGTTGAAGCATAATATATTCTACTCCAACCTTTTACTCTATGTATATCTCTCTGCTTCAAATGTGTTTCTTGTAAACAATGTATTGTAGGATTCTGATTTTTAATACAGTATGCCATTTGCTTCCGTTTTATGGAAGAGTTCTTCCCATTCATATTCAAAATTAAGACTATTAACTATTGTTAACTATTTATTTCTCTCTATCTTTTTGTGCCTCTTCATATTATGTAATTAACCCCATTCCACCCCCCCTCTCTCCTCCCCCAGTCTTCTTTTATTCTGCCCCTTAAATTTCTTTATATCATCACATCAAAGTTAATTTAATAACAATACCTTAACAGAGATAATTTCCTGGAATATGGTGTTAATGCTTCTTTTCTTGATTATGGGTTTCAGGTAATCCAATAATTCTCAGATTATCTCTCCTGGATCCATTTTCCAGTTCGGTTGTTTTCCCAATTAGGTAATTCACATTTTCTTCTATTTTTTCAGTATTTTGATTCTGCTTGATAGATTCTTGGTGTCTCATGGAGTTACAAGCTTCCATCTGCCCAATGTTAATTTTTAAGTCATTATTTTCCTCAGTAAACTTTTGCACCTCTTTTTCCATTTGGCCAATTTTTTCTCCCATTTGGCCATTTTTTCTCACATGTGGCTGATTGTATTTTTTAAGAAATTGTTTTCCTCAGTCAATTTTTGTGCTTTTTTTGCAGTGTAAATCTCATTTCTTTCATTTCTTTTTTCCATTTTTTCTTCTTCCTCTCTCATTTGGTTTTCAAAAGCCTTTTTGAGGTCTTCAAAGAAGGCTTTTTGGTCTTGAGACAAGATCATCTTCCCACTTGAGTCTTCACTAGTAGGCATTTTGACAAACTCATCTGAGTTTGAATTTTAGTCTTCCCTTTCACCATAGAAGCTGCCAATGGTAAGGGTCCTTTTTTGTTTCTTGCTTATATTGTAGTCTATTTTTAAACTTATAAAGTTGAAGTCTGCTCCTGTGGCAGAATGGCTACTATTGCAAGCTGCTTACTGCTCTCAGCCACAGAACTCTCAGCTGCCCCACTGTCAGCTGTGTTGAGTTGCAGCGGTGTAGAGCTGCCAAATAAGAGGTGAGCTGCCAGCTGAGCTGAACTGTGATGAGCTGAGCAGTGCTGAACCACCCTCTCCTTTTACCCAGGTGAGACAGCCCTTTCCTGAAGTCTTCTAAATTATCTCAAGTAGGAGGATTGTGTCTCTCTGTCTTTTTTGTAGGTTCTGTAGTTCCATAATCTGTTTAGAGGCTTGATTTAATGTTGTTTTTGAGGCAAACACAAGAAGGCTCAGGCAACTTTGTGGCTTCTCTCCTCCATCATCTCTCCACCCCCTGGAACTCCATTTATGATATTTTTAGAGACAGGTAGGTGGTGCAGTATCCAGGCCTGGAATCAGGAAGACCTGAATTTAAATATTTAAATCTGACATCTGATATTTACTAGCTGTGTAATGCTGTACAAATCACAACTTTTTTTTTTTTGCCTCAGTTTTTTCATCTATAAAATGAGCTAGAAAAAGTAATGGCAAACCACTCCAACATCTGTGCCAATAAAACCCCAAGTGGGCTCATGAAAAGTCTGACATTATTGAACAATAAAAAGAACATTTTCTCCCCAACAGTTTTCATGTGCCTAGGATATAGGAAATATATTATCTTATATATATAGTAAGTACTTAATAAATGTTTCTTGAATTTAATTTGTTTTAATCATGGACCCTATTTCTAGATAAGTTTAGAAGTAGAAGTCATCTATTTCAAATTGTATACCTTCTTGTTGAGAAACTGAATCACAATAAGAATTTAAGTAATTTGACATAGCACACCTATTGTAGTCAGCAGAAGAGTCAGGATTTGAACCCAGGGCTTTAGGGCTTCAAATTCCTTGTTTGTTCCACTGACACAGCATTGCCCCTCCATTAGTTTGTTGAAATTAGCTTCTTGTGTTGTGTTGTGTTCATATGCACTTTGGTGTTCTTTTTTATCAAAAATAGATGAAGATGGAAAATCAATTTTTGAAAAATGAACTCATCCAATTTCTCGTTAATTTTTTTTAATTTTGTGGGGCAAAGAGAGTTAAATGACTTGTCTAGGGTCACACAGCTAGTAAGTGTCAAGTGTCTGAGGCCAGATTTGAACTCGGGTCCTCCTGAATCCAGGGCTGGTATTTTATGCACTATGCCACCTAGCTGCCCATCAATCTAAGTCTTTTAAGATGATCAAGTCTCTGTTTTTTATTTCAAATGTTGATGCATTTTTTTATGTTCCTCACTCTTATTCTGAGGTGTGTCAGAAGCTCAGTAGAAAAAAATACTCATATGATTTTGAATTGAGATCGAAAATTTTAATATCTCAAGTTAGGCTATGCTTAAGGGATTTCTCAATTTTTTAATCAAAGAAACAGTTCAACATGGGCAACCAATCTTTTATTATCATATCTATAGCAAATGCGGAATATCTTAGAATTTTCAGCAATGATAGTCAAATCAGTTTAAAAAACCAATTAGATGAATTTTATCATATGTTTTCACTGACAGCTATCAGGCTGCTTTTGTGAAATGAATTAATGATCAATATTTTTATCTCCTCTCCCCCCAAAAAAACACCTATTAAGATTGCTAGAGATTCCCATCATTTTAACTTTGTTGAGGTTTGACCCTCTTATGTCTCGCTTGGCCACTCTGGCAGATTTCCCAGACAAGTACAATCAAACAACAAAATCATAGAATCATAGAAATTAAGAGGTGGAAGGGACCCAGCAGTCATCTAGTCCAACCAATTCAGCGGTCTTGTGAAAGCATACTACATGAAACCAACAGAGTGGACCCTAGCCAATCTTTCTTCATTGTAAATAGAAGCAAAATGAATCAGTGCAGGGGAAGAAGAAGGAAGAACTAACAAGAATTTTGAGTGAAAGACTTCCCTTAAAATCAATTATGTTAGGCCTCATCTCTGCAGGATCTGAGCAGTGAGCAAGCTCTAAAGGAGAAGAAAAAAAGGAATCTGCTCCCTTCAAAAAATCTTTTTATGTATTCCTAGGAACATTGTAGAGTTATTCCCAGGGAAATTCTAAAAGAGATCATTAAACCAGGACTTAGCAAACATCTAGAAAGGTTAATGATTATTTTAAAGGGAAAGTGTGACTTGATGAAAACTAGTTCATTCCAGGCTAACCTGAATTGGCAGAAAAGGTAAATTATCAAAACATACTTTACCCAAATTTTAACAATTTTTTTCTTCTTCTTCTTCTTCTTCTTCTTCTTCTTCTTCTTCTTCTTCTTCTTCTTCTCCTCCTCCTCCTCCTCCTCCTCCTCCTCCTCCTCCTCCTCCTCCTCCTTCTCCTTCTCCTTCTGTTTCTCCTTCCCCTTCTTCTGCTTCTTCTAATACATTTTAATTCTTCTTATTATTGTTATTATTCATATTCCTCTTCTTCATTAACTTATCTCTTTCATAAAAACACATCCATTGAAATAAAAGCAAAAGCAAACTATTTTTGCAAATATGCAAATTAAGTAAAACTAATTGTTTCATTGTTCCTGTCCAAAGTATATGCTTCATTCAACCCAGGAAGTCTTCCTCCATCAGGAGGTAGGTAGGATGCCTTACTATGAATCCTCTGGGATATAATTGTAATTGGTCAGGGTTCTTAAATCTTTTAAAATTGTTTTTCCTTACAAAATTGTCATTGTTATTGTAAAATTGTTCAATGCACTCTTTATTAGTTCACAAAAATCTTTCCAGATTTCTCTGAGACTATTTCTTACCCCCACATAATATTAAATTATATCCTATATCATAAATTGTTTGCCAATTACCTTTTTGATTAAAATTCCTTTTGTTTTGTGTGTGGGTGTAGATTTCTTAAAAATTGCTAGAAGTGTTTGTTCATTTAGTTTTTGTATATATTACTCTTTCTTTTATTTCTTGAAATATTGACGTAGTGATATATCACTGTGTCAAATGATATGCATAGTTTACACCCTTTGGGGATATATTTACAAATTGTTATCCTGATTAGTTGAACCAAATCATAGTTCCATTAATGGTACATTCATGTATCAGTGTTCCGATAATTTTTCTCCAACTTCTGTCATTTACCTTTTTTAATCATCTTTATGCAAATGATGGGTGTGATTTGGAACCCAGTTCTCTAAACATTGTTAAATTGGAGCACTTTTTCATATAACTATTGATACCTTGAATTTCTTCCTTTGAACATTTCTAGTCATATACTTTGATCACTAGCAAACGTCTGATGAAATAATGCATACCAATCCTTTGCAAAAGTAAATAGGATGAATAGCTGAAGCCAAGGATTTCAATGTCAATGTGGTAGCACAGATCTATACCTGTCCTGAGCTATTTAAATTTTTTCATCATAGAGGCATAAATCACATATTCAGAAAATGTGTAGATGACAAAAAAGCAGAGAAAGACAGACAGACAGACAGCTAACACATTGGATGATACAATCAGGAGCCAGAAAAATCCTGACAATTTACAGAAGCAGTTGGCAAACAATAGACCCTGGGCCAAATCCAACCTACCACCTATTTACAATGCTAAAAATGTTTGAAATTTTTACATTTTTAAATAATTATGTAGTCTGTCAACTACTGTACAAAAGCATTGGATCAAATCTAATAAAATGAAATAAACTGAGATAAATGTGGCATCTAAAACTTGATTCAAAAAATCAACTTTACAAGTATACAGAAGAGACAGAGTCAGATAATATATTTTCTCAAAAAAGATCTAAGAATTGTAATGGACTGCAAGCTCAATTATGAGCCAGAAGTGTGATTTAGCAGCTAAGAAAACAAGCTTGGACTGTATTAAGAGAGCCATAGCTTATAGGAATAGGGGAAGAGGGAAATAGTACCACTGTATTCTACACTCATCAGATTGCATCTAGAGTGGTATGTTCATTTCTTAGTGCCATGTTTTAAGGAAAATATTGATGTTTCAGCATTCAAAGTGGTACAACTGGGATGGTGAAAGACTTTAAATTCAAATAATATGAGCATCAATAATGGAACTGGGTAGGTGTGGAATGAATAAGAGGAGACTCATGTGGGATTTGATAACTGCCATCAGAATTTTGAAACATTGTCATTAGGAAGAGGGATTAAATATGTATATTTGAACACAGAAGCACAGTTAGGAAAAATGGGTCAAATTTTCAGAGTCCAGTTTAGGCTTGATTCCTGGAAAGAAAGAAAAATCAATAGAAATGTCCTAAAGTGTAATTGGCTTCCTGGACAATTGGTACAAACCTGCTCCTTAATAATTAATAATAATGGCTAATATTTATATAGTACTTACTACATGTCAGGCACTGTGCTAAACAGTTTAAATTATAATGTCATTTGATCCTCACAACAAATAGATACTATTATTATATTTAATCCTCAGAACAATTACATAATATTATTATCCTTATTTTCATTAGGGAACTGAGGAAAACTTAGGTCAAGCCAAGGGTCACATGGCTATTAAGTGTTAGTGGTCATATTTGAGCTCAGGTCTTCCTAAATCTACGCCTGGAGCTCTTATCTACTATATCACCAAGCTGCCCTTAAATCTCTTCAATGAAAGCTTCGGTGATCACTCTATACCTATATCATAGTGAGGATGCCTTTTGCATATGCATTGACTACATAACCACTGTGATTGCTTTTGTCAACTGTGAGAAAATGGTGCTGTGGAGACATTAAATTTAAATTAAAAATTCTGGAATTTTGCTGTGGTTGAGTTCATCCAAAGGGTGAAGGATTATTGTTACACCAAGATCAGGGCACAGCTTGCTTGCTGTGCCTTAATTGAAAAATAAAATGCCTCCTAATAATAAAAAGAGAGGAAAATAAAGAGAGGGTTCGTCCTGGCACTGGGATCCTGACACTTTCAACTTTCAAAATCTATAACTCCAGCATTTTTCATAGAGAATGCCTCATACAATGCTTAGCACATAGCACATTTAGTGGATTTGTTTTCAGTTGTTTAGTTAAGCAATATATTGAAGCTCTGGATCACTCCCACCATACTTGTTCGCATTTATGTAAATTGTCCCTTTACTACTCCCACAGGTTCTAAGACATCTCATGGGTGACTGTTCTTAAAGTTTTCCTTCACAAGCCTGCAACAATGTGCTTCCAATTAATAGTCAGCCAATAGACACAATTAACTTAAATGAAAAATACTTACCAAAACGGCTCAATAATTAGATTGGACACAAAACATTCCTCCATAGCCCTATAACACACTCTCTCACAAAAATCACATGATCCCCCAACTCTGGGAAAGCAGGATTTCAGTGTCTTTTCTCTCCTAATTCAATATTCATGACATTTCCCTTTGTATATGACATTATTGATATACTGGAGTATGTATGTGTTTGTGTCTGTGTGTGTACACACACATATATACGTGTGTGCATATTTATATGTATGTGTGTATGTATATGTATATATATATATATGTATGTGTGCATACACACATGCACACAAACACACAGATGTGCACACACACACACACAAGTCTAGCAATATATTTTGGCTTTGACTTGTGGTTCCATTGCTGAGGTGGGAGTGAGTAGCTCCTGATAAGGAATGTTCTCTAAAAATCCAGATAGGCATTTTTATTGCTACTTAAAGAATTGCCTGGGGGTACTGATACATTAAGAGTCTTGCCCAAAGATACACAGCCAATATATAATATCAGCAATTTGAGGAGAAAAATGGCAGTAACATACCCAGTTCTCACATCAAGGGCTATCTCATGATATCAAATTTGATATCCTTAATCATTTTTACTTTTGATAGTCTAAGGAAAAAAGATTGGAAAATATTAATTCCAATATGATGTTTTCAAGAGCTTCTTCTAGTATAATAAGATGTTTTAAAGTCTCCACAGCAGCAAAATACTCAATTGTTTGAGGAAAATTTTCTCTCATAGAGAAAAGTTCTCAGAATGACATTCTAATAAGTTAAATAATCTCAAGCACATGATTGCTATCCTTTCAACAATTATCATAGGCATATCAAGTATTTCATTAAAAATAAACTTTCTAAAAGAAGAAAGTTTTGCAATTTAATTGTTCTTGCCAGGAGGCCTGTGTGAATTCCTGGTACTGCATGTGATCCGATTTTTATTCCCCATAGAATCATGAGAAAAGGGACTAGAGAGATGGATTATCACATCGAGCATAAAACCATTACCCATTTTACACACTAGTAAAGAACCAGTAACAACTCCAATACAGTAATTGCATTTGTGTATAAGAAGATATTGTTAGCCCTTAAATTTCCTTTATACATGGGGAAAAAGAAATTTCAAAAACAATAATAGATTTTAGATTTTATTTGTTTTCTCCTTCCTGAAAAAGAAATTTGAAAATATCACACTTTTATCATTGTAATTATTTTTGTTATTATAAACCTGCTGCATGTCAAGAGGATTATATATGAAACAGCCTCTATTTTGTACATATATGTGTGTATTTATATTTATTTACATACATATGTAATTTGACACAGTAGTACCAAGTTTGACATTTTTTCTATGCCCACTTATGAATTTTTTCTGCCCTCTTCTCTGCTTAAATATTTCATTGACAGTCTTTTCTTTCTTATTTTTTAAGTAACACCACTATTTCCCAATCCCTTCCACAATTTCCACTCTTTGCCACCAGCCACCTTTCAAAACCAACTCCATCACCAAAAAAGTCCTCCCACATAACAAATAAAGAAAATCCACACATCGATATCAGAAAATGTCTGTCTTATTTATAGTTATACCTCAAATCCTTCACCCTTATGCCAAGACATGGGACGCATGATTTATAATCAATTTTTTGAAGTCAAGGTAATTCATTTCATTGATCATCACTCTGAAGTCTTTGAAAATTGTTTTCTTTTTTCTTTTACAGAATTATAGTAATTGTATAACTTGTTCTCATGGTACCAGTCATTTCTCTCTGCACTAGGTCATACAAAACTTCAAAGGTTTCTCATTTCTTACCACATAATAACATTCCATTAAATTCATATACCATATTCTGTCAGCTTTTCCCTACATGATGGACAGCCATTGATTTTTACTTCCTTGCAACCCCACCCCAAATTACTGTTATTTTTTTTATACATATGGACTTTTTCCATCTTTCTTTGGTCTCACTGAAATTTGTGTGTACATACACACACACACACACACACACATATATATATATATATATATATATATATATATACATATGTGTATATCTGTATGTATACACAGGCATATACACAAAATATATGTACATAAGTACACAAATTTATTTTTATGAACCCACATGTGTTGTGTGTCTCTTTGTGTATTCTTATGTATATTTTAGTGATTTGGGGAATGTAGTACCAAAAATTTATTTCTAGGGCAGTTGGATCATTTTTTTTAACCAATAGAATACTAATGTTCCTGTCCTTCTGGACCCTCTAACAATTTGATGGGTGTAAGGTGCAACCTACGCAGTTTTAATTTGTATCTATCTTATCAATAATTATTTGGAGCACTTTTTCTAATGTGATTATTGATAATCTTAATTTCTTCTTTTAAGAACTGACTATTCATGTGTTTTGGCCATTTATTATTAAAAAATATATATTCTTATAAGTTGCTTGTTTATCAATTCCAATATATCCTGAATAGTTGATATTTATCAGAAAAACTTGCTTGAAATATCCACACCCACCCATTTATCTATATTGAGACAGCTAGGTGGTATAATGAAGAGAGCTCCAGGTCTGGAATCAGGAAGACCTGATTTCAAATCTAACCTCAGAAACTTATCAGCTATGTGGTCCTGGGCAAGCCACTTAACTCTACCTCAGTGTCCTCTTCTGTAAAAAGAGCTAGAAAAGGAAATGGCTCCACTCCAGTATCTTTGCCAAGAAAACCTGTAACAGGTTCACAAGGTGTCATAAGTGAATGAAAAATAAAACAATAACAATTATTATTATAACTGCTTTGATGTTATTTTAACAATTATTCAATTTTATGTAATCATACTTGTCAATTTTATCTCTTGTGATCCTCTCTATTCCTTATGTGACCAACAATTCTTTCAATATAATGTTATGACTCTTTGTTATACTTCAATGAGTTTGATCAATATTTTCCAGAAATATTGATCAATAGCTATTCTTTATCTCTCTATAGCTTTGGTATAAAAATCAAGCCATATTTTCTCATAGAAGGAGTTTTTCAGAATCCCATACCATATCTCACTATTTTTGCAAATTACATTCCAATTTATGTAATATTCCAATTAATTTCTGATTCTTAAATAGAATTCACTTGTATACTTTAAATCTATTTGGCCTAGTTCATCAATGCTTGGGAAGTCCCTTTATGTCTTGTTCATTTTAGTTTTCCCAGATTAGTAGATGTCAGCATCACCAAGAAATAGAAATAGAAGCCAGAGAATGAGAGAGAGGATGGATGGTAGTATGAATAGCCCCATCAAAAATGGCAAAAGGGACAATATCCCAAAGGCAAAGTGACAGAGGCAAATATGCCCTATCCAAACAGGAGTGCTAAAAGGAATGGATCCTTGTCCTGGTTCAAAGTGTCAATTCATGAACTAAGTCTAAAAATAAGAATAGCAGGGGGTAGCTAGGTGGCATAATGGATAAAGCACTGGCCCTGAATTCAGCAGGACCTGAGTTCAAATTTGGCCTCAGACACTTGACACTTACTAGCTGCGTGACCCTGGGCAAGTCACTTAACCCTCATTGCCCTGCAAAAATAATAATAATAAAATAACAGAAGAAGAATGATGCACAATGTAGAGATACTATGTGATAAGATAATCCTAAAAGGTTAGCTCTAGAATAAAAGAATAGCCTTCCAAAACTGTAAGCAGAACCTCACAGGGAAGCAAAAAAAAAAATGCTTAGACATAAGGACTATAAAAAGTGTTTAGAAAAAATATAGTAACAGATACAAAAAGAAATGATAGTCAAAGTAAATCTACAAGGGGGGTATTATAAGTAACACAGAATAGAAAATTTTGATAATCTATTACTAGAAGATTTGCCAGGTGTCTACAGCAGTCATCTTCTAAAGGTATGATGTAGCAAATTATTGTAAAACAACTAAATCCCCAGACCCTACCCTCATATGCAGTTTACCCTTAATATGTCTGACTTGATATCTGCAAGTTTACAACTGCAGCTACAAAAATGCTTTTGAGGATGTTTTTTAAGTTGAGTTGAGAGATCAGAGAGGCTAAAAAGAAGAAAATGATTATCAGCCATTTGGAAATGTTTCTGGAGGCTGTTTACCCAGAAACCTTAACTCCATTATTTGCAAATTAAATATTCAGTGTGAAATTATTCTTCAAGAGAAAGAATATTGTGTCAAGAGAAAAATATTGGGAGAATACTTAATTTAGAAATAGATTTTCTAAATAGTTTTCCAATTATGATTGAATTTGTACCCCCTTAAGCAGCCAACCAACTTCCAGAAATACTTCCTATATATTCAAACTTGCTCTATTCAACACATTTTTCCTTACAACCAGGCTGCCATTTCCATCTCTTTCCTCTTTGACTTATATAACATCAGAATCTCTTGTTGGCCTCCCACATCTTTTATTCATCCTGCTTTCAGTCTCTGGCTTCTCCTTTAGCTCTCTAAATGAAGCTTCCTTCTAAGTCTATTTTACATGAAAACCTTTAAATAGCATGTAAGCTTTGTAGGGGCAAGGATTGCCTCATTTTTGGTTTTGTATTCTCATTTCCTAGCTTAATCCATAGAAGATGCTTAATATATTTTTATTGATTTGTTGATATATAATATATAATGCCTTCACTATGTCTTCTCAAAGATAAACATCCTCAGTTCCCTCTACAAATGTTCATATATCATTGATATGAGTCCCTTGACCTTCCTGGTTGTGCTCCTTTGGATGTTGTCCAATTGATCAATGTCTTTCTTAAAACAAAGCACAAAGAACTGAACACAATACATTCTAAGATCTTCTTCAAAGCAGTTGTCGATTGCCTTTTTGAGCTTTTATTTTCTTCCTCTTCATGTATCTGATGGTTCAACCAAAAAGAAAATATTCACTAATTTCCAATTTCATACTAACAAACGCCTTATTCTTTCTGTTCATACTATTTTTCATTGATGGACTGCAATTTCCCCTCATGTCTTCCTGTTCATCTTTTTCATCTAGCAACATCCAAGTGAACTTCCACCTCTTCTATAAAGTCTCCTCTGAACCTATAAACCAAGGTTATCTCATCATTTGGAGCTCCCTAAGCATGCTACTTTTATTCCTCTTATGAACATTTTTTTCTGATTCCAGACTTTGATATTCATACTGAGATACCTTTCATGTAGGTGCTGCTTCTACCAGTGCTTTCTGTCATAACCTCTTTACCTTCTAATCTAGTGGAATTAATTCCCAAATCTTTCTGTAAACCACCCAGATAGAATCCATACAATGTCCTGGAACCATCTTCACCCTCTAGTTCTTTGACTATTCTGTTAAGAACAATTAAACACTTGAATTATTTATGGATAATCCACCTCCTTTTCTGGTCACAGAAGTCCTAGATCATGCCTTTTAGAGAACTACTTGTGCACAAATTGTTCCTGGTAATATGTTTTAGCCTACTTGCACCCCTTACAGGTCTTATAGACAATATATTCTAATTTACAGTATTGCAATGTGTCTACATTCTTTATCTTCTCAAACATATCTTAAGCTACTTGGAAGAATAAAAACTTATCTTATTCATCTTTATATCCCCAACACAGAGCACAGTGCCTTGTCTTGCACATACTAACCATTTAAACTAAACCAGGTGTCAAGATGATAAATGGCTATACTTGGATGTGACTCAATCTCAACATTTAATTAAGCTTCTTTTCCTGGAAAATATCATTTCTTTTCCCTGTTGAGTCTTATGAACTTTCTACTCACTAAAAGTTTTATCACATTGCAAGCTGTCAAATATCTGTTATTACTGTTGTTATTGTTTGGCTAAATATGAAGATACCTTGAAGTGACTCTGCTAAATTATTCCCTTTTAAAACTCTTATCTAATATCTGTCTAACCAATATTGAGATACATTATTTTTCTGTTTGCTAACTTGAATTCCAAAATTAAATTCTATTTATTGAACCATGTCTAATTCCAGCTTTGCTATTAAGCTTGGTGTCACTTAAGTGTCATGCACATTCACATTTCCACTTCAATTTCAAATAGATAGATAGATAGATAGATAGATAGATAGATAGATAGATAGATAGATAGAGTTTATTAGTTTAGTTTATTTTAACAATGTGTTTAAAAGAGCCAAAACATGGCTCGCTTTACAATTTAATTAGATATAATCACAAAATTGTTCAATTTGACTCGTTTATGTCTCCTTTTCTTTTAATTCTACTCCAAAGCCATCTTTCTCATTCCAATACTAGGATAGAAACCATAGTAGGTTAGTTCATCAATTTAGAGACAACTAATAGCAAAGTAATCATTTTTAATGATCCCATATCTCAATGTAAGTGCTTTTCCTACCAGTGCATACCCCATAGACTCTTTGCCTTCTCATCAAGGGAAATTATTGCAAATATCTTTCTGTTAGTCCTCCATACAACATTCATACAATATGCTGGAACCTCATTCACCCTCTGGTTTTTTGAGTATTGTGTTGAGAACATTGAAACACTTAAATTATTCATGACTAACCAACCTCCTTTTCCTTGACAGGCAAGGCATTTATGGATAAAATCTCATTCCATATTGAATTGAAATAATTAAATACAAAGAAAAAAGAAACAATAACCAACAAAAATAGCACATTGCTTTAGAAGGTGGATAATGCTCTAGGTGCATAGAAGCAATTTCATTCTTCCACAAGATTTTTAAATTTTATTCTTGATGAACATTTTTTTTTCTAGTTAATTTCAAGTAGCTTTCAAATAACTTCTTCAGAAACAATTTCTTTATTTTGGATATCTAAGTATTATCATACTTAGGAAACATCAGATATAAACTATTTATATGCATTATTCACCAGTAAAGCCAAATGCACATGGTAGAAAAGTTGGTCTGAATGTTTATGCCTGGATTAAATCCTAAAATAGTGGGTCATCCTTTGAATACAGTTTGGGGCCACCCTTTGGCATTCAGCTTATATATGGGAGAGAACACAGAAGATGATATGGGAAGCAAGATGACCTATTCTTCTCCTTTATGACCCATAGACTATAATTTATGTATAGTATTTATTTAGTGATCTGGAGGATTTCCTTTAGGCTTTTTGATATTTTGTAGAAGTTGATACCATAATGAATGTAATGGAATTCTACTGTGTTGTAAGAAACGATGAGCAGGTGGAGTTCAGAGAAACCTGGAAGGACTTGCATGAACTGATGATGAGTGAGATGAGCAGAACCAGAACATTATACACAGTATCATCAACATTATGTGTGGACCAACTGTGATAGATTAGATTCTTCTCACCAATCCAACGAAACAAAAATGTTCCAAAGCACTCATGATGGAAAAGGCTCTCCAAATCTAGGGGGGGAAAAAGGAACTCTGGGATATGGATACTGATTGGACCATACTATTTCTTTTGGTTTTGATGTTGTTGGTTTTCTGATTTCAGGTTTTTCCTTTGTGCTATGATCCTTCTCATATAACATGACTAATGCAGAAATATGTTTAATGTTATTATGTATATTTAACCTATATCAGATTGCCTGCTGTCTAGGGGAGGGGGCCAGGGAGGGTAGGGAGGGAGAAAAATTTGAAATTTGAAATCTTATATAAACAAATCTTGAAAACTATTTCTACATGTAACTGGAAAATAATAAAAATACTTTTATTTAAAAATAAAATAAAAAAGAAGTTGATACCATAGTTAATCTGTTGTCTCTCAATAGATAGCATCATAAAATGATTGATCTGGAGCTGCAAGATACCTCAGTGGTCATCTAATTTAACCACTTTGTTACAGGCCCAGTGTTCTATCCAATGCACTGCTTAAATGCCATATAGTCCAAAACTAAGTCACTTGTCCAAGGTCACACATTACTGATCATAATGAAAAGTGTCAAGGCAAAGACAAATAATGGTAAGACACTGAGTTAATCCAGCATTTGGCAATTTACTGAGTTAGTCCATTGATACATGTACCTCAGATAGTCAGGGAAGATGCACAATGAGCTTGAAACTAGAATTAAATAGGTAAAAGAAAGTGAGCTAAATTACTTTTGGGGAATTGTACTATGTTTTTAATGACCTCAAGCTGCTACTCAATTATTCAATAATAGTATTCTCTAGTGACTCTGAATCATAGAACACTGAAATTTCTAAAGTATCAGCCAAGCAGGTAACCAAAGAGCCATGGAGTAGTATTCAGTATATTGCCAAAGATAACGTACATTCAAGAAGTGTCATAAAGTCCATCTTTAGCTTGAGTGCATAATCAAAACTGCCTCTAGCTAGTCATTATTTCAGATATTGCTCTCATGGGTATTGCACCTAATCTGTTGTAAACTCCAGTTGTATAGACTGCCAACCCTTCAGTCAGTTACCCAGTACAGTTTTTCTACATAAGAAAGTCTGAGAATAAGTTCAGTTCATTAAGAGACATAGCTCCCTTTCTTAAAATATCAAGTGTTGTCCTGAATAGGATGCTAATGATAGCACCAATGTGACTTTACAGTTAAATACCAATTGGGGATTAACTTGGGTACCAGAAGAACATTCAAAAGGGAAGAATTAAGCCTCAAGCATAGATATCTAAAGATAAATAGATACATAAATAACTGAATAGATTAACAAATTCAATAATCTTGACTATCCAACATGATGTAGCTTATTCTTATTTCCTCTTTAACATTGGGAGAAATGTTTCTGTGGATATCAAAGGTCTCATTAGATTTCCATATGCAACAAACCCATATGGTACTCAAGTCCATGTCATTTGCACTAAATAGGTCAACCTTTCTCTTTTTTTTGCTGATTCTTCTTAATTTGCTCAAATCTTGTTGAAACAGGTGCCTGCACTCCATGTAGAATATACATAACCTTTAAGCCTGATTTCCAGTGGTGAATATTTTCAGCTGAGGGGCTTGGAGGCTTGGTAACAGAAGGCCAGCATGTAAAGAAAAAGACTCAATAGCTCCATTATTCTCCACATGCCTAAACTGTCAACCAAAAGAGAACATGGTTTCTTTGCCGTACTGGGACTTCTGGGGAATAAGCCCAAAAGGATTTATGCAGTGGAGCCCTGATGGGGGGATTCCATTAACACATCAATTTATGAACATAAACAGCCCATTCAATTGTTTGTTTATGCAATGTGGACACATTAACAAGTTAATTTAGCATGATATTGAAATGAAATAAATTGTTTGACCCCATTCAAGATCAATTATAATCACAAAATTGGTTTCCATCTTCAGCATGTTGGCAGTATGTCAGCATTTAAATAAAACAACTGGCACATTACTAAGTCACATAAGCCATTTCATCTACTGAAGCTTTTCACAGGAGTAAGAGATTGTTTTACGTCAGCAGCATGGAATGAAATTAATATTTCCAGTGGGCAATGGCCTTGCTAACTTGGGGGTCAGTGGAATTTAATTTTGGAAGGAAAATAAGAAAGTGGTATATGCTCTGGGATTCAGAATCACACATGACAAAAGGGGGGATATAAAAAATTGGTACTTGAATTTAGGAAAAGTAATATAAAGCCAAACATCACTTTGAGGGAAATAAATAATGGTGAAGAAAAAAAAAAGAATAAAAATCCCTAATCTGAGCCAGTAGCTTTCAATCCCACCAGGGAATATGTTTCATCTATAACCCCTATAGTATTCATAAATCAGTAGGGCTTCTTAGCCTGGGATCTGTGAAATTGTGAGTATGTATGTATGTATGTATATATATATGTGTGTGTGTGTGTATGTATGTATATGTGTGTATTTGTGTATGCATATGTGTATATATATACACACACATATATATTTCTTGTAGATATACATATACATACATATAACAAATGAAATATATAATGAGTTTATATATACAAACACAAATATGTGTATATACACATAAGTATATATATTATTTCTCTCATCTATCTATCATATATATATATATATATATATATATATATATATATATATATATATATATATATATATATATATATATATATATATATATGGAGAGAGAGAGAGAATAAAACATTAGCTGCTAGCTGTGGTAAAGAAAAGAAAGCAAGAAAGACAGGAACTTGAGAAGTACTGAGGGCAATTTTCTTTGCCTTGCAGAAAAGTAGAAGAAAAGTGGGTCCTAGGCCATCTCTACTTTCCTAATTCATTTTCTGAAACCTTCCCTTGTCTGATCTTACTTCCCAAAGGTGTCCTCTGTAGCACCTTATCCAAGATAGTTATAAATTGAATAGCCCACATTTCTCATTCTAAATTATATGCTGAATTTTGCTGATGGGGGGAAAAGATTCATGCAAATAGTTAATGTTGCTGAGGAGAGATCCATTAATGTAAACAGACAATTCAAGGAAGGATAATTCATGCAGACATGAACAATTAGCCACTATTTTCAAAGGCACAGATCTGACACAAAACAATTCCCAATCATGTTAATTTTATATTCTATATGAGGATATTTGATGATAACAAGAAGGACTGTAGAATCCTCTAATTAGAGGTGATTTAAACCCAGACAGAAAATTGGGTTGGTAGATGGAACAGAAGGAAATAAACAATATGAGAAGCAGTGACAGAAAGAAATATAGATTGATAAGTTATTCATACAGTGATATCAACACTCATCCAGAGCATCAAATATGGTACAATTCTATTATCAACATATCCTTTTTGATCTTGTCCTTTCCTAAGAAAATCTGTATATGGCATAATAGGTTAGACTGACATGGGTAATTACAGAAAGTGACATATTGAAATCAGGTTCTCCTCAGCCTAAGCATCTGTTACTATACTAACCAGCTCTGCACATCAGCATGAATAATACCAAATATGCCTTAACATTTCCTTTTAAATTATATGGCAAGAATAATGTGGGAAGGAAAAGGAAATAAAGCTGAAGATCCCCAGAAGAAATGGAGGATGATTGACCTAGAAAGAAGATTTAGGGGGATATGAGAGTTTTCAAAGTACTTGAAAGGTAATCACAGTGAAAGGGGGATTAACTTGTTCTGTTTGATCCCAAAAGCTATAAGTAGGAATAATGGGTGGAAATTGCAAATAGGTAGATAATTTAGTCTGGGTATAAGAGGAAAAAGAAAACTTCCCCAAAATTGAACCTAACCAAAAAAAGAAATGGCTGCCTATAGGGAGATTTCCACTCACTAGAGGGCCTCAAATAAAGACTGTGTAGAAATGATGTAGAGGGAATTGTTATAGAGGTGTAGCCTAGTTGAGATAACTTCTTAAGTGACAACTCTGGGTTCTGCAATTCTTTTTTATGGAATACAGACATTTTCCTATCTAATGAGATGTCCAAGGGCTTTGCAAACTTCAACACGCATACGTAGTGCATATATGTATATAAGTATACAATTATATACAATATGCCATATATTTGATGTATTACATAATGTTATTATATAATATATATATATATATATATATATATATATATATATATATATGATATTATTATATGACCATTCTTTTTTTTAAGCAATTTTAAAGATTTATTTCAATGTTTTGGGAAAAGATAGATTTATTCTGAATACATTCAGATGTTTGAGGAATATATGATTGAGTGAAACTACTATGTTTCCCCCACAAAAATGCCACTTGAGGCCCCCATCAGAGAGAGAAAAATGAGCCAGATGGAACACTTACATGGGTCAATATGGAGTCCTCATACTATCATTTTACAAAGAGAAATGTCAGAGCATTAATATACAGAAAATCCATTGCAGTGATGATTTGACTAATAATCTCATCAACAGGATGTTAAAAGCAAGGATATATAATTTCATCTTTCTCTGAATTAGAATGGATTGGATTTTGTTTACTTGGCTTAGACAAAGGTGGTGTTAACCTATGTGGTACTTTTCCGATGGTGAGTATTGCTTTTGTATTTCTTTTGAGAGTAATATCAGGTATGCAGGTACATGAATGAAAAGCACATTTCTTGTCCATTGCAATATGCTTCCCACTCAAGAATGACATTATTGGTGATGTTTATTTCAGAAAACATCAAAACTGATATTTGAAGACAAGGCTAGAATGCTCAAAGCTAAAGCTCTTTCTGTCTGATGTACTGTTTATCCTTGTCTGTATGAGAATGAATCCTAACATTTTCAGTTGCATATTAGGAACTAAGAGTATTTTGATTTAGGGACTATGACATTTAAGAGTATTTCATTATTTGCCAAATTTGTCAGTGAGTGGTCAGTAAAAATAAAAGAAAAAATTTAGTTAAGCAATTATTATAACATATGCTGGCCCAAAAAATCCTCAGAAGGTCAAACAAGATGATCAAGGGCTTGGAGATCTTATGTGAAATAAATTTAAAATGTATACTCCTTGAGGGCAGGAATTGTTTTTGTTCCTGCTCTGTATGCACATGAGTTAGCAGAATGGTTGGCAAATGCTTATCACTTAATTTTTTATTGATTCCTGTGGGTTGATTAATTACATGTAGATGTCAAGAATTGCTTCCTATAATTGTACCTACCTAGAATTGATTTTGGGGGGGGGTATGAGTAATTTACCATTCCCTGAAGATCTCCGAAGATAAAATGAACACATGAAACTTGAACTACAAAAGGATTCCATTTGCAAGTACAAGTCAGATTAGATCGTCTCTGACACATATTTCAAAATGAATTCTTTGATTCTTTGAGAGTAGTGGAAATTAAAGATAGACTAGGTTGTTAAATATGCAAATCATGTGAACCAGAGACAGCTGATGTATTTATTAGGTGAATAATCAGGATCCAAATGATATTGACAGAATGGAATGATAGGCCAAATTAAAATTAATAAGGTTAAACAAAGGCCTGCAAGTGGATTTTGAAAAATCAACTATATAACTATAAAACAGAGTAGAGAGGGATAGACAGTAGATTATCTGAAAACATTTAGCTATATGTTGGAGAGATTATGAAAAGACATATAGACTAATATAATTTTGGTAGAGATACAAATTGATCTAACAACTTTGGAAAGCTATTAGAAATAATACTCAGAAAATGATTAAAATATCCATTTCTTTGGACCTAGAGACATCACTGCTAAGTACACATCACAAGGAAATCAAAGATAAAAATATGGTTTCCAAACGAATCAAAATATTTATATCAGCACTCTTTTGTAATAGCAAAGCATTGGGAAATGTTCATTGATTGGTAAAGAGCTAAACTAACCATGGTGTGTGAATCCAATGGATTTTTACTACATTTTAAGAAGGAATGAGTATGACGAATACAGAGATTCATGGGAACATGTATATGGACCAGTGTAATGTAAAAAAGTCAAAATTTGTAAAACAATATAGACAAAAACTATAAAAATGAAAGTGGAAAAGAGCAACAACAACAAAATAAAAGTAAATGCCATGTATTCATAATAACCAACAATGGTCTCAAAGACTAAAGGAAGAAATTAACCTCTTTCATTTTTTTTTACAGAAGATTACAGGGAATTAAATTTGTAAAACATTGTGTTTACTTTGCATCTTGTTTGATGTGTTAATAACTTTTGTACTGAATTGCTTTTTTTCTTTCCCCCATGTATTGAAAGGTATGATGTTCTGGATTTGGGATCATGGGAATGAAAATTTTATTAAAAACAAAACAAAACATTAACAATGAGGCAGCTAGGTGGTGCAGTGAATAAAGCACCAGCCCTGGATTCAGGAGGACCTGAGTTCAAAACTGGCCTCAGACACTTGACACTTACTGGCTGTGTGAAAATAACAACACTAATATTCAATATTATACTAGAAATGTTAGCTTTAACAATAAGAAAAGAAAAAGGAATTGAAAGAATTAGAATGGGCAAAAGAAATTATCACTATGCAGATGATATGATGGTATACTTAGAGAGAAAACTACTAGAAGTCATTAACTATTTTAGCAAAGTCGCAGGATATACAATAAACCCACATAAATCATCAGCATTTATATGTATTACCAACAAAGCACAACAGCAACAGTTAGAAAGAGAAATCCCACTTAAAACAACTGTAGACCATATAAAGTACTTGAAAGTCTACTTGCTAGGACAAACCCAGGAACTGTATAAACACAATCACAAAACATTTTTCACACAAATGTGGCCATATCAAAACAATTGGAAAAACATGAATTTCTCATGGGTAGGTTGAGCTAATATAATAAAATTACAATCCTACCTAAACTAAGTTACTTGTTCAGTGTTTTATCAATCAAACTACCAAAATTATTTTATAGAGCTAGAAAAACTAATAACAAAATTCACCTAGAAGAACAAAAGGTAAAAAAAAATATCAAATGAACTAGGAGGAAAATGCAAAGGAAGGTGGTCCAGCCATAGCAGATCTAAAAACAAATTATAAATTGGAAATTATTGATACTGGCCAAGACATAGAGTGGTGGATGAGTGGAATAGATTACATACAAAAAACACAGTAGTAAATGAGAATAGTAATATCAATCCACTGTTTGGGAAACAATTTAGTAATAGTATGGCAATCTACTGTTTGATAAACCTAAAGATTCTAGCTTCTGAGATAAGAAGTCACTATTTGACAAAAACTGCTGGGAAAACTGGAAAATATTATTGCAGAAACTAGGTATAGACTAACATCTCACACTGTATACAAACATAAGGTCAAAATGAATACATAATTTAGACATAAAGGGTGATACCCTAAGCAAATTAGGAGGGCAAGGAATAGTTTACCTATAAGATCTATAGGCAAGGGATGAATTTATGATGAAACAAGAGAGAAAGACAGAGACAGAGAATTATAAAATGCAAAACAGATAATTATTATTATATTAAATTTAAAAGATTTTGCACAATCAAAACCAATGCAAGCAAGATTAAGAGGAAAGCAGAAAGCTGGGAAACAATCTTTACAGCAAACATCTGATAAATATCCAGAGAAAGAACAGTTGGAGTCTGAATGCAGATCAAAGCATACAATATTTTCCTTTGTTTTTTTTTTATGTTTTTCCCCTTTTATTCTGTTTCTTTTTTTCACAACATAACTAATCTAGAAATATGTCTTACATGATTGCACATGTGTAACCTCTATCAGATTGCTTGCTATCTTGGGGAGGGGGAGGAGAGACAGGGAAAGAGAAAAACTTTGGAAGTTAAAAATGTTCTAAAAATCAATGTTGAAAATTATCTTTACATGTAATTGGAAAAATAAATACTGTTAACAATGTTAATTGAACTGAGATGGACTGAATTGTACTGAACCAAAGCATGGATTCTTAAGACTTTGGGAGCTCCCTGGAACCTAAGCTGCATACCTCATATGATCTCATTCCATTAGAGTTTAAGCCAAAATTCACTGTGTCTGCCCCTGCAAACTGGACAAGCTCATGGAATAAATGCCAACTAGATTTCTACAGTAGAGTATAAATAAACCCAGATTCTTTCATTAGAAATTATTTCCCTTAAGATTTATTAATCACTAGTACTCAAGATTCTTATAAATTTTCTCAAAATGTTATTATTTGCTGTTTGGATAAGACAAATATTAAAAGAGGAGCAGGGCAGACTACCCTCTTAAGTGTGAAGAATTGCATTTAGCAAAATAATAAATAGAGCTTATGGATAAAAGAAAACATGCATAAGATTTAGTGATTACAAAGAAACTAGTCATCTTAAACTATGACATAAGCTAGAAAAATTCACCTAGTAATAGAAGAAATAATAAATATTCCAAAACTTCAATTCAATCTATGTAAACTGTTCATTCTGCTGACATTTGAGAGGCTTTCAAAGAAATAACCTGTCTTTAGTAACTTGGTGAATTTGGGATCAGAGCTGAAAGGAATCTCAGAGTCTAGATGGTCTAAACCCCACATTTTGCAGCTGAAGAAACTGAAGTTAAGTGACTTCTCAAGGTCATAATGTAGTACTGGGTCTGGGATTTGAATCTAGGTCCTCTGACTCCACAGGAGTCATTGGTGCTTCTGGGAAAAGTCATTTAGTTTCTATGGGCATACGTTTCTTCCTCTTTAAATCGAAGGGTGTCAGACTATGTGACCTTTATAACTCCTTCTGGTTCTAAATCTATGAACCTTTGGAAATCATCCATCAGTGATTATCCTATATCTTCCAATGAATTTTAATTCTTATGCCTCATTGCAATGTGTAGGTGACCTTTAGTCCTTAAATGTTATACTGGAGGTGCACAAGTTTTGTCAAGGTCTAGCAAACCCAAAAGAAAATTGAGTATGGACCCAGTGATTGATGATATATCTGTCATCTGAAAGTCAATTTAGCAATATTAAGAGATGTACACCACCACGTTGGCTCTAGGGTAGCAAATGTTTGCTTCTTTATTTTCAGAAAGTCATCTAGTAAGTTATGGGAGGGTTTCCATTTGAGTTTGTTTTCATCTTCAACCTTTATTCCTTTTTCCTTCATTGAAGCTTCTTGCACTCACTTAGATCTTGCTCCTTCTTGATCATACTTTCCAGTTCTGGTGGCACTTTACCTGATTCCCCTCAACTCTCTGGTCATAGTGAAGAAGTTATAATACAACTTGTTCCCCATTGTTACTCCCAGGCTCTCCCTCTACTCCCATCATTTAATAACTTCTTCTTTGATATTCATTTAATCCATATCTATCACCCAATCTAAATTCTAGTAGGTGTAATGTCAACACAAAAGTATCTATAATATCAGCTGACTTTCATCAAAAATATATTACATGTTTGGTTTTAATACTTTCTTCCACCATCCAATAGGATCAAGCTAGAGGTTTGGACAAGAATATCTTGAATAGTCATATAGGAATTTGATGATCACAAGATATATAGGTGTAGAGTTGGAAGGGATTTTAGAGTCCAACTAATCCCACCCCATCAGTTGACAGAAGAGGAGAGTAAGGTCCAAATCACAAAGGAGCAGCTATGAGATTTAAACTCAGTTATTTTTATAACAAAGCCAAGACTCAATACACATCACCTAATATGTATTTAACTATATCCACCCCCTACAGGCATAACTAAGATTACTCCAAAAGATAACAAAAGTAGTCAAGGTGCAATTTTACAGGATTTATGTGAGTTATTAGTATAAAGCCTTGATTAGTATTTTATATTTCAAAACACTCTCAAAATGTCTCATTTTGGCTCAAAATCCCCTAATAGAGAAAAGAGCAATTGACTTCAAAGTTAACATGGGGGAAAAAAAAAAACAGGGTTGGGATCCCACCTCTGCCACAGTTGGTGTATGAATGTTGACTACTCCCTTAATCTCTTCTCTGTGCCTCAACTTCCTGTAAAGTTGTGATAATGATAATAATACTTATAGTACTGATATCACAGGGTTGTTAGGATCAAATGAAATAATGTTATGTAAAGAAATTTGCAATATTTAAAGCACTCTATAAATATGCCCTTCACTTCATCCTTAGGGAAGGGACTCATTCTAAAATATCTTTATGCCCCTTCCCTGTGACACCACTATATTATTAATCAAGTCACTCAATCTGAACTAGAAACTTGATTTTTATGTTTCTGGCTTTTCTCACTTTGGGCAAGTCCCTTAATACTTCTGACCTCAGTTTCATAAGCCTGGTTAAGCAACTGTGGTAAGCACTTAATAAAAATTGATTCATTGATTGATTATAAAATTTTATTGTTGCCTTAGAAGGCCTTCATAGTTTCTTTTGGCTCTAAATATAACACCCAAAATATTTTTCAAGTAATTTAATTTCCCCAGGTCTCCCTTTCATTATTTCTAAAATGAGTAGGATAAATAGAGACTCTCTAAAATCCCTTCCTGCTCTGAAAACTATGAGACCAAAAATGTCAATGAAATTCTGTGAACTTTGATAGCTTGGTCCTGGGGTGGCAGAACACTATAGTTTGTTGCTGGGTCCATATTCAACAAGCCTTTTAATCTTGGTAGTCTCTGTTAGAGTAGGCATTCCATTGGCATGGTCTTTGAATACCCAGTAGTATTCCATTCCATAAAAATTCATCAAGGGGAGATTTTAGTGAGGGGTACATGACCAAACAAGCAACAACTTGTAATAACATTATATTTAATTGAAATGAGATTTCCATTAGAATCCAAATTTTAAAGAGTGATTTACAAAGTCTAATAGCTTTCCTTTGGGGGAAAATTCTCATCAATCTGCACTTTGGTAATGCCTGACTCTTCCTTCAGAGTTATTGTATATTTCCATCAAACTGATACCCAAATGGCCATAGATATGCATAGTGCATATTTTTCTAGTGGGTACCTATGGAATTTTATATTACTTAAAAAAATCATTTAATCTCTCAGGGTTCCAAGAAGCTATCTAAAAATATAAGCTGGAGAGGTGTTGATCATGGTGGTAAAAGGAGCTCCCTCACCTGGGAGTTCCTTGAACAATGAAATCAAAAATTCAATCTCTCTCTGTGTCCTATGTATAGGCAAATATTTATTGAACACACAATCATGAAGGACATACTTTTTGTTCATCAATCAGAGTAAAGGAATGAAAACTTAAAGTTTTACAAATTAACAATGAAATATTTATTTTAAAAGCTGGTAGCCAACAGATCTGATATTTCATTAACTTAGGGAAATCTTAAATGAAGAAATGTCCTCTACCAGTTCAAGTCAGCACCTCCTGTACAATTTGAAGTATAAAGCTTTGGCCATAACCCTCAGAGATTGATTTGTCCAGATTCACAGAATCAATATGTGTTAGAGACACAACTCAAATTCAAGTCCTCCTGGCTTGAATTCCAGATTTTTATCTGATTATAAAGGTTACATCTTTTTAAAAAATGAGATATAATATATCATTTGTGTATATGTGTGATATTACACACCCCAAAATTAGCTTGTATATATATACCTATGCCTACAGAAATAGAGTATGATGGTCTACAACTGAGGAAGATATGATTTCAAGTCTGGTCTCTGACATATACAGACTGTGACACTAGACAAGTCACTTACCTGCAGACAACTTTCTAAATCTATAAATAGCAGAGCAAATGTTGATCTGCATTGGCAGAGGCCATTTCCTTACTGATATTCTCCCATACAGATGAAATCACAGTTTCAAACATGCAGTTATAAATAAATAAATAAATAGACAGAGAGATAAATGAATGAATAAATAAATGGATGAATGAATGAATAGATAGATAAACAAATAAATAGGTAGATAGATAAATGAATGAATAAAAAATAGCAACAACAAAAACAACAAAAACCTACTCACATAAGGGTTAATAGGTTTCCCCTCCCCTCCCTATCATTTTCCCTCTACTTAATCCATGCATATGACTTCATCAAACCAAGGTCAGTAATAAAGATAAGATTTTTATTCAGAGCCAACAAGGAGTAACTGGAATGAACAAAAAGGTTCTTTGTTCTCAAAACTTTCCCTGTTACTAAAAATATTGGAACACCCTGGCTCTGTAGAAGTAATGTCAAAATGTTGCCACTAAGTAAAATTCAGCTATGTAAGATATTAGAAGGTTATTAAATTGAATTACTCTGGCTGAACATTTTGCTCACCAAGGAAAATCTCCTACTGTGTCCTCAAGAAAATGCACTGGAGGAATGAGTCCATTGATAGCAATTTTTTATTCTGTGAAATCAATGATGAGCTATCATGAAAATCAAAACAGCTGCTTACATTTCATATTCTTCCTCCATTTTCTAACACGGCTTCTTAAAGGTCATAACTGAAAATAATTTCCCTAAGGAGTGGCCCCCAATATTAGCATTTCATTTGCTGGTCAATCATAATTCACATTTGGGTCATGTGATACTATTTGCAAAGTACTTTCAACACAACATCCATATCATACGTCCAGTAAAATCATTATTAGAGGACCAAGATTCGGGGAGGGGATAATTGAATTGTATACTTATGCTCGAAAAGTTTCTTGAAATGGGCTTTGAACCTTGTTTTTCAGACTTAAGGTCTACTCCTCTTCCTACTACATCTCATTACCCCAATTTCAGTGAGTCCTAATGTATCATATTTAATAATCATATCATTAGTAATTTAGTAATTATGCCACTTGTTATTGGTGTGCCCCATGACATCTGACTTTCCTTGGCTACTAATTTCCTCATCATTGAACTATATGACCTCGAAGACCCATTCCCTCTCTAAATCTCTTATCCTGAAGATCTTTATATATTATCCTGAAATAATATTCTAAGGAATCAGACTTAGGAATTTTTCACTGTTTCCTATGAGCCTTCAGGGTAAATGTCTTTGAAATGATACATAAGATTGAAAAGTAGTAACATCCAATTTTACTACATTTATATGTGGTGTTTAAAAAAAACACAGTTAAGAGAGAGGGAAGGGAAATGTAAACTTGCTTAAGTAATTGAGGATAGAAGATTTTGAATACCTTGGAAAACATTCTGTCACTTTATATTTTAGCTAATGAAACATTCATTAGCAAGCATCTATTTTGCCTTAAATAAAAACATTTAAAAAGCCAAGACAAATCATTATATATGCATATATAATACAAAATATTATATATATATATATATATATATATGTCATCACATTCCAGGATCCAAGTCCCTACTGTTTTGGATAAACACATTTTCTTTCTTTCTCTCTCTCTCTCCACATACACACACACATATATATATATATATACATATATATTTAGCAAAATGCATGTTTATCCAAAACACTAGGGACTTGGATCTTGGAATATGATGACTTTTCCTTTCATTACTATATTGGTCAAATCAGGTGCCTGGAAAATTCTATTCTGGTAGTCACTAGGTAAATATAATATTTATAAAATCACAAGGCCATAAGGCACATCCAAAGGTCATAGAGTCTTAAAGGCAGAATTCTAACCTGAAAATTTCTTTAAAATTCTCTAGGGGAAAAGGAATATTTATTATACTCCTAGAAAGTCTGCAGATATTTTTTTCCTGAACACTCAATGGCTACTGCCCCCAATATTTTACTATATTGTGTATTTACTTATATGTTTCCTTTCTGCACTGCCCCACGCCTAAATAGAATGTAAGCAACTTGAGGACAGGTGCTATTTGTTTTCTTCTTTGTATCCCTACTGCCTTGGCACGTGGCAGGCACTTAAATGTTTCTTACCTACATGATTGTTGATAAACATCAGTCTTTCCTGTTACAGTTTCTGTCCATTTTCTTCATGAAACAAAGAGATGTGACCAATTTGTCTCATGTCCTTTGGTATGATAAAAGACCATTGTTAATGCTTATCCCCCCTACTCTTTGTTTCTCCTTTAGTCAGAATACTAGTCTGATTTTAGACTTACCTCAGATAATTTCCCAAAACTTTAATTATTTTTACTGCTCTCTCTTGGCACTTCTCTAAGTCTTCCATATCACATAATTATAATAACAAGATAGCCAGCATGGATAAGGAAACTTGAACAGAATTTTCTGTTTGTTTTCTAGAATATTAGTATATTCAGAAGTATGGTACTTATGCTATAGAGAAAAGGCCCAAGGTTTCAGTATATAATTACTGTGGCCAATATACACACATATTTTGTAGCATAGGTTGGAAACCTCAAGCCCTTCAATTTGTCTCTCAGATGTTAAAGAAAATAAAGTATTTCCTAAGGGTTTCCTGCTTTATGTCTGTGTCGGGAATATTTAATCCAATGTCAATTCCCCCAAGTGGTGAAAATAGTTATTGTATACCAATTGTTCTTAGACCTCTCCCAACTGGAGATTCCTCCTTGCTATACAGCCTGCTCTCCTTCCTGTTGAGTCTCTGGGCAGGGTAACCATTTTATGAGTGGTCCAAGCCACACTCATTTTATTCCCAGCTTAACTTACTTTCTGGACTGTTCCATGTATTCATCAGTAATCTTGGTTCTGTTGACACTACCCTTTCTAGCTTCTCTTTATATTTTGTCTTCCCCTATCAGAAAGCAAACTCCTTGAAAGTGTAAGGGGCTAAAATTCTAAATTCCAATCATTACAAAAGTAGATACCATCTGGTTTTACTCTATCTGTTTCACCAGAGTGATGTAGTACATAATACTAGATCATAGGCCTAGTACATAGAGTCTAGTGCATAGTAAGTGTTTAACAGATATTTTACCTATCTAGCTATAATGTAGGTAAACCACTTTGCCAGGGGGCAGCTAGGTTGTGCAGTGGATAGAATACAGGCCCTGGATTCCTTAGGACCTGAGTTCAGATCCAGCCTCAGACACTTGACACTTACTAGCTATATGACCTTGGGCAAGTCATTTAATCCTCATTGCCCAGCAAAAACAAAACAACAACAAAACACTTTGCCAACTTTAAAGTGCTATGTAAATATTAATTACTGTTATTTAAATTGATTTTGAATGCTCACATAGCCAGCCTCTTATTCTCTCTCTCTATTACTTTAAAACTTATTTCCAAAAAATATTTTCCTACCAAACTTTTGTTATTGTGAAGTTGAAATTCAATTTAATAAATATTTTTAATGTCCAACTATAAAAAGCAGGCTCTTTTGGTCTATGTGGCAGATGCAGAAAGATCCTTTTACTCTTGGAGGTGAAAATTTGGTAGTCAATTAAATTCCAAAATATCTATAGAATACTTCCTCTATACAAGAAACCAGGTGGAGCATCAGCAATCAAAAGAAAGAAAAAAACACTGAAGAACTCATGTTCTAGGGCCTTCTACTTTCAGTAGAAAGGAAATAATTTTCAGACTATATCCAAGAAGAATCAGTATCAAAGTTCTAGACCTGGAAGAGACCACAAAAGTCATCTAATTAAAACTCTTTATTTTACAGATGAAGAAACTGGGGCACTGGCAGGTAAATGAACTTATTGAAGTTCATATCATCCAGCAACCACCCATGTCAGGATTTTTATTCAGTTCTTCTAACCCCAGAACCCAAATTTTCACTTAGTGAACTCAGATGCTTATATACAAATGTTCAAAGTATGAATAATAAAAATGGAGAACAAGAGAGCTTATTGAAAGGAGGCAAATTTCACTTCATAAGTATTACTGATACTTGGATTAAACTCCTGACTGGAATTCGGTTATGTGAGAATATAACTTATTCAAAAGGCATAGATTTGATAGAAAGGGATGGTAGATAAGGTTTTTTTTTTGTTTTAGGGTTTTTTTTTTTGCGGGGCAATGGGGGTTAAGTGACTTGCCCAAGGTCACACAGCTAGTAAGTATCAAGTGTCTGAGGCCGGATTTGAACTCAGGTACTCCTGAATCCAGGGCCGGTGCTTTATCCACTGCACCACCTAGCTGCCCCAGATAAGCTTTTAGTATCAAAAATGTAAATTTGTATTATGAGAAAATAATAATAGGAGGAGACAAGACATATCTTAGAGCATAGTGTTTTGGTCTGTGAAATCAGAGGGGTGGAGAGTGGAGCTATAGATAAATGAAATGGCATGCCTTTTCTAGAATGCCCAAGTAGGTGAAGAGGCATCCTACTGTCAGGAAGGAGAAGGGCAAATAGCTTGCCTGATTCTGACAAGAACCATGTCTAAGCTGGAAAGAGAGCAAGTTAGCACCAGGGAAAGAGTCAGTACTAGGTAATTAGGGCCTTGGCCCACAGGGTAATCAAGTGCAAAGACAAGCCTTCATCCTCCCACACCAGAATCTCACAAAAATGGTAGCAAGGCAAATGGAATATTGATAAAATAAAAAGTAGCAAGGTGTGTGAAGAACTAGAGCATCCCCCAAACTAGAAAAGGCGATCCCTGCCTCCTGTGGACTCCTGTATTCCAGGAAGTTCACCCGTGGCCACACAAGGAGAATACTCAGTGAAAACCATTTGCATGCATATGTTTGTAAGGCAATTACTATTTACAGGACAAAATTACTGTTAAAGATCTTACTGAGAGCTCATCTCTCCTGCAACCACTTACAACGCAAATGCTATAATGAGAATGAGAAACATAGACAGCAATTCTTACCTGGAATAATTTATTATATGTATTAAAACTAGATCAACAAAGCACATCTTATTAAACACCTTATGTGAGTATCTTATTTACTTATATAAGAACTATACTTTGCAATGATTTGTCTTGGAGCTTTGTCCTTTTTCTTGTAAATGGATTTCACTGTTATGTCTTATAAAAGGTGTATACTTCAACCTTCCTCATTACTTCAACAACTTGTGATTTTGCTGGTGTAAGTATGCCTTCCATGAACATCTAGCACAGGGAGTAAGTATAAGACATGAGATCTGAATCCAGGCCCTCTGACTCCAAAATCAATGGTCTTTCCATTATGCCACCTTACTTCAATAAAAGGATAACTCCTCATTATGAATTTTCTTCAAAATTACTTCATTTTCTCCCAAAGTTCACAAAAATATAAAACTTGATCTAAGAGAAGGTGATACAAGGACACTCTCAAAGCCTCTCTGAAAAACATTAGAATTGATTATGAGATGGTGGAGATACTACACAAGACCACCCAGTATGGTGTGCCTGCATCAAAGAAAGTGCTTTGATACATGAGCAAAGCAGAATTACAGTAGCTCAGCCTAAGTGTGAGATGCACAAATTTAGAGATATCTCCATTCCAAATGTTCATATGGATTATTTGTACCTGACCTGAGGTAGAGACTTCTGAGCTCATATTGGTCTAATTAGCCACAGTTGGATAGACTGTGATATCATTTTTGTCCTCTTGAAGAATGAAGGACAACAGTGTTTTATACATTTTACCTTTAGGAAATCAAATTCAAGGTATTATCGAAAGAGATAGAATTACATATTGTTTTTTCCATTAGAAATTAAGCTCTCTGAGGACCAGGATTGGGTATCCATCTGTTTTATCATCAGGAAGATTTAAGATGAAATTAAAGAAAAAAAATCTCATTAACAATGAGCCCCCAAATGGAAGAGACCACCTCAGAAATAACACCCCTTTATCAGATATTCAGGCTGAGGTCGGATGGCCATTTGTTGGAGATGCTGTAAAAAAAAAAACGATAGGAAGGAAGGAAGGAAGAAAGAAAGGAAGGAAGGGAAGGAGGAAGGGAAGGAGAAAGGAACAAAGAAAGGAACAAAGAAAGAACTGAAGGGTGGGAGGAAGATTTATTTAGTATCTTCTATGTACCAGGCACTTTGCTAAATGACCTACAAATATTTTTTCAACTGATGTTTACAACATCTCTGGAAAGTAGCTACTATTATTGCCCTTGTTTCACAGTTGAGGAAACTGAGGCAAATAAGTCAAGTGACTTGCCTAGGGTCACAGAGCTAATAAGTGAATGATATTGGATTTGAACTCCGGTTTCCCAACTCTAGGCCCAGTGCTCTACTCAATGCACCACCTAACTGACTTTAAGTTATTCCCATTTAGGTGTTAAATGACCTTTGATGTCCCTTCTAATTCTCAGATTCTTACAGTTTGCAGTGGCCATCCCCTCATTCACTATCACAGCCTTAGACAGTCTTCCCCACAATCAAATTAAAATGCTTATCAGGTTTGTAGTCTTTTAGCTGTAATTTAGCTGGTTGCTCCATTAAATAATTTTGCTTCATGAACATGTAGATGTGCACTCTTACAAAGTGAGGTAATTCACAATATAATTTCAATGATTCTCTTTGGGAAAATGAAAAAGGAAAACTAATGTTATAATTCATACTTTGTTCCCTTTATATTATTTTGTCAGGCTTCTGACCTCTGAAGGTTACATTTAGTCTGCTATAATGTGGCATAATTCATTCATATTGCAATCCTTACCATTTGTTAGAATATCATAATTATTTTTAATTTTAATAATTACATACTAAGAAAATTATGTTCTTTTATTCAACATTTTTTCCTGCAAAGATTTCAAAAGATTACAAAGATTTTCTCCCTTAGTGAGAAAAAAAATAAATCTGAAGTCTTTCTTTGTCCCTAGATGATGAACTATTTACATGAAGGTTCATTTAAGAAAAACAACAAACTATTCTCAATAGAAATGAGAAAAAAACCAGTGAAGATAACATAAAAAGTGATCTCCTTAAACATGAAGTGAATGTTTGAGAACTTTTGAAAGTTTGGTTAGCTTTTTTCTGTTTGTTTTCTATTTTCATGCTCCTGTGCACATCCAACTGGATTTGAGGAGGATGCTCCAATACATGAAAGGAAAACTTGGTTTCATATTTTTGATCTGATTACAACCTCTCAGGGAGAGGTTAGGATAACCATATGAATGTGAGCTGAATTATTTGAATTCATTCTTTGAACATTAAAAAAATACTTACCCTACACCAGGTTCTTAATTTCCAGAATTCTATACTTCCCCTTTTGACAGCATAAAAATTTACTATTAATGCTTCTTTCAATTCTCTCTGTCTCTTTGTGTCTCTGTGTGTCTGTCTCTGTCTGTCTCTGTCTCAGTCTGTCTCTGTCTCTCTCACTCTGTCTCACTACCCCCCAACCATTTCTTCCTATTTGTCTTCTCTTTGTTTTGTTTATCAACACCTCCCATCTGTTGAATCATGGAGTTTCCTATTATTAATATATCTTTCAGATCTCTCAATAGGATCTTTCCATTTTTTCTTCTCATCGTTTTATTTTTCAGCTTTCATCTCTTAAAAGCACAAAAATGGAACCATGAACACTAGAAATCCCATTAGACAGAAATATTAATTTATATATTACTGAAAGTGATAGATATTAATTATACTTAATTTCCACTCTTTCTTTAAAAGGACCTATTTTATTGTCTGCCAGGATTATACAATTGAGGTAACCTTGGACCTATAATCATTATTTAACTTTTAGTTGCCTAAATGTAGTTAGCTTATATAACTAGCTACAAAACTGGGAACGAGAAGTATTCTTTGTATTCCTAGAAGAGATCATCGTTGCTCAACCTCCCCATATGTGACATTTTTTGCAATTAAATTGGATTACTTGAAAAGCCCTACTGCTAGGGTTTATTTTTATGAATCATATGAGACTGAATTCTGCCTTAGTCACATATCATAGACAGTTAAGGGTAATTGTTGAGTATTTAAAAAAAATTAAGGTACAAAAAATACTTTTGGAGAATCTTCCAATTTCTCAAAGGTTTTCTATGAGGCATTGTCTAACTTATTATTAGTAATAAAATTATTTTTCAGTACTTGAATTTTAGTTGTATTAGAACAAGATAGAGGTGAGAAACTTTACTGATTGATACCTTAATGCCTGTTTACCTTTCTAACTTAATTTGGAAAGATAAAGGTTGTAGCATATTGCATTTGGAGATTATTTTCTATTTATTGAATGAAAAATCTAAAGATTAGAATGACTATATGGGGGAGATAAACTGAGTCATTGACAAGCAAACAAGAAATTGCAAGAATGAGAATAATAGCACAGGGACATGGGAGAAAGAAAGTCAATATGAGAAGAAAGAAATGGGAAGGAAGGAAGGAAGGATGGAAGGATGGAAGGAAGGAAGGAAGGAAGGAAGGAAGGAAGGAAGGAAGGAAGGAAGGAAGGAAGGAAGGAAGGAAGGAAGGAAGGAAGGAAGGAAGGAAGGAAGGAAGGAAGGAAGGAAGGAAGGAATAAAAGAATACTAAAGATACTAATGAACAAATAGGGACAGAATATTATAAATGAACAGGAAGGATTCACCAGTTTATTTTCTGCTTATGGCATTTACAAAATGGTCATGCATAAGTAGATGACACCTACTTTTATTTGGAAAAGGCAAAGATGGAAGATAAACAGGAAAAATCAGAGGAAGAAGAAAATAAAGAGGAAAAGGAGATGAAAGTAGAAAAGGATAAGAAATAAAAAGAAGAGGAAAAGAAAGGAGCAAAAGGAGATGGAAGCAGAAGAGAATGGAAAGGTGGAAGAAAAGAAAGAGAAGAGCAAGAAGAGAATGAAGAACAGGAAAGGGAAGTGATATTTGTGCACAGTGGAAAAGACATTTGCTAAAGATAAATTCATTTGAAGTAAAAAGCCAAAAGGTATCAGGTTCTCAGCTGTTTGGAGAAATATAAGCAATAAGTACAGCTGTCAATCATTTGAGCAAAGGAAGATTGCTTTGCCTGAACTGGAAATACAGAAAGAGGAAAGTGAGATAAAGGAAGGACAAAAAAAAAAAAAAAGGTTAAGAAACCTTTAAATCTTCCTTCCTATCATTCTCCTTTAAAACAGTTTAAACCTATGAGACTATTTCTTCAATTTTTCCCATAAGACTGTTAATTTTCATATTGTGGGACCCACACCTATTGCAATCCCTCCACATTCTAGTAAATAATCCATAGAAGTTGTGGTCCCCAAAATACTAAAATAGTTTCCAGGGTCGATTTTAAGGGAACACCAGGAGAATTGGTCCCTTAAAATCTATTTGACTTTATAGAATACCAATTAATTGTGGATGGCACAGCAATGCTACCCAATAGCATGGTTTCCTAGAATGATTTTAGATTGATTCTTGCCTCAGACATATGCTAAATCTATGACCTCAGGCAAGTCATAACATCTCTGTCACAATTTTCTTATCTGTAATGTGAGGTTAGCCTAGATGACTTCTAAAAAGTCCCTTCCAGCTCGAAATCTTTGTGATTCCACGTCACTCAAGCAATATATATGATTTTTCTTCTATTTCAATTTAAATCTTGCTCCTAAAATAAATGGTGTCTCAATTTTGATGATAGAATGAAGGGGTTTTCTTCATTTCCTCTCCAAAAATTGCATTGTTAAAAGTGCCAATACATTGTTAAGAAAAGTTACAAAAAGCTAAGGTTCTTGACTGGATTCCAAAGAGCTAATGGGAATAGTTTAAACCAACATATCTTTAACACAACACAATAGGATGTGGCTGAGAGAATGCTGGGCTTAGATTCAGAGACACCTGGGTTCGAAATTTATTTCTAAAACTAGCTTGAGGTTTTTGGCAAGTCATTTAACCATCAATCACTCTCAGCCTCAGTTTACTCCTCTACAAAATGAGACTATTAATATTACCTACCTCACAGAGTTGATATAAAAGTCAAGTAAGATATCATAGGTAAAAAGCCCTACATAAATGTTATTTATATTAATACTGATGTTTGGGGCAGCTAGGTGGTGTAGTGGATAGAGCACTGGCCCTGGATTCAGGAGGCCCTAAGTTCAAATCCAGCCTCAGACCCTTGACACTTACTAGTTGTGTGATCCTGGGCAAGTCACTTAACCCCAATTGCTTCACCAAAAAAAATTCTTATTATTGTTCTTTCTTCTTTCTTCTTCTTCTTTCTTTTTTCTTCTTCTTTCTTCTCCTTCTCCTTCTTCTTCCTCTTTTTCCTCCTCCTCCTCTTCTCGTTCCTCTTCCTCTTCTTCCTTCTTGCTGTTTATTATTATTATTATTATTATTATTATTATTATTATTATTATATCAAACAACTTCCCAGGTCTTACATAGTGAGGTGTAGAAAAATAGATTTAGAGTCTGAAGGTACTTTAGAGGCCTCTCTTTCCAATCTCCTCATTTTAATGAAAAAATTGAGGTCCAAAGAAATTTAATAACTTGCTCAAGGTCACAAAAATAATAAGTTTATGGGGCAGAGTTCAAAGTGTACTTTAAGACCACTATTCTAAGCACTGGACTCTAAGACTAGTACTGCTCTATCCACTGTACCACCTAGCTGCCTGCTTATAAATGGAGAATGTTATACGATTTCCCAAAGGGAATTCCCCCTTACTTGAAATAGACACATTATGTCCTTAAACTCATCTATAAGTTTCATTTATAAGAAAGAAAAGATGGTGAAGAATTGTGATAAGGCACTCATTGGGCTTCAGTGCCCTGGGGAAAAAGGAGTGCCAACTTCCCAAGGGAAAGGTAATAATCATTTGTATCACATCTACTATGTGCCAGATATTTTACAAATATCTCATTTGATCCTCCTTAAAACCTTGAGATTAGGCACTGTTATTATTCCAATTTTACAATTGGGAAAACTGAGGTAACGTGACACTAAGTGACTTGCCCAGAGTCACACAGGTAGTGTCTGAAGCTGTATGTCAACCCAGGTCTTCCTGACTCCATTGCCAGCATTTTATCCTCTCTACCATCTAGTTCACAAAATGATTCTTGCCTTATTTGTGTTCACTAGATCAAACCAGGCAGGAAATAAGCTCTGCTACATGTATATCCAGGTCTTTTAGCCTCTTATTTGCAGATAACAAACTTATATGTTGACACACTGATTATATCTCACATACTTTTCATTTAATTTTATATTTATATAAAAATGTATATTCATATGAAAATTTGTATGACATTATATGAAAAGTGATGTTTGAATGTTTTATTTTTTCATAACAATGTCAAAAGACAAAAAAAATTCCCCTCCCCAATCTCACCAAATCCATTGGTGATAGCCAGATAACAGACTGTTCATTTTAACCCTGTCTCCTTATTCCTTCACTGACCACATTTAACCACCATTTTAACTGGTGTCAATTCTTTGTGACCTCCATTGGGGTGAGAGTGTGAAGAGTTTGGCAGGTTCATTTACACAGTAATGAGTTCTGTCTACTAGCCTGCTAGAGACTGATTGAGAGAAAGAGATTACCTTCCTCCACTGCCTATTAAATGTGATTGACAAGCCTATATGATACATGTCTGCTTTAACAGCCCTCTTCTCCTCCCCTAGAAATATTGCAGAAGCACAAAGAATTCTTGTAGTTAAATGCAGTCAAAAAAGATTGCTTCTCGATTTTCAAATATCTCAGCATCTTGTTTTCTCTTCCTATGGCATGCAAATATTAGGGAGATGATGGGAGAATAGAATGGCATTTTTCAAAATGGCTCTGAGAATGAACACTTTCAGACCTTTTGTCCATGCCTTTAAAAGAAAAATACAAATACAGCCTCATTTGCAAATCTCATTCAGTCCCAAATACCAAGAACAAAGTCACAGATGTGTTCATTCATTGTCCTTTATTACTGCTGTCGGTCCCATCATTCCCTTTTACATATGTACTTATTGTAGCTTTTAGAATTCTGTTAGGTCCCCCCACTCCCCATATCTTATAATGTGGATAAAGCTGGACTATAAAGCCAAGGCTTGGATTCAAACCCTGTCTCTGAAACTTACTGTTTGTGTAACTAGGAATAAGTTATTTAACCACTTAGTCATTTAGACAAACCCCTAAGAGTTTTCGTTATGCAAAGGGTGGCAATCCTTTGGTGAAGAAAATTTCATCATCTGAGACTTCCCTTTACCAGTGAAATCTTAAATCCAGTCCTAATCTCCAAACCACTATTATTTTATAACATCTCTAAATTTGACTTAATCTCTTTTTATGTCTTTTGAAAGTCCTACGTCTTACCCCACATTGAATTGTCTTCTAGTTCTCATGCATAACCTGTTCAAACTTCAACCAAAATTATATGATAATAAGGCTCCATCTACCTCAAGGGAAAATAAAGTTGTATCAGTACATATAATCTGATCTTTTCTTGATGCCAGGATCCCATCAGCAGATATACTCTGCATAAGATTTTAAAACAAAACTCATATCCCTGGCAATCATCAAAAGAGATCATCTGACCAATCTCTCGTTTCTGCAGTCTTTGAAAACAATTAAATCACATATACAATACATTACTACCGGCATATCATCCTGCCAGAGTCCATTTTTAAAGAGTCATGTATGACTGAATCCTGGCTTCATTGTGAGAATAGATGGGCAAGCCTAATTGAAATTCTAACAATGCAGTGAAGTATGACCAGATTTTTTCCACTGGTTAGCTGTTTGAATTACAGTCCTGTTTATACTTTCTTGGGCTTAATATATCATCTCAGACTTGAGTAGGATTTTCCTTTAAAATTCTATGCATTATATCCCTTCTGGTGCTACGTTCAATTGATTATATGGAGAAAAGCAAGAAGGTCAATTTGTATGGTCCATAGGATGCAGGAAGGTGAGAAATGTATAATAAGCCTTGGAAAGTAGAATAGAGCTACACTTTGAGGGCTTTTGAATGTCAAATAGAGGAGCTTGTATTTGATCCTGGAAACAATAGAGGTTCCTGTAGGTTACTGAGCAGTTAGTGAATTAAATGGCCCCTTGCTTTAAGAATATCATCAGATCAAATATTTAGAGCTCTTAGTAGCCTTAGGGATAATCTGGTCCAACCCTTTCATTTTACACAAGAGAAAAATGAGTCCTGGAGAGATACAGTGGCTTGACCAACGTTGCATAGATAGTATGTAGCATAACTGGGATTTGAATTTGTCTTCCTATTCCAAATGCAGCTTGCTTCAACAACAATAGAACATGCAGAGTATCCCAAAGCATGCATCCTTTTCAAGCACTTATCTGTAAAATGCGTATAGGTTCTGTCTGATATGATACTTTATGTTGTCAGAACCAAGGTATATAGACAGTGGTGACCCACTGGTAAATTACATTAAACTCTTGGTGGCTAAGAATGGTTTGTTGGTCCTTGATTAATTGCAGATCTCCACTCCAAATGTTCATATGATGTTCATATGAACTATTTGTGCCCAATTGGTGGTAGGGCCTTCCAAGTTCATATTTGTCTGATCAGCCACAACTGCACATTCGGTGCCTTGATTCAAACAGTGATGTCATTTTGGTCCTCTTTGAGAAAGAAAGATAACAATCTATCAACTTTGTTTACTCTGTTGGCATAAATACCTAAAGGTTCCATTTCATCAACTTGGTTAACAAGGGATAGAAAATAAAATACGAGATATTACATTTTAAACCAAAGCATATTGCTATCTAGATACACTAAACAATCAGAGCTCACCAGACTCCCCCAGCATATGATGCACTAATTATTCAGGAATGTTACAATAATGACAAGTCAGTGATGGGCTATCACTTGTCACCTCTGGCAACTGGGTTGCCTCTAGGAGTCCTCTCTATTAATAACACCCTTCATCCAAATTAAAGATCACTATGCTAAAGGATGCAAGATGAATGCTAGTTGGGATGCTTTGGGTCTTATAATCTAATTCCAGTCATAGTGGAGCAGGAAATTGATTAATAGCCACAAAATTCACATGTGATTTGAGAGCACAGAAAGGAATTACTTCACCCATTACATAAAGACTAAAACATTTATGATTGACAGTGCATGGGGAAATACATGAATTCTATTATTGATTATGAAAATGAATAAAAGCTGCTTTCAGAAAAAAAAAAAGAACTGACTTTTAAACTGGAAAAGGTAACTTTTCTTTCTTATATCCTGTGGTTGAAGAAAACTATTGTTTTCATGGTGTATGTCATCACAAATTTCTTTAGATGTTTTTAGATCATAAGATTAGATATCCAGAGCTGAAAAAAATATAAGACTTTATGGGTCATCTAGTCCAACTCTCTCATTTTCCAGGTGAGAAAATTGAGAACCAGGGAACTTGAATAAAAGGGCCAAAATCACTCATATAGGAAAAAGTAAAGCCAATGACATTTTAAAAGTATATGGATTGTTCAATACATTGTTGGAATGAGAAAGAAACAGAAACAGAAACAGAGACAGAGAGTGACAGAGACTTATTCCCTGTGTGACCTAGGAAAAAATCACTAAATTTCTTTGTGACTCAGGTTCTTCTTCTATAAAAGGAGACATTTGAACTAGATGACTTCAGAGATCCTATTCATCCAGGTCACCCAATGTTTTGTAAGTTCATTTTTATTATGGCAATTATTTTACAGAAATTTGAAGGGTTTATTTTATTTAAGATGCCTAAGTAGTACAGTCCAGGTAAGAACATGGAATAAAAAATGCATTATCCATTAACTTAACATCAAAAGAATGATACTGATGAAATCACAGATTCATCAAAATACAGTATGTTTCAAAAGTTAGCCAAGAAATCATTACCTCATTTGTCTTATACTTGAAAATATTGAATTAGTAATGATCACTCCAAGAGATAAGATTCAGAATCTAACTAAGCCAAAATATCTTGAAATAAAGTTTTCTCAAAACAGTATTTTCTGTAATTTGATGGAAACACTTTAATAATTAGTGAAAAATAATCCGCAATGGGGAAATATAATTTTCCTAGCATTTAAAATTCTATGACAATAGAAACATAAAGAGACATACAGTTCATGGCTCTTTGAATATATATATATATATATATTATATCTAATATAGAAATATATATGAATATAAATAATGTATAATATATTTTAATTGCCTTTTCCCAGAAAAAAATTAAATAGGAGTTTGGGATCTAGTTCAGGTTAGAGAAAATTAAAATCTGAATTGTCATTAGGATGAGCTTTTATTGCAAATGATAGCTATTTGTTAGTCTAAGTATGACCCAATGGCTTGAATATAGATATCAATGCATTAATGTATATATCAAATTGAAATTTTTCAAAAGTGATATATTTCCTCTGCCTGCAGGAATGGCACCCCCACCCCCCCAGTCAGATAATAGCTCATAGAGTATACATGGAGAGAGACAGTTCTAATTTCTGTAGAGCACTCAATGGAGCTTTATAACTACAAGGTTCCCCAAACAAGATCCTGCTATATTCCAAAGCTAGTAACTCCCACTGCAATGTAGAAAATATACAAACCATATCAACAAGTTCCTACCTTTTATCAAAGGAAATATAAGGGGAGTTTAATGAGTCTTTTTTGGGACTAATATACAAACATACAATTCTCAAATAGTTATGTGATCTCACCAATATGTTGATTCTCTCTAATGGTACAAATTGCAAATCATTCATACCTCGCCATCAAACTATATGACCATGCTAAGATTATTAATATGAGGTCCACTGATATTTAGATATTCATGTTAAAAATACTCAAATCTTTATTTCTAATTTGAGAGATTTAAATAATGTCATCCCTTATTAATTCATTGTATATCACATCTTCGCAGATAGAAAACAAGTATCCCTATGCCACTTTTATGGCAAAAACTGATCTATGATAGATTCATAGTTTATCATTGAACTGAAATAAAGGAGAAGACAAAAGGTAATTCTATAATACATTCATTTTTAAACACTAAAGGCCAAATTTTAACCAAATTACACTTAAGCTACTGACCACAATATACCCAGAATATGCCAGAATTTTCCAAACCTACTGGAATCAAAGTATAGTGAAAATTTGGTTCATTGTGCTTCTTTTTAATCTTAGACTCTCAAAAAGGTACACTTATATACCAGTATATAAAAATTAGGACACTAAACATTTTAGTTAAATTTCTAATAGTTCCCATGCTTAGCAACATTAAACTAATTTAATAAAATGTCTAATTTTTTAAAATCTATACATCTAGATAGGAAATGATGAATCAATTAGGTATAAGGTCAAAATTATGACAAATCAGAAAGGATCACTGAGAATAAATCTCCTTTAAATTAATTTTATCTGGGTTATTAATTTCCAAACAAAAAAAGTGACACAGTCAAATAAATCTCCAAGATATAAGGATTTATTCTTTGAATTCTAATACCTAGCATTAAAATGAGGGGAAATATCTAATAATGTTTTAGTGTCAATATATTTTAAATTGAGAGAGGAGAGAGAGAGACTCAGTATACAAATTATAGCATTTTTTTCTCCTAGAACATCTTCTATTTTCCCATTTTAATTGCCTTTTATTATTGTTTGTTTAATAAGTGTAACTATTATTCAGTTAAAATTTAATGGTGATAAATTATCTATGCTTGCCTCACTAAATCCCTATTGGATAAAAAATACATTTCTCCTTTCTTTTGGCTTCTTATAATAACCTTACTATTAAGAATTCACCTTGGCCACTTAGCATTCATCCAAACTCTATTCCTTTTCTGGGGGAAAGAGATATAAAAGTTATGAATCATTCAGCGTGTCAGCCATATGTGGATTCTACAATGCTTCAAGCATATGTTATTTGTACCCTGCTTTCTGATTTTCTGATTGACAGTATCACTTTATGGGTGACTGAGCTTATTTCCTGCAGTTTAAGATTGATAGGACTTTAGCAAAGCCCATTCACTGCTATCTAATATGGCTTCCCCAATGACAGTGAGAATGAAAGCTGACATGTAAACTCTTTGAATTTCAATGGGGATAAAACTTTAAGCAAGCTGTAGTCTTATGCAAATAGCAATATAAATTAACATTGGAATTATCGAGGTATAAAAGGAAGAAAGAAATTAGAAAATCACCAGTCATAATGTCAAGAAATTAGAAAGAATCTTGACAGTCATTTTTCACATTTGAATTGTAAACACAAGCATTATGTTTTATTAGAAGATAGACTTTTAGCTTTTTATTCGTTTTTATTCCTTCTGAAATGAATCAAGTCCCATAATGCAAAATTAAATTTTTTACTTCTCATAAGAAAATTATCAGAGCTTAACCCCTGGAAGTAATTTGGGATGACAAGATATTTCACAAATAATCTATTTGGCATAAACATATGCTTTGTGCTTCAAATCTAATCCAACTGGTGAACCTATGCCTGAGACACACACAGAGAAAAAAATAAGTAGAGGGGGCTGGACAATAAATGGGTCTTAGGAAAGGAATCCAAGTGTTCCACTGCATTTTAAATGAAATCTACAATAATTATTAAAGCAATTTCTGTTGATTGTTAAGTAACCAGAGAAATAACTAAAATACAAAAAGAAAAAAATTCCAACTAACCACAAAACTTAAGTGAATAAAATAATATGTTATATAGACTGTATTGTTTCCAAGTGCCAAGAGTTTAAAGACATATGACAAGGTCTCTCTCTTTCAGGCTAGCTAAAGATTTTGGATACATTTTCCAGATCTCTATGCTCATCAGAAAGAAATATATGTCCTTAAATGAAGAAGCTATGTTAAGCATGGGGAAATATCATATTTAGAGCAGATTTAGAGTTCTGAAAGGCATATTTCACACAATTCACATTTTGAAAAAGAGGAAACTGAGGCTGATAGTTTAAGTGAACTTCCCATAGTTACACAACTAGTGACTAAGCTAGAACCTAGGTTCATGATATGCTAAAGTCAGTGCCCTAGCTATTATATGACACTACCTCATTGAATTTTGAGTTAGAAAACCTGGGTTCAAATATTGGTTCTGTAACATATTATCTGCATGACCTTGTATAAGTTAATAAACCTTTTTAGTCTCCAGTTTCCTAATCTATAAAATGAAGGGATCAGCTAAATCAATGTTAAATATCAAACATATTGTAACATATGGTTCTAGTATAAAGAAAGGAATTGATTAGATCAATCACCCCAAACTGCAGCTCCTACTTAAAGTACAAACAAAATGTATGCTCTGATACCTTAATAGAATGGAAAATACTTATTAAATCAACCGATAAACACTTTAGCCTGGGTGTGAAAATTTCTTGATCAACTAAAAAGACTTGAAAACAGTCAGATTAAATAAAGGGAGATTTTACAAGAAGTATATTCTGATTGGTAAAGAAGATGTAGACACCCTGTAACCTAGTAGAAAACCATCAAATTGTTTTCAATTTGGTGATTTGAGTCTCTGTTAGCTTAGTAGTAGGACCTACTCCAGCCCAACCCCTAAGAGGGTATCACTGAGAAGGAAGCAGAAAAACTTTGGCCTAGTCCTTATTCAGAGTTTCTTCCCAACCCCTTTTAATTGACTGAGGACTTCCTGATCTTCAAAGTACCTGAGAGTTAGCACTATTTTATCTGAATCCCAGCAGTGTCCCTAGAACAAAGTGATTTAAGGTCCAGGCTGTGTTGGGAGCCAAAGCCAAATAAGGAGACCAACATAAAAGGGATGATATACATAAGGGGAATTTGATGAGTACTTCATGAAGGAGGAAAAGGACTTCCAGTAACGAGGAACTCTCTAATCTTGAGATAAGTTTTCACTGTGTGGGTGGAGTATCATAGATCTGAGGGTGGGAGATGTTTTGTACAAACTGTTCTTACTATTCCACCTTAATAAATACATAACAACCACCACCACCACCACAAACCCTAGCACTTACATAGCTTTCAAAGTTTTATATAGTTCTTTTTATGTGTTAATTTATTTGACCCTCACAATAATCCCTGGTTATAGGTCTTTTTTTATACACAATGTACAGATGTGGAAATTGAAACACAGAGTGACTTGCTAAGGGTTATATAGCAAGTAAGTATCTGGAATAAGATCTCAAGTCTCCCTGAACCCAATTCCTACAATCTATCCACTGTAATTCCTAGCTTTTTAGTGCACTACCTATCTATACTAACACCTAGCAACCTAGCTTTATGATATCTAGCCATCATGGAGGCAGAGGGAACATACTCATGGGGGATCATGAGCTATGAAATTAGAAAAAAAAATCCCCTAATTCTAATAACTCTCCTTAGAATTCTGAGTGGGAGATGAGGGCCCTCTGGGACCCAGACTGTTAGTATGAATAAGAGTTGGGAGGTTGCTCTGCCATTTGTGCTATAGTAGAATGGAAACTTTAATATCTCCTAACTAAATTCATCTTATTTTCCAGATTTTGGGGGAGAAAAAAAAAACTTGCTTTGGTTTAGGATGGTGGTATGTACATTTGTCTATATGGTATAAATGAATAGTTCTTCTCACTTATTAGGAAAGTTATACCCCTTTTGTTCTACTACTCCAAAGTTCTAAACACTTCTGTTTCCTACAAAAATGAAGAAACTAGGTTCCACAGTGGATTAAGCACTGGCCCTGGCAAATTTCACCTCAGACACTTACTAGCTGTGTGAGTCGCTTGACCCCAATTGCCTTAAAAAAAAATCTGGAAACATTTCCAGTGATCTTGATATGTATCTTGCCACTAGACCCAAATGACTCTAGAGGAGAGAGTGAGCTTAGTGACCTTGCATAGCCCTCTCTCACTTAAATAATATTCACTGCAAGTCATGATATCACCCTAACGTCATGGTCCTCTTTGAGAACAAAGGACAAACACCAATAACAAACTAATATACAGATAAATTAAGCAACTCCCCCTAATCATCAGGTCCTTCTCTAATTATTCTTTTCCTTGGTGATCTCTTCTGCTCTCTGGATTCAATTATCATCTCTTCAATGATTATTCTAAAATCTTTATATCTAGCTTCAATTTTTCTCCCTAATTCCAGTCCCACATTAATCACCTGCGTGAAATCTCCACCTAGATGTCCAATAGCCATCTCAAATACTTACATGTCCAAATACAAGTCAACTTCTTCCCTAAATTTGGTCCCAACTCTAACCTTCTGTGTTTGCTTTTATGGAATCATCATTTCCTATTTATTCAGGTTGAAAATCACAGAGTTACCAATGGGTCTTCCCTCCCCCTTCCACAAAACACACACCAAAAGCTATTCAGTTGCCAATTCTTATTGACTGTAAATCCCATAGTATCTCTTTCATGCATCCTCTTCTTTCCTTCACATGGCCATCTCCCTAGTTCAAGTCCTCATCACCTCTTTTCTGGACAATTGCAAGAACCTCTTAATTGGTTTTCCTATATTTAGTCTCTTTCATCTTCAATCTATTCTTGTTAGACTACCAAAATAATCTTCCTCTATCACAGTTCTGACCATATAATTCCCTCACTCTAAAACCTTCCATGTTTCACTATTACAGAATTTTTGCTATGGCATTAGAAATCCTCCATTATCTAACTCCAAACACTTTTCCAGAGATATTTCATATTATTACTCCTGTTTTTTTCATTCTACCTTCTAGCCAAAAAGGTCCATTTGGAGTCTTAACTAAGTAATATGTCTTCCATATCTATGCCTTTTCCATGTCTGCCTCTCAAGCTCTTCTCTTCCTTCAAGGATCTGATCAGATGCCACTCTCCCCTTATCCCTCTACCTCTTGCTCGGTTTTTAGTTTTCCATATCTCCCTACCTAGAATTGACTTATCTTTACATGTTGAATTACTCAGGGGCAGCTAAAATCCTTGAGGATAAATACTGTATCATTTTTTTTCAATTGCAAAACAATATTAACTGATGATATTACATTGTAGTCCATAGAGCAATACAGAAGCCGCAGTTTTGTTTTGTGTGTGGTTTTTTTTTGTTTTGTTTTGTTTTGTTTTTGGTGTGAGAGCAGATTTGGTTCACTGAAATTTGAGTTTTGCTAACTCAATGAAGCATAGATATAGATATGGATATGGGTATGGATATGGATACAAATACAGATATGGATGTGGATATATAGATATCAAGATAGATTGATGTGTATGTATATATATAATATATATTATATCTATATGTCTACATTAAATGTCAAGTGTTTTGTTGTTGTTCCTGTTGTTTTGGTTTGAACTTGTGATTTCATTTTTGTAAACAATCCCTTGAGTCATTGAGAGGGTAAGTGATTTGCTTAGGATCTCTCAACCAATTTGTTTCAGAATTGGAATTTGAGTCTATGTCTTTCTGATCCAAGGTTGACTCTTTATCCTCAACCTCATTGTTTTTCCTATCAGCCCTATATCATTTCACAAATATAGCATTTTCATACATATACCCCTCGCAACTCATATGCAGTTGGGAAAAGGGAGAATGGTAGTCCACTTGTGAATAGTCTTCTGATTGGTGGATTAGTCCTTTGATTATTGAAATAGTGTGATGTATTTTTCCACTGATGTGTCAGAATCAAAGTTGATAAACATTCATTAAGCATGTACTACATGCTAGGCACTGTACAAAACTTTGGGAATAAAAAGAAAGGCATAAAACAATTCTTGCTTTCAAGAAGTTTACCATCTAGTGGGGGAAGACAACACATAAAAAGAAGCTGGAAAGGATAAGGGAACTGATGAAATCCTAAAGTCAGGAAGGTAAATGACAGGTGATTTCATCTTGCAAAACAATAAGCTTCTGGACATCATGGAGTCTAAGAAAGGAGTCCAATGGAAATCGATAAGGTGCCCTCCTTGAACAGTGGAGGATAAGCAAGGAGGTTTCCAATGTCCAGTGGTCCTCCCTTTCAAATAAGAGGGAAGGTAGGGGCCCCAGGGTCATGTGGTACTAAGTAAGTGTGAGTTTCAGAGTTGATTGAATCTTGTAGAAAGATGAGTTTCCAGAGATCCCAAAGTTCAGGACAATGGTTAGGAGGGAAATGATGAAATATTAGTACAGTAAGGGTCATGCTGGGACTCTATCAGGAATCTACAGTGTGCAAAATACAATTGAAAGCAAGTCAGAATTAGAATGAAAATGATGCTTGATTTTTCTTTCCTTTTTCCTCTTTTTACAATCCCAAATGTAAATAGAGCATGTCCAAATGAAGGCAAAAATAGCTTTATTTTCAATAAAAAAATATTGAAGAGGTATTTTATAAAATTTTAACCTGCAGCCCAAGTCCTTGCTTTTCTTTTTTCTATTTCTGGATACATGTAAAACTGCCATTGTTTAGAGCCATCATTTTCTGTGATGAAAAATACAAGCAATATCAACGAGAACTTTAGCTCTAGAAGATTGAGAGAGGGCCTGAATTTGAGGTCAGCTTTATATCACATGGGTATCAAAGAAAGTTAAGTTCAGCAAATGTAGAGAATGCTTTGTTGACCACAGTATCATGGATTTAGAGCTAAAAGGGACCTTTGAAGTTCATTGAATACAAAAGCCTAATTTAACAGCTGAAGAAACTGAAGTATAGAAAGGTTAAATTACACGCCCAGGAACATGCAGCTATTAAGTGGGAAAGGTGAGAGTTGATTCTAGGTCTTCCCAAATCCAAGTTCAGTTGACTCTCCTATATAATAATAGATAGCACTTATGTAGCTCTTTAAGGTTTTACAATTTGCTTCACATGGTTACTTCATTTGATCCTCACAACTACCTTGTGAGTTAGGGGCTATTATCATCCCCATTGCACAGACGAGGAAACTGAGGCCAAGAGAGGTTAAGTGAGTTACCCAGAGTCAAACAATTAATAAACAGCAAAGGAGGAATTTAAGCCCAATTCTCTGCCATGATGCCACTCAAGACCTTTATTTTTATGTCAGTATGAAATGCCATGACCTGGCCCCAGACTACGTTTTTGTCAGAACAGTGTCCTGATCCCACTTGGGACTCTTTCTATTCAGTCACTGTTTTCCAATTTTGAATCTTTAATTAAATGTACAACATTCTCACTAATGATTCTAGTAGATTGCATGGTATTTCTCTTCCTGTGCAGAAAAAGCAAACCAATTATACTGAAATGTAGCAAAATATTTTAAAAGAAAAAACAAGTTCAAGGACTATAGGTTTATAATCCTTGTTTCATTAGGAGAGCCTCATCTTGCCTATTTTATTAGTTATCTCTCTTTTGCCCTAGTGTTAAAATTCTAAATTCCAACAAAATGAAAATATACCATACAATTTCTAACCATGAATGTCCCTTTCCTAATTTTTTATCCACTTAAAAAGAGAAATAAATATGACTTTTTTCTAGTCACACATGTTGATTCAGTGGAGAAGCCACTGCATTTGGTATGCCAAAGAAACTGGGTTCAAATCCTGACTCTGCCCCCTTATTATCTAGGTGATCTTGGACAAATTATTTAACTTCATTGAACTTTTTTTTTCTCATCTGTCAATGTGGGAGTTGGAAAAGGTCCCTTCTAGCACTGTCTATGGAACTATAACGGTGCTTTAAACAGACTTACCCAATCAATGATGATGAATAAACTTACTATTGAATGATATTTTGCTGACTTATTTCTCAAAACTTTTATTTGTACAGCTTTGGTATTTTTGGAACTCTGTATATTCCAAGAGATTAGAGATTAGATACAAATCTCTTAGGTCATGGAATCTGTCATTTTAAATCCATTCTGGGTCAGGAAATGGAAGGCATGTTGTCTGACAATCATTTAGTTTTCAATGCTTTTAAAATGCTCACAGCTGTCCAGTTCCTAGTAGATTTGAGAATTTATTAGAAAATGCTTAGCAAGATCTGCAGATTTCTGGAACTTCAGGGCGATAAAATCATAATAGGATACCAAGGAATTAATATGCCCACCTCCTTAATAAAGGCATAGCATAAAATACCATATAGTTGGGATATTGAGTGAACTTGGCACTAGACTATGTGACTAAAATAATAAATATAAGTTGAAGTAGAGTATTCACATTCTATTTCTGAAGTGCATACAATGAGTAAATGTACATTGAGTTTATAGATAGTGACTATAAGACATAAGATGACCCATTCATTTCTCCCTGAGAGGTAGATGCTATTATTACTATGATTGTGCCTATTTTATAGATAAGGAAAATGAGGCAAAACAATTTCAGTGACTTGCTCAAGACCACATAGTTAAGTGTTCACATCCAGATTTAAACTCTGGTCTTCCTCACTCCAGACCCAGAACTCTATCTGCTATGTCACTTTGCTGCCTACAAAGCATTTACTAATCACTGTCTATATGGCTGAAACTGTACTAGGCAAAGAGGATACAAATGCAGTGCTTTCTGAGCACTATAGGCATGAGCTAGTAAATATTTAATACCTAGAATCTCCAAAAAAATATTATGAAAACACTGTTAACTTTATCTGTACTACCAAAACCTTTTCAAGTCTAGAAAATCAGCAAATCAAATAAGTCCTGATTTGTAGCAAATGCTGATTTCTATAGTATAAATGCTCACACTGAAAAGTTAACAATAGCCTTTACCAAACGAATATGATCTGTCTCCAATGCACCCCAGCAACCAAGGGAGTTTGGAAAGTTTTTCTTAAAAGCAATGGGGAGGGGGCAGGTGGTGGTGAAGTGGATAAAGCACCGGCCCTGGATTCAGGAGGACCTGAGTTCAAATTGAGCCTCCGACACTTGACACTTACTAGCTGGGTGACCCTGGACAAGTCCCCTGACCCTAATTGCCCCACAAAAAGAAAAGGCAATGGAGAGCCACTGAAGCTTCTGGAACAATAAAGTGACATGGTCAGATCTATACTTTAGGAATATGAAGTTAGAAATCATGTGGTGGATGAAATGGAGAGAAGAGAAACTAGATACAGGCAAATGATTCAGGAAAATCCCAAGTGCAAGGCCATGGGCCTAGATGAAAGATGATACCAGCCTCCAGAAGACAGGAACCTAGATAGTAAAGAGCCTTCTATTAATACCATATAAGAAACAGTTGAAGGAATTGGGACCAAGAGAAGAGTGGATATAAGAGGGAGAAGATAATGGTTACGAAGGATTTGAAATGTACCATGGCAAAGAGAAAGTAACCTTGTTCTATTGAGACTTAGAATGCAGAACTAGGACAAATAATTGGGAATTACAAAGTAGATTGTATTTTAACATAAATAAAGGGGGAAAATGCTACCTAATGATTAGATTATTCCAAAGTGGAAGCTGCCTCAGAAAATAATGGATTCTACATATTGAAAGTCTTTAAGAAATGACTGGAGACCACTTCCCAAATAAGTTGTAAAGGGACATCTTTTCCATATGTGAATTGGATAAGATAGCTATTGAAGTCCTAGCCAGCTCAGAAATTTTTATGATTATGTAAGTCTATGATGTGAAGAATCGTTCCTTAGATTCCTACTGCTAGACATTTACTCAGAACAATACTATAAGTGGTTGAGAATATAAATATATTTAGGAAGAAGACAGCTTCTTGATAGGTACTATTGGCTTCTTGCTGTGCCCTAAAGGAAACTAGATGGAAAAAAATGAATGTTTCCCTGGGCTTGGAGTTTGGAAGACCTGAGTTCAATGTAGACTCAAACATTTACCCTGGAGAAATTATTAAATCTCTGTTTGACTTATTTTTTTTCAACCATAAAATGAGAAAAATAAGAGCACGTATCTCCTATGAGTTGTGACAATCAAATGAAATATTATTTCTAAAGCACTTAATATAGCACCTAATATATAGTAGGTGCTTAATAAATTATTATTCCTCCTTCCTTCTGTTCTTTTTTCTTCCTTTTTCCTTCCTTCCTTCCTTCTTTTTTTTGGGGGAAGGGGTGGGGCAATGAGGGTTAAGTAACTTGCCCAGGGTCACACAGCTAGTAAGTGTCAAGTGTCTGAGGACACATTTGAACTCAGATGCTCCTGAATCCAGGGTCAGTGCTTTATCCACTATACTGCCTAGCTGCCCCCTTCCTTCCTTCTTTCTTCTTTCTTTTTTCCTTCCTCCTTCCTTCTTTTCTTCCTATTAGTGTATATCTATATACACACACATATCTAATCATATGCATATGTATGTATATGTGTATATTTATATATATATATATATATATATATATATATATATATATATATATACACACACACACCCATATGTATGTGTGTATGCACACACATATTTGTACAAGTCATTAGAGTTGCTTTTCCTCATTCCGGGAAGCTACATTCTCTGGCTCATTCAATTCTTGGCAAGTTGGCAATAATAAACCATGCATGTTAGTCATTTCTGATAGATGTAAGGTGCATTGAAATGACAAAGAAACTGCCTATTTGGATAATGAGCCAGAAGAATTGAAGACTAACTGGAAGGTGAAGGAGGAGGAGGAGAAGGAGGAAGGGGAGGAGGAGGAGGAGAAGGAGGAAGGGGAGGAGGAGGAAGAAGAGGAAGAAAAAGAGGAAGAGGAAGAGGAGTAGGGAGGAGGGAAGAGGGGAGAAGAAGAAGAAGGAGGAGGAGGAGGAGAAGGAGAAGGAGAAGGAGAAGGAGAAGGAGAAGGAGAAGGAGAAGGAGAAGGAGAAGGAGAAGGAGAAGGAGAAGGAGAAGGAGAAGGAGAAGGAGAAGGAGAAGGAGAAGGAGAAGGAGAAGGAGAAGGAGAAGGAGAAGGAGAAGGAGAAGGAGAAGGAGAAGGAGAAGGAGAAGGAGAAGGAGAAGGAGAAGGAGAAGGAGAAGGAGAAGAAACAATGAAACAATGTCTGGTTTACTCTCTTGCTTTTTCTATCCCACATACCCACATAGCAAGGAGTAATCTATCATTAAATACACCTGAGGAAATGGGAGATAGCAACTGCTTTTTCCTCCCATCCCACTACATTTACAAGGATTAAAGTATGCAATCTTTTGCTGTGTCTCCTGCTTGCCTTTCCTATTCTGTTTTCTTTCCTGAGTAGTTGTCCAAACATCATTATTGGGGTGGATGTGTTCAGGATTTAAGGGAAAGTCATGAGTTTTAGATGCTCAGGTGGAATCAATCCAATATTTAGAAATGACTTGTATTGGCGAAGCTTCTGGCTTAACAAGGATTGCTATTAACAGTAGGAGGAATCCAAGTACCTAGCCTGACTTAAATGGTTCCACAGTGAGGTGAGTTTAAATACATTTTCCCAGTAGAATTGTGGGGACCAATTTTTAATTGGGGAGTGTTAGCTAAGCGGCTCGCTGCAATATTGGGGCAGGGAAGGAGACCAGCAGCCTCCCTCAAAACAGAACAGGATTTATTTTAACAAGAACGAACTTAAAAAAAAAAAAAGCACAAACAGGATCAGTAGGATCAAGGGACAGGAAATAAAATGGGGAAAGGGAAAAATATACAACCTCAAAAGATACCACCGCCCAGGAATCAACTGAGAATACGCAGCAGACCTCCAGTCATTCCAGCATCTAGCTAGAATGCCCAATTCTCCTCCCCCAATCCCAGAAAAACCCCACACAGCCCCAGCCAATGGGATGGCTGCTCTGACAGTCACATGACTGCCTTCACTAGGGTTCCAATCATTATAATTTTGCCAGGCCCAGGTAGGAGTCGGCAAGTGGTAATGACGTGAGGTGCCAGTGCCATGGCAACGGCTACAACCAGTGGGTGGAGCACCCTGCGGTTTGCGGAGCCCCAGGCCAGTGTGCGGCAAGGCATAAAAACCTCAAATAACAATTAATTCTTTACAGAATGTAACAGAAGTTAGCCATGAAGTTATTGAATTTTGAATGCTGTTTAATTCATTCTTTTTATTATTTGTGTCTTTCAACATTTTGTTTGTGTGTTGGAAATAAATATCTGTCTAATACCTCATTCATATTACACATTGAATATCTCTTACTATCTCCTCGCACCTCTCCCACCTTGGGGAAAGCCAAATTCTCCACACAAAGGAGTGAGGATATTCGACATGCGACATTCAGAAGTGAACTTGGTGGATTGAATGTTTTGAAGTAATTGTTTTGAATTTGAGTGAATTCTCCTTGAGGATTGAGGTGATAAAGGAAAGAGTGTGTCCCTATGGTAGAGGGTAGGGTAGAGAATACTTCTTTTTATGATATCACCTCAGTAAATATCCTTTTGTAAAAATGTTTTCAAGTAGTTCAGTATTTGATCAGGGCAAAAAAGAAGTAGCTATTAACAATTGTCCTCAACAGTGTCCCAACATTACTCTCCTTGCATCTGCTTTAAGCTAGAAATCGTGGATTTGGGATGATGGTTTTAAAGACTGGCCAGTTATATTTCTGTAGCAAGGTTGGTTGTCTTTGAAAGGGAGAAAGATGATGAGATAGGAGAGACCTCTTCAGGTTGAAGCATTATGGTTGCTGAGGGGCTAGTGTGACTGAATGGCTCATGTGGAATATCTCTGTGATTATTTGTTTAGTATATGTCTTTGTGTATGTCATGGGTGTTAGGCAGTGTTACACAGTGCTTGAAGTCTTGAACTGACAGAACACTGAAGATTTTAAAAGTAATGATTCTACTATTGTGTTATAAGAAATGATAAACAGGTGGATTTCAGAAAAACCTGGAAAGATTTACATAAACTGATTCAGAGTCAAGTGAGCATAGCCAGGAGAACATAGTACACAGTAACAGTAATATGTGATGATCAACTACAAGTGATTTAGCTTTTCTCAGCAATATAATGATGCAAACAATTCCAAAAGATTTATTATGGAAAATGCTATTCACATTCAGAGAAAGAACTGATGGCATCTGAATGCAGATTGAAACACACCATTTACACTTTTTTCATATTTTTCCCTTTTGTTTTAGTTCTTTTCACAGCATGATCACCGAGGAAATATGTTTTGCATGGCTGGACATTTTTAACCTATCTTAGATTGCATGCCCTCTTGGGGAGAAAGGAGGAGACATAGGGAGAGAGAAAAAATTGGAACTCAAAATCTTTTTAAAAAATACATGTTGAGGGGGTAGTTAGGTGGCACAGTGGTTAAAGCACTGGCCTTGGATTCATGCAGAACTGAGTTCAATTCCAGCCTCAGACAATTGACACTTAACTAGTTGTGTGACCCTGGGCAAGTCACTTAACCCTCATTGCCCTGCAAAAACAAAAACAAACAAAAAATACATGTTGAAAATTGCCTTTACATGTAATTGGAAACAAATGAAATACTATTAAATAAAAATTATAAATGAATACAAAGGGGGAAAAAATGATGATTTTATTCCACAAAGTCAATGACACCTAAGTCTTTGAATGTGACCTTCTAAGACATTCCCTACTTTCTCAGGAATGCTTAAGTCAGAGTTTTCTAGACCTGAGCAGACAGATGTTATGAAACTCTAACACTTAAATTTCTCTGTATTCCTTGCAGTGACTAGTTAATCTCTGGGCCTTGGATGTAGGATAGGGAAATAAAAATTAGCTTAGAATGCTATCCCTTCTAAATTCTAAGAGATAAGCAAAATAGTATATCTAAAAAAACCCACAACCACCACCACAACAACAAAACCAAAAATCACTGCTCTTTTCCTTCCCAGTAAATCCCACTTTGGTCTATCTCAACATGAATAACACTTATTCTATATAAAAAGGAAGTATTTCTCATTATTTCTAATATGTGTCTGACATTGTAGATCAAATAATTAAATCACAAAATTTGCATTACAGACTTGATATCCAGGGCTATGCAGAATATGGAAAACTGATATTTCAAAACAACACTTTGCCATATTATTTAATCTGAAAGATTTCAGTAAATATGGTATGCAATGTACCTTGTCACTTTTGGAAGATAACAAAATAAGTCATTAGTAGATGCCTGAACATGATAATAAAAGCATTTAAATGTCTGCTTGATGAGATGATTTTTTTAAAAAATCTAAGTTGTCCCTTTTTGCCTATGGTCAGAGTATAACAGGCAGTCACAGACATAATCACTACTGAGCCCAATACTAATCAGAAGGGAAGTTTTTATCTACTCTTATTTTTCTGACCTAGACCTTAGATTGCAATTAGGCATCCTGTGGTCCTTCATTTCTGAGGTCTGATCCTATTGGTGCCTGAATTAGTTCATCCATCCAATCAGCTTTAACCCTACTTCATTTCAGAACTCCTCAACTCTAACTATCTGTCTATCTAATCCTCACCAGTAGGAAGTATGGGCATATGCCACCATACCTGGCAAGATGAACTTTTTTTTCAATGAAAATTAAATGCAAATGCCTCATGCTCTAGATATGAAATGTCATCATTAACATCATTAACAAAACATTGAATTAAAGAAGGTCCTATTGTTTTTAGCTTGTGCCCTACCTACTGAAAAACCCATGGTGTTCAGAACAGTGGGAAATGGGATAGATCCTCCAAAAATGATCCTTGATACTGGAGTTTGGTTTACTTTAAAAGGCCTCTGAAAAAGAGGGAACCTAACATTAAATTTTATGGATGACAATATACAGTTCCCCAGATGGGGTTTGAGTATACCAGCAAGATCATTTCCAAGCAATGTGCAAAGAGTTATAGAAAATAAGCAACTTGGCAACATAATAGTATACTGATGGGTCCCAGGCTTTATAGTGACTTTAGTATATCAAGTCCAAGGGTTCTTCAAAATGAAAGGCTTTGGTTAAAAAGAAAAAAAGAAAAGAATCACATGACCATCTTCTGAAGGGCAAAGGAAATCAAATTATGCTTTTAAATTTGTATCTCCTGGAAATTTCCCTGTATGCCCTTCACTTTCAAATGCAACAAAATAATTTTTTTGGAAATGAAACCTTTTTTTAGAAAAATATCATATTTACCTGTTTCATAATTCCTATTTATATTTTATATCAAGTTGAGATTAATTTATATAGTTGTGGAAAAATTTGGTCCCCCACTCAAAAAAATGTAACTTGTTAGAGAAAAGCTTCCTTGAATTATTCTCAATATTTACTTCATGCAAAAAGTCTACTTCAAAATACATTTCCATCATTTAATATGGAATAAAGTGAATTCATTCTATTACTGAAATGTGAAGAGAAAAACTGAAAACTCAAAAAACATCATCATATCTCCTAAACTTTTTGGAACCAAGATGGTAGAAGAGAGGCTTTGACTCCTACAAGCTCCCAATAAACCTGTCCACTCACTCCCAAATAATGTCATAAAAATTAAAACCCAGAGCAACCTAACTCACATAAGAACAGAGTGAAACTATTTTCCAGCCAAAGACGGCAACTGGGATCACCTGCTGATCAGGCTGAGAGAGGAGCTCCACATGCAGTCCAGACCCAACCAGGAACAGACTGCACCTCCAGCACCTCTGAGTCTTCAGGGCCAGTGGCTTCTTCCAAAGCTTAGCTTGAGAACTGGTGAAGGGGTTCAGTGGTTGGCTGGGGTGAAGTGGTTGTGGCCTCTGCTGGAGTTGGGGCAAAGAGTCCTGGTTCTGAACCAGTGGGCTGAATCGACTGGTGGTAGGTAGCCCAGTGGGGGAAGGACACAGGCATGCCAAGTTTCTGACTATAGAGAATCATATTTCAGTCAGACATCTGCTTCCAGGTTGAGATGAGTAGGAAAAGAAAATACTGACTATAGAAAGCTTTTGGGGTGGCAAAGTAGACCAGAATACACCCTCAGAAGAAGATAATAACAAAATCTAAGCTCCAACATCCAAAGCTTCCAAGAAAAATATGAATTAGTCTCGGGCCATGGAAGTGCTCAAAAGGAACTTTGAAGAGAAAGTAGGAGAGATAGAAGGAAGATTTTAGAGAGAAGGAAGAAAGAATGAAAAGGGAAATGAGAGCAATGCAGGAGAGACATGAGAAAAAAGTCCACACCTTGAAAAGTAAAATGGGAAAGGAGATAAAAAAGCTCTCTGAAGAAAGTAATTTCCTAAGATTTAGGATTGAACAAATAGAAGCTAATGACTTTATGAGAAACCAAGAAATAGTAAAGTAAATCCAATTTAATAAAAAATAGATGGCAATATGAAATATCTCTTTGGAAAAACAGCTGACCTGGAAAACAGATCCAGAAGAGACATTTTGAAAATTATTGAACTACCTGAAAACCATGAACAAAATAAGAGTTTAGATATCATCTTCCAAGAAATTATCAGGGAATATTGCCCTGATATTCTAGAAGCAGAAGGTAATATAGAAATTGAAAGAATCCACCAATCACCTCCTGAAAGAGATCCCAAACAGAAAACTTCCAGTAATATTATAGCCAAATTCCAGAGCTCCCAGGTCAAGGAGGAAATATTGGAAGCAGCTAGAAAAAAGGAATTCAAATACTGTGGAGCTACAGTAAGGATAACACAAGATCTAGCAATATCTACATTAAAGGACCAGAGGACATGGAATATGATATTTCAGAGGGCAAAGGAACTGGGACTATAGCCCAAAATTACCTACCCAGCAAAACTGTATATAATCTTTCTGGTGGGGGGGGGGATGGAACTTCAATGAAAAAGAGGACTTTAAGGCATTTGTGATGAAAAGACCTGAACTGAATGGCAAATTTGACTTTCAAATGCAAGACCCTAGAGAAGCACAAAAAGGTAAATAGGAAAAAGAAATCATGAGGGATATTAAAAGATTAAACTGTTTACATTTCTACATGGGAAGATAATACTTATAACTCATAAAATCTTTCTCAGTATTAGGACAGCTGAAAGGAATACACTTAGACAGAGGACACAGGTGTGAAGTGAATAAGAAGGGATGATATTGGTAAAGCATTTATTTTTTGTTTATCCTTGTTTTTTTGTGGGACAAGCAGGGTGGAGTGGCTTATGTCTGTGGGAGGATTTGGGCTCAGGCCCTCCTGGGTCCAGAGCTGGTTCTCTGTCTTCTGTGTCATCTACTTGACCCAGGATAACATCTTCAAAATAAAGTTAAGGGGTAAGGGGAATGCATTGGAAGAAAGGGAAAGGGAGAGGTGTAATGGGGGAAAGTAGTTCATATAAAAGAAACAAGAAAAAACTTATACAGTGCGCGGGAAGATGGGGAAGGAGCAGGGGAATGAGTGAACCTTACTCTCATCAGAATTGGCTCAAAGAGGGAATAACATACACACTCAAGTGGGTATAGTAATATATTGTGCCCTGAGAGAAAGTGAGAGGGGAAGGAGATAAGGGTTGGGGGTGAGGAGGCTAAGTAAGGAAGGGTAGATTGGGGGAGGGCAAAAAACTTTTGAGGGGGGAGAGGATGAAGGAAGAGAGAAAATAGAATAAATATCAAGGGGAGGGAATAAGATGGAGGGTAATACAGTTAGCAATAGTAACTGTGAAAGAAATGATGGGCAGGATGATATCAGAAGGATGTATGAAAAATGAAAACTATCAAGAGAGAAAGAACTGATAGTATTTGAATACATATTGAAATATAATTTTGTTAGCTTCTCTTTCTAAAGGTATTTTGTCTATTTTCTTTCACAAACTGACTAATGAGAAGATGTTTTTCATAACTGCATATATATGACATATTTAATTGCTGTATTTCATTGGGAGGGACGAGGAGGGAAGGAGGAAGAAAATTTAGAAAACAAAGTTTTAAAAAATCAATGTGAAAAGTAATGATGAGCAGGAGGAGTTCAGAAAAACCTGGAAGGAATTACATGAACTGATGCCGACTGAGAAGAGCAGAAACAAGAGAACATTGTATACAGTAACAGCAACATTGTGTGGTGAACAATGGTGATAGACTTGGTTCTTTTTAGCAATGCAGTAGTCCAAAACAATTTCAAAGAACTTCATGATAGAAAATGTTCTCAACATCCAGAAAAAGAACTGTGGTTTATGAATGGAGATTGAACCATACTGTTTCTACTTTTGGGCTGTTTTTTTCCTTCTTTGTTGAGGTTTGCCCCTTGTACTCTGACTCTTCTTTCACAATATGACTAAGGAAGAAATATGTTTAATGTGGTTGTACATATTTAACCTATATTAGATTGCTTTCTGTCTTGGGGAGGAAGGAAGGAAAAAAGGGAGGGTGGGAGGAAAACTTGGAACTAAAAATCCTATGAAAACAAATGTTGAAAACTATCCTTATACATAACTGGCAAATAACAAAATGCTGAACTATCAAAAAAGAAAAAAAATAAAAAGCAAACTTTTAGTTTGAAATAATTTGAATTTAACATTTAACAAAATAGTTTGAATATTTGCATATTATTTTAATGTTCCAGTTGACTTTGCATGTTTAAAGAAGCCTTAATGATAAGTTGTCATTGTAAAGACATTTAACAATTATGTGGAAAAAAATCTGTGGCTTAAATGAATGTTAAATGTTTTGAAAATAGCTTGATTTAGGCAGTTAAGTCATTTAGAATTTACTAAGTTCTTACTATGTGTTAGGCATTCTGTTAAGAAAACCAACAAACCATATTTCTTGGATCATTAATAATCAGTCCTCAATAATTATTCTGGACACCTAATACATCACTTCTTCCTCAAGTACTGAGATGCTCAGTGGATCCATGATAACAACCTTCAGTGTTATATTCCATTCTATATTCATTCCTTTTCATCCTATGTCATTCTTTTTTTTTTTTTTTTGCGGGGCAATGGGGGTTAAGTGACTTGCCCAGGGTCACACAGCTAGTAAGTGTCAAGTGTCTGAGGCCGGATTTGAACTCAGGTACTCCTGAATCCAGGGCCGGTGCTTTATCCACTGGGCGACCTAGCCGCCCCATCCTATGTCATTCTTATCCATATCTTCCTGTAAATGCTCCACAGAAAATACACCCAAATCTCTGGGATCCTTCCCCTAGAGTTCTTAACATTACATAACTATATACGGGGCATCCAAATTACCCATCTAACATCTAATCTTCTACTATAATTTAATCATGCAAATGTAGGTTTGCTTAGCCTAGAACAAAGCTTCTTAAACTTTGAGCCATGACCCCACATGGGGTCATATAACTGAATAGTGGAGGTGGCAAAATTTTTGACAACCATAAAAGGTTATGCATACCTAATTTATATACCTATTTACCTGGGTTGGTGTAAAAATTTCTAAGGTTAAAAGAGGTCACTAGTGGAAAAAGTTTAAGTAGACCTGATCTGGAATGCCTAAGATTTTTCTGAGCTCATAGTACTTCATGATTCACTGCCAGAGTATTACCAAGTGAATAGTTTTTGTTGTTGTTGTTTTTTAAAGAAATAGTTTGTTTTTGTTTTTGTTTTGTTTTGTTTTTTGTAGCACGAAGATGAGTAATTATGGAGGGAAATGGTGTTGTTATTAAAGGGACATTTCAATGAAGTATTGTAATATACTGAGTCAGAAACAATAAATTCCAATAGTATAAAATAACATATTCCCTCGGGGGGAAAAACTAAGTTAAAATTGGTAATGTCTACCCTGTATAATTATTTTAAGACACTTATGTAAACTTTCAAATAACATTAGTATTCATTGTCATGTCATTTCTTCATTTATGGAGGAATTTTGTTTCTGGCCATATCCAATTCCTTTCAGTGACAGTTGTGTCTACTAAGAGTAATGCCAGTGTGCCAAGAATAGTCCAGCTGTATCTTTGAGCTGTCAAGTAACTGATTTGGAGGATTTGTTTCCATAGAGTTGCGTGCATTAGCTATACATTTTCCATATTTTGCAGAATTAGAAAACAAATTCAGAGATCTTGATATTCATAAGTTACTTTAAAAAATCTCTCTAGTTATGATATGAAGTGCACTAAAATAGTGCATTAGCATACATATCTGGAGCAGGCATTGTGGGTGATCAAAGTCAGTCCATGACCTGAATTGGAGGAAAAAGCTATCTAGATGGTACTTGGGAAGATGCAAAGTGCTTTCGATTATCCTGACACCACAATTTCAATTATGCCTGGCACCAAAAATTGGCATAGACATATTCTTAGTTTAATGCATCCATAAATCTATGATGTTATCAACAGATGAACTTCCTTCAATGAATAGCATAACCCATCCATGTCTGCACATTCTGTGTGTCTCTCATGTATTCTCACAATTTCAATGAGTAGCTGGAAAGAGAATGAATCCTATCTCATATTAGCTCAGATACACACAGTCCATTTTGTACTGCATATGTTTCTTTTCCTTTTCCTGAGTGCAATCTAACTTTCTTCCTCATATGAAGCAGACAATTCCACAATAACAGATTTATGTTCATTACAGTGATGATGAGAAAATGGAATAAGATGCTTAGATGGAGATTAAGAAGAGAAGAAGTTGAACTAGGGGAAGAAAAAATGGGCCTTGGGGATTCACATTCCCATAACTACAAAATGTCTCTTCCTTCAACTCACTCAAACTTGATAAAATCCACTTTGTAGCTTCCATTTTCTTTATGCAGCTATCACATAAAGCAACTACAGTATGACTCAGGTCTTTTAAAAAAATCATCCCTGTGGGGTAGTTTGTTTTCCCTTCCTAACAAGTCATCCATAAAAACTTCTAGTGGGAACAAGAAAACAAACGAGTGTTGCTCCTGCCACTTAAGTTAACACTAAGGAAATATTGAATTCAGTTGAGGAGAATATCAAAATTTGCTGACAAATGAGGCAAATATTGACTGACTCAAATCCAAAGTCAATATTCACCTTGAGGGACAATATATCTTATGCTTTCCCTAAACAAGTAATCGATACAACATATGCATGCAACTCCCATAGATGTGTGACCATATTATTTGCATTTGATTAAAAACCATTGGCAAACATTCTGCCAATTTCCACCTGGGGGTCTCTCTGTTCTTTGATATCAGAGATGATTTTATGTAGTCAATTTTAATTTGAAACTATGGTCATTACAAACATTCCCATTTGAACTCTCCACAACTCTAAATACTTAGTGACTTTCACTCTGAAGAAAATAGCAGGTCATGTTTAGCTCTGAGGATCTAAGGCTATGGACTTTATTTGACCAGCATGTTTCCCAAGTCATAACGGCTTCAGTTTCAGACGGAATTGAAGGGAAAATGTCTCAGACATAGAATTAATGTAGTAGATTAGACACAAACATTTGACACAGAAGAAGTTAGGCGCACCAACTGCATATCCTAAAGTTACTATTTGCTAAATACCAGAGTTGCAAATACAGTGATGATTGCCATTTTATCAAGCTCTGAAAAAAGAAAATTAGGCAATGATTTTGTAGACCACATCATTTTAAAAAACAGACCTAGAACTGAAAAGAAGCTTAGAGGTAATCTAACACAACTCCTTCAAATTACATGTAAGGAAACTGAGACTAAGAAAGGTTAAGTGATTTTCCCAGGGTGACAGAGATTATAAATGACAGTGATTCTGTGATTTTGAGTGCTAGTATATCCATTTTCCAAGTGATGAAATTGAAGTTTGGAGTATTTGAATGATTCCGTGGCTACACAGAGTAAGTGATGCAGTCAAAAATCTGTCAGGGTTTCTGACTCCATAATCAAAGTTCTTTGCACTCTGACTATTAAGTATTCCAGGGGTACTGGAAAGAGTTATTGAGTAAGAGCATGGAATGTCTTTTATTGAAAGAATAAGCAATTTTTTGGTTTGATTTTTAGTTCTTATTGTGGTTGGTATTGTTCCCCAGAATGTTTTAATGCAGTTTTGCTGGAGATATGAGAATGGACCAAATGACATTTTGAAATTCCTTCTCTGATTCAGAAATATAGAGATGGACAAATGTGCATTTGTATGCATGTGTGCTCAGTTGGAGAAGGATTTATACTCCAGATATACAGGGACTTAACAGCTAGGAGTTTGGCATAGATGGAGAAACTTAATTTTTTTGGCAAATATATACAACAAATGTTCAAAAGACACAACTATAGCTTGGTTTGTACCTCCCTCATGCTGAATGCCCCTCCATAAACATCACTTTGGAAGATATACAGCTGTTTCCAAAATGTTGCCATTTACTTCATTTTTTCTCCTGTTGTACCAAGGAGGAAAGGACTAATGTCTTTTCTTTCTTCACTTATTTAATTAATTTATTCACTCACTCATGCATCTACTTATTTATTTATTCATTCATTCATTCACTCATTCTTATTTATTTGTTTCTGTGCATCAATTTATTTACTTGTTTTTAGGTTCATCTATTTATTGTTTATGCATTCATTTCTTGATTCATTAATTCATTTATTTATTTGTTTATTCATTCATTTAATTATCCATTCATTTATCCATTCATTGATTTAAAGTCACATGATTTAAATAAACATAGACACATGTATGTATGCACTGATATATGTATGTATATGGATTCTCTGATGTCAATTTTGTTTTGGGGTAGTTGGTGGCAGTGGTGATTTAACTGAAGCCAGGATTTCATTGCTATAGGGCAGAGGCCCTAATCTTTATTTTGATGTTTCATTGTTTTACTCATGAAGCTTATGGACCCCCCCTTCCCTTAGGAAAAATGTTTTAAATGATAAAATAATATAGATGGGTCATTAGCTAACATTGATATATTCTTTACCATGTGCCAAGGACTGTGCTAAGCACAACACAAATAATTTTCTCATTTTTTCCTTACAACAACTCTGGGAGTTGGTGCCATTATTTATCCCTATTTTCCAATTGATGGAATTGAGGCAAACAGAGGTTAAGTGACTTTCCCAGTGTTATACAACTGATTATGGTTTGAGGCCAAATATGAACCCAGGCCTTCCTGACTCTAGGTCCAGGGTTCTCTCTACATTATAGTGCCACCTAGGCAGGAACTAGTCTAACAGATGGATTCATTGCTTTTCTTTATGTTTTTTTTTATTTAAATTTTTTTTCATTGTTTTTCAATAATGGTGGTAAGATAGAATGATAGAACAGTAGATAGAATGATAGAACAATAGAACAATAGAAAATAGATGATAGATAGATAGATAGATAGATAGATAGATAGATAGATAGATAGATAGATATGAAGAATATCAGCAGAAAATGATTATACACATATTCGGGACTAGTTACTATCTAAGAAGTAACCTTGTTCCTACAATCTTTAATTAAATTTTCATGCTTATTATTGAATCTAAGTATATATGCTCTGTTTTATGCAACCCCCCAATATATAATTGTTGAACAATTCAACCGTATTTTGTGTTTTTGTTTGTAAAGTGAAGTAAAAGTTGCCAAAATTATAAATGGCAAAATCAAAACCAAGAGTGCAATTGTGGAACACTTCAACAGCATGTTTACATATTGAGAAGTCACAATGGATTTTGATGCTGCAGGCAATGCACTGTGTGCTTTACCTTCCTGGCAGGAAGGCAGTTCCAAGCTTAGCAACATCATGTCCCTGGGCAATGGAAGCCTAACAAAGCCTGCATGCTGATATTGAGAAATAATGAGAATAGATGATGTTGTCTTTATGTAGACTGGAAGTTTTCTCCCCCAGGTTTTTAGCACAACTGGAGTTCAGGTTAAATAATAATCTTGAATTATATCATATGACTTTAGGTCATCACTAAAGAAGTTTGTCCATTGAAACAGGCCTGTTTGGGGGGAAATTTAATGCTAGATCCAATTATTTTTCCTTGAATTTTCCTCCAAATTCTCAAAAGGACCATTTCTTACTGTCAGAGCTGTATTCTGCTCCCTTTCTTTTCACATTTATAAAGCACTTATGCCTCCAAAGTGCATTCTATTCTTTATTGATCAATACAACTTTGGGGAGTTGGTATTGAAATTAGCCTGTTTCTCTTTTACAGATGAGCTAACTGAAGTATAAAGAGGTTATGGGACCTGCCCAAGGTCATAGGAACATTGGCTTAGAATCCAAACCTCCTTAATTTTTAAATAAGGAGGCTGTGGACCAGAGAAGTTAGGTAACATGCTGAGGTTGCAACACTGAGTATTTGAATGGCAGGTTTCTGGTTTTCAAGTCTGTGTTCCTTCTGTTGAATCAGGCTGCCTTTCACCACATAGATGACAGAATGAAGACTTGAAGACAGATTGTCTGAAACTCAGACCACAGAAAATTATAGTGCTGGGCACTCCTATGTGTGGCAAGCTGGTGGTACACATGTTTTCAACATAACTCCTCCACTGTAGCAACCTTGAAACACGAGGAATTTTGCACCTACAATAAGAAAAAAAGGTGGCAAGAAGAGAAGACAGAAACATTTCCCCACAACATAAAGCTTTCTGAAATAATACTGGAGGGCTAAGCTACAAAAATCTCCCACTCACCCTAACCACCCTTGGATCTCTCAGATGCCATGCATAGCAATTAATTACAACTTGACCACCTGGACATTTCATGATTCCGATGTGATAAACTCCATCATGTTCCTGAAATGGCTCAATTCTTTCCGCCTCCATTCCCCTGTAATACGTGAAGAATACTGATGCTAGAAAGAGGGTGTAACTTTAAGGGGTGGAGAGAAATTCCCAGAAGTAAAAACATGGATAGAGAGTAAGAAGCTTCCATGTCCAAGGGAAAGGGACCTATAAACTTAGATGTTGTCAGTTGTATTTCAGGAAGAAACAGCAATTCTGAACAGATCTGTAGCTCCAAATTCAAAGAGACTGAGGGATCCCATTCCCAAGGAATGTGGGCAGGAGAAAATTTGTGATCCAACACAGTGGAAGAGGGTGGAGCAACTAACTCTCATTAGCTTTAAAGAGTCTATTATGAGGACCAGTTAGGTAGTGCTAACCTTGAAGTCAGGAAGACCTCAGTCCAAATCGAAGCTCAGAGACTAGCTGTGATGCTGGGCAATCACTTTAGCCCCAATTGCACCAAAAAAAAGTGTTTATTGTGAAAATTTCAATGTGAGCCTGTACACCTCAGCAGTTGCTACACATATCAGGGTTTGATTTTTTTTTTTGGCAGGGGGAGTTAATTGTTCCAAAATAAGAAAGTATTAATAGCACATATTAAAGAAAAAAAATGTATGTATACCTTCACACCCCATAATAAGTTCAGTTGTAGAATATTTAACAACATACCACATGTATTGCTCTATAAACAATGCTTGAGCTCATCAAGAGTATAGTTAAAGATTTAAGGAATTAAGATATCACTATACCAGGGGCCAATAACAACAGCAGCAAAAACAACAATAATAATTAATAACAATAATAAACATTTATATATAATACTTTAACATTTGCAAAGTGGTTTAGAGTCATTTCGTTTGAACCATACAATACTCCTAAGCTAAACAGTGAGGACAGAAGACTAGAATAGAAAGAAAAAACAAAAGGACAAAAAAGCCAAGAGTGAGGGCAGCTAGGTGGTGCATTGGATAGAGCAAGGGCCCTAGAATCAGGAATACCTGAGTTCAAATCCAGGCTCAGACACTTGACATTTACTAGCTGTGTGACCCTGGGCAAGTCACTTTACCCCAGTTGCCTCACTTAAAATTTTTAAAAAAGCCAAGAGAGAAAGGCTTAGTATAGATTCACTTCCCATGCAGGTAAAGTAACAGTGGGATGCTTAAGGAAAGAAAGAAAAATGAGCAAGTATTCCAGAAAAGTGTGCAATACAATGAATGAATATTATGCTTTAAAGGAAACTGAAATAAAAGTAAATAATAATAACAACAATAATAAAGCAAGGAAAGGAAATGTAAATTTTCCAGAAATAATAAAACTATAACAAGAATCGTCAGAGTGGTTCAAAAGAAAAAGCAAATTTAGATGAAATTCGATTGGAAGTTAGACTATGAATCAGAGCTATCAGAGAAAAAATAAACAAATGATAGAGTAAGAAACTTGACAGATAATCACCTGAAAATAGTAGTGGTCCTGAAAAAGAAAAAAGAAATTTTTGAATCTCTAAAATAAAGAAATATAATAAAATGTGTGCAGAGAGAGGCAAAATTTGGCCTAAGCAAAACAAAAGACAAACTTGAAAGAATTAGTGAAATTTATACTAGCCAAAGTTTCTGATTCTGAAGATAGAATGCATAGGGACAATTTATCATCAGTAACCTGGAAAAAAAATGACAAATTTAAATTCCTGAGCATTCATTTCAGGCTATAATACAGGCAAATTATTAGAAGGTTTGGAAAAACATGGCAAAGTACTTACTGAGTGATCACACAGATGAATAAAAATGAAAATCTCATCCTTAAAACTTAAATGAATAATTATATTTCAGAATACCAGTGCCAAACAACAAATTGTGTAAATAGTTAAGAAAAGAGTTTTTATTCTTCATCTTTAAGAAATAAGAAAAGATATTAGGATATAATATTCCCCCAAAAAAAGGTGAGGAAATATCCCAAAATGAGATCTTATGAAGCTGAGACTAATCATTTGAAATACCTTCAACAATAAAATACAAGAATTTGAGTTAGTACTTCAAAAGAAATAAGAAAAGAAGATAGTATTTTACTTGCAATCACTCAAGAAAAGATAATAAAATCAATTATTACATGCTTCTAGGGCAAGACAAAGTTATGGTAAAAATAAAGTTGAGATTAATATTGTTTTTAAAGAACAAAGAGGTGATTGCTTCAGTAATATATATACTAAAATTGGAATGATACCGAGATTAGTATGGCTCCTGCTCAGGGATGAAACACAAATTCCTGAAGTGTCCCATTTTTTGAGTCTTAGTCTCATTTGAATTTGCTCAAAGAGGGAATAACAAGCACACTCAGGAAATTAAATGGGGATAAGAAAAGTGGAGAGGTGATAGAAAGGAGGGCAGATTGGGGGAGGTAAAAATCAGAAACAAAACACTTTTGAGAATGGACAGGGTGAAAGGAGAGAGAAAGTAGAATAAATGGGTAAATTAGTAAGTAGAGAAATATGTTGTTAGGAAATATTATTGTGGTAAAAATTACAGTAAATTTCTCTGATAAAAACCTCATTTCTCAAATATATAGAAAACTGAGTTAAATTTATAGAAATAAGACCCATTCCTCAATTGATAAATGGTCAAAAGATATGAACAGGTAGTTTCCTGATGAAGTAATCAAAGCTATCTATAATCTAATGAAAAATGTTCTAAATCATTATTGATTAGAGAAACACAAATTAAAACAACTGTGAGCTACCATCCCACATGTATCAGATTGCCTACTATGACAACTGTTGATGGGGATATGGGAAAATCAAGACAATAATGCACTGTTGGTAAAGTTGTATACTGGTTCAATCATTCTGTAGAGCAATTTCTAACTATGTCCAAAGCACTATAAAAATCATGTATATTTTTTGACCAAGCAATACCACTATGAGGTCTGTATTCCAAAAACATAAGCCAAGAGGAAAAGGGCCTATATGTACAAAAATATTTATAGCTGCTCTTTTTGTGGTGGCAAAGAATTGGAAATTGAGGAGATGTCCGTCATTTGGGGAATGGCTGAACAAGCTGTTGTATATAATTGTGAGGAACACTATTGTGGTATAAGAAATGACCAGCAAGATAATCTCAGAAAAACCTGGAAAGACTTACATGAACTGATGCAAAGTAAAATGAGCAGAATCAGGACAACATTATACAGAGTGTAACGGCAGTGTAACAGCAATATCATATGATTGGCTGTGAATAACTTAGCTATTCTCAGCATTATAACGATCCAAGACAATTCTGAAGGACTTGTGTTGAAAGGTGCTGTCCATTTTTAAAGAAAGAACTGTTGGAGTTTGAATGTAGATCAAAGCACATTTTTCTTAGTTTTTTTGTCTGTTTTCTTTCACAGCATGATTTACATGGAAATGTGTTTTCTTGACTATATACATATCTCAAATTGCTTGCCTTCTCAGTGAGGGGAGAAGGGTAGAGAGGGAGAGAATTTGGAATTCAAAAAAAACATAATTGTTTTAGCATATAATTGGGAGCAAAATAAATATTTTTAAAACAAGAAAAATGATCTGTGTGACAGACTGCAACAGAATTTTAAACATTCTGGAAATGAATAAAATAGCACATTGGTTAAAGTTTTGGACTTAGACTTGGAAAGATCTGAATTCAAATGTCGCCTCAGATATATTTACAAACTTTATTACCCTAGAAAAATCATTTAATCTCCCACAGCCATAAGCTGTAAAATAAGAAAGCTATAAAATAAGAAAATTGGATTTGATCACCTCGTACATCCCTTCAAACTCTAAATCTTTGATGCTCTGAAAGGAAAAATAATTGAATTAATATCCTGTGAAATAAATTCCATGTTCACTTTAATTAAATCAATATTTTGTTTTGGGTTTTGCTTTTTGTGTTTTTGGAGGATGATAAAGAAAAAAATGCTTGAATAGGGATAGAAAAAACAAGAGAATAACAAAGCTAGAGACATATTTTCACCAAGTCTGGATATAAGCAGAAAAGAAATAAAAATGTCTTTAGAATCTTGGTAAGGATGCATTACAAAAGGATAGCAACATACAACATAAGAGAGAAAGGAACAGTATGGCAAGAAGTAGACATTGACCTCAGCCAGAAGGGAAAGGGAAGGTTCCTATTGAAACGCATTCCGTTGGTGAGGAAAGGAAGTGCTTGGAGCCATAGTTGCCTCATAACTGTATTTCTTGGGGGAAAATAGGGAGGGAAGGTTTAAGAGATCAGCTTCTCTGAGCAAAAGTTAGATTCAATTTATTCATTTAATAAATGTGTATTAAGGATCTATTATATGCTGGTGCTGTGCTAGGGGATGGGAATAAAAAAAAAAAGAAGCAAAAGACAATCCCTGCCCTCAAGGCACTTACAGCTTAATGGAAGACAACATGCAAATAAAATATAATCAAAGCAATAAAAGATAGATTAAAAATAACTAGAAGAGAGAAAATATTAGATTAAGAGAGGTTGGGGAAAGTTTCCTATAGGTGAAATTGTAGTTGCAACTTAAAGGAAGACAGAGAAGTATTGCATCACTCCCCAGAAGAAAAGGTATATGACCCTCCACCTGGGCAAAATGTTCTGTAGGCCCTTGCCTGGCATCCTAAAAGTCACAGAACTAGAAGAAGTTGGACAATGCTGAACCAAAATCCCACAAATTGTTTCAGGTCTTGATGTTCAAGGCTCAGCTTCCATGTATAATAGTTGTTTTTACCACCTGTTTATTTCTTCTGCTAATATGCACTCCGTATTAGGCATTACTTTTGTGTGCAGAAAATAAATACCTTCCCCTCTGTTTGGTTTACATTGTACATAGTGTATCATTTTAAGTAAAAGGCTACTCTTCCTTTTGGAGATAATCCTGGATATGAGCCCAAACTAAGTTTTAAGTAAATTTTCCCTTGGGTCCTGGGGTGAGGGCATAAAATGACAAAGAGAGCGCAAAAAAAATTTTAAAAAAAGGAATTTGAGATGACCAGATTCCCTAAAGGTAACTGCTATCACTGGGGATAGAGTATGAGGCCTGGAGCCAGGAAAACTTGAGTTCAAATGCTGACTTACACACTTACTAGTTGTGTGACCAAAAGCAAATTACTGGGCGGCTAGGTGGCGCAGTGGATAAAGCACCAGCCCTGGATTCAGGAGTACCTGAGTTCAAATCCGGCCTCAGACACTCACTAGCTGTGTGACCCTGGGCAAGTCACTTAACCCTTATTGCCCTGCAAAAAAACCAAAAAGACCAAAAAAAAAAAAAGCAAATTACTTAACTTCTGTTTCAGTTCTCTCAACCCTAAAATAGGGTTAATAACAATGCATATATAAAAGGAAAAAACAAAATGAAAAAATAATAATAATAATAATAACCTATACTCCAGGGTTGTTGTGAGACTCAAATGAGAAGATTATTATAAAAAGTGCTTAACACAGTGCCTAAACATAATAGGCAACATATAAATGACTATTCCTTTTCCTTTCCTTTTCCCTAGGATTGAAACTTGTCCAGACTATGCATGCGAGTCCAGAGAAAAGAGGCGCTTTAGGAGTAACAGAAAAGATAGAGTGTCCCTACCACTAGGGCCCAACAGTGGGTCCTATTATCTATATATAATATGGGTACATATATATATATATATATATATATATATATATGTATATGCATATGCATGTGTATATATGTGTGTATAAATACCAACAGTGCTTGTAATTCATTCATATACTCCAATAGTGGTTATAATTTCATATATATATATATATATATATATATATGAAATAATAACTATTGTTATAATTATGTATATATTAATTATAATTACTATTGGTGGTTATATATACATTGGTTATAGATATAGATATATAATTTATATACATACAAAACCACCAACAGTACTTATAATTTATACATTATATATGTTATATCTATAGATATAGATATTATATATATAACCACCAACAGTATAGAGAGATGATAGATGATAGATAGAGAATATAGAGATACAGATAGATGTAGATGTAGATATACACACATGAATTGGAGATAGCTACAGGTATGTGTATATGTATATATATATACATTTATATGTGTATATGCGCACATATATACATGCACATGCATATACACATACATATCTCCAATTCATATAGAGAGAGACACACACATATATAGACATATATATAAAGCCAATTCATATATGTAATACCAACAGTAGTTATAATTAATAAATTATAACCATTGTGTTTTTACATATTGTGGTAAAATTATTAGAATTTGGCTGACTCATTTGGGAGGGGCCATACCTGGCCGTCCTTGAAGTTACGTATGCTACTGAGGTCAGAAAGAGAAACCTCTCTCCTTAGGCAGTTTTTGAAGGACCTCCTCTTTTGGGGGAGGAAAATTAGATGCTCAGAGAGGGGAGTCTAAGCCTCTTCTGGAGTGATTCTTCTTTCCAGTGGCACAAGCTGCAGCAGGAGGTGGTGAGTCAACATATGAGCCCTGCTCTTTTGAATTAGCTGAACCGGAAGTGAGTTTGGGAATTGTATAGACTTAGGGTAGAGCTAGGAGGATTATCTGTATTTTTTTTCCCCTATTCCTTTATCTTTGATTTTTATTAATTTCACCTTTGCTGTTTATTTTATTCCCATTAATAATACCTGATTCATTCGTGGAAAAGAGGCTGTCAGGCTCCTTTTTTATTGGCCTGGGAGAAATATCTAAAAAGGCAGTTTCAGAGGGGAGGGAGCTTTGGACCTAGAGGTCCCTCATTATTTCTGGGACCCCAATATTATGGGGAGCCACTCAATTAACTCTCCATATATTAAATTTGGCCCTCATATTTTATATATATATATATATATATATATATATATATATATATAATACATTTATTTATATGTAATACACACAGATATAATACATATGTAATACATACACACATGTGTAATACACACATGTGTAATATATACATGCATGCATATACAACCCCCCCACACACACATATATATATAAATCACCACAGTGAGGTTTTGTTTTGTTTTCAAAAAAAATTAGGTGGTCAAACCACTTGCTTAGAAATCTAAGACACTACCTTAGGATACTACCTGGAACATATTAGGATATTTTTATTAAGTGTTAATGTATTGACTGACAGTATTAGATATTTAGAATACCAGGTATTCCTGTTCAATCATAAGATCAAAAACCTTAGAAAGAAAAATAAAAGAGAATTTGAGGAAAATATCCACCAATGATCTATGAAATTAAATTATCTATAGTGTACTCATTAATATTATATTTTTTTCAAAAAAATCTCTTTTTTCAAAAAAATGGCACTCCTCAAATATAAAATTCTTCTTTCCTAATATTTTTCCTCTCCTGACTTTCCATTCCTGTTGGTATGATATTCACCATTGGTCCAGTGATTTCAATACTCTACTTTTCTCTCCTTTATTATCCTTTTCTTACCTCAGAAATCACTTACCTGTATGGGTTAAATTAAAATTTATATTGGCAGATCTTAGTCCATTTTCACCTCTTTTATGTACTTAATCTAAATGTAACATGCGAAAATCTCTGAATCTAGATTCAGAAAACTTAGTTTCAAATCCCACATCTGATAAATGTGTGAACTTCCTTGGGGCTCAATTTTCTAGCCTGTAGAATGGAAGGGGTTGAATTCCATGGCTTTGAAGGCCCTTCACAGTTCAGATCAGTGATACTGATGACCAAGTCCATTGACCTTTTCTCATGGTTACTTCTCCATGACAGTAATTTTTACCATTCAATTCTCCCTTTCTTCTTGATACCCTTTCTTCCTTTGAATTCCACAACACTTTGTCCTGGTTTTCCTTCCTCTTTGCCTCTTCCTCCTCTACTTATTTTGCTCAATCTTCTTCAACTTCCCATTTTCTTAATGTGTATATATATTATATCATATCACATCACATCACATTAAATCACATTAAATCACATCACAACACATAATATATCATCCATCACATCAGGTAACAAGATTATGGTAAAATAATGGAATTTGGATTGACTTAGTAGTGTTTGAATTAGGTGTGAGTGAGTAACTACTAAGTACCCACTTAAGGTGATTAGATCTTGAGCCACACCTGGCCTGCCCTGTCAGACCTTAGTCTAAATTTAGCCAACCCTGAGAAGGAGTGTCCTCAGAGGCTGTGGACTGAGTCATCAACAGAGAACCAGTCTCAGCCACAACTACTTGAAGGAACTCCCCCTTGGGGGAGGGCAAAATAGGTAGAAAAGAGGACCCCAACAGGAAGTAAGACAGACTCTCAAACTTTCTCTTTGGATTCAGATCAGACTAGAGACTAGCTGCTGAATCCCATAGAAACTATGGACCCCTGGTGGTGAGTTAAATACAGCCCTTTGAATTAGCTGAGCTGGAAGCAAATTTGGGGATTATATAAGTTTTTGTTAGAGTTAGGGAGATTATCCATTTTTCTCTTTACCTATTCCCTTGTCCTTGACTTTATTAATTTCACCTTTGCTGTGTATTTTATTCCCACTAATAAAACCTGATTTGATTGTGGAAAAGAGGCTGTTAAACTCCTGTCTTATTGGCCTGGAAGAAATAACCAAAAAGGCAGTTCAGAGGGGAGGAAGTTTTGGACCTAGAGGTCCCTAATTATTTTCTGAACCCCAATATTACAGCAAGCCACCCACTTAACTCTCCACATATTAAATTTGGTCCCTACAACATATAACAGAACAGAAAATAAAACATAATATAATATAACATAACCCCAACTTCTGTCCTTTGCCTTCTATAACTCTTATTATACCCTTTCACTTAGAAAGCTTATCTAATAATAAAGCTTTTTTATTTTTACAAATGCCACTTTCCCTGCTAAAACATTATATTTCTTCTTTTTTTTTATCAACTACAGCTTGCTAGGCAAAGTTACTTTTTTTTTTGCATATTTGTACTCAAGTTTTTTGCCTCTATGACTCACTTTCTCCATTTGTAACATGAAATGATTTAATTTAGTGGCCTCCATGGTTGCTTTCAGCTCTAAGCCTTTGATGCTTTGAGGTTATAAAGTAGATCTTTCATAGAAGTTAGATTAGATACCGTCTGAATTCCTTTTTACTTTGATTCAGTGATGCTATAATACTGAGTAGTTCTCCTTGAATTAATACCTCCAGTTGATTTTATTCATTACTCATGTTCTGGCTGTTTTGTATATGGACATCTTTGGCCATGAATCACTGCCCAGTCCTTGAATTTCATCTCTTGTGAATTACTAGTCCTCTCTGATTTACTTCTTTCTATTTTGTATCTACTACTCTTTATAGCATCTGACTTATGAAATATATATATATATATACATATACATATACATATATATATACATATATATATATAGTTTTCTCCCCATCTCTTTTCAGTTCAAATTTGATCAAATTCAAAGATCTTTTTGAATTTTTTTATCTTTTTACAAGCCCTAGTAAGATGAATTCCATCCTAGACCATCATTCCCATATTTTAATTTCCAGTCCATAAATTAAGATCTTATTCCTTGGTACCCCACTTTTAACCATTCATTCATTTCCCAAATTCATCTTTCACTTTTGAAGTTCCAGACTTCAAAGCCACCGATGTCTCTTGGGTTTTTGGTTTCTTGCCATGACTACATAATTCATAGAAATGATTCCTCACTCCCTTCTGGCAGTTTCATTCTTCCCCTATATGAATTACTAGAAGTGGATAGTAGTCATAAGATGTTATGGGTCTCAGGAGACATTGTATCACATCTTGGATACACAGGCCAGGGACAAGGCAAACTCCCAATTGTTCACATCATGTAGATATATGGTTTCCTTGGTGTGCCTCAGAAGTGAGTCACAGACTACTACAACTCAAAGAATCATATATTGAGAAGGGAAAGAGATTGTATAGAGGTTGTATAGTCCAACATCCTAATTTAAGTCTCAGAGAGGATAAGGAATAAGTCCAGGAAGTCACCGGAGTGACCCTATCATCACAGGTGAAATTTGAATATCTTCCTACCTCCAAGCCCAGAACTCTGTGAGAAAATAATGGGGATTTAGGGCTCCTGGAGCATTCCCCCCAACTCGAGGGCCTAACTCCAGAGCCTTGCCTGCCTTTTTTAAGGCCATCCCAGAGTCAGTCAAGTTGAACCTTGGACTGTGAATAAAGACAATAGAGGTTAAAATCACACCTACCTGAAAACCTTTCCCTCAGAGGGTCTGTCCTCTGGACTCTAACCTCAGCATGTACTGCTCATGCACCACCCTCAATTCCAGCAAACCAATAGATTTGAATGATGTTAGCCAATTAGCTTTTAGCAGTGTGGAAGGGCCGCGTCTCCTCCAGACCCGCAGGAAGCTTATGTTCTCATACACTCTCTTGGACTTGGGACTCAGAAGGAGCAGCCATGTGGCCTTACTCTCTCTCCCTTCTGAACTTTCTTAGCCATGTGCCCTCTTTTTACTAATATTTAATATGCTTTAATAAATGCTTAATGCCCCAAACTGATGTTAAAGCCTCTATTTTATATGTAGCAATATATTAGAAATCCCAGCTAAGTTCCCTAAAACTTGGGACAGAGATAGGCACCCCCATATAATTTCAAATGATACAACTCTATCCTCTGTGCCACATTTTCTCTCCAGCTCATGTTCTTTCAATGACAGCAAGAAGCTTTATCCTAGTTTCTCATTTACCCAATACAGTATTTGACCTCAACCAAGCAGAGGCAGTACAGCATGGTGTAGGAAAAAAAAAAAGTTAGTTGACCTCAAATCAAGAAAGGCTTGGGATCAAATCACATATCTGACACATATTGACAGTGCAACCCTTAGTAAGTCATTCAGCCTCTAAGTGTTCTAAGTAACTAAGGTTATAAATTACAGCAAAGATGGTGACCTCCATTAGTAGAGGAAACTTTATCTCTTATGAGTTTCCTTCTTATTTATTTATATATGTTCTATACCTGCATATAAGATTAAGTTTCTTGAGAGCTGGGACTAGGATATTGTTCATTGTTTTACATAGTGTTTGACACCTTTATCATTGTTGTTCAGTTGTTTTCAGTGATGTCTGACAATTTGTGACTTTATTTTGGGTCTTCCTGGAATTATTTGCCATTTCCTTCTATAACTTATTTTACAGATGAGGAAACTGAAGCAAACAATGTTAAGTGACTTTGCCAGAGTCCCATAGCTAGTAAGTTTCTGAAGCTAGATTTAAACTCAGGATTCTGACTTCAAGTGCACCACTCTGTCCACTGCACCACCTAGCTGCCTTGTTTTCCACCTAGGCAACACTTAATAGGTATTTTTCTAACTGGATCGTAACTGGCCATTGTTACTGGGCATTAGTGGAAATATATACATGATTCAACCACTGAAAGTCTCAAAATATTACCTTAGTTTTCTATATTTTCTGAAACTCAGGCCCTCATTTTATTGCTATTCTTGCTGCTAACCTTCCTGTCTAACTCTTCAGGCTAACAACTGTGTATTGGTTTACCTTATGTTATAAGGTTGTATCTCTGGGGACCTCCTTAGTAAGTTTTCTTCAGAGCTCACTTTTCCTTTTGGAAAAATGGATGTGGGCAATTTTCTTCTCTCTCCCCCCTCCCCAGACACCTGCCTTGTTACCCAGATTCATTTGATCAATGGTCATGTTATGTCAGCCCACATCCTAATATAAAGCATCACAACACTCAACTGTCTTCCAGGGGAAGATCTCATGTAGAAATCCAATTTCCAGTCATTCTTTATTCAGTATAGTAGAAGGAACTCTGGCATCGGAAGATCTGGTTTTAATCTTACCTCTGAGATTAAACATCCTGGGACCACAGTTTCCTCATCTATAAAATGAGGGGCTTGTACAAAATGATCTCTGAGACCAATTCTAGATCCATAATCCTTTCTCTCCTCTCCTTTCACAATTTTGTTTTTGTTTTTGTTTTGCAGGGCAATGGGGGTTAAGTGACTTGCCCAGGGTCACACAGCTAGTAAGTGTCAAGTGTCTGAGGCCGGATTTGAACTCAGGTCCTCCTGAATCCAGGGCCGGTACTTTATCCACTGAGCCACCTAGCTGCCCCCTCTCCTTTCACAATTAACCAGAGTTTAGATACTATCTACTCATGTCTTTCCTCTTTGCTTTTTTTGTATTTTCTATCCCTTGGCACAGATATAGATTAATATCTATATTTCAATATCAATATATATGTTTCAATAATGCAAACATACATATGCATACATATATATGCTATACATATAATGTACATGTGCATGTAATATGTTAGGGATATATAAAATATTATGTATTATATATCATAATAGTATATTATAACAAAATATATGATGTGATATAATATGACATTACATGATATGATATAATAGAATGTGATGTCATGTTATATGCTCTAATGTGGTGTAATGTAATATCCTATGTAATATAATATGATATAATTTGATATGATATGAGATAATACAATATAATATAATGTAATATAATAATACAACACAATGTAGCAAAACATAACATAATGTACATATGTATATATATTTTTATATTTTTTCAATATTTCAAAAATCCTTAATTTATTGGCAAAGATACTAGTAATCCCTCCAGGAATGCAGATAGAAACACCTCTGTTCTTTAGTAGAAGCCCTTCAAAAGATACTGAGGATGAAAAATACTTTTACCTGTGGCCAATCTACTAATTAGCCTCTCCCAGTTTAGCAAATATTGTTCCTAAATTACTCAAGAGACCTACAGTTCATCAACAGGCCTGTACTCAAAGTTTTCTAGTTTGGAAGACCTACAAGAATCTGCTACATTGACATAGCATTTGAGTTCTCAGGGAGGGGACATTTCTATACCACGAGGAGTCATCAAAAGAGGGATTTTATGAAGGGTACATGAATATATAAGGGAAAGATGGCTTAATGAATAAAGTTATGGCTTTGGAGTCAAAATGATTTGTAGTCAAGTCGCCGTTCTGATTAATACTAGCCATGAAGCCTTCGACACATCACTGAATCTCAGGGCTATTGGCAACTGTCTGAAACTTTAATTGCAGAGATGGTGTTGAGCTGCATTGGTAGAAGGAGTTTCCTCACCAGGAACTTCCTCATACCAGTGAAATTATAAATACAATCCCAGTCTCTCTTCTCTATGGGTTTATATATGTTGCCACCTCATCAAGATGAATATTTCTGTCTTTTTTTGTCACTTACAGTCCCTAACCAAAAAGTTTTCACATCAAAGACACTTGATACATATTTCTTGACTGATAAGCATTAGCTAAAAAAATAGAATGGGGCTTATAGCTATTCGTTGAAGCAATTAGCAAATGTATAAATAGTTCTGCTCACAATATAATTTCAAAGACTAATTGTTTTCATTCATACCATAAGAACATAGACTTAGAACTGGAAAGGACATTAGAAGTCATCTAGTCTAATCCCAGGTTTTATAGATAAGGAAATTGAGTACCAATGAGGCTAGGTGACTTGACCTTGATCACATAGTAATGGCAGTGCTGGAATTTTAACCCAGGTACTCTGATTCCAGAACCAGTATTTTTTTTCATTTTGCCAAATCATACCAGTTATCTTATGCTAGGCATAAGATGCTTCCATAAGAAAGTGTTGATTTACTTTGTCTCCTTGGTGTGAAATCCCTATCTCCCCCAACCACTATATAAAACAACTAAGCTGTAAAAGGGCACATGTAAACATTTAAACATTCAAATTCAATTCAACAAATATTTACTGAGTACCTACCATATGAAAAGCACTGTGGGGAGTAAATTAATAAAACATCATCTTTGCCTTCCAGGAGATTACAGCATAATAAGGGAGAGAACACATTCATGTGAAAGCTATAATGCAAGGCAGAATATGATAAATGTTGGAAGAAATATAACAAAGTATCTAGGAGGATTAGAAGAGGAAAAAAAATCATCATGGGGATCCCAGAAATTACAGAGGTGCTATTTCTCAGAATCACAGAATTTCAGGGTCAGGTGGAACTTTCTAATCTAACTCATGCCTCCCTTCCAATAAATTGTGTATGTGTATGTGTATGTGTGTATCTCATATATCTCATATATATATGTACATGTATATATACTTTCTAAAAATTTTCTTTTTTTTAAGTAATAAATATTTTTATTTATAGTTTGGAGTTCCAATTTTTATTCCTCCTTCACTCCTTCCCCTTCCCCCTCCCTTAGGCAGTAAACAATCAGATATGGGTTATGTAAAACATTACCATATTAGTCATTTTGTACAAGTAAACTTGAATAAAAGAAAACAATGAAAGAAAGTGAAAAATAGCATGCTTCAGTCTGTTCCATTAATATCAACTCTTTCTTTGGGGGGGGGGGGGTGGTCCATAGTATGTTTCAATAGTCCTTCTACAAAATTTTCAACATAATTAATCACTCAATCAACATATATTTGTTTAATGATTGCTGTGTGCCAGGTCTCATGCTGCAAGGAATTGTGATTTGGGGTTTTCATAACCCTGTCTTTGCTTCATTATGGTCAGACTAAAAAGATGTAAGCTTGAAAAGCCAAAGAAAAGATGGGTGTGTACTTTGGGAGATAATTGAACAAACAAGAGAAACTCTGACCACAGGCAACATTTATTGAAACTAAGTAACTAAGCCTTCCCTAATAGCTTCCCCACACCCACATGGGTCTGGCCAGATTATGTTGGGAACAGCCCATGTGTGTGTGCTGAGAAAATTGGAAACTCAGCATGACTAAGAACTGCCCCTTCCTGTGGGAGAGTGAGGTAGAGACAGTTAAAGGCAGTTAGAGGAAGAGGGAGAGGGGAGTTGGTCTGAAAAGAGTTGTTCTGAGAGAAATGGGAAAGGAAGGAAGGTAGATAGTTAGAGTTGCTGCTGGTGTTTGACTTTCAGACAAAACCATATGAGACTACAAAGCTAATTCTCCTTAGAGCTACAGATTTCGGGTGGTGGTGAGTTTATGTCATTGAGGCAAAGCTAGCTCTTTGGAGCTGGCTGGGCTGGAGGCAGGTTCAGGGTGCCTGGGGCCTTTTTATCCTAGAGATTTATACATTGTTCCTAGTTCTATTAATCTCACTTATGTTTGAAATTTGTTCCCATTAATAATGCCTGTTTTATGTTTTTGAAAGAGGCTGATAATTTATTTTCTTACCCCAATTTTAAGGCAAACCACCCAATTAACTCTACCCATACTAAATTTGGCCCTTACAATGCTAAGTGTTAAAGTTATAATGACAAGGATGGAATTGTGCCCATCTTCCCCTAGAAAAATAGGTCTATGCATGCATGCATACATATACATATATATTGCTTCACATGTGTGTATATACATATATAATATTTATGACTATATATAATGTATATAATAAATAGGCAAAGGAACAAAGGAGAGGGAGAACAGGAAAAAAGGAGGAAGGGGTAGAAAGGAAAATAGGATTAGAGGGAAATAAAAAAGATAAGAAATAAAGAAGTAAGGAAGGGAGGGAGGAAGGCAGGAAGAGAGGCAGGAAGGAAGGAAGGAAGGAAGAAAGGAAGGAAGGAGTGACGGAGAAAGTGAGGAAGGAAAAATCCAAATGGCAGAAGGACTATGGGGAAAACAAGTACATTGATGTACTTTCAAGGAAGCTGTGATGGGTCTATCTATTTTGGCAAATAATCTGGAATTTTTCACAAAAAGTTATTAAAGAGTTCATGCCCTTTGACCCAATTAAAATGCTACAATGCCTCCACCCAAAACTGATGGAAGAGAGCAAAAATTATATTATGTACAATTTTTATAGCAGCTCTTTTGTGTTAGGAAAAAAACTGGGAAACTAAGGAAATGCCTATCATTTGGGGAATGGTTTAACAAATTATGGTATTGGAATATGATGGAGTATTATCATGCAGTAAGAAATGAGAAAAAAAAGACACAATTTAGAAAAAATGTATGGGGGGCAGCTAGGTGGCACAGTGGATAAAACACCTGCCCTGGATTCAGGAGGACCTGAGTTCAAATTCGATCTCAGACACTTGACACTTACTAGCTGTGTGACCTTGGGCAAGTCACTTAACCCCCATTGCCCCACCAAAAAAAAAAAAAGTGTATGGAGTGATGCAAAATGAGCAGAGCCGGAAGAATGATTTGTACTATAGCCATAATATCACATTGAACTTGAAGTCCTTTAATAATCCCAGATATTAAAAAAAATCCTAGATATTTTTTAGCACAACTGAAGTGGATTTTTTTGAAGCTAAGTAAATCACACTTTTCATAAATAACAGTATTCAATTTCATCATATTCTATTGAAGTCAGTGCCCTAGCCAGTCAAGACGTTTTTGTATCTCAACAATCTCATTCAGTGGATTGGATATCAGCCACTCACCAGCATTGATCTCAGCTTTGAAAAGGATTTTTAACCTTAGATGTATGAATTTATTTGGTTTTCTATTTGCTGATAACTGTATCTCAATTTAATAAATAGCCTTTTTTGTAATCCCATTTGTTTTATTTTGTACATTTTAAGATATTATTCTGAGACTGGCTCTATTGGTGTCACTAAACAGCCAAAGGTTTCCATGACACAAAAAAGGGTTAAGCAGCTGTGCTTGAAGAATGGATTGGATTTTGTCAGATGGAGATAGGAGTTAAGGAATAGTATGAGCTATTGAGCTTTTGGTTCTAGTAGAAGCTGTAGAGGATGAGATATATTTGGGAAATAGTAAATAAATTATTTTGATTAAAATAAAGAATAAGGCATATGAGAGATGTATGGAAAATAGACTCAGGCCAGTCCATGAAGGGTTGCTGTTGAGCTAAAGACTTGAGTCTGTATTTTATTTTTTACTTTTTTTTTTAGTGAGGCAATTGGGGTTAAGTGACTTGCCCAGGGTCACACAGCTGGTAAGTGTTAAGTGTCTGAGGTCGGATTTGAACTCAGGTACTCCTGACTCCAGGGCCAGTGCTCTATCCACTGCGCCATCTAGCTGCCCTGAGTCTGTATTTTTTTTAAGCAATGGTGAACAAAAGAATGTCTTTTATAATAAAGTTTATAAAGTGCTTTGAGCTTTTAAAGCACTTTATATATGTATATATACATATATATATACACACACATATCTATATGTGTGTATGTATAGATATATAGATATAAATATCATTTGATCCTCACCTGTAAGTGATATTGCTATGGGGATAGCATAGTAGAGTTGAGGACACTGAGGCAGATAAAGGTTAAGTGACTTCTACATGGTCACACAGCTAGTGAGTCTCTGAGGAAGACACTGAAATCTTCTTGGCCCCACATCCAGAGTTCTTTCCAATGAGCCACCCCACTGCCCTTTGATTGATCATGATAAATACCTAATTTTTGATCAGGTCATTGAAATGATCAGTGTTTTGCTTATTGTTAGAGCTTCAATTAAGGTTTGGACCAAATAACCTCTAATTTCACTATCCTCCCTGAGATCCTATAAGTTGATATGGAAGATTAATCAGATAGTAATGTGTAAGTACTTTAGAAAGGGAAAAGACTGAAGGCAGAGAGATAAATCAGGAAGTAGGGATCTTACTGGGCTGAGTAAGTAGTTATGAGGCCTGGACTCTGGCAGTGACAATAGGGATGAAAAATGAGCAGCAGATGTGAAAGATATTTCAGAGGCATAATTGTAATGAGGTTCTCTCTGCCTCAGGCCCAGAGATGTTAAATCTGTTAGCTAAACCAGTTTATCTGGCACTGAGTTGCCCTGAGCTTGTATCACAATAGAAGCAATTGGCCTCATTACTAGACTAAGATTTTTGTGGGGGCAAAGGGGAAATGACTTCAAAAGTTTCTGAAGCTTTCCATTTAGTAAAATCCTTAAGGGAACAGGCTCCACTGCATTTTTAGAGATAGGTACTGGACCTGTGATTTTATTAGACTAGGAAACTTCCTCTAAGATGCAGGTCAATATCATTATGTTCTCTGCAGTCTAATTATCTTAGGGTCTCCTTTAGCCTGGATAAATTAAGAGACTTGCAGCCATTATAAGTCAGAGGCAAGGCTCAAACTCAGCTCTTTCTAGTTGCAAGGTGAGCTCTGACAACCAAACCATACTCTCAAATTATCCTCAATACATGGAGATTTTCCAGATTGGACCCAGGTAGCCAGTGCCCTCCCTCCCAAAACTATCCTGAATTCCATCTTATGTGCATTGCTGTATGTTTATATGTTACTCTGTTACTGAATCAAACAGTAGAGAAAATTATTTTTTCCTATGCTTCTCCAAAATGCCCTCAGGAATGCAGACCTGCCCCAACATTGGTAATCACTGAAGGAAATGTGCCCTACAAAGTGTGTTGACAAGTGACTTAAGCCTACCTCAAATGCATCCAAATAATGGACTATTTTACATTCTTTCACACTACAAAATCATGAGCTTATGGCATATATCAGAATAATCATCTATTCAATATTCAAAGTGTGCCAGGCACTTTGCTAGGTTTTAGGGACACAAGTACAATGAATGAAACTCAGTACCAACAGGGAGTTTACATGTTTATATTCTAATAGTGGAGAAAATAATTACATATAAAAATATATGCAACATGAAGTTTAAAAAGACATATATATATATATAAAAAGATATCAAATACAAATTAGTTTGGAATGGAAGGCGCTAGCTGATGGGAACATCAGGAAAGATATGCAGAAGATGAATCTATCAGACAATGAATATTAATTAAGCACCTACCAAATGCCAGGCATTGTGCTAAATCCTGGGGATACAAGTACAAGAAATCGAACATTCCCTACCCACAAAAAGGTTACATTCTAATGGCAAAGACAGTATACATATGTCTATACACATAAACACAATGTGAAAATATAAATATATACAATGTAGTATAATGGAATTTATTAATTTGATCATTGACAATGCTAAGCTAAGGTTTAGTAAAAATCCAGTGATTCAAACAATTAAAGAAGAGAATCTGGCTTTCCAGACCAGAGTCCAGAATCCAGTTTTCCAGATCAGAGTCCAGAGCCCAGTTTTCCAGACCAGAATCCAGCTTCCTCCTGATGACATCTTACCACTTCAAGAAGACAAGAGAACTGAGACTTTATATGAACAGTTTTGTTTTGTTAGTTTTTCTTATCTCCTTCTGTTATTATATACCATCTGTAACATGTACTCTCTGCAGAGGCCCTCCCTCTGCAAGACCAATGTCAAAGTGTCGCGTTCATGAGGGACTGCCCCTCTGGAAAAAACTTTTCTCTTTCCTTTTTCTATATTGATATTGACATATTATTAGCTAGCACAGGATATTATTTTTGGCTGTTTCACTGAGCAAACTCATTAGTTTTTCAAATGAAACAAAGGGGGGAATGTGGTAAAGCGGCTTTTGAAGGACCATCCCTTTTGGGGAGGAGACTGTGATGAACAGCCGTGCGCCTGCTGCTGCCCCAGAGAGCATGGCCAAGCACACGATACTTCTGATACTTCTGGGATGCCAGCTTAAAACTGGTAGTAGAACAGAAGTTGGCTCACTCTGTCTCGTTCACGCTAGTGGTGATGGCACGCTTCTGGTGATCGGCTCTGGTTCTCGGCCTGGCAGGCAGTTTTGGGATGTGGTGAGTTTTATAAAAGAATATAGACTAAGCTTAGATCTAAGACTATTTATTTGTATTTCTACTTTCCTATTTCCTTAATTGGTATCACCTGTTTGTTGTCTAAAGAATAAAGGCTAATCCCTCTCTAATTAAAGCTCAGAGGCTTCTTTCTCTTACCGATCTGGGAGATATATAAGGGAAAAATTAAAGGGGAGTTTAATTCTCTTATATACAATTTTAAATCTCACAGTTTCTGGATACAAGGTGATGTGGAAGGGAGATTTCCATGCAGAATATGGTGCCAGAATTGCCTTTTAAAGAAAGAGTACTATAAAAGTCTTACCTCAAAAAACGGCTGTCCTTATTGATTTGGGACTTTCTTTGAGATTGAAATGGTAGGATAAAAGAGGGATGATATACAATTAGTACATACTTTCTGACATTAAAAAAATGACAATAGAGCGGGGCAGCTAGGTGGCGTAGTGGATAAAGCACTGGCCCTGGATTCAGTAGGAACTGAGTTTAAATCTGGCATAAGGTACTCAGACCCTTACTAGCTGTGTGACCCTGGGCAAGTCACTTAACCCTCATTGCCCTGCCCCCCCCAAAAAAATTACAATGGAATGAGAAATTTTGGAACCCTTACTTCAAAGAAAGTGGAGGAAATATAAGTCTTCTTCATAATCTCCACCCATTAAGGACCAAGATAAATAAAGCCCTAAAAACTAATGTTACTATTGCAAATTTAGGTATGACAAAAAATATAGTTGTTTTGTGTTATTTTTTCATTTGTTTCCCAAATTCTTTTTTTTTTTTAGTGAGGCAATTGGGGTTAAGCTACTTGCCCAGGGTCACACAGTTAGTAAGTGTTAAGTGTCTGAGGCCAGATTTGAACTCAGGTACTCCTGAATCCAGGGCTAGTGCTCTATCCAATGAGCCATCTAGCTGCCCCCCAAAATCTTTTGTGATTCCAATCGATTGTTTTCTCATCATGGTCTTTAAAAAAGCTTTCAAATAGAGATCTCACTGGCAAAGTTTTGCAAATGCAGTATTGGACCCCTGTAATGGAGAGAACCAATAAAAAGCATGTTGTTCCAGTCATTTAAACACTGTTTTCCTTTCACAGAGTCTTTTCTTTGAGGCAGGGGGAAAATAGGCAAATGGAGGGTGTTTAGAAACCATGATTGGGACTTATTGATCACTTTATTTCTTGGTGTTTACAAGGAAATGTAGAAGAAATGAAATTCCAGGCAAGCTTGAATAATGACTGATGGGCACAATTCCACCGCGGGTCTCTGCACTGAGTTTTCATTAAATGCCTATAAATTGCTTGCATCTGGTTTTTGCTCCTTGGGACAAGCCTGGTTTGGAAAGAAGGAAGATGGTATTTGCTGTCCTTTAGAAACTATAATTTTCCAAGCTGAAGTATCTTCATTTAATGCAACGCGAACCGCATCCTCGGGGGGCATTTTAAACAGATGTTCAGGCAGCTTTAGATCTTCTCAAAGTGAATTCATTCTGATTTTTGATGAAAGTTATTTTTTTCTCTATTTTTAAAGCAAGCTGCCTTAGGTTTCAAGTGCCATGAGTTGGATTGCTTAAAAGGATTTGATTTTTCCTCTGCTAACCCCTTTTCACTGGCTGTATGAATATTTCTATCTTTATTGTTATCATTACTTACTTATGGGCATTATGAAGGTAATTTGCTTCTAATTCTTTCTAGGATTCAAAGCTAACATTTCATAGACTTCTAAGGTCAGATTTTGCATGAGATCATTGTAGTAGTCCCATTCCTGGTGGATTGTACCTCCTGCTTTCTCATTATGACACTTTTTGTTTGATTCTGTCAAAGAATCCATAACAGCTCTGCCACTTGTCACTTGTAGGTAAACAAGGGCTAATGGTTTAAAGTGTATATGTCTAGATAGCATTTATTAAGTGGCTACTATGTGCCAGACACTCTGCTAGGTCCTGGAAGTAATCAGAACAACCAAATTACCAAACTGATTCTATTTTAGGTAGATTTAAAAAAAAAAATTCATAATGCACTTACTAGTTGTGTGACCCTGGGCAAGTCACTTAAACCTCATTGCCCTGAAAAAAAAAATCATATTAGCTCACAAATCTTTCATATTATTTATCAAGTACAAGTCAGTTTTTGTATTACCTTGAAATGGAAGTAACACAAGAAAATACATCAGCTGCTGACTGACTGCTGTTAAAACACAAACAAATTGACTTCTTTCATACTCACCTCATGTGTTGTACCTGTCTGTAAGGGAAAAAAATTGCAACTGCCTATTAAAAGAAAGAATACAAATCCATTCTTACCAGAGCAAAAGATAGAAGCAGTTGATGTGAAAATGTGTTTTGCTTGACTGCCTATTTATTACAAAGGTTTTGCTCTGCTAAGAATGGATTTGTATGAGATAGTATTTGTGAAATAATTTACACATTTTGAAATACTATGTAAATGTTAATTATTTTTATTAATATCTACTATCAACAACCTTTAACTATTTAGTATCCCTCTCTGTTAGCTCAATAGGGCAGAATTTTTAAAAGTCACTTAATTATTTAAAAAGTACAGCTTATCAGTGTGATACAATGGAAAATATGCTAGATTTGTAGTGAGAGGACATTGTTTCAATTCCTAGGTCTACAGTTTGCTACCTGAGTTAGCTTTAGCAAGTTATTTCACTCCTCTTGGCCTTGCTGTAATATAAAATCCTCTGTTGGGTCTCTTCTTATCTTTCCAGTTTTCCTGTATCTTATTTTCTTCCATGTACCTACCCTTTCATCAAATTATATGTGCTAACCTGCTTTTCCTCAAAAAGGAAACTCCATTTTCCTAACCCATATATTTGCACTGGTTGTTCATCATACCTGGAATTCTCTCCTTCTTTGTCTCTGTCTTCTGAATTTCCAGAGGTATTAGCTAAAATCCCACCTATCTTCAAACATCCTTTGCCAGTCCCCCTTAATGCTATTGCCTTACTTCTATTGATTATCTCCAGGTTAGCCTGTCTTCTTGGAGAAAGACTTCTGGAGTCCCTGGGACAAGAAGATCAAATCCGTCAATATTTAAAGAAATTGATTCAGGCTATTCACTGGAAGATCAAATATCAAAGGTGAAGTTAAATACTTTGTCCACTTAATGAAGGTAGGATTCATTGCAAAAGACCCCGATGTTGGGAACGATTGAAAGCAAAAGGAAAAGGGGACTGCAGAGGATTTAATGCATATACAGTGTCATGGAAACAATGAACATTAACTTGGACAGACTTCAAGAGATAGTGGAGAATTGAAGGGCATGGCATGCTATGATCCATGGGGTCACAAAGAATTGGACTAACTGAACAACTAAAGATGTGTGTCAGGGCCACATTTAGTATGGGGAGTTAGTTGGGTGGCTCGCTGTAATATTGGAGCTCAGAAAATAATGGGGGGCCTCTAGGTCAAGTGTTTCCCCTTCTCCAAACTGCCTCTTTTCCAGTTATGTCTCCCAGACTAATAAGAAAGGAGATTAACAGCCTCTTTTCCACAAACAAATCAGGTTTTATTGATAACAAAATTTATAACACAAATGAAGCTAATAAAGCCAGGGACCATGAGAAAGGGGATAGAGATGGAATCTAAATCTCTCCAGTAAAAAGGCCCCCAGGTACCTCGAATAAGTTCTACTTCCTCAGCTACTCAGAAGAGCTTATCTCAAACAAAAACTGACTCAAACCCCAAACTTGTTTCCAGCTTAGCTGGCTTAACGAGTCAGCCTCACTTGAAGGAACACAAACTCACCACTCCTGGGCTCTGCAGTTCTATGGAGAATCAGCTTTGCAGTGTCTCCTGGTTAGGTCCTAAGATCAGACACACCAGCTCCTCTCTCCCTCTTCCTTCAGTATCTCCCCCTGAGTACTCCTCTCCCCCTTCCTGCCTCTCTCACAGGAATGGTGGTTCTATAGCAATGCTGAGTCTCCAATTAGTTTAACATACTCCCTGGGCTGTCCCCATTATAATTTGGCCAGGCCCATGTGGGTGTGGGGGAACTCCAGGTGGGGTTTAGGTACTATAGTTTGATATTTTCATTCAATAAATGTTCTTTCTGTTGTTTGTTCCATAATCTAAGTACACACCCATTTTCTCTTAGGCTTTTAAAGCTTGCCTCTTTTCTTCCTGACCATGATGAAGCAAAGATGGGGTTAAAAAAACTCCAAATCACAATTAATTCCTTACATTTCCATATTATCTCCCACTTTAGACTGACTGTGAGTTTCTTGAGAGCAGGGAGTGACTTGTTTTTCTTTGTATCTCTAATGCTTAGCAAGTTCCTGGCACATAATAGGCACTTAATAAATGCTTTTTGAATGACAGGATTGTCTCTTCTCTTGTTATCTTCAGAAATTAGCAAAGTGTCTGGAACATAGTAGACATTTAATAAATTCTGGTCAGCTTAACATCATGCTATGAATCTAGATCAACCCCAGGGGGGGGGGAGGAGAAGTGGTTGGTGAAGAGGAGGGAGGAGATTTGAATCACCAGGAAAAAAAACAAAACACAAAAAAAGAAATTTAGATAAGCATTAAGAAACTAATCTTCCAACATAGTGAAAACTTATTGGTGACTACTGATAAAAACTAAATTATAGATGAAACTATAGAATGTTACTTTATTATGTCACTGTTTAATATGAGACACCTATCATACTTATGATATGAATGTGACTATATGGACATAAAGCTGAGGAGTGAGAAATTTATGCAGCCAAGGTCACTAAATAAACTCTTATCTCCCTAAAATGGCTTTGACCTTATTTAGTCTTGCTAATAATAGGTCTTCTATACATTTGATGTAGTTTAGCTTTGGGTCTTATGCCTCTTAGCACTGTAACTCTCCATCTTCAAACTCTCCCTCTCCCCTTATTTCTTCCTCTATGCCTTGAAATATGCATAGGTCTCCTCTATCTTAAGGGGGTTAAAAAAGAAAAAAACAGAAAAAGAAAACCTTTGTAAAATGTTACCCCCTAAAGCTACACTTCTGTTTCTCCCCTTCCTTTTACTACCAAACTTCTTGAAAAAGTGGTAGGCCCCATTTTCAAGAAATATTGTCACAGCAGAAAAATGAAGACAAAATACAGTGGGACTATTACTTTCCTGTTCTGAAAAGCTCTACCTTACTTTCAACAGCCTGAGATTACATTAGTTTTTTGGCTATCACATCACACTGCTGATTTACATTAAGTTTGCAGTCCACTAAACCCCCAAGATATTTTTTTTCAGAACTGCTATCTATTCATACATTTCCCATTGTAGCTTTTTGAAGTTGGTATTTTATACCCAAGGGCAAGAATTTATATTTATTCCAAATTAATTTCATCTTACTGAATTTTATTCCATACTGTTAGCCTGTCATGGCAGTTCCCTACTCCAATACCCTTTGGGAAAAAAAAAATTCTTAAGGTTCAGGTTGTCATTTATATCTAGGTCTCCTCAAAACGAGGAGTGAAAATGTACTCTATGCACAGACAAAAGCAATGCCAAGGAATGTTTCCAAGCATGTATTACCAGAACAAATTCAATGATATTGAGTAAGAACTGATAATGACTTTTTCAATCAGCTAGAAGGTTGATACTTAACCTCATTAGAACATAAAGCAATTTGCAGTACTGCTAATTTGGCATTTCACATTTCACCTCCTATTAGTACTGTACTGCCCTTGTAACTCTGCTTGTAAAATGGCCTATGTAGGTCTATGCTTCTTTTTTGCAGTGATTGTCCTTCTCCATGAGCTCTGGAAGCTGCCCTCATCATGTTTAGATGATCCTAGAGCCTACTTTATGGTTCCTTGACTTCAGTCTCTTTCTTTTTCTCATTTATCCTTCATGGGGCTACAAAATGAATCTCCCTAATGTACTCATTTAATGATTCCTCCCACATCCTGCTAAGAAATTTTCATTTGCCACCTCCTGACTGTAAGATAAATTAAAATTCCTTAGTTTGTTATTTAGTGTCCTCAACAATGTCGCTATGATATTTGTTTTCAAATTGAATCCCTTGCCATATTTCTTTCCCAACCTTAAACTGATCAGTCATGCCATGTTCAGTTCTTACTTACTTCTTGGTATACATAGAAGTTTTTCAGGACTGAAGTAAGATGATCTGACACTCCCATTTCTTTGAGGACTTCCTATACTTTATTGTGATCTCCACAGTCACAGACTTTAGTGTTGTCAATGTAGCAAAATAAATGTTTGGTTTTTGTTGTTGCTTTATTCTAGAACTTTTTTGCTTTCTCTATAATTCAGCAAATACTGGCAATTTGGTTTCTAACGCTCTGCCTTTCCAGAACCAGACTGCTTTTCTGGTAATTCTCAGTTTACATATTGCTAAAGCCATACTTACAGAACCTTAAGCCTAATTTTCCTGACATACAAAATAAGCAAAATTGTTCAGCAATTTGAAAATTCTTTGACATTGCCCTTGTTTAGGTTGGGACCTAAATGCTCTTTTCCAATCTGTTAAGATTTCCAAATTTGCTGGCACATTGGGTACAGAACTTTAACAGCATCATCTTAGTATTTTAAGTCTCATCTGGAATTGTGTCACCTCCACTAGCTGTATTGTTAGTTATTTCCTAAGGTCCATTTGACTTCATCCTCCAACATGGCAGGCTCTAGATCAGTCACCACACCATCATGGTTATTGGCAATATTAAGATATTTCTTATTTACTTTTTGTGTTTATTGTTGCCACATATTCTTAATCTCTTCTACTTCTTCTAAGTCCCTACCATTTTTGTCTTTTACTATGCCCATTTTTTTCATGAAATGTTCCCTTGATATCTTTAATTTTCTTGAAGAGTTCTCTTGTCTATCCCATTGCTTCGTTTTCTTCTATTTCTTTTCATTGCTCCCTTAAGAAAACTTTCTTTTCTTGTTATTCTCTGGAATTCTACAGTCATTTGGGTTTCTCTTTCCCTTTCTCCTTTCCTTTATGTTTTCCTTCTTTCCTCAGTAATTTGTAATGCCTCATCAGATAGCCATTTTACTTTTTTGTTTTTTTATTTAAAGTCTTTTTTTTTTGTTTTTTTGTTACTGCTTCCTGCAGAATATTGTGAAGCTCTATCCACAGTTCTTCAGGAATTCTATATACCAGATCTAATTACCTAAATCAATTAATCACTTCTACTTCACATTCATAAGGTATATTATTTAAATTATGTATATGGGGTCGAGTGGTTTTCCCTACTTTCATTTAAATTTGAATTTTGCAATAAGAAGTTCATGATCTGAGCCACAGTCAGCTCCAGATTTTGTTTAACTGAATGTATACAGCTTCTCCACATTTGGCTGCAAAGTATATAATCAATCTGATTTCAATATTGACCACCTGGTGATGTCCATGTGTAGAGTCACCTTTTTGGTTGTTTAATAAGAGTGTTTGCTCTGACCAGTGAGATATCATTTTAAAACTATTAGTTTCTTCCCTGTTTTATTTTGTACTCCAAGATCAAATTAGCTGTTATTCCAATTATCTTTGTATTCCTTACCTTAGCATTCCAATTACCTATCATGAATGTGAATTCTTCTTTTTCTTTTTGGTGTTTTTGTTTTTTTTTTTCTAGAAGATGTTTCATGTCTTCATAGAACTAGTCAACTTTGACCTCTTCAGGATCAGTGTTTGGAACATAAACTTATATTACTGTCAGGTTGAACAGATTGCCTTGGATTTGAACAGATGTCATTTTGTCATTTTTGAGATTATACCCCAGTACTGCTTTTCTCATCCTTTAATTGACTATGAGGGCCAGAGATGAAGATGAGATGGAAGAGGAGAAGACGAAGGAGGAGAAGGAGAAAGAGGAGGAGAAGATAAAGGACGAAAAGAAGGAAGGGGAAGAAAAAGAACAAAAGGAAGGAGAAAAATCTCATTCTTCAAAATATTCTTCCAGTAATGCGGAAGTTATGAATCTGTGAACACCACAATCTCTGTGTAATTAAATTTGTGGGTGACTCAAGGAGCGACGGAGAGAGACTTACAATTGGCACAAACTATAGCAAATCCCCAAATAGTGGCCTATACTCTAAAAGTGGAATTAATATATCAAAGAGAAAATGTGTGATCAGAAAAAAAAGTAGATGGGACAAGGAGTTAGTCATGTGATATGAGAAGAGTAAAAGATAGATAGTTTTTTTTCATCTGTGAGGGAAAGGGGGAGGGGATGGACTTGATGGCTTCTAAGTTCTCTTCTATCTCTAAATCTATGATCCAATGACATTAAGATCCATTGATATTTTCATAATGTATTCTTTTAATAATCCTACAAGAAGGCCTTTGGACTATTGGATATATCATCTGGAAAGGAATTTTTAAAAAAAATATGGAAAGGAATTGTACAAGATAAGAAACTTCATATTGGTTACCATCTGTACTGCTAGAGGGAAAACCCACACAGATGAAAGTACAAAATCATTGAAGCATTAAAGTATTCTGTAAAATGTTTAGTACCTTGAAAATTCTCCCAGTTAGAATTTGAGATAATAATTGTAAAGTGCTTAGTATGGTGCCTGGAATAGTATACACTTTATAAATGCTTATTCTATTCCATTAAGCAAAATTATCTTTCATTTATATCTACCCAGGTAAGTATGCAAATAATTCTTTATTCATTTTGTACATTATTAAAGCCAAATGGACAGTTTAACCTCACAATGAAGATTTGAAAAAAAAACTTGTAACACAAATTCTTGGTTTTCTGAGAATCAGAGGTAGACAAATCTGAACAAAAGTAGCCTAGTATTCAGCCTTTTTGTTTTTATTTTAGAGAATGTGTTTCCTTTGAGACACAGAGAAATAAAAGGGCAATCCTCACCCTCCTCAGTGAGACATCATCCCTTGGAACACTGAAGTGCTTATAAATCAAAGCAATCTGGATAGACTTGTCAATAACCAGGCACAGCTGAGTTGGTTAGGGCTCCTAAGAGTCCAGAAAGAGGCTTCTATTGTCTCTAGATTCCAATTAGACTTTTCATGTTCTCAGCCTGAAAAAATTGTGAAGGGAATCTAGTGTGTTTCTGTTTGTTCTTTAAAGGAAAATATATATAATTAGTTTAAACATGACACAATGCATGGGAAGAAAATTGCTTTTAAAAAAAAAAAACTTTGTATAGCCTATTTTTCAAAGATCAATGTAGAAGAAGAGGGGCTAAAGTGCATGCAGGTGGGTCCAATCAGTAGAAGTGCTTTTGTTCACAATCCCAACTTTATGAGACAACACAAAAGATAAGGAACATACAAGTAACAGCTTCAGCAATTTTCATTCTGTAAAAGTTCTTAACATTTTTGTGTCATGGACCTTCAGGCAATCCTGTGAAGCCTATCAATATTTTTGAATAATATTTAAAATATACAAAACAATATAGAGAATTACATATGTATAGTCAAATGCAATTATATAAAAATACACGTATATATATACATAAACACATGCATGTTATATGTATTGTGTGTATATATTAAAATATCTATAAAGAGATATAGGTGGATAAATAAACATACACATACACACAGAAACACACATACACACACACACAGAAGATGTAGTTTCTAGTTCCCAGCTTTGCCATTGATGACATGATCTTGAAGCTGAATATTCTCATTTATAAACTGAAGGCCTTGATTTATACTCAGTTCTATTTATTAAGCATTTGTTAAAATTGAACTGTGCTAAGTGCTGGTGATAGTAAGACCACCACCACCAATAATAACAACTCTGTGCTCACAATGAGTTTGCATGATCTCATTTGATTTTTAATTAATTAATTAATGTTATTAATTTTTTGAGGGGGGGTGAGGCAATTGGGGTTAAGTGACTTGCCCAGGGTCACACAGCTAGTAAGTGTCTGAGGCCGGATTTGAACTCAGGTGCTCCTGAATCCAGGGCTGGTGCTTATCCACTGTGCCATCTAGCTGCCCCCATGTTATTCATTTTTTAGACTTTTTGACTGATAGCATACACATTTTTATGCACATTCTTCCTAAAACCTTTTTACAGAGACTGGTTATATTGCATATTTTTCTATACAAATAATCAAAGGTCAGAAGTACATAGAGGGGTCTGTGTGGTAGAGCATCTGTTTGGACCAGAGTTCAAATCCCAGCTCTACCTTTACCTGTGTGACCAGGAGACAATTGCTCTGGGCCTCATTTCTCTCAACCATAAAATGAGGAGCTTGGACTAAATGACCTCTAATATATATCCCAGTTCCACATGGTACAGTTGATAGAGCGTTTTGCTTGTAGATAGGAAGACCCAAGTTCAAATTCTGCTTCAGGCACATGCTAGCTGTGTGATCCTGGGTAAAACAGTTAACCACTACCTACCTCAGTTTCTTCATCTGTCCAATGGGGATAATACTAGCACCTACTTCATACGATTGTTATGAGAATCAAATGAGATAACATGTGAAAAGCACTTTCAAATGTTATATGAATGTTAGCTGTTATTATACTATCACCCTAAGATCCTCAAAGAAATGTAAGCAGCCCAATTCAAGGGCTGTGGGATCAAATGATTACTAAAACATCTTCCAACTCTAATATACCATGGCTGTATGAGCTAGATTTCCTAAATCCTTAATTGGACCACAAATTTAGAGCTAGAAGGTCCTTTAGAGATCATCTGGTCCAACTTTACCTTATAGATGAAGAAACTGAGTATGAGCAAGGTGAAGTGTTTTGCTCAAGGTCACATAAGTAGGAAGAGGCAGGGCTCAGATCTGAAACAAGGTCATCTCACTGTGGACTCTACCGTACCATGCTGCCTCCTTTGAATACTTATTGCACCTACTAATACAGAGTCTCTAATTATTCCTTCAAGGAACAATTAAATTTTAACACATCTATTTATTATATTTCATTATTTATTTTTTAAATTTTTGTATTATTTCACCATTATTGTTTTCTTCATCATCATCATCTTTATTTTAACAACAACAATTACAATAACAAGCAAATCAAACTCATCCAGCATGCTAGTTCTGCATATAATTTGATTATGTTGTTGTTCAGTAATTTTTCTGTTATGCCTGGCTCTTCATGACCCCATTTGGGGTTTTCTTGACAGAGATACTGGAATGTTTTGCCATTACTTTCCCCAGCTCATTTTACAGATGAGGAAAGTGAGGCAAAGTTAAGTGACTTGTCCAAGGTCACCCAGCTAATAAGTATCTGAGGCTAGATTTGAACTCAGGACAATGAGTCTTCCTGACTCCTGGCAATCTATCCACTGCACCACCTAGCTACCCCAGTAATGAAGGATCACTATTGTTAAAAGTAACAATACTCAAGTCTTTCTTTTAGAAAGTGGTGACAGAAATCATGAACAAAGAACACTTTTCATTCTTACCTACTGATTTCTTGTTGGACACAACAGCTTTTAAAGGGATGAATAATTCATATCGGCACTTTCTCCATTGCCTTTCCCTGATAGACACCCACTTGAGATTTCAATATCAAAGAAAACTTTGTCTCATATCATCACTGTAGTTCATTGAGGTAAGCAACTTATAAGAAGAAAAGCACTGAAGGGACCATCATCCTACAGTTCAAGTTGTAATTCCACCATTTACTATGTCATCCTATCATCAGTTTTCTAATGTGTGAGATGAGGAGAATGAAACTTACATTATTCATTCCTAAAATTGTTGTAAGAATAGAAAGATTTAGAAAATGTTTTCTAACCACGAATGCTTATACAGATGTAAATTAATGACAATAGCTTAAATTCCCAATCCAGCATGCATGGAACTAGTATCTTCAATGACATTTTCTTCAAGCTTTTAACATTCATGTTGTGATTGGCTTTGAAGAGGATCAGTATATGAATACCACCTCTGTCAATTATTTGCTTATATGTCCTTGCCTAGATCATTTAACTTCCCTGGGGCTCAGGTTCCTCATCAGGCAAATGAATGGGATGGACAAGATAGTCTCTGAAATCCCTTCCAGCTCTATATCGATGAGCTATGAAAAGCTAAAGAGAGACAAGAGCCTAAAAATCATGACAGATGAGGATCAGGTGAAGGAACTCCATATATCAAACCCAGTGGGGAATCAGTCCTTGAAGAGTTGCCCTGGCACAAAAATAGGACAATATGTAAAAGTTGCAAAGAGACAAAGCTTGATGTAAGTTATAACTTTCTATCAGTTTTAGATCTATGTATAAATGGAGTGGATTGCTTTGGGAAATAGCAGAATGCTTTCCCTGGAGGTCTTCTTCAAAAGTCTAATAACAACTTGTCAGGTAGGTCATAGAGGGATTCTTATTGAGATATGAGATAGATTAGATGAACTCATAAGTTACCTGTCAACTCTGGGAACCTGTTATTGTGAATCTGAGAAAACAATGTATTGATCCTAAATAATGGGATGTTTAAAAGAAAAGATATGACATTTAAGAAACTTAGAATTAAAAAAAAAACATGCAAAGTTACAAAGTAAAACTACCATATGAGGGGCAGCTAGATGGCGAAGTGAATACAGCACTGGCCCTGGATTCAGGAGTACCCAAGTTCAAATCCAGCCTCCGACACTTAACACTTACTAGCTGTGTGACCCTAGGCAAGTCATTTAACCCCAATTACCTTACTAAAAAAAAAAAACTGCCATATGATCACTAGTTGAGTTGCCCTGGGCCTTCTACATAGAATGCTGGTCTCCAGGTAAGAAAAATGGTATCGCCTTCCAATTATGCTAAAGAGCAAACTAGTTGAGTTTCTAGAATTAGCTAGGTGGCAAAGTGGTTGGAGTAGAGGACCTGGCATCAGGAAGACCTGAGTTCAAATCCAGTTTCAAATACTAGCTGTGTGACCTTGGTCAAGTCACTTAACTTCTGACTGCCTGAGTTTGCTCAACTGTAAACTGTAAACTACAGAGTGCCTGGCACATAAGAGGCACTTAAATACCACTTATTCCCTTCCTCATGGCTGAACTGGATATGGGACATAGAAGGACATCAAGGGGCAGCTAGGTGGTGCAGTGGATAGAGCACCGGCCCTGGAGTCATGAAGACCTGAGTTCAAATTTGGCCTCAGCCACTTGAAGCTTACTATCTGTGTGACCCTGGGCAAGTCACTTAACCCCAATTGCACCCCCCCACACACAAAAAAAGACATCAAGCTGGACCATGTGAGTAACTTTGCTTGCAGAGTACTAGGCTCACATTTATCTGTTATCCAAATATGATTCTTTCCAGGAGAAAGGGCAGTTTATGCCAGTTATTTCCCTGAAGATTCCTTTTTAAACCATATGTTTCATTTCAATAAATTCTTTTCATATTGCAAGATCACATCCATCTCATTCATTACCATCACCCCCTTGTAAGCCCTCTAGGACCTTCTGGAATAATTGAGTAATTCAACAAATTCAACAATGGCTTCAGATTTCCCATAGCTGAAGTATAGTTCTTTACAATGTTCATTTTCCACTCTTTTTTTGAGACGGGAATTGTAAAATTAAAAGCAGGAGAAAACACACATCTGACTGAATTGGGACTCTCTTTTTGGCATGGAAAATGGTGTTTGTGAGCAAGGCAACATGACATCATTCTCCATCCTTCTGTTCTTAACCTTCTTCATTTTTATCTTGTAGTTGTATATACATCATTTGATCTGTCATTATACTCTCTCCTATCCTTTTCATGTTTAGTTAATGTTCTAAAATATAGCTGGCCTCCAGGACCCAAAATTATGTATATCAATATTTATTCAGTTGCTATTTAATCACATGGATAAGAATTAAAGGTTTGAATTATAATGACAATTCTGAGAATTGTTTTGAATTAGAACAGGCCCGATCATATTTCAAACACTATCATTACGATACCCTTTGACCATGTCCAAATGACCATAAATACATTGAATGCTCTGGGAAGCAAAAATTTCCTTCAGTTTATTCACTGAGTCATTTTAATTACTGTAAGAACAGAGCACTGAGCTAAGTTCTTCTGGGTCCCAGCCAGATGGCTCTGCATTTTGAATAAGCTCTAGTGAATAGAGCTGGGAATAGAGGTAGGAAAATATTTTGGCTCAACCCAATTTGCCTATAGTCATAAAGGCCCACTAGAGATAGATAGATAGATGATAGATAGATAGATAGATAGATAGATGACATATATATAGAGAGAGATATACATGCACACACTTATATGACATATATAGGTGACATATATATATAGATACACACACACACACACACACACACACACACACACACACACATATATATATATATATATATATATGTCACCATATTTTCCTAAACAAGTGATATGGGACAAATAGCCATGTGTAGCCTTACTTAAGCAATATATAGCTAGCTAGCACTTATAGATTGCTTTAAGTGTGCAAAGCACTTTACAAATATTATCTCATTTGATAATCACTACAATTCTGGGAGGTAGGTGCTATTATCATCCCAATATTGCAGAGGAAGCAGAAAACAATAGAGGTTAAGTGACAGGCCCAGGGTCACCAAACTATTAAGTTTCTTAGTCTAGATTTGATTTCTGCTCTTTCTGCCTCTGGGTCTAGCACTATATCCACTGAATCATCTAGCTGCCTATAACATTTATAGTAAGATAACTGTAATTTCTAAGTTTCACAGTAACTCTAGTAAGATAACAAACTTGCTGTTACATATGTGTATATATATATTTATATATTTATATATATATATATATAGAGAGAGAGAGAGAGAGAGAGAGAGAACAATCAATCACACATCATAGGATCAGAGCTTAAAGAGAGCTCAGAAAGAATTTAGTCCAAACCCCTAATTTTACATGTGATGAAAATTTAAGGTCAAGGATACCAAGTGATATACAAAGTATCAAAGGTGGGATTTAAAGGTGGGCCTGCTTACTTAGAAGCTAATGACTTTACCACTATACCACACACAGAGACAGCCTAGCATAATAAATGGAGACCTTGTCTCAGAGTCATAAATACTTGTATTCATATCTTGCCTATTAGACCCCAAGTTCTTTGATCCTGGACATGTCACTTACCCTGTAAGGCAGTTAGTTCTAAGACAATTATATGCAGAACAATAGCCTATATATATATATATATATAGGCTTTCCTGACCAGGAATTTCCTACACAAAAAACATCACAATGAAAATGGTCAGGTATACACACATTTGATATATATACATAGACAAATAAGTAGTTGGTCTACAACTTAAACTATAGAGAAGGACAACTAAACCCAAGTTTAATTTTTTTCTGACTTCAAGGAAATAAATAATATATATTCTTAGATATTGTATATATCTTGATATACATATATCTGTGTGTTAGTTCTCTATTCACTATGCCACATCACTTCATAGTCAGTAGAATAATATATATGTATGTATACATATATACAATATGTATGCATATATACAATATGTATACATATTTGTGTGTATATCTACATTGCCTCTTACTGAAATATATTATATGTGTGTTTGTGTGTGTATGTACATCTATCTGTATATGTATACACACATATTCTGTGTATATGTGTATATATGCACAGATGAATTATATCAATAAGAGGCAGTATGATGTAGTAAGCAGTTAGGAAGACCTAGGCTCAAGTTGCCATATGCAAGTCATTTAATTTTATAGTGCCCCCTTCAAATTCTCTAATAATAAATTAATATATATAAATTATAAATATGAATTTGTTTAAGTAGTTTCCATGCACCTAGTTTCTCATTCTGATTAAATCAGAGCTCCAGACCATGGATATATAAATACACACGTGTGTACATATATATGTGCATGCATATATGTGTATATTTACATAATATACATATTTATACATATACAAATATATGTACACATGAATATATATTGTGTATACATACCCATACCCATATATATATATATATATATATATATATATATATATATATATATACAGTAGATATAGTGCCAGGAGAAGGAAATGGCAAAACACTTTTATATCTCTGCCAAGAAAACCCTAAATGGGGTCACAAAGAGTTGGACACAACCAAAGAACTACAAAATAAATATTTTAGATATACACACAACTACACACACAAGAATACATATTCAACTTTATAATTCAGAATTTTATTATGTGGACTATTTTGATGTTTATGACTTTATAATAATTTAGTCTATCTCTTGACTTTTTATATGTGATCAAGCCTCAACACTGAATGAATGAATGAATGAATGAATGAATGAAAAGACATAGATTAATCATGTACTTTGTGTCCAGCACGATTCTAAGCACCGGAGATACAGGTAGAAAAGTAGAAATAGTCCTTCCCATCCACCAAAAGAGGTTATGTTCTATTGGAAGAAATGACACATACATGTGAGGGATGATCACGGAGGATTGTGTTGTTGTTGTTGTTGTTACTAGGATGTCCAGTGGAGTCATAGGGAAGCAAATTAGCATATCATTTTAAGGAGCAGTAATCATGTTGATTTGATTATGGTTCAAGAAATGGAAAAGGGTGGTAGGTAGAGAGAAAATTAGTAGTGGGGAGGCAGGCAAGAAAATGAAATGGAGCAAAAGGAAGTGTGGTTAAGCTTTCCAAGATATAATGAGTCACCTGAGACATTCACATTTCAGGGCCTTCAGGGAATGAGCTATGGAGGTGAAAAGATTAAAGCCATTGGAAATAATCTCTGCTCCAAGGGTGAAATGTTAGGGTGGTTGGGAAGAACATGGTGATTGTAAAAAAAGGTTGTTTTGACCTCAGTAATATTTTAGATAATCAGAGCACTGGCCTTGCAGTCAGAAAAACCTGGGTTCCAATCCTCCCCATGATGCTTCCTAATTGTTTGCCCCTGAGTAAGGCATGCCTCTTCTTTCAGCTCCAGTTTCCTCATCTATAAAATGAGTGGGTTGAATGAAATCTCTTCCAACAGCCCTTCTAGCTCTAAATCCATGGTGCTGTCATCTTATGATCTTACTATATATGGCCTTTGTAAATACTATATCCAAGTACAGTACAATAGTGGGAAGAGCAATGGCTCTGAAGATGGCTTGGTGTTGAATCTCATCTCTGTCACTATTTGAGAGATCTTGCACAAGTCATTTAACCTCATCTATAAAATGAGGTAGTTGGGTTAGGGCGCCTGAGATCCTTTCCAGATTCAGATCTTTGATGCCATAAATCCATTTTCTTTTTTTTTATTATTTTTATTTTATTTTTTATTATTTTTTTATTTTTTTACATATAAGGTATTTTATTTTTTTCCTTTACATGTAAAGATAGTTCTCAACTTTTGTTTATACAAGCTTTACAATTTCAGATTTTTCTCCCTCCCTCCCCTCCCTCCCCCCTCCCCTAGACAGCAGGTAATCTGATATAGGTTATATCTATATATCTATATATCATATCCATATCCAGATAGATAGATAGATAGATAGATAGATAGATAGATAGATAGATAGATAGATAGATAGATAGATAGATATACACACACATATATATATATACACATAATAACATTAATCCTATGTCTGCATTAATCCTGTTACAAGAGAAAAAATCAGAGCAGTGATGCAAAACCTCAAAATAAAAAAAATTAAAAAAAACAGCACCCAAAACAAAAGAAATAGTATGGTTCAATCAGCATCTATACTCCACAGTTCTTTTTTTTTTTCTTGGATTTGGAGATCCTCTTCTATCATGAGTTCCCTGGAACTCTTCTGTACCATTGCATTGGTGAGAAGAATATAGTCCATCACAGTAGGTCAACACTCGATGTTGATGATACTGTGTACAATGTTCTTCTGGTTCTGCTCATCTCACTCATTATCAGCTCATGTAAGACCCTCCAGGTTTCTCTGAACTCCTCCTGCTCATCATTTCTTACAGCACAATAGAATTCCATTGTATTCATATACCACAACTTGTCCAGCCATTCCCCAATTGATGGGCACCCCCTCAACTTCCAATTCATTGCTACCACGTAAAGAGCAGCTATAAATGCCATAAATTCATTTTCTAAGATGATTATGTAAGCTGCTTTTTTTCATTACACTAGATAAAAAAAAAAAAAGATTTTGATCTAATTTTATTCCCATCCTTGTAAGTATGAGAGGCACTATCTTGTTCATATAGATGGATCCTTACATTCTCTAAAAATGTCAATTTCCCATTCAAGCTTATCTTTTTATAGTAGGCATTTTCTCCAATTTTGATTAAAGAGAGCAGCAATTTCAGCTTTTGAAATACTTCTGGTATCATCTGGCCCAAGAGACTAAATCAAATACAGTGAGTTTCATTACCAGCAGTGTACGATGGTAAGAGAATGGAATTTTGGAGATTCGGGGGATCTAAATTCAAATCCCAGCTCTTTCGCATACTATCTGTGTCTCTTAAGCTCTTTGTCATTAGTTTCTTTATCTGTAAAATGAGTGGTTTGAACTAGATGACCTTAAAGCCTAAAACTACAAACTAAAACAATCAAGAAGGAAGTTTGAGCCTAATTTTTGAAAGCAGTAGAATAACACATTCTGCTAATTCAGAGTTTCTTAACCTTGTTTGTGCCATATACTCCTTTAGGAATCTAGCAAACCCTATGTATTACTTCTCAGAGACATGTGCCTGTGTGTGTAAATGAGCTGAAATGCATTATTAAAGAAAATGCTTAATTTTGGTTAAAGGTTAGTGAAAGGAATGATGTGGTCTCGTCACATCCAAATTCAAGGCTTTATGAAGTCCATTCAGTCTATTTCCACTTCCTATCCAGTTAAGAAACACTATTCTAATTTATATATACATATATATATATAATATATATAAAACAAACCATGTTATAATATAGAATATTATATATTGTATTTGTATATTGATATATAAATACATACTATATATAACATATATATGAAGGGATACTAATGTGTTTATTAAGTGTCTGCTATGAGCCTAGGTGCTAAACACATTAACAAACTTTTCACTTGATCTTTAGAACAAGTCTGTAAGGAAAGTGCTACTATTGTCCATATTTTATAGTTGAACAAACTGAGGAAAAGTGTTAAGTGATCTATCCAGAACCATACAGATAATTTTATAAAGCCGGATTTGAACAGAGATTTCAATTTTTTTTGTTTTCGGCTTTAATTTTTTTCCCAAAGGCAGAATGATATCATGTATATTATGCTGAACATAGAGTCAGAAAATATTGACTCAGAAACCAACCACACAGACACACACAGACACGCACACTAACTAGACGACTATAAGCAAGTTACTTAACTTCTTGATGCCCCCAGACAACTCTCCAATAGTATACATAGAAAGGAATTGTTAATCTGCGTTGGTGAATGGGCTTTCCATACTGGGAACTACCTTCTTTGATAAAATGAGTTGGGAGCTCCCATTTCCACCTTAAGACCCTCTTTCTAAAAAATTATTGTCTTAAGTCCATCTTTTAAGTATTAACATTTTACTAGTCTTGCTATATAACATTAAGAGACACAACAATCATAATTCTACCTAAATTAATTTATTCAGTACCACACCTATCAAACTACTACTACTAGGAAAAAACAACAACACAATTCTTCTAGAAAAACAAAAAGTCAAGAATATTAAGGGAATTAATGGAAAAGAGTGAAGGAAAGTGACTTAGCAGTACAAGATTTCTAACTCTATTACAAATCAGTAATCATCAAAACAATCTAATACGAGCTAATAAATAGAGTAGAAGACCAGTGGAATATATTAGATACAAAATACATAGCAGTAAATTACCTAGTGTTTGAAAAACCCAAAAACCCAAGCTTTTGGGGCAAGACATCACTAATGGGGGTGGAGGGGAGGAAGGCTGGGAAAACTTGAAAGCAGTTTGGAAGAAACTAGATATTGACCAATAAATATATTACACTGCATACCAAGATAAGGTCAAAATACATGCATGATTTAGACATAAATAGTGATACCCTAGGCATTTGTTGTTGTTGTTTGTCCTTCATTCTCAAAGAGAACCATTACATTTGGAAGTGATGTCATGACTTTCACTGAATTGGATTTAAGTGAAGGAGGGCTGTGCAAGGTCACCAACCTCACTCTCTCCTCCAGAACCTTCTGGGTCCAGGGGTAAGATATACATCAAGATGACTTAAGATGGCCCTAGATGTTTAAGGCAATTGGGGTTAAGTGACTTGCCACCTCATATCTTCGACTAACATTACAGAAGGGTTAGTCTGTTGTTACATATTTTCAATATGTACATATTAAAGGCTTATAATGGGGAAGCTAGGCAGTGTATAGAGCATGGGCCCTGGAGTCAGGAGGACCTGAGTTCAAATCCGGCATCAAACAATTGACACTTACTAGCTGTGTGACCCCGGGCAAGTCACTTAACCCAATTGCTTTAAAAAAAAAAGAATTATAATGTTCAAGGAGCTGTGTTTGTTAAATATCAAGAACACAAAGCAACGAACTAGCTCTCTTCTTGAAGAGCTTATATTTTGATAAGTGGAGAGGAGATAGTGGAAGTAACACAACAGGTATACAAATAATCCTAATACTCTACAGGAAGTGAAGGTAGGCAAAAGAACAATAAAACAAAGAGCTTAAGGAAATTTTGAGAAGGGAGGGAATACATAAACCTGGGGAGGATCAGCACAGAAAACTGAACATTGAAGGAAGATATGGATTGGGGCGGGGCGGGGGGGGGCAGGGCAATAAGGGTTAAGTGACTTGCCCAGGGTCACACAGCTAATAAGCGTTAAGTGTCTGAGGCCGCATTTGAACTCGGGTCCTCCTGAATCCAGGGCTGGTGCTTTATTTGCTGCGCTACCTAGATGCCCCCTAAGATATGGATTTTTAAAAGCAGAAATGTTTGTATTTCGTGAATAAGAAGACAGCCTGTGCAAACAGAAGTGGTAGATGGCATGCAGAAGTTGGAAAATAGCTAGTGTACTCATCTGGCAATAATAATAATAATAATAATAATCCATTTAGAAATAATAATACTTAATAATAACTAATATTTATATAGTGCTTTCAAGTTTGATATTCCAAACAACCCTAGGAGGATGGTGCTATTATTGTTGTCATTTTACAGTTGAGAAAATTGAGGCTGAAAAAGAAATGTTAAGTCATACAACTAGTAAATTTTGAGGAAGAAATTGAACCCAGGTCTGCCTGATTTTAGGTCCAGTGTTCTATCTTCTGCACCATCTCATTGGCTCTGTAAAGTTGTTAAACAGGAATAATGGGAAACCAACAACTGAGTAAATGGAATTAAAATTGTCATGAGTTTTACATACCAAACTAATCAATGAATCAAGAAACATTCATCAGGCATCTACTATGTACAAGTAACTCTGGGAGACACTAGGTATATTTTTCTGACCTCACCTACAACAGAATGTAAAGACACAAAGGAAATATTCCCTGCATTTAAGAAGAGGGCATTCTATCAGGGAAAACAAAGTGCACACATAGGAATTGATACAAAATATGTACATAGTAATTTGGAGAGAGGCATGATGATCTGCAGGAATCAGAAAAGGCCTTATGAGAGGTGGTGATTGATCTGACCTATGAAGGAAGATGGGAATCTAAGAGGTAGAGGTGAGGAGAGAGTATGGATAAAGTCACAGAAGCAGGAGATGGAATGTTTTCTGTGAGAGATAGCCATTTGGTTTGTTGGGCCACACCATGTGTAAAGGGGAGTAATGGGTTTTAATAAATCTAAAAAGATAGTAAGGAGACAGATTAAGGGATGTAAATATTAAAGGTAAGAGTTGATATTTTATCCTAGAGATAATAGAAGCTCATTAAGTTGAAGAATAATAGAGTCAGGTCTGTGCTTTAGGAATATCTCTTTTAACAAGCTATATGGAGAATGGATTGTAGAGGGGAGAAACTTGAGGCAGAGATTATTCTACTAATTCAAGGAAAAGGTGAATGATATTTTAAACTACTATAATGGCTATGTAAATGGAGAGAAACAGATGAATTGGTGACAGGATCTGAAAGCAGAATTGGCAGTTAATTGGATATGTGGGGGTGAGGAGGGAAGAGGAAGAATAAAGGATTTTCTGATGTTACAAATGCCATAGGAGAATTGTGGTGGCCTTAAATGAAATGGAGAGGTGTGGAAGAAGGCTATTTTAGAGAAGATAAAAAGTTCAGTTTATGATATATTGAGTTTGAGATGTCTATTAAATATCTAAGTGGAGAGGTCTTCCAGGAAATTAGAGATAAGAGACTAACACTTAAAAAAATCAGAGTTAAATATATGGTTTCAAAATAATTTGCATATAGATTAAATAACCAAGGAAGAAAGTGTTGGGATAAGAGAAGGAGGTCTGGGACAAAGATTGGAGGGACATCCATGCTAAATGAATATTTGTTAGTCTTTGAGAAAGTACTTTCAATAGAGACGTAGGATCAAGAATTTTTAAGAGAGGATTCTAGTATAAATTCCTTCCCTGGTTCTGTTCATTTCATACTTCATCAGTTCATACACATCATTCTAGATATTGTTTTTGTAAACTACTCTTTTTGAGGTTTCTTGCACAGTAATAATTCTACCCTTGGGGAATTTTTTTTCTTTGAATGTGCAGAGTTGTTACAAAGTGATTTGGGGGGGGGATAAGGTTGGGGATGAGGATGGGGATGGAAAGTAGTGAGGTAGCACAGAGATAGCATTCTGGACTTTGAGTCCAACTCAGACACACAGCTGTGTGATCTTGGGCAAGTCACTCAATTTCTCTCAGCCTCAGTTTCTGCATCTGTAAAATGGGGATAATTATAGCATCTTCACAAGCTTCTTGTGAAGATCAAGTGATGTAATATATCTAAAAGTGCTATACAAACCTTAGAATGTTGTATCAATGTTCACTATTATTATTTAAAAGGAGAAAAAAATGCTTTTTTCATTTAAAAAATAAATTTTAATTTTCAAACCAAGGATTGCCTTTTAGGATTGGTTAGGTGGTAAGGGAAGAAAGCAAGCCATTGTAGATTACTCTTTCTATGAATCTAGGAGTGAAAATTCAAAGAAATGACAAGTTACTAATATTACACACAGAAGGAATCTGAGAGGTCATCAACACCGAGCATCTCATTTTGCAGATGAAGAAACTAAGGCCTGAAAATGACTTGTCCAAAGTAAACACATACAGTAAGCAAAGAGCCAAGATTTGAAAGTGAAAACCTTTTTTAAGGTGGGAAATAACTATGTTTTAGGCAGTTGAAAGTAAAGCTCATAGATGGGGAACTTTTGCAGCTGAAAGATGAGGAAAAGATTGATAGTACAAGCTTCAAAAGGAAATGAAGGGTAGGGGATTAGAGATGTGAGTGTAGGGTTTAACCTTGAAAAGGAAATGAGCCACTTCATCCTTAGAGAAGCAGGCATAGAAGGAGAGATGAGAAAAGATATAAAGAGATTTTAAGATATTCAACAGAGGATATAGGGATGAGAAAGCTCATGAAAGATGGCCTTGAACTTCTCAATTAAGATAAGGATAAGATAATGTGCTAAGCCAGAGGTGGTTTGGGTGTAGTATATGAGAATTTAGAAGACAGATGATTTGCAATACCTTCAGTAGAATATATACTAGAGAGACATTCAGGGAAGGTTAAGGAATTATTATGTAGTAAGCTCTTAGTAGAGATTGAATACCATAAATTTGCAGTGGATCCAGTCAACAGTTGGGGTCTTCCTCCAACAGTTCTCAATCAGTCCACAAGTATTTAATAAGTACCTTCTGTATGTCAGGCTGGAGATAACCTATGGTTCAGGATTTGTATAACACGAATGGGAACCAATTAATAGGGCAAATAAGAGTGGAGTCAAAATGGAATAGAGCAAAATGATTACTTAGAGAATAACATATAGAATATAGAATGGATGGAGTCAAGATCACAGTGAGAATAAAAAGTAGTTTGAGGATGAATGAGGCAAAGGGAGAGATAAAATTAGGAGGCTATGATGTAACAAGGAGTTTTCAGGGTTCAAGAACAATTTTGGATGATGGTGAGGTGTGAGTTGAGAGCAACCCTGTAGGTTAGTGATGTAAAGTGGAGGTCTCCTTTTAGACCAAAAAAAACCAAAAAACCAAACAAAACAAAAACCATTTTTCCACATATTGCTACTACCGATAAACACTTTCCCTCTTGTCTCTACCTTTGTATAAGCTGTCTCCCATAGCAGGTATTCCCTACCTCCTCACCTCCATCGTTCATAATTTCTAATTTCCTTCAAGGCTTAGATCTAATGTCACCTTCCACATGAGTCCAATACTGATCTCTCTCACTACTAGTGTTTTCCTCCCTGAATCACCTTGTATTTTGTTTGGTATTTTTTGAACATCTATCTATCTATCTATCTATCTATCTATCTATCTATCTATCTATCTATCTATCTATCTATCTATCATCTTTATCTATCCATACATGTACTTGTACATATGTACATATACACATACACATACATTTGTGTGTATGTATTCTCTCCCCCAGCTAAACTGGAACCTCCTTGAAGGCAGGGACTTTTTTTTTACTTTTATCATTTAATTTCCAGCACCTAGCACAATGTCTGTCATGGAGTAAATACTTAATAAATTAATGTTTTGTGCGTTTGCTTTTTTTTTTTTTGATTGGTTGATGGCAAAGAAGAAACACTGTAGACTATTTAAACTCCAAGTATTTGAGGAAAAGAAAAGGACTACTTCAACTTTAATAACCTAAAAGGTCTGCCAAGTGCCACTCTATAAATTAATGTCACCTTGGGTTGAACTTTTAGTTGACTTACTATAAATCACTTCTGTGATATTCTCTTGGCCTTACTCTGAGTGAAGCCCACTGACTTTGTTCCTATTACTATTTCTAGGAGGTTCCTCGTTGCTTTTTTTTTTTTTTAGTGAGGCAATTGGGGTTAAGTGACTTGCTCAGGGTCACACAGCTAGTAAGTGTTAAGTGTCTGAGGCCAGATTTGAACTCAGGTACTCCTGACTCCAGGGCCAGTGCTCTATCCACTGCGCCACCTAGCTGCCTCCTCATTGCTTTCTATCCCTCTAAAGAGATCAAATAGAAACTCCTCTAGTTGTAATTTAAAACCCTTCAGAACCTAGTCTCAACCTGCCTTTTCAATCTTATTTATATGACTTCTCTAGAGAACTCTCCTTTCTAGGACACAAGACACACAGTGCTTGGGATACAAGGATTTAGCAAATAGCTGTCAACTGACTGTCTGACTCTGTTCCACAGGAAGAAGACACACAGTTGTGCCTGTGTGTCCTTTAAGGCTATGGTTTTCTTCCTGGCCCATGGGACTGTTTTGTTCACTGTATGTTGGCTTTACTTCAGGATCCCTTGTCCAAATCTTTCAAGGATTCCTGGAACAGAACATTGTACTTGGATCACCCCTTTTCTCCCCTGAAGCAGCCAATTCCACTTTTGGATAACTTTTATTGTTCCTTTGTTTTTCTTATCAGTCCAAAGACTTCCACTGTGCATCTTTCCCCCAATGTTCTTAGTGCCCTATTCTCTAACCAATCAAGATATAGCTAATCTTTCTTCCATGTGACAACCCTTCAAATACTTGAAAATAATGATCATATCCTCCCTAAATCTTCTCCAACCTAAATACCTTCTGCCTATTCGATTGCTTCTCACATGAAATAGTCTCAATTTTCCACTCCATCTGGTTACTCTTAACAAGATGTACACTAGTTTGGCAATGTTCTTAATAAAATGTGATGCCCAGAATCAATCACACTTCTCTATATATGATCTAACCAAGTCTGAATACACAAGACTCTATAGTCTTGGACAATATGCCTTTTTTTTTTTTTTTTTAGTGAGGCAATTGGGGTTAAGTGACTTGCCCAGGGTCACACAGCTAGTAAGTGTTAAGTGTCTGAGACCGGATTTGAACTCAGGTACTCCTGACTCCAGGGCCGGTGTTCTATCCACTGTGCCACCTAGCTGCCCAATATGCCTTTTTTAACATAACCTTAGCTCACATCGACTTTTGGGCTGCCATCTCACATTGCTGACTCACAGTGAGCTTGCAGTCCACTTCAATCTCCTGATCTTTTTCATGCCAAGTGTCTAACTATGTATTCCCCATCTTATACTTATAAGGTTGATTTTCAGGGAGGAGATATATAAGTTTATACCTATTAAATTTCAGTTTGTTAAATTTAATCTATTCTTTTAACCTGCCAAAATCTTTTTTGGATCCTAACCATGTTACCTAACATATTCCTTACTTCTCCCACCTTGATGTTATCTATAAATTTGATTAGTATGACTGCTAGGCACAGCTAGAGGGAACAGTCAGTAGAGCACTGAGCCAGAGTCAGAAAGACCTGAGTTCAAATCTGGCCTCAGACACTTACTAGCTGTGTGACTCTGGGCATATCACTTAATTTTGTTTGCCCCAGTTTTCTCATCTGTCAAATGAACTGGAGAAGAAAATGGCAAGCCACCCCAGTATATTTGCCAAGAAAACCCCAGTGGGTTCACAAAGAGTCAGACACAATTGAAAAGTAACTGAACAACATGACAGCTATTTCTTTATTCAAGTCATTTATAAAACTGTTAAACAGAAGAGGCCAAGGATTGAGCCAGCATCTCCCCCTGAGGAGACCTCTACTCTTCAGCCATTGCTTTCTATCATAGGGCACAATTTCATGAGATTGCTAGGTCATATTCATTCCACTTTTTTACTCTTCACCTCAACCCTCTATATCCTTCTACCTCATTTTCAATATACTTGCTCCTTTGTGGGTACCATCTATACAATCTTGTCCCCTGACCCGCCTTTTTAGTTATTTTTACATATTATCTTCTTCTATTTGAATGTAACCTCCTTGGGGGTATGATTTTTTTCTTTCATTTTTATCCCCAGTACTTATTACAGTTCCTAGAAAATGATAAGCACTTAAGAAATGATTTATCTATCCACATTTTTCCAATTTGATACCAACCAATTAAAATCCACTTTGGGGCTTCCATCTTTCAACCATTTCTGAATTTCTCTAACTCTATTATCTTCTAATCACAAAGATAGCATAGAAGACTTTCTCTAATACTTTGCTGAAAATTATGCAGGTTAAATCTATAAAATGCCCCCAACATATCAAGCCATAAACTCTATAAAATAATGGAAAAAAGGTAATATGGTTTGATCTCTTTTGGATGAAATGAAATTGACTTTTTGTGATCACAATATCCTTTGCTTAATTTTAGTAAATAATTATTTTAATTCTATGTCCTTAAATTTTGCCAGACATCAGTCATTCAAGAGACTAAAGGTTATATGTCTGACCCTTTTAAAAATTAGAATAATGGGGGCAGCTAGGTGGCACAGTGGATAGAGCACCGACCCTGGAGTCAGGAGGACCTGAATTCAAATCCAGCCTCAGACACTTGACACTTACTAGTTGTGTGACCCTGGACAGGTCACTTAACCCCAATTGCCTCACACACACACACAAAAATTAGAATGTCTTTCTTGAGTTCTATGATATGTCTCCCTGCCATTCACCATGATCTTTCTAAGATCACTGATGATAAATAAATATATATGTGTGGATTTATGGAAACACATGCATATATATATATATATATATATATATATATATATATATATATATATATATATATATATATACACACGCACAAATGCATATACATATATGACTATAAATGTGCCCATATATGTGTACATGTTTGTCTATAAATATCTGTGTATACATGTGTTTATGTATATGTGTGCATATAAATATATTTGTGTGTGGTTTAAGTTTTGATTTCCTGATCATCATTTTTGTCCCATCCATCTCATGAGAAGTGGATCATGAATGGCTGATTCACTGGATTCAGTGCACATCTTCTCTTGACATAGTCTCCTGGACCATCTTCTTAGGGGTAGGGAAACATCACCAAATTAAGTCCAACAGGGTCAGGTAATTCAATTCAGATATGAAAATACAACAAATAGAAAACAGTATCACAGACATAGCATGGCCTATGTAGCATATTATTATCTTCAGTTTATACATGTTGGTGTACTTTTTCATATTCATGAACTCCATCTTTTAAGACCTATTCATCCATGGAGAACTGGTTAAGCTTGATAATGTTATCACATACCTTCTACTTCACAGGGGTTAGGAGAACAACTCCCTTGAGATCTGGAAAATCCACATAAATATTTTTGGTTTCTTACCAAAAGGGATTTGTATCAGAGAAGTCTGATTTTTTTTTCTTTTATGGGGTGTTTACAGTACCTTATTATTAAAATTTGTATTAAGTATTTGGTCATAGGCATATATTGTGCATCTCTTAGTTTCTGAAGTTTTTCTCTGTCATCAACTGGCCTTTGCTTATCATCTGCGGCTTCCTCAAACCTCCACCAAAATTCCCATTTACAATAATTTCTTTTTTCTTTTTTTTTTTTTTTTGGTGAGGCAATTGGGTTTAAGTGATTTGCCCAAGGTCACACAGCTAGTAAGTGTTAAGTGTCTGAGGCCAGATTTGAACTCAGTTCCTCCTGACTCCAGGGCCGGTGCTTTATCCACTGCACCACCTAGCTGCCCCTACTGTAATTTCTTATGCCTACCAGTGATATATCAAAAAATGAGATGAGGAAATTCAAGCTATGGAAGGAAAATGGTATTCCTATTCTCAGCCCATAACAATCCTTTCTCATGCCAACAACCTTTTCACCCTGAAGATGCTTCCACCCTTCAGCCCTCTCTTATGATTAGTGAGTCACTAAACTCCATGGACCACCACTTCTTAGATGTATGAGACCAGACATTTTTGTTTCCTTCCCAACTTCATACCTTACCCTCCAGACTTCTCCACTCCTCCCCATTTCTCAGTTTCCCTTATTCCTTTGTATTCCCTTGTTTAAATAGAAGTACCTTGAGGGAAAGAACCATTTTTTTGCTTGTACTTATTTTCTTTTTGTTTAGAAACATTTTTATTTAAAGTTTTGAGTTCCAAATTCTATCCCTCTTTCCCTCCCTCCCCTCCCCACTCCCTGAGGTTGTATTGCTTGGATATCTATTTCTAATGCATAGCACAGTGACTGGGCATAGTAGATGCATTATCTTTCTGTTTCCTTTATTTGGGCTGTTCTCAAGGCCTCATTTCAGTACCGACAGTTTACTAAACTGAAGACTTACTGAAGGCAGAGTGGCGGTAGTATATGTAGTGCATGCCATGTAAAGACAAGGAATTTAAAAAGAGTCATGTAAGATAAAAGCTCCAACAATGCAGGGAAATCAGAAGAAGAATGAAATTCTCCTGGTTATGTAGGATGTTGCTGCTATTTCATAGCTAGGTTTTTGGTTCTAAATGAAAGGCCTCTCACCAACTTGCTAAGTTTCTGCCATAAAAATGAGTTACCTTCACAGGCTACAAGGTTTTCTCTTATTAGGAGTTATATATTCCTCTGAAACCCCCAATTCTCAAAGAACAGCTAAAATCCCAAGACCATTTATTGTTCATTCTATAGACAAGAGTAAATAATGATGAAAGCACCTGGTAGAGGAGCAGGCTGAACCTTTCCTTCAACCCTACTGTGGTGAAAGCCTGGCTCCTTCTAGCACACCTAACTCTCTACAAAAAGCCTTTGATGGACAAAATATAAAATATATTGTTGTACTTTAGAAAGTAAAGATGAAATTTGATAGCGCACTACAGGGAAAACCCATTGATCTTTTAAATGAATAGTGTATATATTGGATAGAGGGAAGAACTTTTGAAAAGTCTTAGCAAACATAAAAGCATGATGGCTACATAAGACCCCTAAAATCTATGAGTTCATGGGAGAGGTATTGTTCGACAAATTTTTGGTCCACTTCCTTAAGTTCCCTCCAGTTGTATTTTGGTCCTGCTCCTCAAGTCAAAATTCTGTTAAATTGCCATCAAACAAGAGATATTTTGCATTTTTATCTGATGTTGGGAACTCCCTACTCCAGAATTGAAATACAAGAGGCAATGGAAAGAAGAGGAGAAAAAAAATTGAGAGAAATTGATGAAAAAAGATGAGGAGGTAGAAAGGGGAAGATCCCATGAAATGGGGATTCTAATAGCAGAGACTGTTATCTCTGGTGTTATGATGAATGTATGGACCAACTGGATTTGATGGAGCTGCGTTCTTATCCAAAAGGATTTTATGAAACCCTGGATTAATAGGAGCAAAATGACCTTTGACTGAACTTCAAACTGAACCCAGATAAATAGCAGTTAAATCCCTATATGCTGACTTCTTTCCCTGGGATAGTAAGTCCATATCTTGTAAAAACTTCTGGGCATCCTTCTCCTTGCCAAACCCTTTTTTGGGCAATCATATAATGTTATCATAGTGTTTTAGTTAAGTTGAACTATCAAACTTATTGGTATTTCCTACATTCTTGTTATCAATTTGCATTACCATCCATTCTTGTCATTGTATTTGCTTTAAAGTTGATTTATATCATGCTAATGAAACTGACCACACCCTATAACCAGTAAACAAAGAAACCTTATAAACCCTCAGAAAGAAGGAGTCTTTGAGCTCCTCCTTTGGAAGGGGTCTCCACATGATTCATGCCTTATTAATCTTGGGACAAATAAAATGGTACTATGTTTCTTCTGTCTGTCTCTGATCTAGTTGTTCCTGCAGGAATAATTATGAAAATAATTTCTCTGATCTGTTTTTCCTATAGGAGATAGGCATAAAAACAAAAATTGACCCTCTTAAGGTTTCCAAAGGTCATCCTTATCCTGTGAGACCATGTCACATGTCATAAGGATTAGGATACTGGAGCGTGTTCCCACAAAAACAAACAAACAAAAAACCCCAACATATGATCTGTCGAAAAATGGGACTTTGTTTGCCTTTTCATTCATCCTTTTCCGTTCTAGGAGCAAGGAGTGGAATCTTTAGCATCGAGAGTTTCAAAGGCCAAGAGAAAAAAAACATAGGAATCCATTGTTATAATAAGTCCAACACTGAAGACTCTAGGATCAAGTATCCAGTTACAGTCAAGATCCCAGCTAAGCAGGGAAGGGAAAATGAGATCTTAGTTGATACTTAAAGGAAGCCAAGGAAATCAGTATCACCCTCTCCCTTGCCTCTCCCAGATTAAGGTGGAGAAGGGGCTGGATTATGCCCCCAAGATGTTGAGGAAAAATATTTGTATCTTTGCTCTTTCTATATCTTTGAAGTCAATACTCCTTTAGAAAAGCTATCCAGTGTTAACTGGTTTAATGAATGCATGTTGCACTAAGCCCCTAAAATGGGGAAAACAGGACTGATGGGGACTTAAACTGGTAGCAGTAGAGAAGAGACAAGTGTCCCTTGGAGAAGAGTAGGCAGAGGATATTCTAAAGATATCTACTCATGTCTACCTAGAAGCCACATCCAGAAAGATCCATATGGACACACATAACCCACACAGACACAACATACACCAAACCCTTTTGTATTTACAATGGAAGGACACTTTACATAGAGCATTTGAAATCATAGTTTCTTTCCATTTTTCAAAAGGTCATGGATCCAAACCCACCTGGAACTTAAATTGTAAATCACAACCAAGTTTAGTCACTCATTTTCCCCAACAACTAGGCTGTTAATTTCATGGTGCACAGTCTGGAAAGTTGCTGACACACATAGACTAGTGTAACTAAAACAGATGGATGAGGATCTTTGATGGAGATTAGCACAATGAGTTCTTCTTTACAAGGGATACAGCAGCATCTTTTATTCCAACATCTTTCCAATCAGTGTTTGACAGAAGCAATTAGATTCCATGTGAGTTCCAAAACAGGAATCCAATCGTCTGGAGAAATCCATTACAAAAGCTTTTAAACTAGGCCCCAAACAGAATGGATGGAACATTTCTATAACACTGTATTTACCAAGTTGAATTTACACCTAGCTTGGTCAAACCCTAGCAAAAAAACCTCCAGTGAAAAGCTAAGTACCAAGTAAGTGTGGTTCTGCTTTCTCATTAGAAACATAGCCCATGGACAAGTCAAATATTGACACAGTTGCTACACAAAAGAAAATTTGAACAAGAGGTTAAGTTTACATTCACTATTGTGACTCATGTGACTAAATTTAGGGTGAACCAAATACTAATATGGGGATTGGATGAATAGCAGTTGTTCCTTATAGGCTGGTGGTTTATGATATTTAATTCCTGGGTTTTTTGTGTGTTTTGGTTTGTTTTTCATTACTGTTGTCAATTCAGTAAAAAAGCCACTTATTAAGTACCTATTATATTTGAAACTTCAGAGTCATATTCGACTGTCACTCTCCCTCATCCCACAGATCCAATTCTTTCAAGCTCCACTTGGCTTAATAGGCTGTGTTCCTAAACAGAAGGTGAATATTTCTCCCCTCAGGGCTTTTAGGGGTAGCCCAAAAATGTTACTTCAGTTTCTAGTATAGTTGCTTATGAGCTCCCCAATTTAGAGAAATAATTCAGTTAAGGAATACCAGAACAGTAGTTAAAAACCAACCCACCCACTATGTATAGAGTAGAATATTCTCCCTTTGTAAACATAGGCTTTTCAAGGAAAGTACTCAAAGTACTAGAGGGAGGCATATACACAGAAAATCCATCTGGCTAAAGGGTTACCTTCTGAGTTCTCATTCCAAAAGTCTTGTTTTTTGTTTGTTTTCTGGTTTTGTTCTGTTTTGTTTTTAATTCCTGCAATCATCATGAAGCTCCTCTTATGTGTAGCCCTCAGCTAGGTTCAGTTGGATCAATGTCTTTCTGGAATATGTAGTAATGATGGAGATTGCTTTTCTGCCTCTTTCCTCTGCTGTTTGCCACTACCACACTAGAACATTCTACTACCAAATCTTTACTAACCAGGATCTCTGGTCCCTGTCACCTGAGCATTCCCTTTTCAGATTATTCAGTCACTTAAGATAAGGATAGAATAAACAGAAAAGAAATGGAAGTAAAATGTACACATGAACACATGATGAGCAGGTAGAAGATAGGGCAGCATCCTCTCTTCCCACCTGGCACCTCATAGTAGTTGTTTCTCACTTGTCACCTTGAAACTAAGAATCAAAAGGGGCCAATGTAAAGAAGCCGAGCACTGCAGATAGGTAGATCGGTATAGATATACATGTACATATACACATATACATGTGCACATGTATACATATATGTATGCATACATACATTCAGAATACAGACAGCCAGATAGACAGTATACTCAGAGTATCTTGAACCAACAAAAATACTCTTCATTACCATTCAGTGTCAGAGTATCAGTCATATATAGGTGAAAAAGTAGATTCCCACACCCTCTATTAGTTGGATTGGAACCAGAAAAGGAACATCTATGAATGTTTTGTATAACCCACCAGAAAGGGCAAATATGATCATGTTTTAAAGAATTGACCTTCATTGGCTAGTTCCTTCATTACAAGATCTTTCCTAATCCTCCTAGTTACTACTATTATGCCTTCAAAAACATTATCTACTATTTTCTTTCATGTATATGCTTTCATTTATATCCCCAATAGAATGTAATCTTCTTGAAAGCAGGAATTATTTTAACTTTGCCTTGGATCACTAATATCTGACACATATTAGATAATTTAAAATGCTCTTTTGATGGACTGATCATCATCTTCTCATCCCTTGATCAAACCAAGATCTCAGATAAGTAGGTGTATGAACACAAAGATGCAACTGACACTGAGACGTCAGATGTCTTTGTAACTGTTCCACCTTATACTATCATAAAAGTAGGAAGATATGGACCACAGAGCTGGCTCTTCTCAAGGAGGATTGGGATCAAAGACTAGAGTAAAGTAGAGCAGGCCTTCTTAAACTTTTCCATTTTACCCTCTTTTTGCCAAGAAATTTTTTTACATGATCCTCGGTATATAGGCTTATAAAAAGGTATACTTAACCTTTTACTGTTGCCAAATTTTTTGTAACACCCACATTCAGTTACATAACCACATGTGGGGTCATGACTCAAACTTTAAGTAGCTAAGAAGTAGAGTACTAAGGTAGAAAAAAAAAGAAAAGAAAAGTTTAACCTTCCTGGCTGCTTCTATACAGGGAGCAACCACTCCTCTCATCATAACCACAAGCTGCAGATCATTATTGTAAAGAAACCTCCACCTGAGTAGATGTGAGACACCATCAAGGGTCCAAATAAATGGGGGATGCAGAGACAGAGGAATAAGAAAGAACCAGTACCACCAACAATAACACTTATTCTCTGATTTTCACCCCAACCCTGGCTCCTCACTGTCATTGGAAAGGGATAAATATTTTCCTCATCCTTGAAGATTTCAATATCCAGGTTGAAGTTTCCTCAAGTACCTACTGCTTCCAACTCATCAATTAACTCAACTCTCATAACTTTCATCTCTATTCTACCTCAGCCATCTGAGATAGATGGAATCATCTACCTTAGGAACCATCACACCTTATTATCACACTGTGAGCTAAAAGCATGCCACCACCATGAAACTGAAGTCTGAGCATCTTCCTCTCCTATCATTATCTGATTTTTTTCTCTTCTATGACCTTCCTTTTTCCCCTTATTTATACATTTAGACTCCACTACATTTTTGACTATCCTCTCCCCTTTTGAAGTAGTTATTTTAGGAAAAGGTGGGGAAGTAGTTGGATTGAAAAACCCAGAGAGAATATCTGATTAGAGAAGGGTTTTATGCCTCAATTAGGGATTAGACTAGATAACCCATAATATCTCTTTCAGTTCTGACCATATCATTCTGTGACTAAATTAATTTTAGTAATCAAAATGTGCATGTTAAAATAGCGATTTTGAGAAAATGCCTGAGTCTGGGAAAGAAAAATTTGACTCTGAACCACTCTCTCTTTTTTTTTTAATATAGAGACTTACGTGCATAGATTTTGCCTACTAATTTTTTTTTGGAGCTTGGTGAAATGAGCATCTAGTCCAAGAGGTCTAATGTAGCTCTGCATGTAAATGAATCACTTTCTAATTATGAATCCCCATTCAATATTTTAATGTTTAAAAAACCAGAATCCACATAAAATAGGGTCACAAAATTTATAATAAGGTACAATATTCATCATAATCTTGAAAATAGATGCTAGGATTCATAAAGATGAAAAGAAAATCTTCATATATGAATATTTCATTTACTTGAGGAGTTACGCAGGGAGACTCGAACTTTGCCAATTTTTTTTTAAAGATTCACTCTTTTTTTCTGCTGCTAGATTAGAGAGAGAAACACACACACACACACACACCGACCTTATTACACATAATGACGAAGTCATGCTGTGCCAGAAGGTGACCTGGTACGGAATTATTCCTCCAATATTCATTTATTATATTCAGATTTCTTTCAGCATCAGCAAATGCATTCTAATTTATTTATACATAACAGAGGGTTTCACATTGACAGCCTGTTTAGAAGTCTAAAACTATTCTCAGGTAAAACATCTGAACTCACCAAAATTTTAATTACTTGAGGAGGGAAGAAACTTTTAAAAAGTATTTTCTACTTGGTCTAGTGAGTTGACAAGATGTCTAACTAATCCAAGTATGAAAGATTCATGTGTAGATCTCATCATCAAATAAAAATGAAAAGCTTTCTATAATGTACAAGACTACTTGAGGGAAAAAGAAGGAATGCAGGTTCTGGTTTGATTTGGGTTTTTTTTTTAATAAACATAATAGAAACATTTTCAATAAAATAATATCCCAGTGTCAATCTATCAATTTAATGAACAGGAAGAAATGTTTATTAAATGTCTATTGAATGCAAAGCACAATATTAGGCTTTGAGATGCATAGTGTAGTGAAATGAAAAGAGTGGTGAATTTTAAAGTCAAAATACCTGGATTCAAATCCTAGCTTTGCCATTTACAACCTTGATGTCATTTAACCTTTCTGGACCTCAGTGCCCCCATATGCAAAATGAAGAAGTTGCACTAGATTATCTTGTTGGAACACTTTCATGTAAGATTATATGAGCAACAGGGCAGCTAGATCGTGCAGTGCATAAAGCACCAGCCCTGCATTCAGGAGGACCTGAGTTCAAATCTGACCTCAGACACTTGACACTTACTAGCTGTGTGACCCAGGGCAAGTCACTTAACCCTCATTGCCCCCCCCCAAATATATATATATATATATATATATATATATATATATATAGCAACAAAGGTTATAAATATATGTATATATTGGTTATATATGTGTATATATATATCTATATATACACACATATATATACATACATACACACACACACACACACACACACACACACACACACATATATATTTGTGGTTCCAAAGGTTTGTCATGCAGGGGTGGGAGTGGGGATAAGCTCCCACTCTCTATAAAATGCTCCAAAGGTGTGCTTCTCAAATAGCCTCTGACAACTGAAGCCCAACTCCTGGCCTTCTCATGGCGGAACTGTTTCCACTAATAGGAGAAGGGGCAAAGGCGAGTCACTGGCACCTTAAAACCAGTCGCTTTGGGCAGGTGGGCTCATTAGCCTTGGCAGGCAAGCTGCCTAGGGGAAGGAAACCCTGATTTTAAACCTCCACTGCCTTGCAGCTATACCCATATATGGGAAAGGCTTCGGGAGTTAACCCTGAAGAAAAATGAAGAGTTGGAGTCCCTTAGGCAGTTGGATGTTGGACATCACATCCCTCTGGCAACTCCTGCAGCGGCACTGGTGCCAAACTGTGTTGGCTCTGCCTCTCCTTTGGATCCACCAATGTCGAGGAGAGGGAAAACCTGCTACATGAGCAACAGCTTGTTTTCCATATTGATTTTCCCAGGCCAGCGCCCTGGAGAAGACACTCCAGCTACTCCTTATGGGGTAGATACAACATGGGATGTGGCAGTTACAGGTTATAAGTCACTCAGGAGCTGCAGCTCCCATATGGGACTGCAAAGCCACATTGTAGCCTGTGGCTCTTCAAGGCGCTGATCCATAGTCATCCGCAACTGGTGGAGGCCTACTATATATATATATATATATATATGTGTGTGTGTGTGTGTGTGTGTGTGTGTGTGTGTGTGTATGTGTGTGTGTGTGTGTGCGTGTGTGTGTGTCTATGTATGTATATGTATATAGATATATGTATATAATAAATATATAAATAAATAACAAAGGTTATAAATAAAACTCCTCCAAAAAAAACTTACAGTCAAATAAGGGAATATAGAAGGTATAGCTAATGCAATGAATGACATAATTGGAATCCCCCAATTCCCAGAAATCTCCACAGACTTGAAGAGATGGATTAAGTATAACAAAACAATTGTTTTAGGGTGAAGATAAAGGTAAAGTTCTAAACCCAGGTTCAAAAATTCAAATACACAAATACAATGCTAGAGGCTTGGCTAGATTTTTTAAAGTTACCTTTTGGAAGGACTAGCCATCCTTACCAACTACCATCTAACTGCCACTCAGAAGGCAGGCAAGTCAGCCTAGCAGAAGCAGAAGGGCACCCAGATGGAGGGATAAAAGGCAGCAATTGCCAAGAGAGTCAAACTACCACAGCACCTTAACAGGCATCTCTATTCAGCCCATGATAGAAACCTTCTATGACTCTCAACCCAAGAACCTTAAAAATATCAGTGTCCCCCAGCATGCCAAACACACTTTCATACCAGACCCTATAATATCACTGATGGAAGAAATCATTGTGGAGAAGGGACACACATTGTTCCTCATCAGCAAAATCAAATGTTGACTAAGAGCCACCAACAAGGAAATTGGCACAAGAGGCCAGAAATGGGCTGTACTCCCACACCACTGTTCACACTTTCAGCCAAGTTCTCACATCCACCATCCAGGAAGATGGCTTTTATAGATAGAGGACCAGCAATACCCACTAATTGCCAATAGAGGGCTGGTAAGCTAGTATAGTTGGCACTCAGGCAGGAAAGCACTCTGAGGGAGAAAGAAGGGGTCATATATGCTAGTAAAGTTAAACCATCACCACCATGCACCACTTACTTTCTCCTCAGACTTTGATGGGAAAAGCTCAGTACCCTGAACCCAAGAGCCTTGGGAGCAGCAATGTTTCCAGCCCAACATCTTCAACCTTCACCCTGGGAAGCAACTGCTATGAAGAAGCAGAATAACAACTGCTTCTCCAAGTGCTATTTCCACATTTTTGAAAAACCCCAAAACAATGTTTTTTGTCAATAATGTCCTTGGCAAAATTGAGTCAGAAAGGAATATAATTTTATCTCTGGAAATAACATTTTAAAATTATTATCTGCTTTGCTGTTGTACCCAGAGTACCGTTTCCGCTGACTTAACAGCTAAAACATGCCATATGTGTTGTCACTCCTATTAAAATGGAAGTCCTTCCATAAGAAGACTGTCTCACTTTTCTATTTGTATGCCTTCAAATTAGCACAGAGATTTGTACATAGTAAGCACTTAATAAATGTGTCATTCAGAAATTAAAACAATTAGAATAGGCAATGGGGAAACAAAACTGTCACTCTTTGCAGGTGATATGATATTATACTTAAAAATCCAAAAGAATCAACTAAAAAATTGCTTGAAATTATTAACATTAGCAAAGTTCCAGGATACAAAATAAACCCAGATAAATCATTAGTATTTCTACATATTACCAACAAAGTTCAGCAGCAAGAGAAAGAAAGAGAAATTCCATTTAAAATAATTATAGACAATATAAAATACTTGGACAACTATCTGCCAAGACAAACCCAGGAACAATATGAATACAACTACAAAACTATTTTCACACAAATAAAATCAGATCTAAACAACTGGGAAAATATTAATTGCTCATGGGTAGGCCAAGCCAATATAATAAAAAATAAAACCCTACCTAAATTAATGTATTTAGGGTCATACCAAATTATTAAAATATTTTATACAGATAGGAAAATAATAAAAATCATCTGGAAGAGCAAAAGCTATAGAATATCAAGGGAATCAATGAAAAAATATGACAGAAGGTAGTATAGCTGTACCAGCTCTCAAACTGTATTATAAAATGGTAATAATAAAAACAATCTTTTATTAGATAAGATATATAGTGGTGGGTAGGTGGAATAGAATAGGTATGAATTTCACTATAGCAAATGACTAGTTATCTAGTCAAAAACTGCTGGGAAAACTGGAAAACAGTATGGCAGAAACTAGGTATAGACCAACATCTCACACTGTATACTAAAATCAGTTCAAAATGGGAACATGATTTACACATACAGGGTAATATCATAAGCAAATTAAGAATTCATGGAATTATTTATTTGTCAGATGTATGGACAGGGGAAGAATTTATGATCAAAGAAGATATATAGAGCATTACAAAAGGTAAAATGATAATTTTGATTATATAAAATTTAAAAAGCTTTTGTACTTGGGCAGCTAGGTGGTGCAGTGGATAGGGCACTGGCCTTGGAGTCAGGAGGACCTGGGTTCAAATCCGGCCTCAGACACTTAACACTTAACTACCTGTGTGACCCTGGGCAAGTCACTTAACCCCCATTGCCTGCAAAAAAAAAAAAAATTTTTTTTTTTTTGGTTTTTGGGTGAGGCAATGGGGGTTAAGTGATTTGCCCAGGGTCACACAGGTAGTTAAGTGTTAAGTGTCTGAGGCTGGATTTGAACCCAGGTACTCCTGAATTCAGGGCTGGTGCTTTAACCACTGCGCCATCTAGCTGCCCCCCAAAAAAAATTTTTTAAAAAGCTTTTGTACAAACAAAACCAATACAACCAAAATTATAGGGAAAGCTGAAAACCAGGAAATAATTTTTTATGACAAGTATCCCTGATAAAGCCTCATTTATCAAATATATAGAGAACTGAGTCAAATTTATAAAACTTAACAAGTCATTCCCCAGTTGACAAATGGTCAAAGCAGTTTTCAGACAAAGAAATAAAACCTATCTATAGTTATATAGGAAAAAATGCTTTAAATCATTATTGATCAAAGAAATGCAAATTAAAACAACTCTGAAGTACCACCTCACACCTATCAGAGTGACAAAAATAACAAAAAAGAAAAATGTTGGATACTGGAGGGGTTGTGGGAAAACTGGGCTGCTAATCCACTGTTTGTAGAGTTGTGAACTAATCCAAGCATTATGCAGAACAATTTGGAACTATGTCCAAAGGACTATAAAATACTACATAGGCTTTGATCCAGCAATATCACTGCTAGGTTTTTATCCCAAAGAAATTACAAAAAAGAGGGGAAAAAAAGACCTATTAGTACAAAAACATTTATAGCAGCTCTTTTTTGTTGGTTAAGAATTTTGAAAATCAAAGGAATGCTCATCAATTAGGGAATGACTAAACCAGCAGTGTATATGATTATAATGGGATATTATTATGCTATAAAAATGACAAGAAAAATGATTTCAGAAAGACCTAGAAAGACTTAGGTGAAATTATGTATATTAAGTTGTGCAGAACCAGGAGAACATTGTGCACAGTGACAGCAATATTGTTTGATAAAGAACTATATATGACAACTATTCTCAGTAATGCAATCATCTAAGATTGATGATGATAGCATGATGATGCTATCTCATGATGAATCATACCATCACCTCCAAAGAAAGAACTGATGTTGATTGAACACAGACTGAAGTGTGATCGTTTTCATTTTCTTTCTTCCATTTTTTTCTTTAGTTTGAGTTTCCTTATACAAAAGAACTAATATGGAAATGTTTTGCATAATTGCATATGTATAACCTATATCTGATTGATTACCATCTCAGGGAGGAGAAAAGGGAGGGAGGGAAGGAGGGATAGAATTTGAAACTCAAAACTTTAAATTAAAATGTTTATTAAGAATAAATGTTTCGTTCACTTATTAATAATAGTTTGTTGCAATTTCAATATGAATCAACAATGTGACATAATGGCTCCATCCCACACAGCAAAGATATCTTATTTCATCATTTCAATTTTCTCTAATTTCATTGAGGCAGCCATTTCACCAATTCAGATTACAACTTCACTATATCTTTGAAGATTGTCTTTGAAAGTTGTTGTGTCCAAAATGTTCATCACCTTACATGGCCCTTAGTGATGGATCTCTCCAAACATGGAAAGACTGATCCTTAAATGAAAAATCACCTATCACTGGGACAATGCCAGTCAATGAGTTAATAAACAAATGTATTGTGTGCGCTGCAAGTATACTATGAATTAGGGGCAGCTAGGTGCCTCAGTGGATAAAGCACTGGCCCTGGATTAAAGAGGACCTGAGTTCAAATCCAACCTCAGGTACTTGACACTTGCTAGCTGTGTGACCCTGAGCAAGTCATTTAAACCTCATTGCAATGCAAAAAAAAAAAACAACAAAAAACAAAAAGTAAACTATGACTCACTATCTGAAAACCAAAATACTGTATCTGCACCTTAGGGTGCAAGGGTAGCTTTAGGGGTATGTGGAGTATCTGTCATCTAATACCATCAGCTCAAGACCCCTCTATCTATCACCACTTTTTAGGACTCAATGATTTGTATCCCATTTCAATTCATCTACTTAATGGTCATTAATTTTAGGGGCAGCTAGGTGTCGAAGTAGATAGAGCACCGGCCCTGGATTCAGGAGGACCTGAGTTCAAATCTGGCCTCAGACACTTAACACTTACTAGTTGTGTGACCCTGGGCAAGTCACTTAACCCCAATTGCCTCATCCCCCCAAAAAAATTAAATGATATATTTACTTCAAAGATATAGCAAGAACAAATGAACAGATATTTCTTCCAACAATTTAGAGACATGCTGTCTTCTATTAACCTCAGTCTCTGAGGAAATAGACTTTTAACTTAGTTCATTTCCTACATAACATTAGTACCATAAGGTTCATATCTAGATGTGATCTGATTACAGAGGAGGCAATTACTTAGCTTCAGCTGGGATAGGATCCCAAGTTCACTTCTTGCTCCTTGAGTCATTGATGCTACAGTGACTCTAAAAATGAGATTCAGTATTATTGGAATTTTGGACCCCTTCCTGAACTTTTGAACTCTTAAAGTCAGAGGATCCAACTTCCTTTCCTTAAGGCCAAGGACCAAGTCCTTATTCGTGGGACCACATTGATTTGATGAGGAGACATCCTCAAGACTTCTCCCTTCACAGCATGGTCTCTTCTGGGATGCTATGAGTCAAAGAGTCACCATATGTTGAAGAGAGCTGGCCAAAACTAATTCAGTCCTTTATGAAGTCACCTCTGTTCTAACTAAAGAGCTAATCTAAAAAGACCCAGTTATTTGGGGTCTTTTTGGAATGTCTACAGATGCCCCACAATTATTATAAGATTATTTCATTACATATCATAATTTTCCAAGAAGCAAGATTCCCAGTCTCTCCAAATGAGGAATTGTACCAGACAAGAAAGCTGATAGAGTGTGTATTTGAGACAAACCCTTGTTACCCTTTCCCCTCCTGTTTGTTGAAAAAAAATGTTGTCCTTGGCAAATTGTCAAGGGTTCATTATGTGTTCAACACATTGTCCATGTCCCTACTCCATAAAACTCTTCTGGGATCTCGGGGGAGGAATATTCATGATTTTTTCACATGCTTCCCCAGTGCCACACAGAAAAGTGTCTCAAAACATTCAATGGGGCAGAATCTTATACAGTCCCACATGTATTGTAAAAAAAAAAAAATTACCTCAGCCTCCAAGTCCAGATTCTGCAGATTCAACAAACAAGGGCCATGTCAAAGGTTACAACTTTATTAGTATTCACCAAGTGCATAAGTCAGTGCTTGAATGGCCTTCTTCAACCCAAAGGGGGAAAAAAGCAAAGAAAATTTGCCTCTCGACTCATGAGGAAACATGGTCCCTACAGAACTGTCAGAGTTTCCCAGACCATGTGGAGCTCTCCCTGAAGGGATTTAGGACCTGGAGTCAACTAGATGTCACCGCTCACAAGTAGGAAAGAAACCAAATCAACTTGGCTTGGCACGTGAACGCCCGGTGCAGAGCCTCACGGGGTTGGGATGCTTCTATCTCCCTTTACCACCAGGGGGCCCTCCTTTGCTGTGCTCATTCCACAAAGTACTAGTACTTTGATGTGTATAGAAGATAGACACTTGAAGATGAGATTTGAAGAACAGTGGCAATTCTGAGAGGCAAAAGCAAGGAGGAAGCACATTACAGCTATGGGGACCAGTGCAAAGGGAAATTGAAGGCTATGTATGAAGAAGAGTTAGAAGGATAATTTGATTGGACATTCCCATAGGTGTGAAGGGAAATAATGTGCAATAAGGCTAGAAAGGTATGTTACAGCCAGCTTGCAAAAGCCTTTAAATGATGGGCTAATTAGATTATATATGATCCTAGAAATAATAAGGAACCAAAGTACTTCATTGAGGAGGGAACTTCAATGATCATGTCTATGCTTTAGGAAAATCAGCTTTGGAAACTGTGTAAAGGAAGAATTAGAATGCAGCAGAGGTGACTGCTTTTTTGTTTATATTCTCAATACTTAGTACAGGGCTTTGCACATAGTAAGCAGTTAATAAATGCTTTTTTCATTCATTCATTCATTCATTTCTTTTTTAAAATTTTTTTGTCAGTGTCCCTTTTATTTATTTAAAGTTTTGAGTTCCGAATTCTATCCCTCTCTCATACCCTCCCTCCCTAGCCTACTCCTCCACTGAGATGGTAAGCAATCAGATATAGGTTATACATGTGCAATTATGTAAAACATTATCATCTTAGTTATTTTATATAAAAAGACTTCAGTAAAAAAAAAATGCAAAGAAGGATGCTTCAGTCTGTGTTCATTCAATATCAGTTCTTTCTCTGGAGGTGGACAGTAAGCTTTATTGTTAGTCCTTTAGGATTGTCTTGGATCATTGTATTACTGATAGTAGTTAATTCCTTCACAATTGCTCATAGAATACTAATGCTGTCACTGTTCACAATGTTCTCCTGGTTCTTTTCACTTCACTATACATCAGCTCATATAAGTCTTTCCAGATTTTTCTGAAATCATCCTGCTTGTCATTTCTTATCACTCAATAATATTCTATTACAATCATATACTATAGCTTGTTCAGTCATTCCCCATTTGATGGACATTCCTTCAATTTCTAATTCTTAGCCACCACAAAGAGTTGCTATATTTTTGTACATATTTTTCCTTTTCTCTTTTTCACAGTTACTATTGTTAACTGTTTCCCTCCATCCCTCTCCCTTCTCCATGATATTCACTTCAGTATCTATCTTCTTTCACCCCATCACCTCCTCAAAGAGGGTTTGCTTCTGATTACCCCTCCCCCAATCAGTCCCGTCCCTTTCAGCCCTCCCCCTAATCCCCTTAGCCTCCCACTTGCCCTGCAGAGCTAGATAGATCACCCCACCCAATTGAGTGTGCATGCTCGTCCCTCTTTGATCCAACTCTAATGAGATTAAGGACTTTGAGCCAGTTATGATGAGTGTAAGGCTCATTATCTGCCCAGTTTATATATATTACTTTACCAAATTGAATGTGTATGTTAATCCCTCCTTCAACCAACTCTGATGAGATCAAGGTCTTTGAGCCAATTCTGATGAGTGTAAGGTTCATTCACTGCCCCACTCTTCCCTCATAACTCCCCCCACTCCACAAGCCCTTTCCTGTTTCTTTCATGTGATATTTCACCCCATTCCACCTCTCCTATTTCTCCTCCCCCAGTACAGTCCTCTCACCCCTCAACCTTACCCTAAAGATTTCATCTTGAGGCAGCTAGGGGACACAGTGGACAAACCACCCACCCTGGACAACCCAAGTCCAAATCTGGCCCTAATCATAAGATACTCACTCACTGCTCCTCCCCAGGCATGTCACAAAAATCTGCCCAGCTCACACACAAAAAAAAAAGATAAAAAATAAATGCTTTACAGATATCATCCCTTCATCATCAATTCCCACCTGTGCCTTCTGTCTAAATTTATTTCTATCATCTGCCCTATTACTGAGAAATTTCTTATGAGTTAGACTTATCATCTTCCCTTTAATTGGGGAGTGTTAGCTAAGTGGCTTGCCACAATATTGGGGCAAGGAAGGAAACAGCTTCCCTCAAAACAGAGCAGGATTTATTTAATAAGAATGAACTTAAAAAAAAAAAAACACAAACAGGTTCAGTAGGATCAAGGGAAAGGAAATAAGATGGGGAAAGGGAAATTATACAACCTGAACACCACCACCACCCAGGAATCAGATGAGAGCACACAGCAGCATCCTGTCACCTTCCAGTTTCAAGCTAGAATTGCGGAAAAACCTCCCTTCTTCCCAGCAGACCCCAGGCTGACCACACATAGCCCCCAGCCAATTGGCTGGCCACTCTGACAGTCATATGACTGCCCTCACTAGGCTTCCAATCATTACAATTTTGTGAGGCCCATGTAGGCGTTGGCGAGTGGTGATGACTTGAGGTGCCAGCACCATGGCAATGGCTACAACCAGTGGGTGGGGCATCAAGACATTTGCAGAACCCCAGAGACCAGTGTACGCACTGAGGTTTGTTTGGTGTTTTTTAATTCTAACCAAAAGAAGGGGTCATAAAAACCTCAAATAACAATTACTTCTTTACACTTTTCAATGTTTCTCTAGGGACTTGTATTTGAAAGTCAAATTTTCCATTCAGTTCAGGTCTTTTCATCATGAATACCTGAATGTCTTATTTTTCATTGAAGTCCCATTTTTCCCCTGAAATATACACAGTTTTGCTGGGTAGGTGATTTTTGGTTGTAATCCCAATTCATTTGCTCTCTGGTAGATCATACCCCATGCCCATCAATCCTTTAATGTAGAAGCTGCTAGATCTTGTGCTATCCTGACTGTGGCTCCACAGTATTTGAATTGTTTCTCTCTGGCTATTTGCAATATTTTCTCCTTGACCTGGGAGTTCTGGAATTTGGTTCTAATATTCCTGGGAGTTTTCATTTTGAGATCTCTTTCAGGAGGTGATTGTTGGATTTTTCAATTTCTATTTTACCTTCTGCTTCTAGAACATCAGAGCAAGTTTCCCTGATAATTTCCTGGAAGATGAAGTCTAAGCTCTTTCCTTGATCATGGTTTTCAGGTAGTCCAATAATTTTCAAATTACCAGGTTTTCCAAGAAGATATTTTACATTGTCCTCTTTTTTTATTATTCATTTGGATTTCCTTTATTGTGTCTTGGTTTCTCATAAAGTCACTAGCTTCCATTTGTTAAATCCTAATTCTTAGCCAATTATTTTCATTATAGAGCTTTTCCATTTGGCTTACTGAGTGTACTCATGGCAAAATACTGATGTCTTTTTGAAGGTTGGTACAGCTCTGTCCCCCAAATAACACTTTGTCTACCACCAGATTTTTTTTTCTCTCTGACATGCAAATCACCAATATAATATTTTTCTACCATGAGCACAGTGGATAAAGCACCGGCCTTGGATTCAAGAGGACCTGAGTTCAAATCCAGCCTCAGACAATTAACACTTACTAGCTGTGTGACCCTGGGCAAGTCACTTAACCCTCATTGCCCCCCCCCAAATAAGTCCTGTTTCTTATTAATAATCCCTTCATTATATATATATATATATATTTTCCGGGGCAATAGGGGTTAAGTTGCTTGCCCAGGGTCACACAGCTAGTAAGTGTCAAGTGTCTGAGGCCAGATTTGAACTCAGGTACTCCTGAATCCAGGGCCAGAACTTTAACCACTGCGCCACCTAGCTGCCGCCCATTGTTTACTTTTAATTTGGCTTTTAATCACCAGGAAATATTGTATCTTATACATAACAGGTGCTCCAAAAATAGTTGTTGATTGAATAACTCTTAAGTTGTAGTTAAAATGCAGAGCTGGCTGTTTTGCCCTCAGACTTTGGGCTGGCACAGCACCTAGTTATTCCATGCCTCTCTCTCTCTCAGAGGCTCATTATCTTCTTTGCCTCATTCAACCACATTCTATTTACTCTGCCTAAGTGGATCAAGCTAATTGAAGGGAAGCTGTTAGTTTGCTTTTTCAATCTCACTGCACTTAGGGCACCAGTTCCCTTTTTCTTCACCACGTAGAAAAGCAAGAGAATCCAGAGTTATTTCCCCAACCACCTGGAAAAAAGTAAATCAGTGCCCTTCCTTCCTTTTCTTGATCTGGAGATAATTAGTTTATCCCTTTTTTAAATTGGAGATAATTAGTTTACATAGAGTAGTAAAGTTACATTAGATCTGAGAAGCTTACCATACTTGATAGAAAGTGGGAGGAAATGAAACATTTATTAATCACCTATTATATGCAGGGCATTGTGCTAAGTGCTTTACAAATATTATCTCTTGATGCTCACAGTTGAGGAAACTGAGGCAGACAGAAGTTATATAACTTGCTGTGGGTCACAGTTAGCAAGGGCGTTAGGCTGGATTTGAACTGAGATAGTTCTGACTTCAAGAACAATGCTTTGTTGTGCACGGTGGCCACTTGTTTGTTCTGGAAGAGGACCATGACATCAGGGAGGTGATGTCATGACTTGGAGTGAATTTGATTTAAATGAGGCACTGCTGTGCAAAAGGTTACAAGGATTTGGTTTTTCTTTTACTTTTTTAGTGCGGGAGATTTTTGCTCATTGAAAGCAATAAAATTAAGTTTGAAAAAAGTAGGTGATTGATAAATGCAAGTTGAATAATTAATTGGTTGTTGACATTCCATTTCCTCTCCCCTTGCTTTGTACAAGGATTCTCTCATGCTTGGAATACATTCCCCCTTCTCTGTGCCTCTTGGAATTGGCTGCTTCAAGGCTTTAACTTCAAACATCTCCTTCAACACAAATCCTTTCCTTAGCTCCTTTGTTGCCAGTGCTTTTCCACAAATTATCTTGCATCCCTATGTGCATACATTGTTTTCCCTGATAGAAATTGAGTTAATCTTCAGTTAAATTTTTTGTCTTTATATGTCCACATAGTTTGCACTTAAAAAAATCTTGCTATTTAGTTGTTTGATTGATAAAGTAGTCCTTTTCTTTTTGTAGTAAACACATTTTAAAAATTATCCCACATATTAGTATGGGTAGAAATTAAGGAGCAAAAATTTCAGAAAACATTTCTTTCTTCTTTGTAAATTATAAAATAATTTCTTCAGTCCATCCCTATTTTGCTTTGTCTCTACCCCCAATCCCAAACACAGAATCAATCAATCCCCATATATAAAATGAGGATTAATTGGAAAGTATTTACATGTGGAGAGAGAGATTTCAGCATTTTCTTTTTTGTACAAGGTATGTCAAAGGTCTTATTGCATTTTAGCTACTGAATAAATTTAAAACTGCACTAAGACTTTTGGAACACCCTGTAAAATAGTGAGTCATCAATCTTCCAAAATTTAGAACCTAACCTCCTGTAAGTTTATAGAGTTTAGCTAATAGGAGTGCTTTATATGAGTGTAGTACTTAATGGTACTTAAAGAAAACTCTGAAAGCAATTCTCTAAATACCTCCCTGTGTTATTGTTGCTGTTCAGCCATTCAGTCTGACTCCTCATGACCCCATGGACCGTAATACACCAGACCCCTCTATCCTTCACTATTTCTTGAAGTCTATCCAAGTTCACATTTGTTGTTTCCATGACAATATCTATCCTTCTCATCCTCTGCCATCCCCCTTTCCTTCAGTATTTCTGAACATCAAGGTCTTATTCATTATGTCTTATCTTCTCATTAAGTGGTCAAAGTACTTGTGCTTCAGTTTCAGTATTTGATATTCCAGGAAATATTTGTAAATAGCCAAATTTGAAATAATCAGTAAAGGCATAAAGTTACATCTTTGAGACTAATTTCAAAATTAATTCACTTGAGATCCTTTAGCCTCTTGAATCAAAAACTTGAAGGGACTGCTTGAGGAATAGATGTATTTATGACCTTAAGGAAATTTTCCTTTAATATTGACATTCAATATTAAAATTTGATCACAGAATTAAAAATATTTAGGGTAATAAAGATGTACCAGTGAAGCACATCTGCAAACAATGTACAGGCATCTTTGAAAAGATCCAAGGCTTTTGAACTCAATGATCATATGGGTTACAATGAGTAAACTAAGCATCTAATAGGTTAGATGATTTTTCACCCACCAATAATAATAATTGCCTCTCATATACACTTTAAAATATGTCATTTTAGCTTCATGGTAACTCTATGTAGAACTAACAGATAATATCTACCTACTCTACAGATAGGAAACAAGATGAAAGAAATCATGACCTGTCTGTGAGTATGCAGTTAGCGTTTGAGGCAGAATGCCTTCCTGATTCCAAGCCTAGTAATCAATCTATGGTCTCATTCTGCCAAAAAGGAGGAAAACTAAATTTATACCCATGTTTTCTGGGTCACCAGAAGTTCTTTCCAATTCTCCAACACTGGACATACAACTACAAAATTCATCTTCCCAGTGCAGAATCTATTGCTCCTGTGCTCAAAATCCATTGAATCCCTATTGCCTAGTGAATAACACCTTACCTTGACATTTAAAGTCCTCTACAATATGTCTCCAAAGGACTCTTCCAGCTCTATCTCATATAATACCCTTTTACATTGCCTAAACAAACTGGATTGCTCCCTAACCTTGCCCTATACCATCTCACTTCTGTACATTTTCACAAGAAATCTCTATTGAAATAGGAATATCCCCCATGCCTGACATCAAGACTTCTTTTTCTCTGACTCTCAGATATCAGATTTCTTGAAAATTCAGTTTGAGATATAACATAAATGTGAAGCCTTTTCGGATACATCATAGTACTCCCCAAATTGTCTCAGATATCTTTTATATATGCATACATACATAACCACCACCACCACCACCACACATGCACATGCACACACATTTTAGAAGGAAAGGCATTTTCCTTCTAGAAGGTAAGCTCCTTTAGGTCTGGGACTATTTCATTTTTGTCATTATGTTCCAAATTATTAGTACAATGCACACAATAGGTACTTAAAATATGTGTTTTCTGAATTCAGTCAACAAACATTTATTTAGTGATTACTGTGTTATAGGTATTGTGCCAAGCAATGGAGATACAAAGTGAGGCAAAAGACAGAGCTTACAATAAAATTATTTGAATAGTTTCTCCTATTCATTTTAGCTAATATTTACTTCCTAAAAGACCTTTTGTATCACTTTCTTCATGAAATCTTTCCTGATTTTCTCACCCGATACTTATTTACTTCTGAAATGTTAGATTCTTCTCTCCCCTCTATCATGTCCAAAAGACTGCCAAGTATTTCAGGTGCAACCTACACAATATATCTTTCTATCCCTCCCTTCTCTCCATTCAACAGGGAAATCATGTCATGCACATTCTCATCACCTCTAACCAATTTTCTAACACTGGACATACAGGTACAAAATTCATCTTCCCAGTGCAGAATCTATTGTTCTTGTGCTCAAAATCCATTGAATCCCCATTGTCTAGTGAATAACACCTTACCTTGACATGTAAAGACAATGGGTTTTTTTTGCCTTTGTATCTTCAGTATCTAACATTAGGATGTATGGGGTATTCAGGGAAGACTAGCACTTCTGGTATGAGGGTTTTCTGAGCCCATTTCATGGCTTCTTATCCAAGAATGTAAGATTCCCTTCCCCCCCCCCATTACAATGAAGGGATGAGAACAATATATTCCAATAACGATGAAGATAGGGGAAACGGATGCTGTGGAAAGCTTACAGCTTGGTCAGATGTCAAAGACACCAAGGTCATCCAGGCCACTGCCAACCATCACGGCTTTTGTCTTGCTGCTGGACTTTGATGACTCTGGAAGAGAGAGTGATTGCTACCAACTTTGCACAGCCCTACCTCAATTAAATCCCATTTATGTGCAAGTCAAGACATCATGGAGTGATGGCATTGATAGAAAACAAATGCCAAACAACAACATCAAGCACTGTTCTTGGAACATAATAGATAATTAATAAGTTCTTGAATTGAATTGTACTGAATTGAATTAGAGCACTTTGTCTGGATCTTTCCTTTGACTTTATAAGTATTACTTTTTTTTTTGTGAGAATCAGAGCTCTGCCCTGAGGAGAAAACATGTGACTTGGCATCCAGAAGTTGCCTGGTTTCGGGAAGTTACATCTATAGAACTGCTTGTAGTCATGTCAATCAAAGCTACCAGCCAATTAGCTTGGAGCTGTGTATGTGGACTGCCCTGCTTCCTGTTTCACAGGGAAGCAGCTGAGGATTGTGCCCTTTTTGTCCAGGACTTCAGCTTGGCAGCAGAACTTCAAGTGGGCTGCTAGGAAAGGAAGGTTTTCTCTCTGGCTAGACTGACTAGATCTAAGCTAGGGTTTTCCATTCTATAAGGGATCTGTTCTCAACCTCTCTCTCTTCACTAACGTCTAATACACTTTAATAAATACTTAAAGGCCTAAACTCTTGCTGAATTTATCAGTAATTTTAGCCAGCTTCCCCAAAAAATTGGGAGAGGGGGGGCAGGTTAGGAACCACATTACATTTTAAACATCACATTTTCATCATTTATAAACATCACCACCCATACTATAATATTATAAACTTGCTGAGGACAGAAATTATGTCTCTCTTCTTTGTGACCTGAATGCCAGTGACAAAGCAGTCATTTAATAATGTGTATGGAATTAAATTATGACTTATGTGTTAAGCACTGTCTTAAGGTTCTATTGGAGATGCAAGGGCTGGAAGCATCCTCAGGGATAATGGTTTCAATTATCAATTACCTCCTTTAAAGTAACCGCATAAATGTTTATTCATTGCACAGAAGAAAATATCTTGAACACCATTAAAACAGAAATCTTGAGCAGAGAGCTAAGCTACTTTTATAACCATATATGTAAACTGCAGATAACTTGCCTGGAGAAATAAAACAGTGTGTTAGTTTATCTAAATTGTAGATCCAGAGTTTGATTTAGCCTAAGCGGCCTTTAATAGAAATTATTGGATCATTCAGCTACAATCCTACCAATAAAAGAGTCATTTGTAATGAACCTAATGAAATAATTAAGAATCACTGCTCATAATGAACTAAGGTATCTGTTACTCTATTACAATTTAGATGTTGAGCATATATGTCTTTTTCTAGAAAAATTGGATCAGTTTATTCAATTTCTAAACCTATAGGGTATTCACATAGGAAGTTTTCCAATTATGTAACTTGAGTTATACTCTTGCCTATTTTGAAAGACATTTTAATTTTAAAAGTCCATTCTATTTTGGGAATAGGACACTTATAGAATTAGTACATAGTGGTGATTTATGTATGTTTCTTACACCCTTGCCCCCACATATTCCCACAGAGTCAAATGTATATGTCCTTCAATGTTCTCTTTTGGAAGTAATTAAACTTTTGTTTTATAGTCTCCTCACAGAAAATATGAATTAAAGCCACTTAGCACAGCTGGATAGATATAGAAATATGGTCACCAGGGGATCTGTACAATGTGGGCTGGGTATAACGATCTGGAGGAGTTGAATTTAATTCCTTAGCAAGGCATATAAAGGAGACAGGAAGGAATGAATCAGATATATGATATTGCCAATAGGAAACAGACAAACAGAAAAGGAAGTACACCACACTCTATATTGTCTGGGTAGAAGCAGACCAATTCAAAGACTGAACAAAGGGGGAAAAAAAAAACAACTTGGGAGGAGAATGTGAGATTGGTCAGGGAAATGAAAAAAAACCTCATTTTGTATATTATTTTATGGATATCGCTACATTTTAATTGCTTCCCGCTTAATTTAATTGCTTTAATTGCTTAACACTGCACTAAGACTTTGGTGGTGCCTGTATAAATTATTGCAATTTGGGCAAGGTTGACTTTGTGAGAAATCTGAGATTTTAAATTTGTGATGTCTACCTACTTCAGGGAAAACTCTAGAGTATGTCATTAAAGTGACAGCCCTTAATCATTTACCCAAGAACAGGTGATGAATAAAAGCCAGTACGACTTCATCAAGACCAGGCTATACCATGCTCATTTTTAATAGAATTACTAGACAAATGGTGAGCAGGGTTCTATAGGCAAAATATATGTGGATTTCAGTGAAGAATTTGAAAAAGTCTCATGCTAACCCGGTAGGCAAGATAGAGAGATGTGGGCTAAGTGATAAAATATTTAAGTAGACTAGGAACTGTTTGAAGGACTGGCCCCTAAAGAGTCATTAATGGGGGAAGCTAGGTGGTGCAGTAGATAGAGCACTGGCTCTGGAATCAGGAGTACCTGAGTTCAAATCTGGCCTCAGACACTTAACACTTACTAGCCGTGTGACTCTGGGCAAGTCACTTAACGCCGATTGCCTCGCTAAAAAAAAAAAAAAAAAGAATCATCAATGAAATTATATGAACCTATCTATAGAAAGTTCTCTTGGGTTTGCCCTAGAGATCTGTGCTTGGCCCTGTGTTCTCCGCCATTTGTATCTGTGATTTGGATTAAGACCTAGATGGAATGTTTATCAGATTTATAGTTGACATAGTAGACAACAACATGGGTTGAATGTTGGACCTAGAGTCAGGAACACCTGAGTTATCATGTACTAGTTGGATGACCATAGGCAAGCCAGTTAACTTCTGTATGCCTCAGTTTCCTCAACTGTAAAAAGTGGGTAATAATAGCCCCCACTTCCCAAGATTATGGTGAGGATCAAATGGGATTCTTGTAAAATCCTTTGCAAACCTTAAAGTGCTACGTAAACATTATTACTGTTTTTAAAATGGAAATAATAGCTACCATAACATAATCAACAAATATCTCAATAGGCTAGAATAATAAGCCAATTACAATAACACGGATTCTAAAAGAGACAAATTTAAAATTAGATTAAAGGGTTCAAAAATTAATTTCACAAGTCCAAAATGGGTTAAGAATGGTTAGGTTAGAATTAATCTGAGAAACATCTAAGAATGTTCTAGAGATTATGGGATCAATATTAGTAAAAAAGGTGATGTGGCAACCATAATATCTATTGCAATCTTAGGTTGCATTAAAAGAATCACAGTATCTATCATGAGGCAGGTAGGTGACTGTGCTACTGTTGTCTGCCCTGGTCAGACCACCTATGGAGTACTGCATTCATCTGTAGATATCATACATTGGAAGGACAGTGACATACTTAGGGATCATTCAGAAGAGAGTGGTTATAATAGGAGACTAAAAAGCATCCATAGTAGAACAGATTAAGGAAACTGGGAACTTTTCTCCCAAAAAAAGACCTAAAGAGCCATGGTCACTATCTTCAAACATTTAAAAGCCTTTCAAGTGAAAAAGGAATCATATTTTTTATGCTTTATCCCCCAGAAGAATGACCTTGAGCAATGCGTGGTAGTTACCATTTTTTAAAAATTAAACTAGAATCAAGGAAAAATTTTCTAACAATTAGATCTATCCAAAAGTAGAGCCATTTTTTCCTCCATGTTAGCATGTTTTCTTTATGGAAGGTCTTCTAATTAAGGAGGGATGAGCACTTGTACAGGATATAATGAAGATGATTTCTACAGAGGTATGGTTGTGACTTGATCACCCCCGGAGTCCTAACTTTGGTTATGCAAAAATTAAGGCAGTTCTGTGAAAATTGAGGTAGTTCTAGTACTCTTAATATTTAGGTAACCCTGAAGATTAAGAAAGAAGGAGAATGAGGCCTAAAAATATCAGCAAATCTCAAGAGTTGGAAGGATCCTTGGAGGTCATTGTTTCCAATTTATATCTCATTTGTTGATCCCTTCTACAACTTCTCTGACAAGTGAGTACCCAGCCATTTTCTTGAACAATTCCAGTAGTAGAGACTTAGTAATATATCTGATGAACCATTCAGTTTCCAGAAAGCTCTTTATTTCACATATTGCTAAAATCTGTCTACCTAAAACTTCCATTCATTGTACTGTATTATCTACTCTGGAATCATACCATATAAGTCTTATTTCTCCTTCCTGTGACAATTCTTTTTAAAAAATGGGAGGAGGGCATCTGGAACATTAATTTGGAACTAGAAATTTTATTTATGCAGAGTATAAACTCCTTGAGGGGAAAGATTATCCCACTTTTGTATTTTTATCCCCAGTAACTACAATACTTTGCACATCACAAGTAATAATAAATAGTGATGAGATGGTTGCTTGAACTACAATTAGTAACTCAGAAAGTTATCTGAGGTACTGAGGGATTAAGTGATTTAAACAAAGTATAATCAATCAATCATAAAATATTTAATGGGAATCTACTCTGCATCAGGAACTAGGGATATGAAGATAATATTGAATAGTCTCTTCCTTCAAGGAACTTTCTATCAGGTTTCCTCAAACACAGAAATGGTTCAAGTATATACACAAAATAAGTACATGTTAATTTGTTTAAGGATTAAATTACAGCTGAAGAATCAGGAAAAGGCTTCATGCAGAAAGTGTTGCTTCAGTTGAGTTTTGAAGGAAATAAACTAGAGGTGAGAAGGAACTTTATTCCAGAACTTGGATGGGAGAAAACACAGTCTATAAAAAAGCACAGATATGGAAGACCTAGTGTCCTGTTTGAGGAACATCAAAAGAACAAAAGGAGCAGGGGAGCTGGTTTAGTTGGATCAAAAAATGTGCAAAGAGGAATAACGTATAATACATTTTCTATATAATAAAAATGTTTACAAAGATAGCATGTGTTTAAAGCAAAACTAGACCTCTGTGGAGTTTCAATTGTCAGTCCATCAATAAGCATTTAATAAGCACCAACTATGGTCCAAGCTCTGTCCTTTGAATATTTAAAAATACCTAGTGCCCTCTTCCCAGTCTTCTCTACCTTAATCATGCTCACCTTTGTATAGTATGGTTTTGAGCTTGCCCATCCTTTTGTTTACTATGCACTAGACATGCTGTACCTCATATAGGTCCTTCTTAATGTACCTAGAACTGAATCCCAGGTGTGATCTGAATAGCATAAAGTACAATATAATCACGTCGGTGGTGGTGGTGGTACACCTCCATTCTCAAAGAGGACCATGACATTGGGGTCATGTAATGACTTGCAGTGAATTGGATTTTTTTTAGTGAGGGAGGGCTGTGCAAGGACACTAACCTTACTCTCTCCTCCAGAACCATCGGGATCTAGTACCACGATAAATAGCAGGATGACTGGAGATGGCCCCAGATATTTGAGACAATTGGAGTTAAGTGACTTGCTCAGGTTTGCAAAGCTAGTAAGTTTCTGAGGTGAGATTTGAACTCAGGTCCTCCCAATTTCAGAGCCAGTGCTCTATCCATGGTGTGACCTAGCTGCCCCAATGTTACTATGTATCTCCTCTCTGTCTCTTCCTATCTCTTTCTGTCTCTCTCCTCTCTCAGCCTCTCTGTGTCTGTCTGTCTCTGTTTCTGTCTGTCTTTGTTTCTGTCTCTCTGTCTCTTGTCTCAGTCTCTCTGTCTCTGACTTTCTGTTTGTCTCTCCCTGTCTCTGTTTTTGTCTCTGTTTCTTTGTCTCTGTCTCTCTCTATCTGTCTCTGTTTCAATCTCTGTCTCTTTGTCTCTCTGTCTCTTTCTCTGTCTTTCTATGTCTCTCTGTCTTTGTCTTTCCCTGTTTTCCTGTCTTTCTTTGTATGTGTCTCTCTCTGTGTCTCTCTGCCTCTGTTTATGCCTCTGTCTCTCTGTCTCTCTAGGTGTCTTTCTGTGTCTCTGTCTCTGTCTCTCTTTTTCTTTGTCTTTGTCTCTGTCTCTGTCTGTCTCTTCCTCTCTGTGTCTCTGTCTCTATCTCTGTCTCTTCCTCTTTGTGTCTCTGTCTCTATCTCTGTCTGTCTCTGCCTTTCTGCCTCTCTGTCTCTGTCTCTCTCTGTTTCTGCCTCTCTGCCCCCCCTCTTTCTCTCTCTCCCCCCAAAGAGAGATTTCTTGTGTCTGTTGCATCAGTAAATCATAATTACTCTTTCCTTAAGATGCATCATGGTGAAGCTGAAAGAACAGAGGCTTTAGAGTCAGAGCAGCTGGGCTGGAATCCCACCTTTACCACTTCCTAGCTATGTGACCTTGGACATCTCACTTAATTTCTCTAGTTCTTAATGTCTTCATTTATAAAATGAAGGAGGTGGGCTAGATAACTTTAAAAACCCCTTCTATTAATTTTCAATCTATGACTCTCTGATATTTAAGATTTATAAAGTGAGCCCCATATAAAATAATCATATGAATTATAGTATAAATGCTATTACCCCCATTTCACAGTCTAGGAAATTGCAGCACGCAGTTGTCGAATGATTTGTACAAGGTAACAAAGGTAGCAGGCATCTAAGGAAGGAGTCCAACCCACATGTCTTAATTCCTCCCTAGTCCACTTTGCTTTCTACCAATGCTTCTTTAAAACAGAATAAAAAAATTAGAACTGGTGTGATAACTAAAAAACTAACCAGCCCTGCATTTGGAGAACCTCTGGCTTCTACCAACAAAAAGAGCATTGAACAAAGCAAATAGATAAAAGTAGTTCTCACTTATCCTTCTTCGCAGTGGGAACAAGTTCAGATAAAATACAGTAAGCAATGAAGATAGCTGAACATAGGCATTTTTTCCAGAGAGCCATAACTTAACTGCCTTTAGTGAATGTTAGTATTAGCTCAGATCCAGTCTTCGTGCTTCCAACGAAAAGGGTACACACCTGTTCCAACAGAAATTCCATTTTAAAAGGGCAAATTCAACAAATTATTTTAGTAGGATTTACAAAGCTTCAGCTAACAAATTCCTTATAGAATCTTATTAAGTCCCACAAATCCCCAACCCTCAAGGTAATGTTGAGAATGTAAGTTTTGTCTGCTTAAATTGCATTGCACTCAATCTAGTAAAACACCATTTAAGTACTTAAGTTGGTACTTAAAGAGAATTAGGTCATAGTGATTAAAAGTCATGCTGTGAAATAGTGAGGAGGTAAGGTTTGGGGTTTTTGTTATTTTAAGCAGCCATGTTTTGTGTTTGTTTTGTAGTTTAGTTGGGAAAAGTGATGGCACAGATCAAATAGGTGATGACTATTTGGAGAATAAATCTAATAGTAAAAACTATAATTCATATGAAGTCTGGTGTCTAATTTGACAGGAAGTACATAAGGTCTTGATAGAAAGTAAGGTCATTAAGGAGAAGGACAGTTTCATTTTGTATTTGTATCATTGGTATTTTGCAAGGCATGTGTTGTTGTTGTTTAGTCATTTCATTCAAATCTGACTCTCCATTTGGAGGGATTTTTGGCAAAGATACTGGAGTAATTTGCCATTTTTTCCTCCATCTCATTTTACAGATGAGGAAACTAAGGCAGAGTTAAGCAACTTGCCCAGGGTCGCACATCTAGCAAGTGTCTGAAGTTGGATTTGAATCCATGAAGATGAGTTTTACTTATTCTATGCCTGGTACTCTACTATGCTACCAAATTGACCCTGGCATATGGTCCATGCTTAAATAGTAGGCAACTAGTTGGTGTTGTGATTACAGTGTTGGACCAAGAGTCAGAAAGACCTTCAAATTGGACCTCACATACTTTATTAGCTGTGGGACCCTCTACAAGTCCCTTAATTTGTAAAAAAAAATAATAAAATGCATTAATTAGTGGAAAGAACACTGAAATAATTTCAAAAGAACTGGATACTAGACCTGCAAATTAATTCATTTGTTCAGATCTCAGTTCTGATAACCATCTGTAAAAATGAGGAGTTTGGATGTAATAACCTTTCTACCACCACGCCCATCATCTCTAACATCTATGATTAATTGTAACTAGTGCTAATTTAGGGGGAAAATATTGTGAACATGGCAGACATCGACCAATATGAACATTTAAACATAAAGGACAGAAAAATATTGTAACTTCTATTATTCACAGGGGCATTTGTTTATATAAAATTTAATGTGATGATAACAAAATTATTCTTAGATGGCATATATTAAATATTATAATTGTGTTTTGATTGTGAAAAAACTCATTTTAATTACTTGGAATGAATTGTCTCTTTACAGTTTCTTTCACAACAAGGTATCTTCCATGCATACATCAGTCAGTTAAGATTCCGTGGCAGATACAAAGTAACCTTGTCCAGCATCTCTTTAATAATAAATACAAGAAATAAAACCATAAAAATATATGCACACTAAATATATTCTTCATTGGAATAGAGGAGACATAACTCCAAGTCCAAGTCAAAGTGGATTACCCAGTGGATAGTGAAGTCCTCCAGATGTTTTAGTTTGCAGTTAATGTTGTACTAATTGCATCAAAATCTCAAAACATTGCAGAACCTCCTAGAAGAGATGTATAATCACAAAAATAAGTTTGGCCTGTCCAACCACATGCCTGTTGCCTAGATTTAAACATGTATTTGTATGGGCAACCTGTAAAGTATGACCATCAGTATGTATATCTGGAATATAGAGTAGAACTGGACAATAATCGGGTGCAGAGTTGAAGAGATAGAGAATAAGCTGGATTGTCTTTAGGAAATTTTAAAGATCATTTACTGACCCTAAACTGCCCATAAAAGCCAAGTCCCTTCCTTCAAATACTAACATCATTTGAATTAATAGCAGCAAGACATAGGATACAACTGCCAGCAATGAATAAAAAATGAGCATCACAAAAGAGACAATGAAGTGTCTCATGGTGGGTATATGTAGGCTGCAACATATCACCAATGAGAAACTCCAAAGAAGAGAAAGAGTAAAAGACACAATCAAGGAAGTGTATGGTACAAAAGGAAGTTAGGTTGGTTATGTTAAGGGCTAAAATTCTAGCTAGTCTGTCTAAAATATCTAATGAGTGGTCGCCAATAAATTATAAGCTTTAGCAAGAGTTAGGCTTTTTAGCATTTATTAAGGAGAATAAGAATTTGGTAAAGAGAGAAGAAAAGGCCTACATTCATCTATCTATTAAAGGGAGAGCACATCTCAAGCTCCCTTCTTTGCCGGGAGTCCTCAGGCAAGAGCCCGTCAGAGAGCCAGTCTCCCCCTTCTTCCTCCCACAAGCAAACGTCACTTCCTGACACCAAAGAAAAGACTCATGGTCTTGCCCTCAGAGAACCTTCACTTTATGGCAGAGCTTTTCTACAGCAAGTCTCCAGCAGGTGTCGTCATTCCAATCATTACAGTTACATGGCAATAATGGGGAATGACTGGGATGAATAAGCTAGAGTGCTCTACTGGTACTCCCCAAAACAAAAACAAATCAAAAACAAACAAAAAAAAAATGAGGAGAAACCAAGGAAAGCTTCCAACATGTTGGATGAATGCCCTATGGCAAACTTACTGTAGGACCTTGACTAGAATCAGACATTATGGATAAGGCATGTATGGCCTACAGTCTCAAAATCGAAGAGAACTCCCAAATTAATGGAAGAGCAGATCCATCTGAGTATTTGAGAGCAACAAAGTTATCCTGCTTGTATGCATCTGTTTTGGAAATTCCTTCTGCTTATTTCTGTTTTACTAATTGTTTCATTAATATTCTTTTCTTTCTTTTTTTTAAATCACTATCCATACTCAACCACTCTCTCTTCCACAGGATTCTCCCCTCCCAAATAGAAACCCGCAGAGACACAGTTAAGCAAATCAAATTCACATATTGAGTAAGACTGAAAATAAATGTTCCATTATGCACCTCTAGTCCCTCACTTCTGCCAAGAGATGTAAAGAAGGTATTCAATCTTCTGAAATTATTATTGGTCACTATATTGATCAGAGGTCTTAGGATTTTAAAAGTTGTTTTCATTTACATTGTGGAAACCATTATTTCATTTTTTTCTCCAAGTTCTGCTCACTTTACACAGTCCCATTCCAGAAATCATTCTCATCACTCTCTGGACCTGTGCCTTTTGTCATACCTTATGGTACAATAGTATTCCATTATGTTTTTATCTCATAGTTCACACAAAAAATAAAGGAAAAACTTGAGACTTAGGTCCAAATTTTCTGTATTCCTACCTCATCATATTGCCTCATACAGAATGTTAGAACTGGACATTGGCTTAGAAGCTACCTAGACCAACCTCCTTCAAAACTTATTTTAAAGAAAAATTTAATGATTCAAAATTAGAGTATTCCCAATGTTATATTTACTTTTCTTTCTTTTTTCTTTCTGGAATACGGGACCTTTTTTTTACCTCTGATTTGATTTCATTAATGTAAGTAGTTCTTAGTAAAGAAATAATCTCTCTCTTTTTCTCTTTCTCTCTTTCTCTCTTCTCTCTCTTTTTCTCCCCCCCCCCTTTCATTATTCTATGGAGGACATTGAGAAGTTGAATGACTTGTATTTGACCTCAGAACTCATATGCATCAGAACTTGAACCCAGATGGTGCAAAATACTTTGTGTTTTATTACCTAAATTAAATTAAATATTCCCTACACCGAGAAGGTGATCAGACAAGTCCTTCATTGACTGGACTGAGGCGCCATCCATGCATCAGTACATAAGCTTTGGTTCGTGGAATAATTATCAGAATTACACTTTAATTATATTTTCATTTATTTGAAATTTAATTTTCCCCCAATTACATGTAAGCACAATTTTAACGTCCATTTATGAAACTCTGTGTTCCAAATTCTCTTCCTCCCTCCCTTTCTACTCCTCCCCCAGGAATGCAAAAAATTCAATATAAGTTATATATGTGTAGTCATGCAAAACATTTCCACATTAGTTAGGTTGTGAAAGAAAACAGACAAAAAATTAAGAAAAAGAAACTATGTGTGTATATATATATATATATGTACATATGTATATATATACACATATACATAAACATACATACACACATATATACACATATACATAAGCATACATACATATGCGCGCACACACACACATATATTATATATGCTTCAATCTGTATTCAGACACCATAAATCATCAGTTCTTTCTCTGGAGATGGATCTCATTCTTCATAAGTCCTTCAGAGTTGTCTTGGATCACTGTATTGCTAAGATGAGCTAAGTCATAAGTCATTCACAGCTTATCATCTTACAATATTGCTGTTACTTTGTATACAATACATTTCACTTTGCATCAGCTCATGTAAGTCTTTCCTGGTTTTTCTGAGAGCATCCTGTTCATCATTTCTTATAGCACAATAGATGATACTATAATTATAAGTTGGCCCTCAACTACTGGGGAGTTGTTTTGAAAATACTCAGCAACTGAGTCAGGAGGATGCACATACAATATAGTCTATAAATGAGTGCGGAGAAATAATTTCAGCTCTTTGGAGTAGTTCTATTTGGGGGCTTTCTCCTAGTACCTTGTACTTCCAATGAAAGATGAGGAGGGAATATTTCTCCCTACTTCATTCCCTTAGCAGCAGTGATAATTTTCTTGAGAAGCGTATGGCAATAACAATTAGATTATGCTTTCTGGGGCAGGCTAGAGACAGGAACTTCAACTCCCTGGATGTCTAATGTCTGTTTCTTCCCTGAGCCCAAGGCAGTGAGTGACTAGCATCCTGAGAAATGGATGTCTCCAACACTGACAGAGTCTTAGCTGAGTTTGAGAGTTTCACTGTCCTTATATTATTTAGCTGCCCATTGGGAGATTATTTCTTTAACAATATGCTTCTTAGATGAGATGATTACTACTAGGAAGATCCCATAGTTGAACAACCAAAGAAAGTCATACCCTGGCTGGCCACAAGTGCTGGACTTTGTCAGTCTCTCCAACAGTCCAGCTTCTGAGGAGAATGTAAATGTGATATAACAGTTCAGCAGTATGACAAAATATCTTTCCCTTCTGATGGGAGTATAATGGATGTAATGGGCTTGTCAGATGATTTTATTTCTTTGTTTCCTATATTCATTTTTTAAATCTTTTTTAGACTTATATTTTTTTGTGGTTGAGGAAATAAATATGTCTCCTATATCTGATACCCATCTTGTACTGTAAGTACCTATCTTAGAAGAAACTGATACCACATTTTGGGATATCTTAGACATGATCGATACCTAAGGTTTTAGATATCTCTATACAGTTTACTCCACAATAGGAGCAGAGCCAGGACCCCTCTCTTTGAGGTCTAGGTCTCCACACATACCTTCAAGAGAAACTCAGGTATGTTTGAGCTAGTGGTCCCAATAAGCCACATAATATATCCATTTAAGAGGGACATTCTTGACTTTTTGTGTCCTGGACTCCTTTAGCAAAAGTCTGGTAAATTCTATAGGGCCCTCCTCAGAAAAAAATACATAAAATAAAATGAAGAAGATTACAAAGAAAACCAACTATTTTGAAATAAAGTTATCCAGTTTTTTTAAGTTGACATATCCCAGGTTAAGAATCCCTAATTTAGAAGGTGTCAATATCAAGGGAATTTATGGGTCTAATTATCATTAAAAACAAACTGATGTGAAGAAATACTTTTATACATACAGGCAGTGTCACATAGTACCAAGAACATTGTATATAGACACAAAAGACCTGAATTCCAGGTATGGATTGTCCAATATAATCACTGATGCCATTTCTAAGTCTAAATCCAATAGTTTCTATGAAATATGAGCAGGATTCAACCCACATTTTTTTGCAGCCTTGTGCTATTCTACTGATATATTCATGGCTCAATATAGATAATACTCACCCACTTTGCCAATATAAGATAAGAGCAGACTTTCCTAAGCCATTATGCTGCAAGAAGTTAAGAAGCGATGTAGAGGGGGTGCAGCTAGGGGGCGCAGTGGATAAAGCACCAGCCCTGGATTCAGAAGGACCTGAGTTTAAATCCGACCTCAGACACTTGACACTTACTAGCTGTGTGACCCTGGGTAAGTCACTTCACCCTTTTGCTCCACCCAAAAAAAAAAATAGTGATGTAGAGGAAACCCATGTTTCAAAGTAACTGAATAGATGATCTCTATAGTCTTTCCTAATGCTGAGATCCTTGATTACTATTTACTGTAAGGCAAGTTCACAGTGCCTCAGTTGTGAAAGGCAATGACCAAATCAGGACAGATTCACTGGGCAAATCCAATTCAGTAGCTTGGCTATGACAAGAAAGGATTGATAGCTAACTTTTTGGTTGTTCTTCTTCTTTGAATATATTTGTGTTTGTTGATGAAGAAATTAATAAATGTGTTAAAGGAAAAGAAGAAAATTAATAATGAGTGCCCTCTTAAACTGAATGAGTAACACCTTTAGTAGGACCATAGAAACATAGGTTTAAAGCTGGAAGGGCCCGCCTAAGCCATCTAGTCAGGTCCCCTCATTCTATAAATGAAGAAGCTGAGACCAAAAAAGTGAAAGAAACACCATGCCCAGCCAAGGTCCTCCAATTATAGAACTAAAGGTGTCTTTCCCCTGTAAAGTTTTATATGTAGTCTACACAAAATTATTACACAGTAGTGTATCCATCACCTTAGCATTACTCACTAAGTCTTTTATGTGTACCTTGTTATCCTAAAGTTTTAAATCTAAAGCTGTATTATACTTCAGAGGGAAAAAAGCTAGTGCTTCATCACTAGGGATTTTTCCAATGAATGAATACAATATTTGTTTCTAAACCTACACCAGTTGGAGTGTGGGGTAAAGCATACATTAAGGTTTATTGTAATTAAAGGCTTGCAAAGATTTTTGCAGTCACCATTAATTGAAAGCACACAAATGAAATCTCCCTACACCAACAGACATGCAGAGAAGAGAGCCTCAGCGGTCTTATTAAGTTTGTTGAAGAATCAGCCGCCACAACAGAGATCAAGCAGCATAGTTGAAACATCACCTAATGCTTTCACCAAACTGTAATTAAATCACAAAGCTAATTTCCTTTCTTTCTTTCTTTTTTTTTTAGAAAAAAAAGGGTCAGGTTTTAATGAAGGCATCCCATTAAAATTAAATTGCCAGGTACAACGATATGACTGGAGCAGATGGCTGAGAAGCTATAGTACTTTGAAAACAACAGAAGTTATTGCTTTAATACAAGTGAATTTCTTGTTAATTTGGAATATGGAAAAGCATAATCAAGAATGACAGTGGATTAGTTTGACCTTACTAAGCACTAATGTTCTACAACTATTTGTGGAAAATTACTTTTTGTAAAGAACAATTTCAAATTGCTTTAGATGTTTACAGATAATTTGCACTGATGACATTTAAATTCAAAAATTAAGCTTATATTAAAGTTAGGATGTTTTATTGTCTGATTATGCAATGGTTCCATATGTGTTGGCATCCAGAACATCAAACCTTGTATACCTTATGAATATAAAATCTCTTATATTTCACCCAAAAGTCCATTTAAGCTCACAGTACAGATAATTGTCACTTTTACTTATATGTGTTCTGATTTTATTCCTACATCCAAATCAGAGCCTAGGCAAAAATGGCCCAGCCAATCCAGAAAACAAAGTACTTGTTGGCAAGACCCATCAAGTGCAACCATGCTAAATTATCATATGTACATTCACATACACATATTATATATGTGGTATGTGTATATGCTCATATGATATATGGAGTATGTGTACATATAAATATATGTTTGTTTGTGTGTGCATACATATATATACATATATATATGTATGTGTGTGTGTGTGTGTGTATATATATATATATATATATATATATATATATATATATATATGGACTTAATTCTGAGATCAATCAGAGGATTTGGAAAGCTACTTCAACCATGGCTAAGCTTGCCAAGCATGTCTGGGAAAACAGTAAACTGACAAGACGAACCAAATTTGCTGTCTATAGAGCATGCGTCCTGAGTACCTTACTGTATGGCAGTGAAACATGGACTACATGTACTAGACAAGAGAAGAAGCTTAACAGCTTCCACATGTGCTGCCTTCAGCGCATCCTTGGCATATTTTGGTCAGATAGGATCACCCACACAGAAGTGCTCCAATGCGCGCAACTTCTGAGCATCTACACGCTACTGAAACAAAGACGGCTCCACTGGCTCAGTCATGTGCACCACATGCAAGACAGGTGCATTCCTAAAGACCTACTCTATGGTGAGTTAGCCTCAGGCCAAAGACCTGCTGGACGCCCCCAGCTTCACTACAGAGATGTATGCAGGCGAGACTTGAGGGCTTTCGAAATAGTCAATGGCAGCTGGGAAGAGATGGCCAAGGACCCAGCCCGATGGAGTTCAGTACTCAGGAGCAGCTTGTGCACAGCTGAGATGGGCCTTCAAGCTCGGGAGGAAGAAAAACGAATGAGATGTAGGAACCGGCAGGCAACAGAGAGCGCAGTTTCCTGATGTCCTCGTTGTGGCAGGAGCTGCGGCTCCCATGTTAGACTGCACAGCCACACTGTGGCCTGTGGCTCTTCACGGTTCTGATCCATGGTCGTCTGCAACTGGTGAGAGCCAACTATATGCATTTATACATACACATAAATATACCTTGCCTATCATTAATATATACACACATATATGCCCATATACTTGTGTATTTATATGCGTAAATATATTTTATGTAAATATATTTATATTTGCTAATGTTTAAATATGTAAATATATGCTATATTATATGTAAATATCTTTATATTTGTTAATATGTTTTCTATAGAATACATATTTATATTTTACATATAAATGTATTGTAAACAGATTAAAGCAAAACAAACCAGTGCTGTGGTCATATCTGACAATGTGTGCCTCATTCCATACCTATAGTCTACTACTTTTTTACCAAAAGGCAATAAGGATGCTTCATTGTCATTCTTCTAAAGTCATGATTGGCCAGTCAATCTGAATATGCTGAAGAGTTTGGATGTTTTCCTTTACATTACTAAGGTAATCATAGAAATCATTCTCCTAATTCTGCTTTTCAAAGGCTAATTAGCCATGCCTAAGCCAATATTCAAAGCCTTTTGTATCTTGGCACAACTTGGGAGAGCTTGGGCTCCTCTGTCATTGCCTTCAAGAACTCTGGGTGACTAATGTCACAATGAGATTTTAGAATAGGACTTTAGCAAAGACTTGAGTTTAAGCATCAATCCTGAAATCTGCTGCTTTGAAAATATCCTGATTTCCCAGCTTCGATTGTTTTCTAGCTGGTTGAATTGTCCTGTCAGAGGAATTTTAACCCTTTGTTGTGTTCCTCAAAAGTGGCAGAGTAGAAGGAGTAATGATTTGGGCATCAAAGAACTTTGGTGCTTACACTTACCGGGGTGAACTTGAACAAAGGCAAACCTCTCTGGACCTCAGTACCTTATCTGTAAAATGAAATGCTTAGCCTAAATGAATTAAAGTATCCCTTTCAGCTTTTAATCTATAACCATATAATTCAGTGGTTACATTATATACCTTTGGTTATGTGAGATGAGAAGACAGAGAAGTAGTAGTGAACTTTGAGATCATCTTTTCCAACCTTCTGATTTTCTGAGTAACTGCACTAAGTCCCAAATTGAGCAAGCTGATTGTCCAAGGTCTCACAGGTAGCAAATGCCAGAGCCAATTTTTGAGCCTAGATCTTCTGGCTCAAGATACAATGATCTTGTAGCTATGTTATTCTTGTTTATTGTGGTTGTATCATATAATATCATACCATGTCATAATATCTTATGTGTCATATACATCATATCATATGTCATGTGTTATATCACATCATACCATATTACATTATATAATGTCATGTTATATTATAGTACGTTATGTTACATTGACAATATAGTGGTTTTTATCATTTTTGTGTCATATACCCCTTTGATAATCTGGAAAAGCCTTTCTCAGAATATTTTTAAAGATATAAAATGTTTTAAAATGTAGAATTATAAAGGAAGTCACATGTGTGAAATAGTTATCAAACTATTAAACAAAAAGGAAGTTCATGGATGGGTCCCAGTTTAACAACCCCTGTTATAATGGAAAGAGCACAGAAATTAAAATACTCCAAGTTCTGCACTAGGGTTCAAAAGATTGATTGAGCAAGTATAACAGTGGAAATCTGGCTATAAAGGAATTCATGTAGAAAAGATGTGGGAGCTTTAATAGGTTGCAAACTCAATACACATGAGATAGCCAAAAATGCAAACATAAATTTAGGCTGTGGCCAGCAGAACAATGGAAGAGAGGGTTCAAATGTTTAGGCCTAGACAAAACACATCTGTAGTATTATATTCTGTTCTAGGTATATTAAGAAGGAAATTTACAAATTCACATTTGTACAGTGGAAGATGAATTACATGGTAAATGGTCTGGAGACCAGCTATACAAGGGTCAGTTGAAGAAATATGGTGAAAAGAAAACTTGTGGGGATCCAAGTTGAGGTCTTTGAAATCACTATCAAACACAAGGTGAGTATTTATATTAGAAAAAGCCACTCCTACAAAACACAACTAAGCCAGGAATCTTTATTTATGGAACTAATTTTTCAAAATTCATCTGAGGACATATCATATGATATGCCCTATTTTCCACATAGTAAAAAAATAATTTCTTTGACATCCATATTTGAACTGGGTCCTTGTAATATCAAGGGTGAAAAATATGCACAATCTTTTGGCTACAAAGAGAAGTGACCCAGAATATTTGCAATCTATTTTCAATGAGTGAGAAAATGTGTATGAGAAAATGATCTATTTCTTCATTTAAGAAAAATATGCTTACTCATATTAATGATAAATTTGAGTCCCAATGTCACTTTCATTCAAATGAGGAGTAGGTGAGATCCTTTCATCTTACCTATTTTTATGTTCAACAATTACTGATGTTGTACAATGATCTGAACAGAAGACTTGTAAAATTACAACTGTTATTAGAATAGTGTACAGCTTGGATATGGACAGAGATGATAGAAGAAGATAGCTAAGTGGTTCAGGAGATAAAACATTGGGCTGTAGTGAGGAAAACCTTGAGTTTAAATTCTATCTCAGATATTTACTAGCTCTGTGATACTAGGCAAATCTCTTAGCCTCTCTGTGCTTTGTTTTCCTTATCTGTAAAATGAAGGGTTTGTACTCAATGACCTCTAAGGCATGTTTTATATCTAAGTCTATGTTACTAGGATCCTATGAATACCAAGATATTTTAACATATGCTTAGTTAAGTAGGAAGATAAAGTCAGCTGACTTTGACATTGACAATTGGTTTTTGTATTTGTTGTTGTTTTTGTTTTGTTTTTTGCTTATTGTTCTTGCTGTTGTTGTTTTCCTCAAGGTGTAACTATAAGCACCACCAGAGTTGATTGCTTTGCTAAAAGAATCAAATATGTCTTCTACCTTCCAGCCTATTAGAAATCTATCCAATGCTTTTTTTAAACAAATTTTGACATAATATTTTTTTGTGAGGCAATTGGGGCTAAGTGACTTGCCCAGGGTCACACAACTAGTAAGTGTTAAGTGTCTGAGGCCAGATTTGAACTCAGATCCTCCTAAATCCAGGGCTGGTGCTCTATTATCCAATGCTTTACATTCTTACCTATTCTAAACTTTTCATGTGACTCTTTTTGAAACTTGTATTTTTAAAAATTAATTCAGTATGCCATAAAGGTCTTTGATTCACTCGTGGCTTTATACAAGAGTTGACTCTGTCCATTAATTACAGGAGGTGATGAAGGAATTTAAGTACAAGACATGTGGCAAACAATTTCTCATTCTTGAAGGCAGGAAGCTGAAGAAAGCTGAATCCATTGTGGTTAGTTTGAGTTAGCTCATTAACTTGTTAAAGACAAAAGTCATGCTGCATCTTTACATCCCAACCAGCCAACCAGCTTCTGCCCAGCCCATCTTGTTTTCTGCCCAACTGTCCAACCCCTCCCTACCTGGATTAGTATCCTCTAGCATCTTTATCTTTGTGCCTTGGACATCCAGAAACCATGGTCCTTGTTTAAGGGAATTTAATACATTCATCTTTGGAGTTCCCTCCTTAGGGTCCAATTGATTGGTGACTGAATACAAACAACCTCATTTAGCCTTCTATATATACTAGCTGGCCCCAGACTCCAGTCCATGCTTCACCCTTACATCCCATTAACCATCCAGTCTTGCACCCAGGCCATTTTAATAACTGCCTTCTTCTATACTCCAATCTGTTCTTCTCTGCTTCTTGGTCTTGGCTCAGTAATGATATTTACAGTACCTGTAGTTGCTAAAATGATATGCTAATTGACTTAATTATATATAAACTCACTATTCCTGTGGTTGCTCAGGTTGGGCAAAGGAATAGATATATGTATATATGTATATATGTATATACTTCCTTCCCCTATTAGAACAGAAGGTTTTTTTGAACTATCTTGTTTTTCTTTGTGTTTTTTAAAATAGTTATACCTCTGTTATACAAAGTAGTACTTCATAGCACAATATAGTAATATATATATATATATGTATATATATATAGTGTCTATATAGAGAGTTTAATATATATTTTATTATCCACTCATGAAAATTGACTATATCACTGCATATTACTACAACTAAATTTGGAATTTTTTTTCTAATTTTTAAAGTTTTAATTTAGAAGTAAAATTTGTTAATTAAAAAAACAAATTTATTTAAGTTTTAATTTCTTTAATCTTATGAATAAAACCAAAGTATGAGGGGTAGCTAGGTGGTGCAGTGGATAGAGCACTGGCACTTGATTCAGGAGGACCTAGTTCAAATGCAGCCTCAGACACTTGACACTTACTAGCTGTGTGACCCTGGGTAAGTCACATAACCCCAATTGCCTCACCAAAAAAATAATAATAATAATAAAAATTTTAAAAATTAAAAAATAAACAAAGTATGTTATAGTTGATGATTGTTAAATACTTTCCTTTAAAAAAGGTGTTTTCTAATTCCATGGTTACATGCAGTAATACGATATCTTTTAGAAGCCTATGTTGGAGATAGAATGCCAAGTTTGGGGAACAACAAGTAGACCATTTTGGCTAGACTATAGGATTTGTTGATATTAGTAACTTGAAATAAGCCTGGGAAGATAGGCTAAAGCTAGGTTGTGAAGAGTTTTAAAGATAAATGAGAAGATGAAAAGAATCTCATTGGGTTGGATGAGTTCCACTATTTATTCCCTCTTGAACTTCACCCTAGGGTATTAAAAGAACTAATGGATCTCTTTTTGACAGGTTGTAGAGGGCCAGAAGGCTCAAAGTCAAATGTAGTCCATTTAAACAAAAAGAAGGAGAAAAAGCATGTGGAAACTACAAATTATAGATCAGTGATTTTGGAATTAGGGATATTTAACCTAGAGAAAAGAAAAGTTAGGAAGGAAGAAAACAAACATTTATTAAGTGCCTACTGGTTCCAGGCACTGAGCTAAGCACTGGAAAAATACTCTGTCGTTTGATCCTCACAACAACCCTGAAAAATGTCCATTTTACATTTCAGAAAATTGAGGTAGACAAAGGTTAAAGTGATTTACAACGGGTCATATAGCTAGTGTCTGAAACTAGATTTGAAACCACATCTTCCTAACTCCAGGAAAGATAAGGAAAGGAAAGGGGGGAAAAGAAAAGGGGAAGAGGAGAGGAGAGGAGAGGAGAGGAGAGGAGAGGAGAGGAGAGGAGAGGAGAGGAGAGGAGAGGAGAGGAGAGGAGAGGAGAGGAGAGGAGAGGAGAGGAGAGGAGAGGAGAGGAGAGGAGAGGAGAGGAGAGGAGAGGAGAGGAGAGGAGAGGAGAGGAGAGGAGAGGAAGGGAGGGGAAACAGTCATTATAAAAATGATTAGTCCTACAGAAAAAAAAAATTCTCACATTGGCTGTGCCCCCAAAAATGTATCTCTCAGCATTTTAAGTTCATCACCTCTCTATCAAGAAGTGAGTAGCATATTTCACCTCTAGCCTTCTGGATTCATGGTTTATCATTGATTTGATCATAGTTCTAAAGTCTTTCAAAGTTGTGTTTCTCTATAGTGTTGTTGTCATTGTATACATTGTCCTCCTAGCTCTGCTTTGTATGAGCTCATAAATAAATGTCTTCCCAGTTGTCTATGAAATTATCCAACTCATCGTTTTTATGTCACAAAAATATTTCATTACATTCATGTACCACAATTTATTTAAACATTCTCCAGTGGGTAGACATAGCCGTAGTTTCCAATTTGGGGCTACCATGGAAAGAGCAGCTATGAATATTTTTGTACATATAAGTCTTTTTTCCTTTTTCTAATTTCAATTTTGATAATTTCATAATATATATTATGCATATGCATATATTTTGTCTGTATGTATGTGGACCTGTTGATGAAGGGAGTTGACTGGTAAAGAAACTTCTTCTACCCAATGTAGCTCAGCAACTGTGCATTTTATACTCTTAGAGAGCTATCTAGAACACCGAGAGTCTAAATTACTTGCAAAGCTTAGACTCAGTATTTGTCAGAGGCAGTACTTGAATCTTGCTCTTTCTGACCAAGGCCATCTCCCTATCCACTAGACCATACTAACATTCAAACAGACAGACACACACACACACACTCACATGCATGCTCATATATACACTCATACATTCACACAAAGACATACCTGTAGAATTAAAGCTAGGAGGACCCAGAAATATTAGAATTTTTTTAAGTAAACTAAAAAGTTACTAAAGTACAGTTCTCTAATTTTATAGATATGGAAATTAAGGTCCCAACAGTTTGGGTGATTTTTCCAAAGCCAAGGAAGCAGTGGGCCTCCAACAGGTCTTTGGATTCCAAATGAGGCCCTCCTTCTATTGAACCCACCTTTCCTCTCAGATCTGTCACTTAAGTAATTAAATATGACTTGAATACTATTTGGCTACATAAGCATATAAATTATAATAGAAAATGTCATTTTAAGTGAGATATAAAAGTACATAAAATTTATGTACCTGGCTCACCTTATTTTCCCCCATTTTTAATAACTACTAGACAAAAATTTGGCTTTCTTTATTATTTTCTGAAACTTTTACATCCTCAAAGATCCAGATTCTGGCAATCCACAATGGCAGACCCCATACTTACAGCTCTAGTGTTTACAATATTCCTTCTGCTTCTGCTTCTGCCATTTACCCAAACATCACTTCATCAGGGTTATAACAACTCTTTGAGTTCTGTATTGTACACTATCAACAATTAGAGAAACAAAACTCTCCATCATTTTTACATGGTCTTTCTGAATTGCCCTAGGAATGCTCCTTCTATAAGATAACAGTGATAACTGGAATTATACCTGAGGCAAATTCATTTGAGAGACATAAGACATAATGGAGCAGAGAAGAAGGACCTCATTGGAAAATGGGTTGCTAGGACATTGCAGCTCAGGGGACAATCTAACTGTGAGTATAGTCCTGCCTGTGGACTATAATGTTGGAATGGTCATGCCTCTTGCCTTCAGAGAGCCATAGGATCAGGTATGGGGGTGAAAAAAGTATAGGAAGAACTCCTTGGAAAAAAGTCTACCCTATAAGAGCAGTCCCCTATGACTAGGTCCCATTCAAGGGATTTAAATTTTGCCTCTGTTGCCTCTTACTCTCCCCTTTCTTGAGGCATAGCCTAATTACACCAGGATGAGAATGCCTTTATGATTTTAGCCTCTAGCTAATCTATTTCTGCTATCTGGCTTTTTTCAAGATGTCCTCCTAAGGATTGGTCCTAAGGATTAACTCTCTATCCCGTGAAGACATCCACACAATACCTCAGCATATCTTACAGCTCCCAACTACTTAGCTTCCTAACTCAAATAGTTAATAAGAAAAATTTCTTATTTTTCCCCACATCTATTCGAATTCTTTATATGAAATGGAATCTACAATCTACATAAGGCATGAATATGAAAAAACTAGCCTAAAATACAATTGAGGTATGAGCTAAGAGAATGTCACATTTCAATAAATATAATCCAAAATTTGTAAACTAAGTAACCAGAAAGATACATTTTGGTTTACTAAAACCATGAAAAAGGTTTGTTTAATTTCACATGAGACAGAAAACATTTTTGCACTTAATATGACACAACCATAATAACTTTAACCATAGACATTGAAATGTTGTTGGCTACAAATTCAAAATTTTTGGATAGTAGTTGTTGGTAAATCAGATGTTTGCATTATTTTCTTTTTTTCCTTTGATTTCAGAAGATAACATTCATTTGTTATTTTACAAGATCATAAATTCAGAAATATCATAATTTAGATCACTGATGCGTTGGCCCAACAATATCAGATAATTACGCCTAACAGGATTGATGAAAACAGGGATATATAGAAAAGCATTCATGCAGGCACGCAAACAGACAGACAGACAGGTGATGATGGTGATGGTGATGGTGATGGTGATGGTGATGGTGATGGTGATGGTGATGGTGATGGTGATGGTGATGGTGATGGTGATGGTGATGGTGATGGTGATGGTGATGGTGATGAGAGACAGAGAGGATATTGATGATTAGATAGATGGATGGATGGATAGATAGATAGATAGATAGATAGATAGATAGATAGATAGATAGATAGATAGATAGATAGATAGATAGATAGATAGATGGATAGATGGATGGATGGATAGATGGATGGATGGATAGATAGATAGATAGATAGATAGATAGATAGATAGATAGATAGATAGATAGATAGATAGATAGATGGATGGATGGATGGATGGATGGATGGATGGATAGATGGATGGATAGATAGATAGATAGATAGATAGATAGATAGATAGATAGATAGATAGATAGATAGATAGATAGATAGATAGATAGATAATCTCTCTGTATAAAATACAAATTTTATAGATAAAAAGACTAAGGCCCACAGGGGTGAAGCTCACAAAGGAATTAAGTATCAGAGCTAGCATTTGAACTCAGTTTTTGTAACTCCAAGTTCAATATTCTTTTTTCCTATACCATAGATCTTTTATTTATTTTTCATTCCCATATAATTTAGTTTATATTTCCTTGATTTGATCTGGTTAGTATAAAACCTCATAGACATTATATATCATATATCTTATATCATTTATATATATATCATAATATTTCATCACAATTTTATCACTTTAAGGTTTACTGATGCACATCTAATCTTTCATATTTTATCAATGTACATGCCTTTACTGACCAGATTATCAGATCATAAAAAGCTGGAAAACAGCTGACACCACAGATGATGGAATCATGATAAGGATGATCAGAGGTCCTCAAACCTCATAGAAGTCTGCCATCAAAACAGTACCCAAAACATGGAGCAGGCATTAGGCAGCTAGGTGGTGCAATGCCTGGAGAACAAGACTTAGAATGTAGAAGACATGAGTTCACAGTCTGCCTGAAATACTTACTAGTTGTGGGATCCTAGGCAAATCACTTGATATCTATCTGCCTAAGTTTCCTCACCTGTAATATAGGATGAGAATAGCACCTATTTCTCAGGGTGTTTTGTGAGGGTAATATGGGATATACTTTGCAAATCTTAAATTATTATGCATATGTTGGCTATGATGATGATAATAATGATGTGCATTGGTAGCACTACTGCCCCTCTTCACACATACTTGAAACCTCAAAGTCTCTAGCCTTGTCTACATCAAGAAGCAAAGGATTTCTGAGAAACGAGCTCTGTGGTTTCAGATAAAAGAAGCAATGTTGGAAATTCCATTTAGATCTCTGGGGCTGATTGAGTTTCAAAGCGCTCAATTAATGAAACAGCATGTGACACCAACCTTGCCTTCCTTTTACTAGTTGCTCAATATCTGACAACTAGTGTCACCATTTTAGGTGCAAGATTACCCATATTTCCCTACTAACATCTCTTCATAGCAGTCTAAGTAGTCCTACACCATCCTTGACACTCCAATCCATTTCTAGCATTATCCAACACATTCCACCATGCCCTTTGAAACCTCAATATATCTACAAAAAGTTCATCCATAGTAAGTACCATTCTTTCCACTGCATGCTTGAACAAAAACTTGACTCTCCCCTGAACACATCATATCCCTTGCATTCCTTTTCCTGGAGGCCAAGACATTTCACTGTCTTCACCTCACAGAGCCAGAGACATGGATTAACACAATCTTTGATCCCCACTGTTATTTCCTGATCATTCCTATATAGACATCCCTCAAAGTCCTTTCTTCTTTTAAAAGTCATTCAATTTGCTTTTAGCTCATCTCATTACTTATCCTTGTTGAGATCATATCAAAGGTCATTCTTCCAACTTCCTTACTGATTTCTTCTTTATCTTCTTCACATCCCCAGACATCATGAAGAGGGCTTTCAGTATTCATGTTGAAGATCCATTTAAGAACCTCACAACCTGATATTGCTCAATCTATTCAAATTCCAATGACATTCTTCTCCACCTAGCTTCAGTCCTATCTTAGACCTCAACGTTTCTCAAAACCATACTACTTTAAAAGATTCAGAACTTTAAAATTCCAGTCTCTAATCATAGCCTTCTATCTTTCTACCTTTTGTACACTCATATTAAATCCATACTTTACCTTCATGATGAACTCTGGTTTCTTGATACCCCCCACCATGTTCTTGTGAGACAGAAGGTAGAGCATTAAACTTGGAATCAGGAAGACTTGAATTAAAACTTAGTCAATTAAACTCTCTGGGTCTCAGTTTCCTAGTCTCTAAAATAAGGAGGTTAGACTAGATGGTCTCTGATGTGACTTCCTGTTCAATATCTGGGATAATTGGATCCTGATGCAACTAGGCCACTCACTTACATACATATTCTTGAATATGTAGTGTGTAATCTTAATGTTTTCCTGGACATTCCTTTCTAAATTCTAGCTCTATAATTTTCTAATATTCCTAGACTAGAAAAATTCATCCTTCACTAATCCCTATCATGTTTTTCTCCACTCAGAGAATCAAAAGACAAATTCATAAGATATAACTGATTTCACACACTCTCAATTCATGCAAAACCTCAGCCAGCTGAGCCCTTGATGCTGTTCTAAAATCATTTTATTCTGTGTTTATTGAGCTTTGAAATCATTCCCTATGATGATATTTCCAAGTCTTTTCTTCTCTTTTCTTAGCCCAACCACACCTTTGCCCCTAACAATTATTATAGTTAAGCTATCTTCCTATTTCATTCACAAGATTGAGATGATAATAATAAATGTCTGTGGGGCTGTCAAAATACAAACAAGTGAACACAGTATTGGGAAAGCTATACATTGGTCCAAATGCTCTGGAAAAACAAGATAGAATTATAAAGAAAAGTTACTAAATTGTTCCTACCTTTTGACACCTCAGTGTATATACCCCAAGGAATGTCAGAAACAAAGATCTCATGTGCATCAAAAATATGCATTGTAGCACATTATTAGGTATCAAAAAATGAAAAAGTGAGGTGATTGAGGAATGACTGAACAAATTGTGATATATAAGTATAATGGAATACTTTTGTGTCATAAAAACTAAGAGAACTTTAAAAGTATTGTATGAACCTATTTGGACTGAAGAAAGTTTACCCAAGAGAATAACATACATGATTACAATGCCATAAAGAAAAACAAAGTTAAAACATATCAGACTTATTGTTGTTTATAGAGACTTGTGAATGAAATATATTTTGTACCTTTTTGTAGAGAGATGGTAGACCTTGGGGTCAGAAATAGACAGATGGACAGAGACATAAATGTAAACTTATGATTACATATGATACATGTGAATATATGCATGTGTACAAATATATATATATACATAAATATGTTGTCAGACATCATCAATCTTAATTTTATCTAATTGTTTTTCATTTTCATGAGAGGTTATATTGAAAGAAGATTGACAGTAATGTAAAACACCAATAGAGTGCATCTCTTTTGTTTTGTTTTAATTTTCAGTATTCGTAGATTCTGTCCTCCTTTGCTCAGGTCATGGAAGAGGAATTCTTATAACTGAATAAGGTTAATTGCTATCTTTGGTTTATTTCATTCCTGTTTCCTCCAGCACTTGGCTCCAGCAGTCATTTCTTCCCTCAAGCATTACCAAATGCCTTGCCAGTTTCTCCTTTATATTATACTACAAACATTCTCAGATCTCCAAAAACTTTACAAATAAAAAACCTGTATCTTTGGCTATTCTAGCCAAATGAATTATTATTTCACCTCTCTCTTTTTCATTGATAAATTTCTTTGAAAAAATTTTTTGCCAAAACCAATGTTTTTAAATCCCCTCTAAAATTCTTATATGGGTAGAGGCTGAAGCAAAGTTCCCTCTACACATTGGGAACTCTAAGATTCTATAAATTCCCAAATAGTTTATAAGATTTTTGAGTTCAGAGACAGTCTTCTATCTCCTTTAGAATTTCTGAAATCATAAATTCTCCTAGGCAAGACACTGACTTGGAACTCATTGCCTCCTCCATATGTAACGTAGTGTCTTGTACGTGGTAGGTGATTGGTAATCATTGCTGGGGACAAAGTTGAACTAACCCAGGGTTCTAGGCACTCATTAAAATGTTTAATCAATTCTGCTGAATTAATGAAAGAATGAATGAATATAAGAAGGATTTTCTCTTAATTAGAGCAGTTCCATGGCACAATGGATGGAGTACTGTACTTGGAATCAATAAAACGAGTTCAAATCTTGCCTGAGATGCTTTCTATCTGGGTGGCCCTCAGGAAGACACTTACACTCTGTTTGCCTCAGTTTCCTCATCTATAAAATGGGATAATAATAGCCCCTACATTCCAGGGTTGTTGTGAGGCTCAAATAAGATAATTGTAAAGCACTTAGCACAGAGGATAACACATAGTAAGGACCATATAAATGTTAGCTATTATTAGTTATTATCATTTACTCTAAATTTTAAATTCATTTATACCTTCACAGAGAATAATTCATTGGGCATCACATAGCCAAGAAATCCATTTCTCCAAATCATAGCATCCCTGTTCCCATCCATCCAAATTCCTGGTGATAGAACTTTTAATTCTAACTTTTCATCATGTACCATACATAAATGATTGCTTCTGTGAAATGTTTTTCCCTATTGAATATTTTTTGAATATCTTTTCATATCAACTGACTATTTAAGTGAACCAAGAGAAAAATGCCTGCTGTTTCCATTTGAAAAACTAAACAAGAGACATGGCAAATAAAAAAGAAATAAATTAATGCCTCCTTGCTCCAAAACCACCTGGATGTTCAAAGCTGAAATGAAGAGTTTAGTACTGCAGTTCTTACTCCAAACTGAGTTCTTATTTAATGTGAATTTAGATGATAAAAATAAATTTCAAATGTCCTGCTTTTGTCAGTGTCACGCCTCAATATGATTTCCATAGCACTATTATTCATGCGGTGTTTCATATTTCCTGACTTTTAAAAACATATTCTCCAGGGAATATGGCTGTTAGCTTTTTGCAATGTGGTTAAAAGTAGAACTTGGAAGAAATGGGAATTGAAAAAAGAAAGAAATGTGGCAGGTTAATGCATTAGTATTTCAGCATTAGAAGTATAGGCTAGAATTTCCAACTTGTTTGTGCTCTCAGATGAAAAGAGTTTGATGTTCAAAGGTCATAAAGACAGCTCACAATTCCCCACAATTGGGGGGTTTCTTCTGGAGGTGATGGACAACATTATAGGCCAGAATTGAGCCAAGAGGAAATCTGTAGAATGGCCCTTTGTGTGATCCTTGTCAAATAATTTTCTTTGTTATTTAGAGAATAATGAAACACCCACAACTGTGTGGCTCTCTCCTCATTAAAACAACAACAACAACAACAACAAAAACCATAACAACAACAACAAAAGCACAACACATATTGCATTATATTGTCTAGTATCTTTCAATTCTGGTACAACTAATACACAATTAAGACCATCTGGATTAATTTATCCTCATGCTGGCTCATTTTATCAGTGGCTCTGAAAAAGATTGAATCGTATTGATTTCTAAGTTAATGTTATAGTCTTCGAAAAAGCTAGTTACACTCTTCAGAAATTTGCTAAGCCTTTTCTTTCTTCATTTTTTTCTGTTGCCATTAACTTGAGACAGAATAGAGTAGCATCCCTCTAATCTGCAAAGGAACCCCCCATTAATTATCAATAACTTTTTTAAAAATTTAAAAATACACAATGTATTTATATAGGAGAGGTACAAATTAAAAAATAAATACTAATGCAGAATATATCTAAAGGTGGGGCAGCTAGGTGGCACAGTGGATAAAGCACTAGCCCTGGATTCAGGAGGACCTGAGTTCAAATCCAGTCTCAGACACTTGACACTTGCTAGTTGTGTGACCCTGGGCAAATTACTCAATCCTCATTGCCCCAGCAAAAAAAAAAAAAAAAAAAACAAACAAAAAAATTATACACACACACACGCACACACACACACACAAGAATGTAATTTTTGAGTATATACTCTTTGACTAGTTTAAGTCCTAAAGAAGTACTACTTGTACTGCTAGGAATTAATGGCTCTCTCATATCATTGATGAGGGTATTGTGTATAACTTCAAGTCCTGCGTGATATTTGTATAAATCTTGGACTTATGAGGCCAATTCGACTTGATCTAATACACCACATTGTCTCTAGCAAATAAAAAATGTTGAAAATAAGATTATACATGAAACAAACAACAAAAACAACAACAAAAACTAGTGAGGAGGAAAAAAAGAAAGGGGAGGAAAAGTTGGATCATGGGCATAATGCAAAGATTACTGTATTTGGAGTCAGAGGAACCTGACTTCCAGCTCTACCATTGTATGAGATTGAGCACATAATTTAAATTCACTGAGCCTTGATTTCATCATCTATAAAATGAGGGGATTTGACTAGCTAACATTTAACATGGCTTCCAGATCAAAACCTATGCTCCAATGACAAATGAGTGGGATACAGAAGGCAGACAAAAATGAATATTACTGACTCTATCAAGTTGCCAAACACAGGCCCTTATTCTAATGAAAAATATTCATTTACAGTGTAGTAATATTCAAGTTACAGAAATACAGAATAGTTTCACAGTATGGAAAAAATACCATACATTGAAAAGGAAAGTTGTCCAGATGGTTGAAATTATCTTCACCATTTCCAGTAGCAATTATTGGGTCAACTACACTTGCATTAATCTGACACACAGTGTCAATTTGACTTGTGTTGTCTATTCAGTAAGAATTCCTTAATGCCTTAATACTTCTGCATAAGGCAGGTATATGAAAATCCTGGGGCTATGTAGAGGATAGATAGAGATAGATAGGAGAGACAGAGAGAGAGACAGACAGACAGACAGACAGACAGAGACAGAGACAGAGAGACAGAGAGAGAGGTGGGTGGGTGGGTTGGTGGGTAGGGAGATAGGGAGGGAGGTAGATAAGCAGATAGATAGATAGATAGACATGATAGATTGATATGGAGAGAGAAATGACAGAAGTGTGTATATACATAGGTACATATATGCGAATATGTATGTGTTTATACCTGTATAAATATGTATGTGTGTCTTTTTTGTGAGTTTGTGTTGTATAGTGTGAATTTTATGCCTCAATATCAGAAAATAGATTGTTTGAGGAAAGGGTCTTGTTTTCCTTATTTGAAATCTTTTTTATCCACCATAGGTCCATTTCAACGACTTGTACCAATTATAATGTCAGACTTTGTATATAGAAGCATTCCTTCAGTAAACAGATAAACTGAGCCCCAGAAAGATGAAATGAGTTATTCAAAACAGTATGTTTATTTAAGGTAGAGCTAAAAACAGAACCCAGGCATATTGATTCTCAGTTGTACTGCAACATTCCTAAGAGAAAAGAGGTAGCTTCTCTGAATCCAGAAACAATTTCCTTTCCACCACTATTCCAGCCTCCACTGAGTTATTAAAAATATACATAAAAATGAGTTGAGATCTTAGTTTTGAAAAGTATTACTTTATTCATCGAGTTTTTATACAATGATGCCTGTCCAGCTAGTTATGTCACATACAGCTCTGTTAAAGACTCTATGTATGTAGAAAAGAATTATTTCTTTTTTCTGAGAAAAGTTGCTAGAACATGTGTCAGCATAATTTCAAAAGGCCATGCCATGGCCAGCAACTCTTTCAACATTTTCTAAGTATAAGGACATTTTTATTGGATATATGTGTGTGTGTGTATGTATGTGTGTCTTTGTGAGTATACTTATATATATATATATATATATATATATATATATATATGTATATATAAGTATATATACACATACATGTATGCATATATATACATGTGTGTGCGGTGTGTAGATATATGCACTGTATATGTATGTGTAGGTATACATATGTATATATATGTATGGGGGTATATGTATATATATGTGTACATATATAATGCATTTAGTTAATTTTGAGATGTGTCAGAGGGATATTTTATTGATTCAAATACATATCCACTCCATTATTGTTTGTATCTCTATCTAATTAAACATCAGACAATCCCTACAGACCTTGAATGTTCTGCTCTGTAAGAATAAAATAAAATGTAAAATAACATACAGACTTAGATTCTTTTGACATTTTACCCTGAGCACAGAAAGCATGGTGATTCTGGAGGGTTGAGCTATAAACCTCTTAAGTAAGGGATTTGCTTTATAACAGAAATATTGACACAATCATGTCTGTAGAACTAGAAAACAGTACCAAAAAGCAACTGAAATTAAAAAAAAATTATATTACATAATAAAGATGTATTTCAAATATCTGGGCTACAAAAGTACTTTATACAACATAATATTGCTCATATTATCTCCAAATTTCCAATCAAATCCAACCCCATAAACATTTATTAGGTGTGCTAGGCACTGGAAAAACAAAGACCAAATGAAAAACAATCCCTGCCCCAAGGTGCTTACCCTCTACTTAGATAATAGGTCCTATAAATAGATGAGTACATAAAAGAATTTAATGATTTCAGGAGGGAGGGGTTCTGACGAACAGAGGCAGGGTACATAACTAGAATAGTATACAGGTATAATATCTCCTGCCTTCCAAATCACATCATTCATTTATACAATTATCTGATCCTATATCTTTAAAAAATATTGTTTATAGCAAAGGTTCTTAAACTAAGGTCTGTAAAATTTTAAAAATTTCGGCACTCATATTTCAATAAGATTGGTTTCCTTTGTAATACTATGTATTTTATTTAAGCATTAAAAAATTTAAAAACTTTATTCTGAGAAAAGGTCCCAAAGTTTCACCAGACAGCCAAGGATCCACAACATAAAAAAGTTAAGTGCCTCTGATTGGACAATTATATACATATTTCTATAAATATATGCATGAACATAAATGCATGTATATATACACATGCATCATATGTAAATGTGGTTGTTGCACCTCTGTGTACATGCATGGTTGTATGTACATGTGTGTGCATTATTCATATATATAATTTTATATTATTTATGCATCTAGGTATTAACTTGTGATTTCATAAGTATAGTGAACTCCTATTGAGGAAAAGTATCTACTAATCCTTAATTGTTTTGCAACTTCTAACTTAAGCTGCCTGGTGCATTGAGACATTAAGATACCACCATCAGCATGTGTCAATGTGGGTCTTCCTGATTTGAAGGCCAGGTCTCTATCCACTAGACCAGCTGCCTCATCTAATCATCTATACCTAATGAGACGGGACTGGCCTGTGGTTTCATTGGTACAAAGAACTGTTGTTAAGGAACCTTCCTCTCAAGATGCCAGTTAGTATGTTCTCTGAAATTTCTAATTGTACAGCATGCTAGAGGACTGGGTATTCAAGTAATTTGCCCAAGATCACAGAGCCAGTATGTGTCAAAGTGGGGAACTAGAACTCAGGCCTTCCTGATGTATTCTATTAACTATGTTGTGCTGTCTCTGTAGTTCTGACTCTATCTCCATCTCTAGGTTTAGCTCTATATAAATCTATAGTTGTAGCTACAGAGACAGGCAAGGAATGAAGTAGGCATTTATATAATGCCTTCTACAGGACACAGACTATGCTAAGTGTCTTACATATATTATTTTATTCCTCATCACAACCCTGTGAGTAGGTGCTATTAGTATCTCTGTTTTACAATTGAAGCAACTGAGGTAAACAGAAGTTAAGATTCTTGCCCAGGGCCACATAATAAACAAGTATCTAAGGGTGCATTTGAACTCAGGTCTTTCTGACTCCAGGCCCATGGTTCTATTCATTGTTCTGCCCAGTTGGCTCATGTTTATGACTATATGCAAGTGCATATTTCTATCTATGTCCAAAATGTAATTTTCAAAATTATGTGAGATTCTAGCCTCAGTTTATCTATTTACCGTAGGAATGCTTCCTATAAATAAAGTCTGATATTATAGTTGATGCGAATAGTTGAAATGGACCTATGGTGGAAAGAAAGAAAAAGTTTTTGAATGAGGAAAACAATTCCCCTTCTTCAAACAATCTATTTTCTGATATGGTACCACAAAATGCAAGTCATACACACAAACAAAAAAAGAATGCATGCGTGTGTACATAGATATTTACACATACATATACACACATATGTACTTATGTATATACACACATTGATATCTATCTGTCTATCCATCCAAGCACCCATCTATCTATCTATTCAGTGTGGTAGAGTACCATGCATAATGTGGCTTGGGTTAATTCGGCTTAAGTAGATTAGTAACGTGGACTCCAAGTTTCCTTAAAGCTCTTAATCTATGATCCTCAAATCTATGATTCTACGGATAAGGAATGATTTAAAAATATTTTATTTTTCCTTTTTTTTTTCCCTTCCCTCTTTCTAGCCCTTTATTTTTATGACCAACCAGGGAATGAATAAATCCTGTTAGATTTCATAAGCTTAACACATCACTGGTGCTATCCTAGGGCTGCCATTGTTGACCAAGGAAAGATTTCATTACATCCAGTCCTAAGGACATAAGCTGAGATATAACACACAATGGTGTCAGTTTCTATCTCCTTAGGTTCTCTGGACATGCTTCTGTGTACAATTCTTCCCTCTAGCATCCTTTAAATGGGAGTAGACTTCCAGAAATTGATGATTTTGTATTATTCCTTAGAAATTTTTTTTTGGTAAATTTAAGCAATTTTAGTGAAATCCAAAATGGCCTGCAACAGAGACTACTGCAAATAATATCATTTTAGTTACAAATACATTCTGTATTATATCCTCTTAATAGCTACTCAATAGTTAAAGCTGTAGAATTTTGAAATATCTATTTAATCCAAGATTATATTAAGAACAAGTTGGTTCATTGTGGTAGTCTCAAAATAGTTACTGTTAAGTCCTATCTGTGGTTTTAAAAAAAGATCCTCTTCTTGAAGTAATTTTTCTTTTATTTTAACATTTCTGAATGATTTTTTTAAAATAAATTATTGACTATACAGCTCCTAGAAAAGTAAATATTTATGAAGTGAAAATATTTAACAATAAGAGCTGATCAGTGGCTGAAAATCAGCCTCTGTGTGGTTTTTTTAAAAAAATATTGCCTATTAAAGGGCACTCAGTGACCACAAAAAAAAAAAAAGCTTTTTTTAATCATATTTAACTTTTAAAACTAGTCAGCATGTGGAACAGAAACTGCTTATAAAAATTTTTAATGCATACATCTGTGGAGTACTTCTTGGGAGTGTTATATTTAAAGCTGAAATGGGAACATCTGGGGGGAAATCTTATAAAATAATCATTAATGTCCATTTCATATGTTAGATATTAAGGGTATATTGGTCTGTTTGTTCAAGAAAGTAATTAGTTTGAAATAGTTATGTTGAAGTAGCACTGGGGATCAGAAATTTGGGGGTAATTTCATCAAAGGTCCATAACCCAACAGACAACATTTTGGAAGAAAATTAGTTAGTATGCAGAGGTGTAGGTAGCAACACCCTTACACTCAAGCCCATTCATGCTTATGCCAAAATCAACCTTTTAAAATACTTTCTTCCAAGTACTGCTTCTGCTATCGCCAATTACTAACATTGTAGTGAAGAGGTTGTTGTTTTAGTGATTACATTTAAATAGTTTGTCTACGTGGCAGTTTTCTTTTTCCTGCTCAATTTCTTTTTGAAGGACACCTTAGAACAGCAGTTTTTGAGCTTTTCGGTCTCAGGATTGCTTTACAATATTAAAACTTATTGAGAACCCCTCCCCCTCCCAAGAGCTTTAATTTGTGTGGGTTATAGCTATTGATGATTAACCTATTGGGAATTAAAATATCTTTGTATTATTATAAAAATAGTTTTGACCTTATGGACCCCCTGAAATGGTCTTAGTGACTTGCTGCGGTCACCAGCATGAAAACAGCTGCTTTAGAATATTATACCAATATCCTGTTAAATGAATAAGGCATCTTTGTTTTCTATAGACTGTGTAGTATGATTTCTGAACCTGGTGGCAAGAGGCCTTGTTTGGAATCCTGCCCTAAACATACACTAGCTGTGTAACCATTCACAAGTCATTTAACCTCTATGTGGTTTCATCTGTAAAATGGGACCCATAATACTTGTGCTACTTACCTCAAAGGGTGATTGTGAGGAAAGCACTTTGAAAACCTTAAAGGTCTATAGATAACAGGAGTTATTATTCTGTTCAACACCAGTGTGGAACCATGTGTTACAATGTGATGGAGAATGATCAGTAGAGTGAAGAGAATAAAAGTAATGCTAAACAAGGACCCACTGGGGAGATTATAGAGAGGAAATTCCAGTTCAAGAATAGTGTGGAGATTCCACTTCAAGAATGGGGGTAGGGGGCAGCTAGGTGGTGTAGTGAATAAAGCACTGGCCCTGGATTCAGGAGTGCCCGAGTTCAAATCTGGCTTCAGACACTTGACGCTTACTAGCTGTGTGACCCTGGGTAAGTCACTTAACCCTCATTGCCCTGCCAAAAAAAAAAAGTATATGAAAGCTGGATTTAAATAATAAAAACATACAATCCTAAATTTGTATCCTCTCGATGACCTATCAAATTAAGATTTGGCTATGGCCTCCTGCCTCAAAGTCCAGTCCTCTTTCTATTCTGTTTTCTATGAGTACAACTCCCCAGGTCACAGGAGAACCTACTGGGTACTACTGATTATTTACCTTATATATTTATTGCAATGAGATGGGATTTCTCAATCCAAAAAAAATCATAACTGAAAAATACTTATTCTCTCTCTAAACTGAGAAATGTTTAAACAAGAAAGTATATCCCCAACACTCAATTGCTGTGGCTAACTACTGCTGAGTGAGCTTGACTGAAAGATGGGTTATATTACTTGCTGTCAGACCAAATATAATTCAGTGCTAAAGGAGGATACAGAGACTATCTATATCTATATCTATCTATCTATCTATCTATCTATCTATCTATCTATCTATCTATCTATCTATCTATCTATCTATCTATCTATCTATGTACACACACATACATACATATATACATATGTACATACATATGTATATACACACATATATAGTGTGTATACATATATACACACATACATGCACACACACACATATATATACGCATCACACACACACATATATATACGCATCACACACACATATATATAAATATATATATATATATATATATGAATGGAAATAATACTTTTTATTGCTGCTAAGAACACGCACATATGCCACACACATTTGGGAAACTGGATGAGGACTTTATAAAAAAAAAAAAAAGAATGTACTTAAAGGTCCTGCAGTACCATGGAGTTATGAGTTTCCTTTGCCACACATGTATCTTATACCTTTACCTCAATACCACAATACCAATTTTGTACTCAGATTTGAGCCTACTCTGCTCTTGAATGGTTTGTGTATTTCTGAATGGAACACAAGTACATTGGGGAAATGTGTTTTAGCTACAGTTTTTACTTCATACTTTCCTCAGAACTAATTGTTGATATGAAGATCATTAGTCGGGGTTTGTAAGGTATATTGTTTTAGAAATAACCACTTAAGGGGGCAGCTAGGTTGGCACAGTGGATAGAGCACTGGCCCTGGAATCAGGAGGACCTGAGTTCAAAACCAGCCTCAGACATTTGACACTAGCCGTGTGAACCTGGGCAAGTCACTTAACTCCAATTACCTCACCAAAAAAAAATTAATAATAATAAATAAAAATAAAAATTTTAAATGCTTTTTGATACCTTTTGTTTAAAATAATAGACACCTCCAAAAACCAAAAACCAAAACCTGCAAAGTGTCCCACTACAAAGTACATTCCCCTCAATGAATGAAGCAAAACTGCCTAATAGCCTGATTGTGACAGATGCAAGTCACTCCAATTTTTTTTTAGTCTATTGAGTATTAGTAGAAAGCAGCGGTGTGGGTTTTTGTTTTGAGATTATGACACCATGATCTATTGTATCTGACATGAATTTTGTTATCTCCGGATACTGATTTTGTTTACATTGCTGTAGTCACTTGAACTGTTTCCTTCATTCTGTATCACTGCTTGAAGCTCTTTATAAGTTTCCCTGAATTATTAATACCTGCCATTCTTTGTGGCACATTAACATTTCATTACATTCATACACAACAGCATTTTCAGCCATTCTCCAATCACTGAACATATATCTGGTACCAGGTTTTGCTCTCACAAATAATGGTGCTTGTCTATTTTTGTACTTCTGGGTCTTTTCTTACTATCAATAACCTCCTTGAGGTATTCTTTCTTCATTTTTGCCTCTTGGGATACCTTGTTTCCTTCAAGACTCATCTTAACACTATTTTTTTCATGAATCCTTTTCTAATCTTTTGAGCTATAAATACCACTCCTTCCAATGTAGACATGCATATATGCATGCAAATATACATATATACACTAGTACATAGTAAATTGTATATACATTACAATATACTATGCATTATATTGTTCCATATTAATATGTAACTATTTTAATATATTAAAATAATTTTTATTATAGATAAGTTAAAATATTATTTTATTTTATATAATTTTATTATGGATATTTAGATGTTATATAAAATATTTATTATATAAATATTATAATATTCTCACATATAAATATAGCATTACAATGCATATATGTAATTTTATATATTATATATAACCTATGTGCTACTAAAATTATATTTGATTATACTTATAGTAATAACATAATTACAATATATAATTTATACATTAAATTAGATTGTAATCGATCACATATCAATCATATCCTATCATAGGATATGATTGATACAATATGAGATGAGATGGGATGGGACGGGATAGGATAGGCCTACTACATGCTAGGTGCTTTGCAAATATTGTCTCATTTGATCTTCACAACAACCCTAGGAGGTAAGTACCATTATTATCCTCATTTTAGAATGGAAGTAACTGAGGCAGAGGGGCAGCTAGGTGGCGCAGTGGATAGAGCACCAGCCTTGGAGTCAGGAGTACCTGAGTTCAAATCCGGCCTCAGACACTTGACACTTACTAGCTGTGTGACCCTGGGCAAGTCACTTAACCCCAGTTGCCTCACTAAAAAAAAATTAAAAAAAAAAAAAAAAGGAAGTAACTGAGGCAGAAAAAAGTTAAATGACTTGCCTCAGGTCATGCAGATAGTAAGGGTCTAATATCAGATTTGGACTCAAGTTTTCCTGACTCAAGAACTAGTAGTAGTAATCTATCCACTGCACCACCTAGCTACACATTTATGCATGTGCGTATGTTTGTATGTATGTATGTATGTATGTGGTCTATGTGTGTATATATTACACATATACAATGTATATATTGGATATATAATATATGAACTAAATGTAAGCTCCTAGATGTAAAAAAATATATATTTTTTTGTTTTGTATCCCCAGTGTTTAGAATAGTGCCTGGTATATTTTGTTATTTTTCTGGCATGTCAGTTGTGTTTGTTTCTTCGTGATCCCATCTGGAATTTTTTTGGCAAAGATACTGGGGTGGCTCGCACTTTCCTTCTCAAGCTCATTTTATGGAAAAGGAAACCAAGGAAAACAGTTTTAAGTGACATGCCCCAAATTTCACAACTAGTAAGTATCTCAGGTCAGATTTTAACTCAGGAAGATGAGCCCTCCTGACTCCAGTCTCAGCACTCTATTCACTGTACCACCTTTCTTGTTACACAGTAGGTGCTTAATAAATGCTTGTCTATTGATTTATTGATGATTCAGGTATAGTCTAATAGTAATATCTTTGGAAAAAATAATATCAATGGTTTAGGATTATTTTTACATAGTTCTAGTTGATTTCTAGAAAGGCTGAGGCAATTTATTGTTGCACCGGCAGTGAAATAATGTACATTATCTGCATTCCCCCAAATCTTTCCCACCTTTAATCTTTGCTCATTTGACTGGGGTATCATACCCCAGAACTTGTTTACCTTGGATTTTTTTTGGGGGGGGGGGCAATGAGGGTTAAGTGACTTACCCAAGGTCATACAGCTAGTAAGTGTCAAGTGTCTGAGGTCGAATTTGAACTCAGGTCCGCCTAAATCCAGGGACAGTGCTCTATCCACTGTGCCTCCTAACTGCCCCATACCTTGGATTTTATGATAAAGATTGTGGAAAAAAAATTTTCAGGTAGTGAGATTCTATTCTGATATCCCCATTCTTATTAAAACATTTATGTATTCAAGCAGAGCAGAGACAATTCTCTGTTTCCTGGCACATAACTGGTCTGTAGTAAATTCTTACTAAATGACTGCTTGAATAAAGGAATGAAGAAGGCAAGTAGGAGTGAAAGAATGCTATTAGAACAGGTCATAAGGTTGCATTGATCAAGGATTTGGATTATGAGTGTCCTGAGAGGCTTATTATATCCCCTAGATGAAGGAATTGCTGTTTAAGAAGATTGACTTGTCCAAAATTAGGCTTGTTGTTCAGTCATGTCCAACTCTTTGTGACCTCATAGATTTTACTGTCCATGGGATATTCTTGGGAAAGATATTGGAGGGGTTTGCCGTTTCCAACTCCAGTCAAGACAAACAGAAGTTAAGTGACTTGCCCAGGGTCACATAGGAAGTGTCTGAAAGCTGAATTTGAACTCAAGTTTTCTTGACTCCAGCCCAAGTACTCTAACCACTTAGCCACCTAGTTGCTTATAAGAACAGTCAAATCAGTATTAATATCTTAGAGAACAATCGAGAGCACTGTATTTGTAATCAAAGGACCTGAGTTCAATCTAAGATCTTCTCCTTGGTACCTGTGTGGATGGTAGATCAGTCACCTACCTCCTCTGGGCCTCAGTTTCCTTGCCTATCAAATGAAAGGTTTGGACTAAATTATTTCTGAGATCCCTTGCAATTCTAAATTCCTATCTTTTCTAAGTCTCCTGAGAGGAGAGATCTTGTATAGTTTTCAAGACATGAATAAGGTTAAGCAGTAATAATACACATTAAGTTGGGTTTGTGGCTCAGTCCTCCACTTCTTAAACAAAAGGCAATGAAAGTTTACAAATGTAAATGCATATCAATAAAAACTCACACAATAGTGTTTACAGTAAATACTGGCTCCAGTTCACTGAATCAGTACTGTATTTATTGGCACTTTCACTGACATAATTTTCTAGCACTGGATAGAATAAAATTAACATATTTACGTAGTACTTTAAGGAAAGCAAAGTGCTTAATGCATATCTTCTCAATTTGATCCTCACAACTCTGTGAGGTCAGTTTTATTATTGTTCTCACTTTACAGATGAGGGAAATGTGACTCAGAGGTTAAATGACTTTCCCAGGATCACACCATTATTTATTGTTGGGGATGGATTCAAACTGAATCAAATTCACTCTTGCCAACTGTTCTGAGTAGAGTTCAATCTACAGAATTTCTCTTTGACTATTACATTGAAATGGCTCTACCCACTGACACCCTTTCTTCTTTCTTATTGTATAGATAAACTTTGTACTTTTCATCAACACATACATCTAGACTAGATTGTTGAAAAGTAGCACTCGTCTGAGTGATGCCCTCCAAAAGATATAGAGATGGTCTTTGATCTCCAAAGTATAAAATGGACTTAGAAGTTTCTTCGTGAAGATAAACAAAGATTTAGACACTTTTATAAGCACAAAACACTGCAGTGCCTGACAATAAACTTTTCCAGTTTGGGATAGTTGCTTCACAAATAATCTATTTGGAAAGATATCAAATTCCCAACAAATTGAGAGACCAAGACCTCCTGGAGGCAGCATGTGTAACAATGGAAAGAACACTAACTCTGGAGTCAGAAAGCCTCCGATCCTATCTCTTACACTTACTTGTATTTATTTTTCCGGTCTTATGCCAATCAGACAACTCCTCCAGACCTCACTTTTCTTCATCAATAAAACAAGTAGGTTAGACTAGAAGGCCTCTAAGACCACTTCCGGCTCAGTATCTTTGATCACATAATAATTAAGCATTAGCCTTGTAGAGGGGGAAAATATTCCAAGTTATGTTTTTTTGGGAAAAGAAGGGGAAATTCAACAGAACATTGCCCTGTAGTTTAAGGACCTGTGGCAGTAGGGAAAGAAGAGAAAAGTTTCTGGATCTTGCAAATATCACTGTTATTGTGAATCACTCAAACAGTGCAGGGCATGTGAATGGGAAATATCTGTTCAACAGTCTTTCATTTTATTGTGAAAATTCTGTTTAGGTGGGAGGTGCTGCCTGAGGCCCCTCCAGCTCTTAATTCTGTTACTGTTTCTATTTCCTCCTTCCTATTAAGACATGCATGTTTTTAAACAAAACAGAGATTTGATTTCCTGCTTCTTAATCCAGCTCATCAGTTTGCTCAACAATTTCAAAATCATTTGAATGCTTTATCCCATTTTCCCAGCTTCAGTCTGCACCAATACACACAAACACACACACACACACACACACACACACACACACACACACACACACTAATACACATAGTTCCCAGCAGCAAATTAAAGCAGAAAGGACAATACAGGCTTCCTTTTATTTGACTTTTGGGTACTAATTACAACTAGTTTGAAATTAATTAGCCACCCCAAGTGTCTTCTTACAACCAATCAAGCAGCAACTTTACTGTAATGTCCTTTATGAGCAAAGCAATACATTCAGTCAAGCGAATGCTATGACATTTGCTGTCACTCATAGGCTCCTATTGAGAGGTTATCCTCAGTTTCCAGTGGGGACTCATTTAAATTAATCATGAGCATAAGCATTAATTTATATGCGCAAGGTCTAAAGGGATTCAGGCAGTACACTCAAGAAAAGAGGGAAATGGACCTACATGAAATTTAACATTTAAGACTCTTACAATCTATGTGTCCTTGGACAAGTCCCTAGGCTTCAGTTTCTACAGTCATCAAATGAAGGAGTTGACTTCTGATGTCTATAATTCCATGATCTATGAATTTGCTGGGTCATAGGAAGCAAATCTATAAAACTGTCCTCTAGAAAATAGCTTTGGAATACACAGACTTTTTTAAAAAATTTAAGTAAAGAGGATTTCCAACTAGGGCCAAGTAATCCCAAGGAGGACCTTGATCCTACATGTCTGAGTATGTTTACTAAGGAGACAAATTTTTGTTTATTAAATATCATAGAATCTGGATTTGGAATCAAAGCACTTGAATTTTAATCTTGTCTCTGCTGTTTACTTCATTGGTGACAATGAGCAATTAATTTTACTTCTTTGTAAAATGAGAGGATTGGATTGCTGAATTCTGTCCCTTTCAGCTATAGAACTATGATTCAGTGAAATTTCTGGGTCATAACATATAGACTAGTGGAGACCAGTCATGTCAACATGTCAACTCAAATGGAAATAGAGGCCACCAATCCATACAAAAGGAAAATTATGGGTCATGTGTTGACTTAATTTTAAAATCTATGTTTTATTGTATCTTTATTTATTATGTTAATATTTCCAAATTATATTTCAATCTGGTTCAGAGTTCACTGGCCCACAGACCACATTGTTTTTAGTGGGAAAGTATTTTTTGTTCAAGAAAATGACATTTGGGGGCGGCTAGGTGGCACAGTGGATTAAGCACCGGCCCTGGATTCAGGAGTATCTGAGTTCAAATCCGGCCTCAGACACTTGACACTTACTAGCTGTGTGACCCTGGGCAAGTCACTTAACCCCCATTGTCCCACCAAAAAAAAAAAAAAAAAAAGAAAATGACATTTGAATGCCACACAACATGAGAATCAATGTTTAGAGACAAGGTATTAAGTGTTTGCAGAAGAAAGTGGGTCAGCAAACTACTTAGCTGAAGACAAAAGACTGCCCTTCCCCAGGACCACAGTGCGCAAAAAGCAAAATGTCAAACAACAGTACCTCAAAGCAAAATAAAGGTCACAGACCACATTTTTAACACCTCTAGTGGGGACTAGACTTAAAAGAAGGATTGTTTCAGCCATTGTACTTTTATGTCCAAGGGCTACCATAGTGTCTGGAACTTTGTAAACATTTACTAATACCACTTTGTTTATTGAACTGCTTAATGGATTGATGATATTTCAAACCTTTACCTGAACCATGAATCCTCTCCATAATGTCTTCAAGAAGAGAATATTCACCCTCCACCTGAAGCCTTCTAATGTCATGGAATACACTATGTCCATTCCAAGGTCAAACAGCTCTACATATATGAATTTCTGGTTATATTGATCCACATAACCAATGTGAGAATCACAGAATCCTAGAATTGAAAAGGACCTCAGACCTCTTAGAATTTAATGGCACCTGAATAAGATTTCTCCCTATGACATCCCTAATTCAGGGCATGGCAGCCTAAGAAATAGCAAGATGGAGACATTATCTAAAGTAGAGTTAGGAATAGATGCAAAGACTTGGATCATTAGAATTCTCCTTGAGACATTCCTACAGATGACAGCAAAGGACAGCTTCTGTTTGCATAAGGCTTTGGCCAGAATCCAACTGCCAATCATTCACCTGCCAATCAAAGGTAGCTGAGAAAATTATGATAATACAGTAAAAAAAAAAAAAAAAAGACCAAGATGAATAACAAAACCTTCCTCAGGTGCCCCCAGAAACAAAGTCACCAAGGCAGTAAATGGACATTTCATCAACTTGTTCCTCAGATAGCATTTGTTAAGTACCTATTGTGCACCAGTACCAAACTTAGGTTTTGGTTTTGTTTTTGTTTTTGTTTTTAGTGAGGCAATTGGGGTTAAATGACTTGCCATGGGTCACACAGCTAGTAAGTGTTAAGTGTCTGAGGCCGGATTTGAACTCAGGGCCTCCTGACTCCAGGGCTGTGCTCTATCCACTGCACCACCTAGCTGCCCCGCAAACTTGTCACTGCAAGTCCCTACAAATACTACCAACAAGAAAAACAGAAGAATGAATATCTCATTGTCAGAAAGTACTTACAGCAAGGGAAATTTTTCACTGATGATCAAAGCTTCTGCTATTGTTGTGTTTCTTTCACTGGCATGGAATAGTTCATAGAATGCTGCATTGTTGATTGAGAATTCTTAGGTATGGATCCTGCCTCAGACTCATACTAGCTGTATTACCCTGCACAAGTGTCTATATTTATGTACATGCACATGTATGCATATACATAGATAAACATAAATTAACTTTGATATACACATTATGTGTATGTAGTTATATTTATACTTACATATGCATAGACATGCAGATAATATTTGTGGAGAGAAATATATTGGCATATAAATATGTTATTGCTGTTCAGTCATTTCAATTGTGTCCAAATCTTCATGACTACTGTAGTGATTGGAATGACAACACCTGCTGGAGACTTACTGTAGGAAAGCCCCGCCATGAGGAGAAGGAGGCTGAGGGCAAACCATGCAGCTTTTCTTTGGCATCAGGAAGTGACGTTTGCTTGTGGGAGGAAGAGGGGGCGAGGCTGGTTCTCTCGCTCTCTTTCACCAGGACTCTCGTGGAGAGAGGAGCAGGAGAACTGTAGCTCCCCGAGATAGATAGCTGAATCTAGGCCTTTCTCTCTCTTTTCACCAAATTCTTATTCTCCTCAATAAATGCTTAAAAGTCTAAACTCTTGCTAAAGCTTATAATTTATTGGCGACCATGCATTAGATATTTTAGACAGTATAGCTAGAATTTTACCCCCTTACACTCCATTTGGAGTTTTCTGGGCAAAGACACTAGAGTGGTTTGCCATTTCCTTCTCCAGCTCATTTTATAAATAAGGAAACTGAGGCAAATAGGGACTTTATATAGAGAGAGAAATCTATAGAAATATAGGTATATCTATTTCTATTAATGTATATATACAGAAATATAGATAAATAAAAATGATCTCAAAAATTTTAGGTTTTACTATCTTAATAAGCTATTAATTTAAATTTTAGTAGATATAAAACTGCACTAAGATTTTTGGGATATCCTGTATATCGATATCTCTAAATTATAGATATATCTGATATATCTATACATTAAAGAGATGGATCTAAGTAAATTTCTCATGGGTCCAATCTTTATCCCAGTATCTATATAATCATATGCACATCCACGTGTGTATGTATATAGCATATACATGTAAGACAGACAAGCAGATAAATTGATGATAGATAGATAGATAGATAGATAGATAGATAGATAGATAGATAGATGATAGATAGATAGATAGATAGATAGATAGATAGATAGATAGATAGATAGATAGATAGATGATAGATAGATGATAGATAGATAGATAGATAGATAGATAGATAGATAGATAGATAGATGATAGATAGATAGATAGATAGATAGATAGATAGATAGATAGATAGATAGATAGATAGATAGATAGATCATGGCTTCTTAAACTTTTTCCACTTGCAACCCCTTTTTGCCTGAGAAATTTTCACATGACCCCAAGTATATAGGTATATAAAATAGGTATGCAGAACCTTTTACTATTACCAAATTTTTCACAAACCCCACATTCAGTCACACAACAAAATATGGGATTGTAACCCACAGTTTAAGAAGCTGGGAGATGAGAGAGAGAGAGAGAGAGAGAGAGAGAGAGAGAGAGAGAGAGAGAGAGAGAGAGAGGATGGATGGATGGATGGGTGGGTGGATATGTAATGATTGGAGGAGGCACTCTTGAGAAGATCAGCAAAGACTTGATGCAGAAGATTATGCTTGAGCTGAGCCTTGAGGGACATTAAGGATTCTAAATGGAAGTGAGAAGGAGTTGTATTATGGACATGGAAGACAGACAGTGCAAAGGCACAGATATGAGAGATTTTTTCCTTAAGAAGACATAATCTTCTCCCCAAAAAGTCAGTTTGGCTGTATTATGGTATGCATGAAGGGGAGCCATGAGTAATAAAGATAAAGTTTAGAGTTCCAAATTGTATCTCTCCAACCCTTCCTCCTCTCACCCTGAGGTGGCAAGCAGTCAGATATAGGTTATACTGTGCAATTATGTAGAACATTTCCATATTAGTCATTTTGTACAAGAAGAGTCAAATACGGGCATCTACGTGGCACAGTGGGAGGAGGACCTGAGTTCAAATTTGGCCTCAGACACTTGACACTTACTAGCTGTGTGACCCTGGGAAGTTCACTTAACCCTCATTTCCCTACAGCAGCAGCAGCAGCAGCAGCAGCAGTAGCAGAAGAAGAAGAAGAAGAAGAAGAAGAAGAAGAAGAAGAAGAAGAAGAAGAAGAAGAAGAAGAGTGGAAAACAGACTTCAGTCTGTAGTCAAACAATATCAGTTCTTTCTCTGGAGGCAGATAGTATGCTTCATTAGTCCCTTATAATTATCTTGAATCGTTTCATTGTTGAGACTAGCCAAATCATTCATAGTTTTCCATCAAGCAATATTGCTGTTACTGTATACAATGTTCTCCTGGTTCTGTTCACTTCACTATATATCAGTTCATGTAAGTCTATCCAGGTTTTCCTGAAATCATCCTGCTTGCCATTTCTTGTAGCAAAATAATATTCCATTACAATCATATACCACAGCTTGTTTAGCCATTCCCCAATTGACAAACATCCCTTTGATTTCTAGTTCTTAGGCACCACAAAAAGAGCTGCTCCAAATAGTGTTTTTACTTGATCCTAGAGGAATTCAAGGGATCCTGGAGTTTATTAAGTAGGGGAGATACATGGTCAGATCTTCACTTATGGAAAATAACTTTGGTAGCAGCAGGGAAGATAGAGTGGAGTAGGGAAGAGAATTGAGACAAAAAGACCAATTAGAAGGCCATTGCAATAGCCCAGGAGAAAGGTGGTAAAGATTTGAACTAGGTTAGTGGCCCATAAATGTAGAGATAAGATTCAGATATGAGAGATTTAAAGGTGGAATATCTTCCAATTGATTGTATCAATGGGGTGAATGAGAGTGAGGAGTGAAGGATAACACGAGGTTGTGAACCTTGATGACTGAAGGGTACACACTATAGAAACTGGGAAGTATGGAGAGAAGGGAAAAGAAAATAATCTGGGCCAAGGAGAAGAGAAGGAGAAGAGGCAGACACATCAGGAGCCAGGCAGACTACATCTTATTTATGAAGGAGCAAAAACAGTTATAGAAAAAGTGAGAGACCATAAGATGAATGAGGTCATTCCTGACTAAGGAGTTCCCTAGCAAGTATAGGAGTACATGGAGATCCAGAACTGAGAGGAGGAGAGTGTTGGACAAGGTGAAAACAGGAGCATTTCTACAGCCCTTTCTCTACTTCATTACCTCCTGGAATAGGAAGCCATTTCTGGTTTTCTATTCAATCATTTACTTCTTTTGCCTACAATTTCTCAGCACCAAACTCTCTAGTTACATAAGCTTGAATAAGAAAAGCCCTTTAATAACACACACACACACACACACAATAACAAACACATATTGTACACTTTTCTGTTGGAGTTGCACAAAACAATAGGTTGTGATCTGCCTTACAGTGATTCATTTATTTTTCCTTTCCCATTGAGTTTTCACCAAACTCAGTAAAACTCCATAAACTCCATAAAGTTGCCAATTACCTTAATTTCACACTTTGTGGAGCTTGTCTTAGTTTTCATGCTTCTTGATCTATCTGTAGAATTTTACAGTATCTTCCTGGATATTTACTGCCTCCCTCTGAGTTGGAAGTATGTGAATTTTTGACTTGACTGTACTTATTTGTTAAAAGAATTGTGAAATTGTGTGTGTGTGTGTTTGCGAAAAGGAGAGGGACATTAGCAATAGTGTAGTCAAAAAAGAAAAGGAAAAGAAAGAAGGTAAGTTCATTAAAGCATTTTTTAATATACAGAAGGAAGCTCAGACAAGCAGGATAGCTTTGAAAATAACATGTTGAATTTATTATATAGGTTTCAAAGAAAATGAAAGAATACAAAGTAACCTATACAATAACAGATTAAAATATAATCCTCTTTTTCTATTCCATTTGGCATATAGAAATTTTCTCCCTTTCCCTTACCCCACTTTTTCTTTTTGTCTCTGTCTCTCTGCCTCTCTGTCTCTGCCTCTCTGTTTCTCTCTGTCTCTATCTCTCTGTCTGTCTCTTTCTCTCTTTCCAGTATATTCGGAATAAAAAGTAATTTTTAAAAAACACCTATGGAAACATGATTTTCTAAATCTTCCAAATGAAGTTTCAGTAGTATTTGAACCCATTTGTGAAAATATTAAGAAGCTAAAACTTCTCATTAGTTTACAGAATTGAGCGATTGACTTTAGTGAATGTGGACTCTACTAAATAAAACTTAAAAAAAATCTTTGGGAATGAAAATTGAGTATTGTGATTGAACAGGCAGTGTTTAATGATAAACATCTTTCATTTTGATCCAAGTATCTTTTTAAAGTTTTTTAATCTCCTCAAATCATCTAAATCATGATAAGAAATAAACTGAACTTAGAACCACTTTGAATCACTATATCAAAATGTTTTAAACCATGATTTTAAAAACTGTTGGAGCATATTGTTCTCACTAAAAACATTAGAGATAATATTTTGCAAAATCAAAGTTTTTTGTGCTTTTAATAAAAAAAATATTTCATTTTATTTTATCTTTTTAAATCTATCTTTGTATTTTCTTCTATTATTAGCATAGCAATACAGATATGTAATTTCTATGTAAATATACATACAAATATATGTTCCTATATGTGTGTGTTCAATTCTTCTTTTACTGGTAGGAGTGTGTGATTAGAATTTCAGAGATTAAGTTCCTAAAGCATGATATAATTGCAAATAGGTTAAAATTCACTGAAGATTTTTGGTTTGGTACCACTTATACTAGGATATTTTGCATCTGTGAGATGTGACAGAAGGCAACTAATTGTGGTTAGAATCCAAGGTTGTGGTGGAACCAACTTATACTGGCTCCTGATAGTTAAAATTTCAGCGTAAGCATTTACACCTTAGAATTCCCCAAAGACTATTAATTAGAATTTGGCATCATTTTGGTAATTGTCTAGACTTAAGAAAAAGGTGGAAATGTTAATAGGGGAGATTAAAGTTAAAAGTGTGTAACTCATACATTCTTTTTTAAAAGCAAGTTGTTAAACATTTACCAGCATATCCAATAAGACATTTCTATGACTTTCTGGGAGGCAAGCCTTATTCTACTGATGCTCTGTGAATCTGAAAGTTTTCCACTAAAGGGCCAATTATGAGTTCATCTTTATTTCTTAAGATAAAGTAGTTCCAAAAATAATAATATTCTTGAATATAAACTGGAGCTAACAATGTTCATTTCCAAAATACCATATACAAAATACCATGAAGAACTATCCATCTTGAATCAGATACTACCCAAATCCTGGACCATCCCCATCATTCCCTTTATGCAAGTTTTCACATTAGCTACCATAACAAATTTAATTGTCCTTTTTATTAGAAAAACACAATGTGTACCTATACTTATACATAAATACATTGGATAAAAGATTTTCTACTTAATTCAAAACACTTTAAATGATTCAAGTTACATTTTTTACTTTATTACAGTAGAGGTGTCAAAAATTTAAACTGTTAGAAAATCTCAATATATTTAAATACATCATTAATTGAACATACTAAATATTAATGTGGAATAATAATCCAGGACACTGTTTCTTGTGAAGCAATGTCTAGAAATTTCCTTTTTAATTCTGAAAGCTGCTTTGCGCTTTGTTAGAAACAGGAAACCTCAGAGTTTTAGCTTAAATCAAAGAAAACCACAACCAGTTTCCAAGAGGAAGTCTGTATTGCAGAGATAGCAAATTTAAGGAGGTTAGGGTTTTTTCTTCTCTTTTCCTGTTCTTTTCCATGTGACATTTTCTTATAAAGGAATTTTAAAACTAAATTATGCTTTAAATAATGACAAATGTCCTTTTTTGAAGATTGCTGTCAGTAGACACACATTTATCCCCAAATTTCAAACTGTCTGGCAATTGTCTTTTCAGTGATTTCCTACTGGTGTAATATATCCAATGTGATTTCCCTTGGAATCTCCTCTTAAAAGCCTCACCCCCTTACTATCTTACTATTGTGTGAATCATTGAATAATTTTCTTTTCTTTTTTTTTTTTTTTTTGCAAGGCAATGAGAGGTTAAGTGTCTTGCCCAGGGTCACACAGCTAGTAAGTGTCAAATGTCTGAGGTCGGATTTGAACTCAGGTAGGTACTTCTGAATTCATGGCTGGTACTTTATCCACGGCACCACCTAGCTGCCCCCATTGAATAATTTTTAACATTGTCTTAAATAGTTTTAAATATTGTTTTGCTGGGGGGAGAAAGGATTGCTTTATCTTTTTTTTTTTTCATTGTGAGTTTGGCAAATGTCTCTAGAAAGTCTTAGGCATCAGCTATTCACTGTGGCATTTCTAGTCAGCAAAAACTAACAAATCCTGTGAAAATAAGAGATTATATTGATTCTAACTCTTTTTCACAAAGCAATTTATGATACATCAAAGCTCACTCATTTTACACCACACACATGCTAAACAATAGATTGGAAGGATTTGCAGTCTCCAATAGCTAAAATGATATGAACATAGATTTAGAGGTTCAAGGGACTTTAGGTATCATCTAGTCATAGGGCCATAGATTTAGAGCTTCATTTTCCATCTGCTGTTCTGTTTGATTTCCATCCCAGGAATACCATGCCTTCCCCCAGGATAAATTATAAACCTGAAATCCTATCAGTATGGAGATTGATCCACCTTTGATATTTAACATCCTCACTGGCCTCTCCGGTCTGATTGGAAGGCTGGAGGGTGAAGTAATAGATTCCCCCCAAAGCCTTCACTTTGGAGAGAATTCAGAACTTCCCAGTTAATTTCACTTCCCATCAGTGGCTCTACTTAGTTTGACTCCATGAACATCATGCATGCCCCTGAGTCAGGCATCTTCTGAATGGTACCTATCCCCACTTTCTTCAGCTTCTTTGTGTGTGTGTGTGTGTGTGTGTGTGTGTGTGTGTGTGTGTGTGTGCATGCAGTGTATTAGATTACAAACTCTCTGAGGGCAGGGACTGTCTTTTTTTTCTTATTTGTATTCTCAGTGCTTAGCACTGTGCCTGGCTAATAATCACTTAATATTTATTAACTATTAGATATTGACTAGAGCTGGAAGGGACCTTAAAGGCTATTTCCCTCTTCCCATTCTACAGATGAGTAATCTGAAGCACAAAAAGATTAATTGACTTGGTGGGGTCATTTAACTAGTATTTGATGTGGGATTCAATCCAGATTCTCCTTCTTATAAATACAAGGTCTTATTCACTAATTGCCACCAGCCATGCTACTTCTAGTCCAATATCTCATTTTGAGGTGTAGGAGACCCAAAGAAGTGATTTTTCCAGGGTCATAGAAGTAGTAAATAGATGGAAAAAGCATTTTAAATCAAATCCTGTGTCTCTAAATTGATCAATCTGCTCATTACCCCAACCTTCTTTTATCTATCATGGGGGCAAATGCCTCATTACTTCTTATGAGTGCTCTGCTTTTTCTTGCTTCAACAAAGTAGTTCTCATTTTCTCATCTAAGGTAGACTGTATAAAATGCTTTCCAATAGCTTGTTTAAATGTACCATCTCCTACAATAAAAAGAAAGATTGTACACCATATTATTTTCACTGATAAAGTGAATTTTTTTGGAACTAGAGAAGTCATTTTTCTCTAGTGAAATACTATCTTTTGTAATTCTGCAAGGGATAGGCTAAAAACTTAATGATTTTTATGAGTAAAATGTGATGAAACATTTCTCTTAAAAAGTGGATTGAGTTTAGAATGCCATAATAAATTAATATCACTTATTAACAATAAATGAAATATCTGGTTCACATTTAAAGAAACTTCTAATTGCTAAAGAGTCACTTATTCACAATAAATAAAATCTCTGGTTCACATTTGAAGAAATCTCTAATTCCTGAACCCCCCAGGAATTATTATTCCTCCCTCCCCAAATCACTTTATTTTTATTTTTCAAACATCCATTTCTTTATGTGCAGAGGGAGGAATGAGTTAATAGGGATATTGGAACATTTCATTCAATTTAACACACACACACAAAAAAAAAAACTCCAGTTGATGAAATTATAAGTGATAAAAGGCAGGTAAAGGAGATAATGTTAAGCTTTAAAGGAAGTATAAAGATAGGTTTCTTCTTTCTAACTGCTTTTATAGGTCTAATTAAAACATAAAAATTAGAAGGAAGTTAGCCAGTGATTTGCCAAGGACTGACTGTGCCTCAGTGACCCTTTTAAAAATGAGATACATTGGGGCAGCTAGGTGGCACAGTAGATAAAACACTGGCCTTGGATTCAGGAAGAACTGAGTTCAAAACTGACCTCAGACACTTGACACTTACTAGCTGTGTGACCCTGGGCAAGTCACTTAACATCCATTGCCCTACCAAAAAATATTTAAAAATTAAAAATGAGAGATAGCTATGGAAGTACCAAACTCTTGAGATTAAATAATGCCTCATTTTGTTGAAGGAAAGGATTTCTCCCCCTCTAATTCTCCCACCATTGTCCATAAATGTCCACTTGCAAAGTATCTACTCACTGAATAGGATACTGGGTACTCAACAGGTACCAGGCCCAGCTGAATATCAGGATCAAAGTAACCTCCGAGGAGTATAATTTCTGTAACTTGAAAGCCAGCCCTAGGAACTGGAAATTGTGGTATGAAGATGAAGAGGCCCAGTTAGCCCAGCTGAGTGACCTACCTAAAAAAAGACACTATATCCAGAACAAGAGGACACCACCAAAAGCAAAAGAACATTAAGGGACTAAAGTGTAGGGGGTATGATTTGCCTTAGCCACATGCATTCCTTAGGTGTGTATCTCTCTATACACATACTCTCACTGTATACTCACTCTTCCCAGTGACACTATGTCTAGTCAGATGTTCCAGGTTTAGGGGAGAAATATACTTTAATTATTTTCCTTAAGATTCCATCTCAGTTAAAGTTTAAAAAATTTTTTGCTTTGAGCTAATTGTATCCACTGACCTAATATCAGAGCTAAGAAGACTGCTTGGGACTGGTGTAGTATAGTTTTAGTTGTATGAACCCTCAGAGTACCTTGAATATGATGGTAGATGTTCTTGGAAACTTAACCTATAAGCTCCACTTTGGAGAAATAACTTCAAAGAGAACTACTCCAGGTTCAAGGTACTCTGTGGATCCTCACTCCTGTAGATAATGTACCTCCACTGGTACTGTTAGCTTTAAGAGTCAAACAGCTCTAAATAATTCTTTAGGAATTTGGTAGCCTTGAGTGTTTTCAGCCAGGTATGATAGTTGCCTCCCCTCCCTAACTTGAACTTACAGGCTGGGTCCCCAAGGGGGAGACTATTTCCCAGGATTTAAGGTACTCTGTGCATCCTTATTAATAAGATTAGAGCTGATCAGCCACTACTAGTGTGTTTACCTTTAAGAATCAGCTATTAGATTAGTAATAAATTAATAGTAGTAGTTAGTCATAGACACAATTAGCTCAAAGCATACATTTAATGAATTTGCATCTTAAGAAGATATTTAGAGGGAAGCTAGGTGGTACAGTGGATAGAGCACCATCCCTGGAGTCAGTAGAACCTGAGTTCAAATCCGGCCTCAGACATTTGACACTTACTAGCTATGTGACCTTGGGCAAGTCACTTAATCCCCTTAGCCCCACAAAAAAGGAAAAAACAAACAAAGAAGTAGAAGCAGAAGCAGAAGAAGCAGAAGCAGAAGAAGAAGAAGAAGAAGATATTTAGCTAATATTTATAAAGTGCTTTATGATTTGTAAAGCACTTTCAATATATTATCTCATTCAATCCTCCTGCAATACTGTTAGGCAAATATTATGATTATTATTTTATAGTTGAGGAAACAGACTGGGAGAGGTTAAGTGATTTGCCCAGGGTCATAGAGTTACAAAATGTCTGAAGCAAGATCCAAATTCAAATCTTCCAGATGATGAATTTGATGTTCAATCTGTTTTACCACCTAGATGCCACAAAATACTGGTAACAAAACATTTTCTACCTCCCATAATCCTGGGCCATAGTCTCTCACAATTCCACACAGAATCAGTGCAAAAAGTGGGTCCATATTCAGAGTTCAAGTAGAAGGGAATATTCTTAGGGAATATAACAAGACAACTCACATATCCTACACTCAACTGACCCAATGTCCTTTCCCTTCATGCCTTATCCTCATGTAGCTCATCTTAAATTCAGTGTCTCTGCTGAACATGTTGTTCAGCTGGACACCCTAAACCCCCTCTATAGCTCAACTTCCAATGTACAGAGCTCTCTTTTGAACTACAGCGTTTAAACTCCATAACATCACCTCTTGCCTTGAGTATTAAGGCCTGCACCATGCTGAGAATGGTGTCTCCTACTCATTCATTAGATCTATTCTAAGCTTTTGTGGCCAACATGGAGAAGAAATGGTGAACTATCTCTTGCCTTCCCCAGAGGATAGGACAGTTCTTTCTCAAGATATGATTCTCTCTTCTTTATTGCCAGAGGCCACCTTCCTTGGAGGCAACAACTCTTTGACTCTTTATTGAGTGTCAAATTTTTCAAAGGGTCACCAAGACATGGACAATTGCTATCAGCCCCTGAATTCCATCAATTTTGATCAGAAAACATCATATGTCATAAAAGGGTAATTAAGTGTAAGCTCTTTTTAAGACTGTTTTCAGGCACTATTGCTCCCCTGTCTCTACTACCTTTTCTGTATCTTCACAGATTTTGCAAATTGAATGAGAAGAAAATCAGTTGATTAAGATTTTCTCGAGCACCTCCAATACAATGATATTGTGTTTATTTATAGATATACCTATATATATATATGTGTTATGCCTCCCCCAACCAAGAAGAATGTAAATTTCATAAAGATGTGAACCGTTTTGAATTTTCTCTTTATATCCCCAATACTTTTTAGGGTCCCTGGCACACACTGAGTATTTAATAAATGTTTGTTGTATTGAACTGAATTGAATATTATCTTACATTTTTCAATCCCTGGTTATTCTTTCTGGATTTAATCTAATTGATTGATTAATCCCCCCAAACATTATGCATTATGTAATTTTGAATAGAATGTCTCTTCCCATCATTTCCTATTCTTCTTTCATAGGACTATTTTGAAATAGAGATGATTTCTATGCACTCATTTTAAATCCTCCTAGTTTGCTAAAGCTATTATTAATCATCTCAATTAAGTTTTTTCATTTATTTTCTGGAATATCAAAGTCATCTGCATGAAGAAAGGCAAAGTATCCAGGAATGAGAAATTGGTAACTCCATTGCTATTCTATACTGATCAGGTCACATTTAGAGTATTGTGGTCAGTTGCTGGGAAACCCACGTTTTAGGTACCACATTTTTAAAAGGGAATTATATCTTGGAAATGGTCTAGAAAAGGGTAACCAAAATAGTGAGGTGATTTAATAATAATATGACAATGGAGATTCAAATTTCAATTTCTCAGATGTATCCTTTAACTGATTTAGTTTGTCAAGAGAAAATAAGATCTATATTCATTTTTTTTTTCATTATCCTGGGTGGGTACCCTGTAAAATATCCTCAGATGTAGGATGTCATATCCTCATATGTAGAAATATAGTATGGAATAGATGACTTTTGATGTCCTTTCCAACTCTTAACTTCTGTGATCCCAATGCCCATAACTCATTTCAGTGGCTACATTGGGTTATTTGACAACTTGGAAGTCTAAAGCTTGTTTTTAATTTGTAAATAGAGTAAAGGTCTTTGCATGTAATTATACACTCAGTCCAATCAAGGAAGATAAAATGAACCATTTGTATGTTTCTTAAACTAAGGGGATTGCTAATGAGAGCCAATAGCAAGATGGCAATGTCATTGCTAAAGCTCATCAACCCAACTGGCTAATATCCATCAAAGATCAGCAAATGAATAGATCACATCTGTGTCAATACCTCTGTTCAACATGAGGGGGTATTTATTTCATGTATCCCTACTGTCCTCATTATAGGCTTCTAGAGCATTGCCACAGTGCTTACTAAGCCTCATAAAGTGATAAACTGCATTCTTGTGCTTGTGTTCCCAAGGATAATTGCCTCCTTTATCTCCCAAAAATCCTTTGATTAAAGAAAATAATCATTAGGCTGAAAGCAGAGCTATCAACTTGGGCAACAATCTACTAGCCACTTGATGGACATTAAACTAATATGTATATTTCTGAGAAACTATGTATGCTTTTCTTTTGAAAGAAAGGTAATGCTTATCTTGAAATACCTATGGTATTCTACACTGTATCACGTGAAAGTTTCTAAAAATAGAGAGCTTGTATAAGGCTCTAAAATGTATAGCAAGTAAACCAGAAAATCATTATTCTTAGGAGAAAGGAAGGGGGCAGCTAGGTGGTGCAGTGGATAAAGCACCGGCCCTGGATTCAGGATGACCTGAGTTCAAATCTGGCCTTAGACACTTGACACTTACTAGCTGTGTGACCCTGGGCAAGTCATTTAATCCTCATTGCCCTGCAGAGAGAGAGAGAGAGAGAGAGAGAGAGAGAGAGAGAGAGAGAGAGAGAGAGAGAGAAAGAGAAAGGAAGGAAGGAAGGAGAGAAGATAAGAAAAGAGAAAAAGGAGAGAGTGAGAGAGAGAGAGGGGGGACTTTATCAAAATGATATCCTGATTATGATATGTTTTTCTAACTACCCTCTGATGTGTTCTGTGAATTTCTCACTGTTTTCCATAGGAAACAGTGGTGAAAAAATATTTTTCACAGTATACTGAATATATTTTAGTCTTTCTTTCATGATCGATCCAGATTTCAATAATTGCAATGCCTCAGTGTTTTCACTGTGGCCATCAATTTTGATTTTACTGTAGTATAGTCAGGATATCATTTCAATATCTTAAAGTCCTCCCGTCTAATAGATAGGCTTAATTCAAACTTGTGGGCTTCCTGCTAATAATAATTTATATGGTTTTTGTTTTCTAAATTTGAATCCTATCTATTGATTTTCTCACTATATTCAGAGCCCTGAAAACAGTTTCAATAAAGTTGTTTAGTATTGAGCAAATTAATTTTTAGTCATATTAAGAAGAGAAAGGGTACTCATTCCCATAATGCATCATAGAATCCCAAATCAAGTCAAGTACCACCTTCTGCATTAGACTTTTCCCAATGCCACCCAGTTGTCAGGGCTTCCTGTCTCCTCTTTACCCTGAAGTTAATCTGTATATTTTTTGCATATACTCATTAACAAATGCTTTTCCATTGATTGATTGGTCCAAATCTGTTTAATAAATGGATTTTACTATTTTTTCTCCCTCTCCCAGAGAATCAGTCACTGGCTCTATGGAAACAAAACTCACAACACCAATAAGGGCACTTGCAGCAGTATATGGCCTTACTTAAATGATTCCACAGGAGATCCGCTCACATACTTCTTCTAGTTTCCATGTTACCGGTCTGTCCCTGATATCTCCCTATTTTTAGTCCTATAGTTTGAACCTTTATATACACCACCAGTTTTTCATGCTTCCACATCTCATGATGGTTGGTTCATGAACTCTTCACTCTTTATCTATTTGGTCACTCTTTGCCTTGAATTGTCTAGGCATTTTAAAATTCCACTTGGTCAACATTAGTCTATCAGAGTCCCATCCATTTCTTCATGGCTTCTTCCCAGATAGCCCCTTACTCTCCTTTTTTTTCTATACCTGGAATCTGAGGTGAATTGGATGTGAGTGAAGCAAAGTCGCCAGCCTCATTCTCTACTCCAATGATATCTGGGTCCCATGTCAAGATATAGATCGGGACTTTTATTTTTTTTATTTTTCTTTTGGACTAAGTCAAAGGCCAATCTTTGTCTCATTTCTTAACTAGCCTTAATCACTTAATGGAATTTGCCTCAGGCAAACTGAAACCCAGGAAAGACTTAAAAAAGCCAAGGTCTCCCTCTGCATTTTGGGCCTTCTTTAGTTGTCCTGATCACTATCCTGCCACTGGATCCACATGGCTCTAGAGGAAAGAGTAAGACTGGTAACTTTGCACAGCCCTGCCTTACTTGAATCCAATTCACTGCAAGTCATGACAATACCTCCCTAATGTCATGGTCCTCTTTGAGAATTAAAGACAAACAACAGCAGGAGCAGCAACAACAACAACAACAAACAACAATAGCATCATCCTGGAATCTGCACAATTCCAGGCCTCAGACCTTTTTTGGACAACTTGGCTCCCTTTTACAAGCCCAAGGCTTTTCTTGTAAGTGTGTGTTGTCGGGGCGGCTAAGTGGTGCAGTGGATAAATCATCTACCCTAGCTGCAGGATTACCTGAGTTCAAATCTGACCTCAGAGACTTGACATTTACTAGCTGTGTGACCCCGGGCAAGTCATTTAATCCTCATTGCCCCGCAAAAAAAAATTAAAATAAAATAAATAAAATTGCTGCTATCAAAAATGCTACTATAAGTGTTTGTTGTATTAGTTACATAGTCATTCTTTCTATCAGCTTTTTCTGACTGATATATTAGGCTTCTTGCCTTGTCTTTTCACTGTGTTCTCTTTTCATACATTACAGAAGTACAGCTGAAAAAGACCTTAGAATGTCTCTAGAGCAATCTCATCTACAGATGAGGAGAATGAGCCCAAGAAGATGACTTGCCCAAGGTCACGCTGATAACAGAGTCAGTTTTCAAAGTCAGGTCCTTTGACCAGCTCTCTTTCCATTACTGCCTTTTTTATATTTTTAAAGTTAGTTTCATTGATATCTTTTGTTTTTACATCATCTTCACTGCTTGATACATCCTAATCCTCTTCCCCACCCAGAAAACCATCTCACCATTTCTTTTTTTGTTGTTGTTGTTCAGTCATTTAAGTCTTGACTCACACTTTTTTGGCCCATTTGATGTTTTCTTGGCAATAATACTGGAATGGTTTTCCATTTCCTTCTCCAGCTCAAGGAAACTGAAGCAAACAGGGGTAAATGACTTGCCAGGGTCACACAGCTGGTAAGCATCTGGGGCCAGATTTGAACTCATGAAAATGAGTCTTCCTGACTTGACTCCTGGCCCAGGACGATCCACTGTGGCACCCAGCTTCCCCACCCATCTCTTACAAGAAGGAAAAATAAAGAAAAAGGCAGTTCTATAAAAAATTAATTTATTTATCAATAATGTCTGACTATAGTCAATAGTTCAGGTCGATAGCCCTCTCATTATCTGGGGAAAGAAGGGAGGAGAACTATGCTACCTATTTTTTTTTAATAGTATGACATCTTTTTTTTTTTTGCCATGATATTTTTGTGAAGTATATAGTCTTTTGGTATGGGATAAGAGGTGATTCTCATTTTTATTGTTAAGCTAAGAACATGAAGTCATTTCAAGGGGAATAATAAGGAACTTTCAATGATTTCAGTAAGTCCGATTAAAGTCGGAGGTGATTTTTATTGCTCATAATTAATCTTCTGATAGGAAGAGAATAAGCAATATAACACAAATAACATATTGAAACTGTATAATGTTGTTTTCTGAATGGGATTGAGTGCTTCTTTGACAATATGAAACATCACAGACCCCTCTTTAAAATGAAATTCAATTTTACCGAGAAAAATAGAATCACTCCCCTGTAGAGAAAGAAGATATACTCTGGAGTCCATTTTCAACCTGTCTGAATGGGCCAGAGCAAAGGACAAACTTAGCAACTGTCTGGTTAACACAATTGATGTAGCAAGTTCAAGTTAATGTATTTGATATATTTTTCTACCTACAATGGAAAAATTAACCATAAATTTGCCAGAAGTCCACTTCTCCCTTAAATAGTAAATGAATAAATGAATGGATGATGAATGAATGAAACATTTATTAAGCACTCATTATTTTTAAAGCACTCTAATAAGTGCTGCTGGTGAAAATAAAAAATGAACACATTCAAATATGGATAGAGTCAAGAGCATAAAAGGAAACCATTACAATAGAAATGGAAGCCCTGATAGAAATGGGAGCAGAGCATTTCAGCCAGATAAGGTTGGGTGGGCAGATTATTTCTGCATTCTTCGAATATCCTGCCTGAATACAGGAAAGAAAATATATAGGTATAGGTAGACATCATGTGGAGAAAATTTATCTTCTTTACATGACTGAATTTTGATTCTCTACCTGCTAATATCCTCTCTCTAACACCAACTACCTCATAGCCAACTAACTTGCATGAATCTTTTTTTTATTTTGCATTTATTTATTCTAGATATACTTGTATGTATATATGTATGTCTATAAAGATACATATATGTCTATGAATCTATGTATGTATGCATCTATCTATAAGATATAGATATGTGTGTGGATATATCTGTGTTGCCTCCAGTAGTAGGATATATAAGTTCCTTCAAAGCAAGGATTGCGTTTCATTTTTCAACTTTGCTTCTCCAGTACAACTTATGAGGAGGAGAACAAGATAGGATAAAGAACTGGCCCCAACCTCAGGAAAATCTTGGTTCAGGTATCAACTCTGGCTTACAGTAATGGTTACATGACCCTACACCAGTGATTTAACCTCTTATTGCTCTAGGGCAATATTTCTTAAATTGTAGGTCATGGGGTCACCTAACTAAATGTATGTAGGGTTGGCAAAAATTTGGCAGTAAATGTTTGATTTGTATACCTATTTTATATATTGTAAGGAATTAATTGTACTTTAGGGTTTTCATAACCCTATCTTTGCTTCATTATGGTCAGACTAAAAAACGTGTAAGCTTGAAAAGCCCATGTGGGTGTGCTGAGCCAATTGGAGACTCAGCATGACTAAGAACCACCCACCCCTTCCTGTGGGAGAGACAGTTAGAGCCAGTTAGAGTCTGAGGAGAGAGTGTTCTAAGAGAGACAGGGAAGGAAGTCAGGGACAGTTAATGGAGCTGTTGGTGTTTGACCTTCAGACCAAAACAGAAGAGACTACACAGCTAATTCTCAGTAGAGTTACAGATTTTCAGGGGGCAGTGAATTTGTGTTTTTGAGGCAAAGTTAGCTTTGGAGCTAGCTGGGCTAGAGGCAGGTTTGGGGTGCCTGAGGCCTTTTGACCCCAGAGATTTAAATTCCTTCTCATTGTTCCTAGCACTATTAATCCCACTTGTGTTTTTAAAGTGTTCCTATTAATAAACCTGTTTTGTTGGGGGCAGCTAGATGGCACAGTGGATAGAACACCGGCCCTGGAGTCAGGAGTACCTGAGTTCAAATCCGGCCTCAGACACTTAACACTTACTAGCTGTGTGACCCTGGACAAGTCACTTAACCCCAATTGCCTCACTAAAAAAAAAAAAAAAAAAAAAAAAAGAAAGAAAATAAACCTGTTTTGTTTTTGAAAGAGGCTGTTTCTTTTCTTACCCCAATACTATGGCGAGCCACCCAATTAACTCTTCCCATACTAAATTTGGTCCTTATAATACCTATATACCTGGGGTCATGTAAAAATTTCTCAGGCAAAAAAGGGGTCACAAATAAAAAATGTTTAAGAAGCCCTGGTCTAAGACCTATAGTCAGTCAAGTCTCTAAGACTATAAATGGCAGTAAAGGTGTCAGCCTACATTGGTAGAGAGAGTTTCCCAAACTCAGAATTCTCTATTCCAATGGAATTACAGGTTTAGTCCCTAGCACAGTGTTTCAGATAAAATAGACAGTTAATAAGTCCTTGTTGGCTGATTGATTCTTTCTAGGAGAGTATAAATGCCCATTTTTTCAACCTTTCATCCTATGAATTTGTATTAAAGAAAAACTAACGATCAATGAGTTACTGTGTATATGTACATATGTGGCCTCAGAAACTTAAATTGGGGCTTCTTTGCAAAAATAGATTCTCAGGGCAGCTGGTGGCACAGTGGATAAAGCACTGGCCCTGGATTCAGGAGGACCTGAGTTCAAATCTGACCTCAAATACTTGACACTTACTAGCTATGTGACCTTGGGCAAGTCACTTAACCCTCATTTCCCCATAGACAGACAGAAGACAGACAGACAGAGATTCTCAGTGAATGGTGGGTAAAATAATATATATTTTCTTATACTATTTTTCTTATGCTTGAACATATTTTAATTACTGAAATAGGATTTTAAAATGAAAAGATTGTGTCAAGGCAATGATAATAAGTGACTACTCTGTCATCATTGCATAAATACCTATTTAAACTCAACACAGACAACAAAATGTATTCAAGAACATTTATTAAGCATGTAACATATTCAAAGCACTGTGGCAGGAAGTGGAAATTCAAAGACACACACAAGAACACACACAGGAACACACAAACACATACGACATGAGATAGCCCCTACCCTCAAGGAGTTTATTGGATCCTAGAGATAATATAAACATAATAAAAAGAATGCTTCAGCTAATTAGGTTTCATTCATTTGGAATCTAAGGTCAAGAAGCATTTCATGCAGATAAGGAATGTATTTCATGCAGACTTCTTATATCCCTTTTCCAATTACTATTGCATGAGAGGGAAGAGGATGCTGGCTCTTTCACTGTATCCTTTTAAATTGGATTGCACATGAGCTGTTTGGGACAGAGCTTATCTTCAGTAAATGAGAACAACTTAATAAAAAGGAAGAAAGTGCTGATGGGAGCAGCTATAAATGTAACCGAGTTTTCAACTGGAAACATGACTCTGTAAATGCATAACCCACATTTCCACTTCTCAAAATGAAAGAATTTCTTTATAATGTGGCAAATAAAATTATATGGGGTCACCCTATAATTGTCCCAAGTGTTAGGGGAGTTAGCTGGAATTTATAATATATTTGTTACTTAGAAATTAGAGGCCACTGCACCAGTTTGCGGGCATTAAACATTTACTATTGTATATTAAATATTAGTAAAGAGATAGAGCACATGACTCAGAAAGTTAAGAAGTCCTGCATAACTAGGATAGAGGGGGAAAAGAGAGTAGTGTGGGAGAGGGAAGAGCATGTCATGAGAGTGAAAGTCCCCTCTCCATGGTTTTTAATCTGTCTCAATTAGAGGTGGGTCACTCCACCTTGATCCAAGCTAATAAGCCAGTAATATTCAAGTCCAATGATTGATATGACTTGAAGGTGGTCTTAAGTTAGTTAACTTCCTTTAGTTAGTAAGAAAGGTCGATCTACATTTCCTTTGAAATTCTCCTGACTCTGGTCTGGCCCTGCAAAACCAGCCAGAGTTCCTGGGAGGGGGAGGGGTTTCTGAGTTCCCAAAACAAACTATTATTAATAATTTTCTCACAATAAGTGGATGGAGGGAGAGATGGGAGCTTGAATTTGAAGTCCCTCCCTCTATTAGTAATTTCAAGATATCTGATGAGATTTATTCATAAACATAATTATCATAAGACTCAAAGTATCATAGAGCTAAAGCTAAAAGGAAACATTCATTAATTCTAAGAAGGTAATCAATTCTGATTATGTCGTGAGTACCATAAATTTCATGAGATCAGATAGATAGTCTCTAAAAGTAAAAACCTTCTCAACTCCCACAGCATCAAGCAAAGTGTACGCCACAGACCAAGAGCTACCGAAATTTTCATTGAGTTGGATAAAGATAGATATCAATGGAGTCCAAACCCAAGGTAGAGTGGAATAATGTCAGATCATGTTAGATGATATCTGCATTTCTTGCAAGGAAATAAATCTGGGGGAAAATGTTTCTTGTGTAAGTACATTCGTAAGAGCAAAATCAGAGCTCTCTACACAGTGTCTTAGTTCTCTGAAGTGAATTTTGAGATGAACTATGAGAACTATTAAAGACAATGAAATTCAGTTCCAAAAAACCTAGGTTTCAATCTTGTCTCTGGTACACACTGGCTGTATAACAATAGTCATTTATTCAATCAGTGCCCTAGGTAACTACTTAAGATCATAAATGGTAAATGAGTCAGGATTTGCATTAGGGGAAGAAATTTCCTAGACCAATTAATTCAGAACATATATGTTAATGTCTATTTTTTAAAAATACTATAATCCAAAATATCCCATTATTTTCCATCTGAAATAATATTTGGAAATATTAAAGTATTTACTTATTTATGACTTGTATATTATATTTATGCAAAAATGGATTTTTAACATAGTCAGGAAATAACTCAGTAGCATAAATTGCTCAACTAAGTGAACAGTTATTAATTGCCTATTATGTGGGTTGTCATACACTTTCTGCTCCAAAGTCACATAGTAACAGGGAAGAGACCTTGGCAATAACTGGAGAGCACAGCTTTAGCAGGTTCAAACAAGATGGAAACACATCAATTACAGAGTTGTGTGTTCATTGTCATAAACTTAGTTAATTTCTTAGAGTCACCACCAGAGGATGATTATAAGGTTAGGACATTTTCCAAGCTTCAGGAGCGTGTGAAAATTGCTAAGTGATAAAAAATAAAGGTCCTATATACAGAAAATTATTTATAGCAGCACTTTCAACAATAAAAAATGAAGAAAAAATAGTAGTAATTGTTGTAATATTAACTATAATAATAAATTGCCAGTATTTACATATATATATATATATATACAGTTTGCAAAGCATATGAAAAATCTATTAGGAAATGGCTAAGAAAGTTGTGGGAAATTAATGTAATTAAAGATTACTGAGTTGTAAGAAGTAATAAATATGAAGAACAGAGATTGTGAGGTTTGTGTGAACTAAAACTAAGTGAAGAAAAATGCAACAAGGAAAACAATATATACAATGATTACAACAATGGAAATGGAAAATAAATAAAACAGAATAAAAAGAAATGTCTTCTACCTTCACCTCCAAATTTTCAACTCCAATAAATTATCAGACATCTCAAATTACATGCCCTTGTAGACATTTTAAGTCCAACATGTCCAAAACTGAGTTCATTATCTCCCCCACAAAGCCTTCTTCCTCCCTTTAAGAATTCCCTCATATGGGGGGCAGCTAGATGGTGCAGTGGATAAAGCGCCCACCCTGGAGTCAGGAGGACCTGAGTTCAAATCCGGCCTTGGACACTTAACACTTACTAGCTGTGTGACCCTAGGCAAGTCACTTAACCCCAATTGCCTCACCAAAAAAAAAAGAATTCCCTTATATTAGCTGTGTGACCCTGGGCAAGTCACTTAACCCCAACTGCCTCACCAAAAACAATGATAACAAAAAAAATCCCTTATTACAGTCAAAAGTATCACCACCATCCCATTTACAGCCTAAATATCATCCTCTACTCTTCATCTCTCTCACCCTCATATCCATATATCTAATCTGTTATCAAGTTATCTGGTTTTTTACTCTTAAAAGTACTATATTTCTTTCCATTTACATACAAAGATATTTTTCAAAATTTATTTTATGATTATGAGTTTCAAATATTTCTCTCTCTCTCCCTTACCCCTCTCTTCCCAAGACAGAAAGCAATCAGATATGTTACATATGTACAATCACATTAAACATATTTGCACATTAGTCATGTTGTGAAAGAAGAATCAGAACAAAAGTAAAAAAAAAACTTCCAAAAAAAGTAGAAATAGTATGATTCAGTCTGCATTCAGATTTCACAGTTCTTTCTGCTGGATGAGGAAAGCATTTTCCATCACAAGTCCTTTAAAATTGTCTTGAATCTTTGCTGAGAAGAGCTAAGTATATCACACTTGATCATTGCACAATGTTATTGTTACTGTGTACAATGTTCTCCTGATTCTGCTCACTTCACTCAGCATCAGTCCACTTAAGTCTTTCTAGTTTTCTCTGAAATCTGCTTGCTCATTATTTCTTATAGCACAATAGTATTCCATTACATTCATATACCACATAGAAGGTCAATAAAAAACATTCTTGAAGAAGAATTTCTTAAATGATAAAAACGACTGGGGAATCTGAGAAGTTTGGTGAAACTTAGATTTAAACCAGCAAGCCACAGTACACTCAAAATATCTATGTGACCTAAATATTAAAGGTCATACTGTTTTTAAAAAATTAAGGGAGGGGCAGCTAGATGGCACAGTGGATAGAGCACCGGCCCTGGAGCCAGGAGTACCTGAGTTCAAATCCGGCCTCAGACACTTAACACTTACTAGCTGTGTGACCCTGGGCAAGTCACTTAACCCCAATTGCCTCACTAAAAAAAAAAAAAAAAAAAAAATTAAGGGAAACATAAGGTACCTGTCATTATGGGTAGGTGTAAGAATTTTTTTTTATTGAACAAAAAATAGAGGTGCTCACAGAAAATAGTTTGGATTACATGACAATGGAAAGTTTCAGTATGAACAGAATTATTTCAATTAGAGATGAAAAGGGAAGCAATCAAATGAAAGTAAAAAGTTTTATATAAAATATTTCTAATTGCCTGATTTCTAAAAATAAAAATATAGGGAACTAAGATAGTTATATAAGATTAATGTTATTCCTCAACAGATAAGTGATCAAAATACACAAACAAGTCATTCTCCAAATAATTGCAAAGTATTGCCAACCATATGAAAGAATTCTGGTAATAACAAATAGTAAGAGAAATTCAAATCAAAATAAATCTGAAATTTCACAGCAAGGTGACAAATATGACAAAAAACAGGAGTAGATCATGTTAGAAGGCTTTTGGGAAAACATGCACAATAGCTTAATGTTGGAGAAGTTGTAGTTTCGTCCATTCGGGAAAACAATTTAGAATTATATAAATAACAGGGACAGCTAGGTGGCACAGTAGATAAAGCACCAGCCCTGGATTCAGGAGGACCTGAGTTCAAATCTGGCCTCAGACACTTGACACTTACTAGCTGTATAACCCTGAGTAAGTCACTTAACACTCATTACCCTGCCAAAAAAAGAATTATACAAATTATCCAATATTCACTAAAATATTTATAGTAACACTTTTTGTAGTTGTAAAGAATAGGAAATAAATTTCATGTCCATTCATTGGAGAATAGCTAAGCAAATTGTAATGGAATATTACAGTACTGTAAGAAATGCTGGGGGCAGCTAGATGGTGCAGTGGATAAAGCAGGAGAATCTGAGTTGAAATCCAGCCTCAGACACTTGATATTTACTAGTTGTATGACCCTGGGCAAGTCACTTAACCCCAACTGCCTCACCAAAAAAAAAAAAAAAAAAGGAAAGGAAAGGAAAAAAGAAAAGAAATGCTGAATAATAAAGAATAGTGAGAAGCACAGAAAACATATAAAAGATGCAAAGTAAAGTAAGCAGAAGCAGTAACTTGGCCCCAAATAAGATGTATGAAAAAGTATCTCGTTACATTCTTTGCAGACAAAGAGAGTATATTGGTTTGGGACACTATAATATTTGGTCATGGTTGATATGTGGTTTAGTTGTACTAAAAGTGTTTATTTTTCCTCTTTGTTCATTCTTTATTATAAGAGATACCGCTGAGTGAGAGAAGAAGTATATATCTGAAATGAAAGAAATACAAACACAGAATATGTTATTAAAATTGTTTGAAATACAAAAAATGTGGGCAGAGGATCACTATATAATATTTGAAAAGCATTTTTAAAGTATGTATCTTTTGAAGCATCTAAAGAAGTGTGCTAGGCACTCAGGGTGCAAAAATGCAATAAGCCCTTCAAAGCCCTTACAAATCTATTGAATCAGGTAAGGTATTTTGTAATGATTTACAATAGAAAATTTAAAAATAAGCATTTAGAGATATATAAGCAAATTTTTCTGAGAGAAATATAAGGAACACAAAGGAATTACCTTCAATACAGGGAAAGAGAACATCTGCACTTTAAGGGCAGAGACTATGACATGGGCTTCTTTTTCTTTGTCCAAAGTCCCAGCACAAGTTGCTAGAATTCCTAGAATAAACTAACTACTCAAAAAATATTTGTTTGAGGACATGTTGCTAACAAGATTTTCATAGTAAGGGAAAGAGGAAATAGGACCAATATTTAATTCAAAGAGAAGGAAGTCTTGACAAATAAACACAATGTTAAAAGGAAAAATAAAATGTTTCCTTTTCCCCATTGAGATTTAAAAATATTTAACTTTATAATATTTGGAATATGTAAACTCTAAAAAGAATAATCAGACCACACAGGCTCATATAAGGTGGATATTAGTGATTGATGCTTTTTCCTCATTTAAACAGCATCCCGCTGAACTGAAGAAAAAATGTAAATTATGCTCCATAATTGCCCACTTCTTGGCACTTAGCTATTCCCTAACTACTTCTAAACACATCAAGCATATCAATAGAAGTAACTTACTCATTAAGGAGAGGTTACTTCAAAGCTGGCTGCATTCACCTTTAGGGAAATCCATTTGGTGTGATCTCTCTTGCTATTGAGTAATCAGCCTCATTATCAGGTATATTAAAAAATGTGGATTTTTTTTCTTTTTTTTTATTTTGGTGAGGCAATTGGGGTTAAGTGACTTGCCCAGGGTCACACAGCTATGAAGTGTTAAGTGTCTGAGGCTGGATTTGAACTCAGGTCCTCCTGAATCCAGCCAGTGCTCTATCCACTGCACGACCTAGCTGCCCCTGTGGATTTCAAGAAAATAAAAAAATGAAATATTTAAAGCCTTGGAAAAACAATATACTATCAAAACAGTAACACAGTTCTTGGTTCAAAATAACCTAAGACTAGAAGGAAGATGGAGAAGTTAAGACTAGACAACATTTTGTGTGAAAAGAATCTAGGAGTCTTAGTGAACTACAAGCCCAATCTAACTCAATGAGGCAACATAACGACCATGAAACTAAAGTGATCTTAGTCTTCACTAAGAGATCCATAGTACCCAGAAAATGGAAGATAAGCCCCACACTTTACTCTAGCCTGATCATACATTACATCTAAAGTATTATGTACTGACTTTCATATTTTAACAAGGACAGTGATACACTGTAAGGATTCAGAGAAGTATAATCATGATAATGAAGAGTCACAAGGACTTGTTGAAGGAACTGTGATCTTTAAGCTGAAAGAAAATGAAGATCTAGGGAGGACATATCCTCTATCTTCAAATATTAAAATGGCTAACATGGGAAAAAGAAATTAAAATTGCTTTAGCCCAAAAGGGAAAAACTAGGAACAATGGATAGACTTTACCAAGAGGTAGATTTGTATGCAATGCAAGTGGATAAAAACCATTCCAATAATTAGAGCTATCCAAAAATAGAATGGGCTGTTTCAGGTGGTAGTTACTTCCCACAAGGTTCCTTCAAACAAAAGCTAAATAATCACTTGTCAAGTACATAGTAAGGGAGATGCTTATTTCGGAGCAAGTCTGACCAGAGAGCCTATAAAACCTCTCCAAAACTGAAATTCTATAATTCTAGGAACTGGAGAATTATCACAGATAAAAATGACGATGAGTTTGAGGTTCTTAGAAAAACATGGATAGATTTGCATGAAAGAATGAAGAGCCAAATGAGCAGAACCAAAAGAACAGTGCATACAATAACAGTAATAATTTTTAAAGAATAACTTAGAATGAATAAGTAATTTTGAGTATTATATATACCTAAATTAAATAAAAAGGACATATGAAGGAAGATGCTATCTGCATCCAGAGAATGAACTGATAAATAGAAGTATGTATAGAATGATTTTAAACATACACACACACATTTGTGTCCAATGCTAGCCATGCTAGGGCATGAAGGTGGGGAGGGAAGAAAAAAAGGGGGAAAAAGAAATTTATATGATAAATTTATTATATATATTTAAAAGGAACAGCAAATTGTACATGATAGAGTTGCAATTTCATGTTCAATCATCTTTTTAAATAATAATATATTATAGAAATTCTTTTTTATTCCATAAATTAAAAACAAAAGAGGGAGGGAGGGAGGAAAGAGGGAAGGAGGGAAGGAAGGAAGAAAATGAGGGGGAAAAGGCAGATAGGACCACTGGCCAAAATGTTCTTCTTCTATAGCCTTAGATTAGCTAATGAATAGGAAAATAGAATTAGAAAGAGGATAGTGGGACCTAGCTTGGGATTGAAGGAAGGGAGATATTGTCATGTAATAAAAAAGCACTAGATTTCGAGTCAGAGGATCTGTATTTTAATCACAGATATGCTATTTACTAGCAATATGACTTTTAGCAAATAACTTTATCCACTTGAATTCTTTTCTTCATCTGTAATATGAGGTGGTTGAACTAGATTACCAACTAGATACCAAACGTCGTACTTGAATCCAGGTCTTCCTGGCTCTGAGGCTATCTCTCCAACTACCTTTGCAAAATAGAAGAAAAATCTTAAACATCTTTTTTTCTCATTTCCTTTAAGTTTGCTGATCCCAAAATATTGGTAGCAAGGCTGGTTTGGGCAGTGATATTTTAGATAATAATGACGGTAGGTAAATGATATGTTAGTCTATAAACCCATACTGCTTTCTCATCTATTTTCTGTCCATTAAATTTTCCATGTCAGTATCTGCAATATTCCACATGTCCATTTACTTTAATGACTATAATCTTTAAAGAAGGAAAATGTTAGTTTATGTTTCAAATAGATAGCCTCACTGTCCTACAGTTAAAACTTCCAGATTGATGAATAAGAATACAGAGTGGTTTGGCTTCATTGATTGCCAACTCTGGCCCAAGAAAAGCACTCCTCCTCAGTATTTTGTGGGTCCTCTTCTGTCTGAGTCAGCTGAGATATATCAGGAAAAGCATAGCTAAGGACAACTAGATGATGGGACAAATTAACATGAACACATACTGACAGCTCTGTTGGAAGGACCACTGCCAATTGTCACTGAAAGAATTAAACAAATAAATTCATCAATTATATTGGCCTGTCAAAGCACGGAATCTTCATTTTCTTCAAGCTTTAAGTGACATCTGAACATAAATCTTCTTATGAATATACACATGCGTATGTAGCTTTAAATTGTTTCTGTTTTGTGTCTATCTGTATACCTTTTGCAAGTAATCTTAATTTTTCAACTGATATGTCTACTGGCTCAATAATAATAAAGATTTATAATTTTGTGTCTCATCATCTCTGAATTTGTTTGTAGAATCATTAGAACAACATTAGAAATAGAACCTAAGAGGGCATTCAGTACAACCACTTCATTTAATAGGTGGAGAAACTGAAGCCTGAAAAGATAAGATAACTTGTCCAAGATCACACAGGTAATTGCAGAATCATAAAATCAATGTGTTAGAAGTGAACTCAGATTCAACTAGTCTAATCCATATATGGACAGGACTCTACAACATCACTGAAAAGTTGTCTTCTAGGCTTTACAGGTAGAACTCAAAAAGGTGTATAGATTATTCCCCAAATAGATCAAAGAATAAGGAAAAGGGACCACATATACAAAAATATTTACATCAACTTTTTTTTTGTTATAGCAAAAAAGTAGAAATAAAGGCAGTAACCATTGAGTGGGGAATGACTGAACAAATTGTGTCTATGAATATAATGGAATACTATGAAATTATGAAAGTAATTACTTCAGATAACCCTGAGAAGACCTGTACAGCCTGATGCATGGAGTGCAATAAGTAGAATCAGGGGAATGATTTATATGGTAACAGAAACATTGTATGGAAGAAGAAAACAACTTTGAAAGACTTGAGTTCTCTGAACAATGCAAATGACAAAGTTTTAATATATTTTTTTCTTAAAATCAAGCTGTATTAATAGAGATTTGTACCTTTGAATGTAATTTTCTTTTTTGAGCTCCCCCTACAACAAGGAAGTGCCCGGGTTGGCCATGTCTCATCCTTCCCCAGGGTACTTTCTGATTCTCTTCTACCAAGCCCAAGTTCTTCATCCTGAAGCCTTATTCCAGCCCTGGGTTCTATACTTGTAAGTATCCTCCATCCCTGTTGGTCTTTCTCTTTGATTGGATGGCTTTTTCCAGAACCCCCATGACTAGTTAAGTCTTATTCCTCTCTTGGCTGCTCTCTACCATGATCCTACACTAGGGACCTTAGTCCATTGATTCCCTCCTTTTCAGCCTCTTTTTATGTGTCATCTTCCCCCTTTAGAATGTAAACTCTTGGTGAACAGGGAATGTCTTTCTTGCTAATTTTACTTGTATTCCCAGGACTTAGTGCAGTGCCTGGAACATAGTAACTTCTTTATATGTTTTTTGGCTCACTTAATGTTGTGTATGGAAATATTATTTATTATGTGTGTGTTCATTTTAAGTTCAAAATTTTTAAAGACACCAAAAAATAAGGACAAAGCTGGAACTCAAAACTACATCTTTTGATGTTAGTGTTCTTCCTACTATGCATAAAACATACAATTTTTAAAACACCTAGACAATAAATAATATTATTTTAGACAATAGATATAGCATGCCAAAAGAGAATAATGGAGTAGACAGAGGATAAAGATCCAGTCTAGAAATTAGGAAGGGGGAAAGGGAAAGGAAAAATAAAAACATTTATATAGTGCCTACCACATGCCAGGCATTGTGCTAAGCACTCTATAAATATTATTTCATTTTATTATTACAAAGAAAGTACTATAATTAGTCCCATTTTATTGTCAAATAACACAAGCAATTAGAGGTTAAGTGACTTACTCTGGATCATGCAGCTGATTATTATCTGAGGCAAGATTTAAACTCAAGTCTTTCTGACTCCACATCCAGTGTTGTGTGCAATTTGCCAGAAAGACCCAAACTTGAATCTGGCCTTTGATACATACTGATGGCATGACCCTGGGTAACTCAGTTAGCCTCTCTGTACCCCATGCAGTTCTTGAAGTCTATAAGTTAGTTATCCACCTCTTCTGTTGTCATCTGTTAAAGCATGCTTTCTCACTGAGACATTCCTGCACTAAGGAAATCAAAGTGTTCTCTGTCTCTCTGTCTCTCTGTCTCTCTGTCTCTCTCTCTCTGTCTCTCTCTCTCTTTCTCTCTCTGTCTCTGTCTCTCATATCCACACACCCCTACAAAAAAAAGAATACAAACTTTATCTCTGTATAATAGTAATTAATATAAAATATGTGCTCAATAGCGATAGAAAGCTAGACTTGAAGTCAGAAAGATCTGGTTTCAAATCTTGCCTTAGACAAACCCCAAAAAGTCCACAGGTTTTCATCTACGTGGCCTTGAGCAAGTTACCTAATTATCTCTTTGCCCCAGGAAATTACTTCTTTTCTAACTGAAAGAAGCTTACACTATGTTTGGATATAATAAATCAAAAACCTTTCTTAATCACCAAGTGTTGTGCTAAACACTGGAGATTGGCTACTGAGAAGTGCCGTTGATACAAAATCCCACATAGTTGAGGCTAGAGAACTTGCTTCCAAGAAAGTAATGATCACATGTAATAGAAGTACCTTGGAGAGATTTTGAATCATGCATAGAAATTCTATAATTGGTTCCAGTCCACTAACAATACAGTAATGATCAATGGGCTCTTTGATGGGCTACTATGGTGGGACAAGAATTTGGGACAATTTTAAAAGGTCCCTTTTTTCCTTTCTGGATTTGACTTCTCTTTGGCTGTCTTCTTCCTGGCTATTGGCCTTCTGGTGACAAAAGGGAAACAATCATATAAAGGAAACTTGTACTATCTGAGGCAAACATGTGGCCCCATAAATATGAACCTTATTTCTCTACCCTCGTGTTTGTTTTAGTGGAAGTTGGAGACTATAACATTGTGAGTTTCAAAAGGCCAGAAGAATTAGCCATGAGAGATTCCAGAAATCAAGCCCATGATGGGTTTTGTAGCTAGCCTGAGATCAATGTCAAGAGGAAAAAGGAATTACCTTTGTGATCCAGCCCAGTAGCACCTTTGATGAGGACTTACAAGGAAATGATGATATATTTTGATGTGAACATTTTAGGACCACTAATCTCTAAACCCTGTTAAGTCTGAGCCCACTCTCCCTGGAGAACAAGATAGCTCATAGGAGACTGTGCCTCAGAAGTGTTGGGGGAGGGGAGGAAACACTTCTACTTTCATCATTGCCACATCTTTATAAAAGCCTATTGATATTAATTTGTTAAATGGAACTATTAATTATTCATTATTATTAATTAATTATTCATTACTGGTGGCTAACAGTAGAGAGAACACATCAGGAATGAGGATGCCAGCTAATTGCAATAAGAAAAGATACCCCAATACTTCAGGACCACCCCATAGGACCCTAAGGGGGTATGTGTAGCCAGCCTGGCTCTGGAGAATACGTCCATAGAGTATACTCACTACAAAAAGGAATTCAAAGTCTCTACCCTTGAAAAGCATGCATTGTTACAGGGGGAAAAGCACACAAACTAGTAACGTCATGGGGTGATATCTTGACTTGCTTATGGATTAATTTAAAGGTAGCGTTGCCCAAAGTCATCCTCACTCTCTCTTCCAGAGTCACTGAAGTACAGTGGCAAGGCAAAAGTTAAGATTGCTGCTGATTCAGTGATTTAAGATGCAATGGATAACATTGGTGTCTTCGATTTGTGACCAAGATCTGAGCCCTCTACAATTCCTACTGAAGCTGCCTTCAACTGGCAGTTGGAACAAATTGTTTTCATTCGCTCATTCCACTGGGGGAAGCCTTCACCCACTTGGGGTAGACACCCCATATCTCACCAACAGGTTTGAAGCCCGTCAGTTACCCTCAACTTGCTTTAGTCTGTCTGCCAAGATGATTTTACCAGGGAGTGGCTGCTATGTATACTATAGCATCTTTTATTTTATTATTGTGCTGGGCAATGAGGATTAAGTGACTTGCCCAGGGTCGCACAGCTAGTAAGTGTCAAGTATCTGAGGCCGGATTTGAACCCAGGTCCTCCTGAATCCAGGGCCGGTGCTCTATCCCCTGTACCACTTAGCTGCCCCCATGCTATAGCTTCTTAAAGCTACAGGTGAGAGTCAGGGCCAGTGCTTTATCCACTGTGCCATTTAGCTGCCCTGGTATGAAATTTTAACGAGAAATCGTCTAGATGCTTGGGGATAGAACAGAGAAGGTAGAATACTTCTTGCAGTAGGTGGCATTTGAGTTTACCCTTGGGAGAAGCTTAGGAAATCTAAGATGTGGAAGTTAAGAAGGAAAGCTTGCTAGGTATAGTAGAACAAAGCAAGAACAAAGGCACAAAGAAGGAAGATTGTGTAAGAAAAAGACAAAAAAACCAGTACATCTGGATTGTAGACAACAGAGAGCAAATAAAGGCTAGAAAGACAGGTAGGGGACAGTTTGTCAAAAAGCTTTAAATGCCAAAGTTATCACATTGAAAATCCTCTACCTTGAGGAAATCTGTTCCTGTGGATGCTCAATAAACCCTAGCAGGTGATAATGTGAGCCTGTGTTATCACTTCCACTTAAGGATTGATATTTCCCATGAGAATATATGCAAACATTCATTTTTGTACCTCTCACTGCCAACTTATTGATGGTCTTTGTTTAGAATATTGAATACAGAACCACAATTCACTACCATACAAGATTTTTTTTTATTCAGAGCCCTCAAATCTTCCCCTTTCCCAATCAAAAGCTAATAGCCTGGGGCAGCTAGGTGGCACAGTGGATAGAGCACTGGCCCTGGAATCAGGAGGACCTGAGTTCAAATCCAGCTTCAGACACTTAACACTTACTAGCTGGGTGACCCTGGGCAAGTCGCTTAACCCCAATTGCCTCACAAAACAAAACACAACAAAAAAAGCTAATAGCCTGGGGGGTCCTCAGAGAGATAGGGCAGAGATGTGAACTTTAAAGGAAGCCTCCTAGAACATGTCCACTGTGAAATTCTCTTACAAAATCCCATAGGATATGAATGGTCTAAAAGCTCTTTCCATCCAGATAAATAACAGTTCCTGTCATATATATATATATATATATGCCTCTGAAACAATGAATGTCCAGGATGAGGTTTTATATCAGGAACATCTGACTTTAACTTAAATGGATGACCTTCAAATGTTGCTACAGCATGTTGTTCTCTAACACTTAAAATGAGTCTCATCTAGTGTCCATTTGGGTAGCCATCTTTCAATCAAGTTGCTACCGAATTTGTGAGAACTTTCTTATACATAAAGTCCCATAGTAAATCATATTTTTTCTGCTTAGCTGCTAAGGGTTTGCCTCAGGTATACATGTGATTAGAATAAGATCTGAAAAAGAGCTGCATTTTGCCTTTAATTGGGAGTCTGAAGAATAAAAATTTGGGGGGGAGCAAAAATGATTATTTGAAGAAATAATTAGCTGAAAAAAAATCATAATATATGTTCAAGTCTCATCACCAAAACACCTACAGAGAGGATGGTGATGGAAAGACAGAGGGAGCATCACAGATGTCAGAAGGGCATAAAGTAAAATAAAAATAATTCACAACCAAAGTGATTCACCTTATGTGACTTTGGATGTCATTTGAATGTCATTTCATCTACTGGCCCTTATTTTTGTCATCTATAGAATGAAATTGAACAAGACAAACTTTCCTTCCTTTTATATTCCTAAAATTCTCTATGAGTTTTGACCTCTTCTAACTCATATATCACATATTCTGTGTATGTTTTTTGTGTCTAGTGGCTTCTCGTTGATATTTAGATATCACATGCTCCCTCAGAAAAGACCAGTTGAAATCAAGGACTGTTTCCACTTTTCTATCGTATATTTACTGTTTAGCACAATGTCTTGAATATAGTAAGTGTTTATTAAACATTTTCATTCATTCATTAACCAGTTCCTCTTTTGTTGTTACTGCATTCTCTTATTTCATTCTTACTCAGTAGAAAGAATGCTGGCTATAGAGTTATAATCCAACAGAATCACCGTAAGCAACTCATTTAATCCCTTTGGGTTTCAATGTCTTCTTCTGTTAAAAAAAAATAATAGATGGGAATGGAGTTGGATTAGATAGTAAAGTCCATTATGGCTCTTGGCCTAAGATCTTATATAATCAAGCAAAAAGCAATTATTAAGCACTTAGTATGAGTCAGACATAGTGCTGAGTTCTGAGGATACAAAGACAGCCCCTACCCTCAAAGAGATTCTATTCTATTAAGGGCAACAGTATTTTGCTTGTGTGATGAAGCCAAAGTTGAAAATAATATTTTTTCTATGAAAATAGAGAAAATTTGTATGAAAATTGTATCAATGTTTCCAATGGGTTATAATGGAAAAATAAAAAGATTATCATTATTTTTAAATTCTTTATACAAAATATATTTTTTGTTTAATTAAATACTCTAATAGGTCTGTGACCTCATTGATTGGGATGTTCTTTCCAACAATGCTGATGGCAACTTGTGTGACTCAAATGAAAACATTCTGGATACCCTCCACTTTCTCTTGATAGCATAAGGGTTCTAGTGGAATACTATTGCAATCCACTTGTCATTCTATGCTTTCATTTATGGACTAGGCAGTCAACAGAATTTATTAAGTACTTACTATATACCAGGCACTGTATGAGTGCTAGAAGTACAAAGAAAAGCAAAAACAAAAAACAAAAATTAAATTAAATTTAAAAAAACACTACTCTCAGAAAACTTACAGACAAATAAGGAAGATAACATGTAAACAGATATGTACTAATAAGATATAGATAGGATAAATTAGAGATAATCAACAGAGGGAAGGCACTAGTATTAACAGAATCTCAGGAAAGGCTTTTTGTACAAGGTTGGGTTTTAGATGAGACCTGAAAGAAGCTAGGAAATCCAGGAGACAGATAAGTAGATATAAATATAGATATAGCTATATGGGAGAGAGATAAGTAGATATAAATATAGACATATATATATATATGGGAGAAAGAGATAAGTAGATATAAATAAAGATAAATGGGAGAGAGAGAGGGAGAGAATTTTAGGAAAGGGGTCACAGTACATGAAAATTTGAGAATGAATAGATTGATTATCTTGAGTCAGGAACCATGGATGACAGAGTATATGGAGGAGATGAAAATGTAAGAAGACTAGAAAAGTAGAATAGTATCAAATTATAAAAGACTTTAAACACCAAATAGAGGGTTTTACATTTGATCCTGATTGTAATAAGCAACTACCAAAGTTTACTTAATAGAGAGGTGAGATAGTCAGACCTGCACTTTAGGAAGATCAGTTTAAGAGCTGACTGGAGGATAGACTGGAGCATAGGAAGACATGGCAAGGATACCAACCAAAAGGCTATTGTGATAGTCCACTTTCTTTTTTGATTATGCATTTTTCTTTTGTCATTCTTAGTTCAAATTCTTCTTTGAACGTCTTCATTTGTTGAACATTTCAACTGGATCAAACCAATAATTCAACCTTCCATCACCCTCTACTTGATAATTATTTCAAATTCCCTAGACACCACAGTATACCATGCTTCTCCACCATACAACACTGATAGAATGTTAATATTTTAATTAGTCTTATTTTTTCTTTGGGGATATTTATAATTATTAAACTCTGAAGGTTTCTGAGATTATTAAACCCACTATCCTCTGTTTAATTCCAGGGCCAACTAATTATCCATATGAACTGTTTTTTATAAAAACACACAAATCATCACATCTTTGTGTGTCCACATACAAATACACACTGATGAGAAACCTCTCAAGATTATACATTTAAATGAATGTCATAACCTGGAGAATAGACATCACTCATACAATTGTTTTTTTTTTTCCTGTGGGGATGATTAGGGTGAAAATAAAAGCTTTTGAGTGCTTATTCTTCCAAGAGACTTGGCAAAATTTTTGGAGCTTGAGGCAAGCAGCACAATAGCACAATGTCATCCATAAACAGGAACATCTGGAGAACCTCATAATCCATGGGGAATCCCTCTTCAACTTGGACTCTGTGCTGGATATCCTCCATCCCAGTGGTGAATGCTTTTAGAAAGCATATCACCCTGTTTTATACCTTGCCTGATATTTATGATCAGAGGCTTTTCAAACAAGGTTATCTTTATAGAGAGAGTAAAGTTACTTTTCTCTGAGCTATATAAAAGTTGGAATGGATAAGAAACAATTACTTCTTAAATTTCTCTGTAATTCTCTTTAAATGTATAGTTCATCATTTTGTTTTCTTTGTCTAGAGAGACTTAATATTATACAGTCTATCTTTGTTCTTTCTTCAGCCACAGGAACAGCAGGTTGCCAGGTCAGGAGAGGAAAGTCTGCCTACTCAAGACTCTAACCTTTAAGATAAATGTATAATGGAGGAGGAAGAGAAAGCAGAAGGGAGTAAATGTCTTCAGATTTCCTGACAGTTAGATCCCCATCTTGACCCTATTGTTGGCCACTTTTACTATTTACTCTCTAGGCATCTTCTCTTCAATCACCTTCCTTTTCTCTCCCCAAGACCACAAACCATGCTCAGAGGCATACAACTGTTTCAGCACTATAATTCTTACCTTTGAACCCTCCTACCCCCAGGGGAGTGCCTCATGATGCCTATTATTTTAAGCAGGCACCATCCATACTTTCCTCCACAGTCATTATCTCATCAGTCTGCTTGATGGCACATGTTCCTGCTGTGTTTTTTCTCCTGCTGTCCAGTTCCGGAACCACAAATAACATCAATTTTACCATTATTCTTGGAAAGGGTACATCAAACTTCTCCCTTGTGGCTCCACTCCCCATCTCTCTAATGTTCTAAGCCAAAATATTTCTCCTTGTTGATCACTCATCTCCATTTATGGTCGCCTAAACTTCTAGAAGGCAAGAACTCTTTTTCTTTTAGTAATTGAATAAAATCATATTCATATATTTGTACATTTGCACCTGTATTTAACTTGGTGTATATGGTTATCCCTTCCTCATCACACCTTTCCCCATTTCCATTTCAGTATATAGTGGGTCAGCATAAGAAATTAAAAGAGAGTTTTGGAGGAGTTTGGAAGCTGCAGATGACATGTGAGGGCCAGCAGACAACACAGCCTATAACCAAATACTTAACTCAAATTTTACAATAAGGTACTGTAAACACCCCATAAAAGAAAAGGGAAAATCAGACTTATCTTGTATGAAGGGAGAGGGCCAAAAACTTTTAAGTGGATTTTCCAGATTGGGGAAGAGGTTGAGGGGGGGGGGGCACACTCCTACCCTGCCTTGGGATATGAAATGAATAACTGTAGTAAGCAGTTAATGATTTTTATAAAATTACATCATTTATTCATACTTTCAAGATTCAACATCTCAAAATGAATTCTTATGAAATGTTTGCTCTAGGAATACTTAAGAGACACTTCCAAGGTAAAAGGAGAATAGTTGTTGGGCTATGCTTTTTTAGTTCTCATTGACAAGTGAGTTACTTGTCTCCATAATTTGGTATAGCCATACATCACATTCTTATTTATTTTCTTAAAAATGTACATTATACTTGTGGGGAAGAGAGAAAAACACAGAAGTATAGAAGAAGAAATAAGAAAAAGTCAGAAGTTCAGAATGGGAAGGAGGGTTGAAGAAGAAAATAAGCAAAGATAACTGCAAAAGAATTGCTCATAGTGTACATTTGGAGTATCTATTTTTTTGGGGGGGAAGGCGGGGGCGGGGGGCAATGAGGGTTAAGTGACTTGCCCAGGGTCACATAGTGGAGTATCTATTTTATGAGCTCCATTAAAAACTACCCAAGATTCATTGCTTTCTATCCTATCATCCTTTATTCTACCCCCATGCAAAAGAATCACCCTCCTTTTTGACATTCCACCCAATCATTGAATCAAAGGTTCATGAGTTATTTTTAAGATCACAAGCTTAAACCAATAGCAGACCTAAGAGTTGAAACCATTTTCACAGACTCCCTCGTCAATTTCACGTAAGCTAATCTGACTTTTAGCTATGATACCATTTAATATCTCTGGACTACAGTTTCCTTCTTTGAAAATGAAGACAAGTCGTTGGTCTCCAAAGTCTCTTTCGGCCCTAAATCATGTGACTTTTAAACCCTGTGTCATGGTAACAGTGATAAATTACCACTTTGTCCCTTTCCTGCTATAGACATGTTATATGAGGAAGGATTAGCCTTATTCTTTTGGTTCCCAGGGGCAGAATTAGGATAAATGGGTGGAAACTGAAGACAGAATTTGCCTTAACATGAAGAACACTTTCTCCCATCGAACAAGCATTTATTAAAAGGGGACATATAAACATTTGTATAGTACTTACTATGTGCCAGACACTGTGCCAATTGCCTAACAAATATTGTCTCATGTGATCCTCACAACTCTGTAAAATAAGTGTTGTTATTTTACATTTGAGGAAACTGAGGTGGGTTAAGTGACTTGCTTAGGGTTACACATCTACTTAGTGTCTGAGGCCAAATTTGAACTCCAGTCTTCCTGACTCTTGGCCCCAAACCATTATTCAGGAACAGCTAGGTGGCACAGTGGATAAAGCACCAGCCCTGGATTCAGGAAGACCTGAGTTCAAATTCAGCTTCAGACACTTGACATTTACTAGCTGTGTGATCCTGGGCAAGTCATTTAACCCTCATTGGCACACGAAAAACAAAAACAAAACAAAACAAAACAAAACACTATTCACTGGGCCATCTAGCTGTCCAGTTTATTAAGGACCTTGGTAAGGCACAAGTGCTAAGTAGTGATAGAGAATTGTAATGATCAGAATGACGCCACCTGCTGGAGACTTACTATAGAAGAGCTCTGCCCATGAGGTGAAGGTCTTTGAGGGCAAGACCATGTGTCTTTTCTTTGGCGTCAGGAAGTGATGTTTGCTTGTGGGAGGAAGAAGTGGGAGCCTGGCACTCTGTCTTGGGCTCTTGCCTGTGGACTCTGGTGGAGAGCTGAGCTGGGAATTCTCTCTCCCTTTAATAGATAGATGAATGTAGGCCTTTCTCTCTCTCTTTACCAAATTCTTATTCTCCTTAATAAATGCTTAAAAGCCTAACTCTTGATAAAGCTTATAATTTATTGGCAACCACTCATTAGATATTTTAGACAGACTAGCTAGAATTTTAGCCTTTAACAGAATCAAAATGAAAACCCCTTCCTACCCTCTATTAGTTTACAATCTAATGGTCCAAATCCTGTCTGCTACTTACTGCCTGTGTAACTTTAGGCAGGCCACTTAGCTTCTTGATGTCTCAGTTTCTTCATCTATAAAATGAATCCATTGGACTAGATATCCTCTGCAGTCTCTTCCAATTCTAAAGCCATGAACCCTCAGAGGGTAATTAATTCACCATAGTTTTATTATTTAAGAAAAGGTTGAATGGTCTCTTTGTGGAATGTTGCAAAGGTTTAAGATCCAGGCAGGGCTTAGAGTAGATGGTCACTGAAGTACCTTCTAATCCTATAACTGTATGTTTGGAAACATGAATTATTATTTTTTTAATTGTGAGAACAATGATTTAAACTCTTTGGCCAAGTCATAAAATATATAGTCTAAACTACTAAGAAGATCTTGTAATTCTTATTTATTTCTCAATACAGATTTTTTAAAGTAGGACTTATTTCATGATATGTCACCTGTTTCCTAACAGAATGACATCAGTGTTCACTTACAGTCCAGAACAATGTCTTCAATTCTATGTTCAATTAGCCTAGCTCACAAAATGTTGGTGTTTGTCCCTGGAGTTACAAGTTGTTTTCCAGCCCACACACTTTCTGCCTGGCTCTGGCTTTAATTTTCTCATTTAAGGAAAACAATGAACATCTGTAAAATCAGACTCCACAGCTGGGACAATATGATATCATCTACTCAGGCTCATACACCTTCTTAGCACTCTGCCTGTCAAAAACAGAGACAAGATAGAGCCAATCCAGCTGGAGCTAATAAACACACGGCTTCTCTAGGATGAAGGTCTTTGAGTGCAATGCAATATCCATGTGTTCATGAATCTCAAGGGGCGTGGTTTGTTTTTAAATAAGTGAAAGAAAACATAAATCTCCAAATGGAAGCATACAAAGGGTCTACAAAGCTTGTCTTGAGAGTCTCTTTTCAGAATCTACCTGGAGCAAAATCATTTATGTTTAAAAATCGATTAAATTGTTATACCATGTGTCTAGAAGTAATCACAAATTTCTTGGAAGGAGCATAATCTTTACAATACTACTTAAGTAAAAAGAGTTGATTGCCTCAAAACCTATCTTAAACATTCTTCCAGGCCCATTTATTCTTTTTTATGTAGTTCCTTTCTTTTTTTTCCTTATATATTTTCTCATCAACAGAAGCCCTAGTATAACGCATCACATCGAGAAATGAATGTCCCAACTCAAGTACATTCCCTGGGCTTTATTATGAAATATCTTCCCACTTCCCTCTTTGTTCTTTCTCTCTCTTCTCAATTCCACCCTTCCCAATTAGGTGTCCTTTAATTTTTATAAAATTCCTAGGCCCCTATACTGTGCTATCCTCAAAAGGTTCTGCCTACCTTGGACCTGTATAAATTCATAGAATCAAATAATTTCAAAATTGGAAGAGATTTTTCTTGGCAACATCCTAACCTTGACAATTTGTGAGCATGGACAAGTGACTTCCATACATGTGAGATGAGGGAGTTAGACTGGTTGACATCCAAGGTCCTTTTTAGCTATCAATCTATGATTCTGTGATCCTTAATTTCTCAGTATACAGCTTTCCCATAAAGGCCACCACTACTAGAAATGGTCTTATTATTATTCATCCTTTATTTTGAAGAGGAGGAATAACATCACAGGGTGATGTCTTGACTTGATCGTGAATTGGATTTAAGTAAGGCAAAGTTGCACAAAGTCACCAGCCTCACTCTCTCTTCCAGGCATCAAAGTCCAGCTTGCAAGACAGATGTCAAGAAAACTGTCAATGGCCTGGAATCCAGTGGATGACCTTGGCATCTTTGGTGTCTGAACAAGTTCCCTACATTCCATAGTACCTGCCTCAGCTGCCTGCATGGCTGTTGGAACAAATTGTTCTCAACTTCCCATTCCACCAGGTAAAGTCTTCACATGCTTGGGATAGACATTTTCCTAACTCACGGGCAAGTTTGAGGTCTGTCCATCTCTCCCAATCTTGTTTAGCCCATCTTCCAAGATGGTTTTGCTGAGGCATGGCCACTGTGCATGCTACAGATTCTTAGAGACACAGATGAGAGTCAGGTGAAACATAGACACCAATTAGAACATCCCTAATTATTAAGAAGCTGTTCCTTCCAAAAAGCCTTTTGTTCTTTATAATATCTACCCATTATTCTTCTTTTTCGTCCCAGGGGCCAAACAGAACAATTGTAATATGTATTTCATGTGACGATCATTCAAATAATTGAAGGCAGTGGTGTGATCAAATCTCCCTCTAAGTCATCTCTTCTTCAATCTAATAATAATAGGGAGGTCTTTTAACTGATCTTTGTAAGATATGATTTTGAGGCCCTCCATCATACTAGTTTCCCTCCACTGTGTGCTCTATAGCTTACCAAAATATTTCCTAAAATGTCATATCTGCAACTGAACACAATACTTACGATATGATTTGACCAAGATGTAGTAGAGCAGTACTGATGCTTCCCTAGTTCTAGAATCCATGACTTTGCTAATGTAGTCAGAGTTTACATTAGCTTTTTTACCTGACATATCATTCAATTGATTCATACTGAACTTTTGTTCCTTTAAATCCTTCATCTTTTTCAGAAAACAAACAAACAAAAAAAAAAAAAAACACTATTGCTGGGACAGCTAGGTGGTGCAGTGGATAAAGCACTGGCCTTGGATTCAGGAAGACCTGAGTTCAAATCCAGCCTCAGACACTTGACACTGACTAGCTGTGTGTCCCTGGGCAAGTCACTTAACCCTCATTGCCCCGCAAAAACAAAAACAAAATACAAATACAAAACAAACCACAAAAAAAAAAAACTATTGCTGCTTAACCACTTATCCCCAACCCCTGCCACAACTTGCACTTATAACTATAGCATTGCACTGTCCTATGGATGACTCAGAGAACAAATGGAAAGAGAAATAAGTCCTTACTAATGTGCCACCATTGTGCTAAGCACTGGGGGGGGGGGGGGGGAATACAAAAAGCAAGACATTTCTTGCCCTCAAGGAGTTCATATTTTCATAGGGGAAAACAAAATATAATTGAGTTGAACAGGGAGGGGTGTTTTGGACATTGAACACCCAGAATTAGTGAGAGCAGCCTAAAAGAAACTGACATATCTCACCCAAGAAGGATAATGTTAATTTGATTATTATTTCAGAGCTAAAGGAGTAAGAGAATTGATAGGTGATTTAGGATGCTACAACGATAGCATAGTTTGAAAATGGTAGATAGTATCAGCCAGTGAGGTAGGAATATATTGGTCTAGTTATGTTTATTAGGGCAGTTAGGACCTGGAGTTGGGAAGCCCTGAATTCAAATCTGGTTGCAGACACTTATTAGTTGTATGATCCTGGACATGATTTTTAACATCTCTTTGCCTCGGTTTTTTCACCAGTAAAATGGAGATGATGGCATCTACCTCTTTACTGTGAGGATAAAATAAAAATAAAATTATAAATCACTTTGTGCCATCTCTGGACAAGGAAATAAGAGAGTCTGGTTTGTACTTTTGCTTTATGAGAATATTCTGGCCCTTTGTAATCACTGTTTACTTTTCTTGATGGTCACTAGTCATCTCTTTAATAATGCATTCTAGAATCTTCCAGAAATTGAAGGACAGCTCCCTAGTATCTAACTTACATACTCCATTCTCTTCTTTTTTTTTGGAAACTGGGACATTTCTTCTTCTTTAAGTTTTTTTTTTCCGCTCTTTTCTAGCATTCTTCCAAGATTCTTTTAGTACTCTAGGATATAGGTCATTTGAGTGTGGCAACCTGAATTTATCAAAGTCAATTAGGTCTTCCTTTCATAACTCCCTACTTATCTTTTAACTTCAAATTTTCTGTGGGGCAAAATAGTAGCCACAATCAATTCTCAACATCTTGATGGACTTAACATGTAGAAAGCCCCTAAACACATGGTGACCTAATAGTAGAAAGTACCCAATTCCTAATAAAGGAGAGATAAAATATAACAAACCAAGTAAGGACATAATAAAGCAGATAGTTCCATCCACCATTGTAGCAATTACTTGTTGTTATTGAATAAAAGACAAATGCAATCTTGTCTAAATGGTTACCTCAACCCAGAAGTTTGGTCTAAATAGATTTATTTAACAATTTTTAAAGAATTTGGTCACTTCTACTTGTCTCCTGCCTTTGAACAAGAAATGTTTTCTTATCATAAATCATAACAAATGCATTCCAAATATTCCCATTTTCTCCTTTGGCTCATCTCCCCTCTTTCTCTACTTGCTCTTCTCCTGTGAAACATTTAATTATCTAAATTGGTACAGAATGCTGCTTATTGGTTGTGTACTCTAAACAAACCTGAAAAGTTATATATGCCCAATTTGTACCTGAAAAAGCTAAAGCTGATGTTCAGCAAGAGTAGCCTTCCTTATCAGGATAATATTTTTTCTTCTTCAGTTTCACTTCCTAACCTTTGTCCCACAGTTATCAGTTCCCCTTGCTGATAAGTACACCTCTCCCAAAAGGTCCCATTCCTATTGGTTGAAAGATTTCCCCAGCATAACCATTTTTGTTTTATCCTTTAAAGTCCAAAAATGATGCTCATTAGCAGAGAAAATAGAAATAAAATTTAAAGATGAATAGCTCTGCCTTCTTCCTGTTGTCCATTATTATAAACTCTACTCTAAGCTATGAATCTATATTCTGTTCATTCTTCTTCTTTCCCTAAGATAATATTCTCAAATCCACTCATTTCTTGTCCTTAGACTTCCTCTCTAAAATCTGTTCATTATGAACTTATCCATACCTTCTGCTATTTGAAAAAAGCCCATACTCTATTTTTCTATTAATTTTCCATATTTTACTTGCATCTTTTGCATATATTTCTCCAAAATCTATATTAAGTGATGAAATTCCTCTTCTCTTCATCAAGCAAACATTCCCAGTTCTTTATATTGATCTTTATATGTCATGGTCTCATCACCCTTCTTTGTCTTGATTGTCCTTTTCTTGATGCTCTCAAATATATCACTGTCCTTCCACACTATACCTGCACTGTGGTCAGACCAAGGAGGATTGTAGGAAGATTATTACCTCCTTGGGCCTAGACATTATTCTTCTCTTAATGAAAAACATAAGAATGCATTCTATTTCTTAGCCACTGTTGAATCCTCTTGAGCTTGCTGTTCATTATAACATCTAGATCACTGCACAAGCTTCCATCTGTTATTTGAGGCTGTCCAAAATTCTTCGTTTGAACCCTATTTACCCTAATGGCTCTATTTCTCTTATGTAAACACCAATTAAAAGAAGATATGAAAATGAGCAGAAATATATCCTTTCTACGCTTGAGTGGTATACCTGAGCAAACTTCATAATCAGATACCATTAAGATCAAGAGATCAATACAAGACATCAATTTGATAACTGAAATTGCATAGAATTGACTTTAGAGTCTAATTCCTATAATTTATCACAAAATAATGGTAACACATCCCCAAATGATATAAGCCATAGGTTATTTTCTTATGAAGGTGTACCTAATAGTAATCTGTAATCAGACTCTGACATTCAGAGGTAAATATCATTCATCATATCATTATGTGTAGAAACTGTGACAAATGAACCTGTATTGATTGCAAAAGTTAAATAGGGCTGCAATCAGATTTCATAGGCATAGTGAAAACTTGGAAGCAAGAATCCAGAGAGCTTTATATGAAGGAATGTTCATGGTTCATATGCAACTATTGTCCTATTTTGTGATTATCACCTCTTGAAGGTAGACCCAGAATTAAACGTCCTAATATATTCCTGCTAAAGCCCATGTTTAAAGGTATTAATCTTCATGAAATTCCTACTCTGGTGCATTATCATGATATAAATGTAACCATTTATATAAAGAATTCTAATTTGCTATGTATTTAGTCACATCCCACTGAGTCTCATTATCTCAAACTAAAGCATCTCCATTCTAGTAACTAGTTTCCAACATGGAATGTTTTGGAGTAAAAAGCCCCATGTTCAATTCCTCCCTCTAATACATGCTAGCTTTGTAATCATGGGGAATTCATTTAACATCTTAGTGCTTCCAAACATATTTTTAATACATTCAAGTTGTTGTTCATCCTTCATTCTCACCAATGACATTCTGACACCCCTCCAAAACACATACATATTTGTATGTGTTTCTGCATTCACACATACATGTATGTACATACTTCTCTCTATATACAAATATTCATGTGTGCATATATATATATTTGTGTGTATGCTGTAGGCTGTTGGTCTTCATTTGTTTATTCACTCTTTTTATTTTCTGTACTTAAGTTGTTTTTTTAATTTAATATTTTATTTTCCCCTAATTACATGTAAAAACAATGTTAACATTCATTTTACAAAACTCTGAGCTCCAAATTATGTTCCTCACTCACCCGGCTGCTCCCTCTTTGAGTAGGCAAGCAACTTGACACAGGTTATACATGTGCAGTCATGCAAAACATAGTTCCATATTAGTCATATTGTATTCACTCATTTATTTATTCAATTATTTGCTAAAATTTTTAGCTTATGACACACTATTTTTCACTACAAGGAAACTCTGATGATCACTGAGTTGCCCAAATTTAGATTCATCAGGCCTATGAATGAGTAGCCATTTTGTTGAGTTCTTTGTATGTTCACAATCTAACATGTTTTAGCATTAGGATATATCTTATAATGGGCATGAGTTGTTTATTTATACAATCCTTGCCTATGGAACTTGAACACTTGGGACAGACAATACAGATAGAGAATTGAGACTAAGTTGAATAGCAGAAGGAAAACAGGCTTCATTGCCTTCAGGAAAAAGCATACCTCTCTTTTTCCACCTCAGGCTTCCTACAAAAACAAAGGCAAAGTACTGCCTTTTTTTAAAAAAGTATTTTTTCATCGCTATCTTTTCTTGACAACATATCCTCCTCCTTCCCTCTTACAGATAGGCTTCCTTTATAACAAAGGTTTTGTTTGTTTGTTTGTTTGTTTGTTTTTAAGAAGAGGAAACAAAGTTCAACAAGACTGATCAGCTCATGATAAAAATCTGATATATTGAGCCTCAGAAAATTACTAGCTGTGTGACCCAGAGCAAGTCACTACCCTCTGTACAGCTCAATTTCCTCATCAGTAAAATGGGAAGAATAATAGCACCTACATTCCAGGGTTGTTGTTCAAAAGGATATTATACAGTATTTGCAAAGTTCTTTACAAACAGCAAACTATTAATTAAATGCTAATTATGATTGTTGTTATTGTTATTATTATATGAAATATTTCACAACAGTAGATACTCTCCCTAAGGAACAAGATATTTTTTCTAATATCTTTTCTTCAGGGCTTTGAGAATCAGAATGCCACTACCCTGCTGACAAAGACAATGTGAGAATCAGGGCAGCTCCACCCTGAGGAGAAAGCATGAGATGACCTTTCTGACATTTCAAAAGTCAGATTGGCATCTGGAAGTTATGTCTACCACCTGTAAGTCATGTCAATCAATGGATCAGCCAATTAGCTTGGAGCTGTGTGTGGGAACTGCCCCTCTTCCAGCCTGCAGAGGGCTTCTGCTCTAGGAGATTGGGGCTTTGCCTTTTTTGTTTGGGAACTAGCTGTTGGGGGCAGGGACAGGCAGAATAGAGAGAGTAGGCAGATCTCTTTATTTCTCCATGTGTTCTCTTTACTAACCCCTAATATACTTTAATAAATACTTAATGTCCAAAGATTGGTGCTATGAGTTTCTAATTTAAGGCAACCACACATTAGATTTTTAGACATCACAGTTAGATTTTTTAAGCTTCACAGGGCAAACCTTATTCTTTATACTTTCACAATATTCAATTTTGTTTGTTTCATGGTTGTTGTTCCAGTCACTGCTTATATTGCCTCCCTGGCTCTGTTCACTTTGAATCAGTGCATAGAAACCTTTTGTTTCTTTCTCTCTTTCTTTCTCTCATTCTTTCCTTCCTTCTTTCTGTATTAATTCATTCATTTAAAATAAAAAAGAATAAATAAATATGCTTTAATCTGTATTCAGACACCATCAGTTCATTCTCAAGAATGAATAGCATTTTTCATCATAAGTCCTTTAGAGTTGTCTTAGATCATTGTATTGTAGTGAATAACCAAGTCATTCACAGATAATCATCTTACAATATTATTGTTACTTTGTACTCAATACATTTCTCTCTTCATTGGCTCATGTGAGTCTTTCCAGGTTTCTCTAAGAGCATCCTACTCATCATTTCTTATAACACAATAGTATTCCACAATTTTTTCAGCCATTCACCAATTGATGGACATCCCCTCAATTTGAAATTCTTTGCCACCAGAAAAGAGCTGCTATAAATATGTTTTGTACATGTAGGTCCTTTTCCTTTTCATTTTTTATCCCTTTTTGTATATGATCTACTAGTGGTATTGCTAGGTTTATATAAACCTGTCTATGTGTATCTATATTTACCAGGTCCATTGTTTCTCACAGAATAGTAACATTCCATTTCATTCACTTACCATAATTTATTTAGTCATTTCCCAAAATATGAGCATCATTTTTTCCAGGTATTTTCTAACACCAAAATAAAAAAGAGCTGTTGTTAATATTTTTGTATAAGTAATCTTTTTTCCCCCTTTTTGTCAGTGACCTCCTGTGTGAATATGCATAAAAATGGAATACCAGGTCAAAGTAGATGGTTCACTAACTTTATTTACACAATTTCCATTTTCCAGAATGGTTATACCAATTCACAACTCTATCAACAATGTATGAATATGCTGATCTTTCCAAAAATTTTCAACATTAATCATTCCCATCTTTTATCATCTTTGAAATTTTCTACATGTGAGCTGAAACCTTATGGTTGCATCGATTTTAGTTTTTTTATTAGTGACTTGGAGCATTTTTTTTTTGTATGGTTATTGTTAGTTTGCTTTTCTTTTGAGAATTGGTCATATCCTTTGGCCACTTCTTTATTGGGTGATGGATTGTGAATACATATTTCTGTTATTTGTCTATGTGTTTTGGACATCAAACCCTTTTAATATGTATTTAATATTTTTCTTTGTCAATTGTTCTTTTCTTATAATAGATATTTTAATTTAATTTTATATTTCAATTTCATGTATGCAAAATGATCTATCTTCTGTAATTGCTTTTTTCCCTTGTTTGGTTAAAAATGATCTACCTACAGCTCTGAAAGGTTTGTAATTAACTTCCCTTCTAATTTTTTAATAGTGTAATCTTTAATATTTAGGTCATGTATTCATTTTGAATCTACTATGGAATATTATGCAAGGCGTTCATCTAAGCCTAATTTCTACCAGACTGCTTTCCAGTTTTCCCAGCAATTCTTATCAAATAGGGATTTATTTCCTAATTAATTTCTATTTGGAGATTTATTAAATACTGTGCTATTGAGTTGTGTTTCTGATTTTTTTTCCTTGATAGTCTATTCCATTGATATGCTTTTCTATTTTTTAACTTGGTCCAAATGGTTTCAATGATTGCTGCTTTAAATTATAATTTGAGGTCTTGAAGTACTATTCCCCTTTCATTCCATTTTTTTCAAATTTTCCTTTCACATTTTAGAATTTTTATTCTTCCACATGAATTTTATTATTAATTTTTGTATATTAATCTGTCTAGGTCTGTAAAGCATACCCTTGGTAGTTTGATTAGTATAGAATTACAACTATAAATTACTTTTAATAATATTATGCTTTTTATTATATCGGCATAGCCCAGTCATGAGATAATTGTTCAGAGACAAAGATGTCACACAAGGTATAAAATAAGGAGACATATGCTTGCTAAAGTCACTTGTCACTATTACAAAGGAAAGTCTTCTGCAGGGTCCAAAGGGAAGGGGAATTATTGATAGATAGTAAGACTCTCTTAATGCTCCTGGTTGAAGACAACAGAGAGCTGATAAAATGAAGGCCCAGAAAACTCCAGGGCTTCCTCAGGGAAAGCCTTAGAGTCAGTGAATCTCAGTGCTGGAAGGATCCACAGGAGTCAAATAGTCTAGTTTATCCTTGAACAAGAATGATCCAATATCAAATATAAGCAACAAGTGCTCATTAAATTTTTAACTTGAAGGAAGCTACTGAAGGTGCACTCACTTCAGGAGTATTCTGGGGCCACTTTGTACTGACTCAGAAGAAGTAATTATTAAATTTTCAGCACAAATATTTTATACCGCAAAAATCAGCAAATGTCACAAATCAGAAGTTGATTTATTGTCTTATTGATTGTCTAAACATAAGAAAATGATGGTGAAGACGTTAATAATTTAGATCAAACTTCAAAATGTAGCATGCAATTTCAGAGAGCTGGCTGTTAAATACCTGCCAGCACACTACTAGAAGAATCCCATTCCATTTTTAGATGGCTCAAGTTGTTAAGAAGAAATTATCTAAACCAAGACTTAATCTGATCTTCTGAAGCTTCCAAACAATTTCTGGTTCTGACATCTGAGACCAAGTGGTCCTAGGCTAATCCTCCTTTATATGACATCATTTCCAATCTTTAAAATATATATCATGTGGGGGCAGCTACATGGTGCAGTGGATAAAGCACTCTCCCTGGATTCAGGAGGACCCAAGTTCAAATTCGACATTGGACACTTGATACTTAGGAGCTGTGTGACCCTGGGCAAGTCACTTAACCCTCATTGCCCCACCAAAAAACAAACAAACAAACAAAAACAATAAAATGCATATCACATTATCATGTTGCTTTCCCCCCACCAGGTCCTTACAAAGTTTCTCTTTTCCAGGCTATTTCTGTCCATTAAATAAATAATCTTTATATTTAATGATCATGAAGCTGATAACCATCTTGCTTGACTTGGATGTTTCCCACTTTATCAATATCTTTCCTACAATGTGGTAGCCATGTGAGAAAATAAATATTAATAATGAATTTTTAGTTTTTTCTATCCCCACTTCAGAATGCCCAGTTTTTGAGAAAGTTCTAATCTTTTTCAAATTCTAATCCTGTGCAGGGCAATACAATAGAAATGGAGAATAGACTCTTTGAATAGCTCAGTGAATTGAAGGGATTAAGCTGCACCTATCTGGACTTTGACTTTGCCCCTCAGGGGGTCTGTTTTCCTTTAGACCCTGATGTTATCATGGAAGAGCCCATTTTAATATGGACAACCCTCAAGTCACATCAACCAATGGAGTTGAATGAAACTAACCAATTAGCTTTGATCAGTGTGTAAGGAGCTGTCTCTATTGAAAGGAGGAAAAAGACTGGACTGCAAGGGGCTTGTTTTCTTTTTCCCTTGGACTCTCTTTTACTATCCATATGCCCTCTCCTCTTCACTTAATACACTGGGTATGTAATTGTTTAGGCCTGTAAGCCTGTGACTAGTGGGGAAGTCAGGGAGACACACGAGCAATACTGTAATAATATGTGATATCAATTAATAACAAATGCTTCCTGCCAAAACTGGTGTAATAGCCATTAATATATAACTTAGTCATATTTTAGAAAACCCAGCCTAGTAACCCAATCATTTATATAACAACCAAAAATGGAAAATGGGTGTGGCCTTACCAGGGCAGAATACAAAGGAACTAATACCTACCTTGTCCTGGACCTTGAATTTCTTTTAATAGAGACTAAAATAAAATGATCTTTCCCTATACTGATGCATGATCTTTTTATAGCGGATTCATTTTTTATTGTGTACCTTCCTGCTCACCTACTAAAGGAACTTCCCTTTGTACCAAAGAAGAAGAAGAAAAAAGAAGTCAGTTCAGAAAAAGAAACACTGATCACATATGACAACACAGGAATTCTTATTTAGCTTTGTTGACTGCCTTGTCTTACTCTAAGATCATATTAACTCACAGTCAACTGAGACACTTAGTTTTGTTTCACTTTCCCCATAGGAAGTAGTCATAACCACCTCATCTATTAACTGTGAAGTTGATGTTTGAATCTCTGGGAAGCTTGGTTTTTAACTCTGCTAAAATCCATATTCTTTTTTTTTTTTTTTTGGTGAGGCAATTGGGGTTAAGTGACTTGCCCAGGGTCACACATCTAGTAAGTGTTAAGTGTCTGAGGCTGGATTTGAACTCAGGTACTCCTGAATGCAGGGCCTGTGCTCTATCCACTGTGCCATCTAGCTGCCCCCAAAATCCATATTCTTAAATCTGTCCCGTTGCTCTAATCAGAGGTATCTAAGGAGCACAAATGATAGAATCCTTCCTTGATCTAGAATCAGGAAGACCTGAGTTCAAATATGCTCTCAGACTCTTAATAGCTATATGGCCCTGGACAAATCTCTTAATCTCTGTCTCTCTCAATTATCACAACTGTAAAATGGGAATAGTAAAAACATATGCTTCCCAGAGTAGTTGTGAGAATCAAATGACATAATATTTGTAAAGTGCTTAGCACAGTGCCTGACATAGAGTAGACACTTAATAAATGTGGGGGTTTTTTTTCCACCTATTTCCTTCTTTCTGATCTGTTGGGATCCAATTGAATTCAATAAGTATTTTTACTAAGCACCTATTACATATCACCCTCCTAGAGATGCAAAGTCAGAAATTAAATAATTCTGCCCCAAAATGCGTTAACATTTTATTCGGTGAAGCTCCATGTACACAAATAAATATGATATATAGGGAAAGCAAATAGAAAGAAACTTTAGGAGAACAGTAATAACTGGGAGGGATCAGGAAAGACCTTATCTAGAAGCTAGTGCTAAAGACTGAGTGTTGGTGGAAGGCAAGAACTCCAACATGTGGAAAATGAGAATCCCAAACTAGTCTATGTGTTAGCTATCATTCTTAGCTTTGTATCATCTTTAAATTGCATATGCCTTCCAGCTGTGTTTTTTTTTTGTTCTAGTTACTCTGGGTTTTTGTTTTGTTTTGTTTTTTGTTTTAATTTTAAATACCTGAGAGCCAAGCAGAGATCTCAGAGTACTCCACTCCTTTCAAGATGACACTGAACCATTACTGACTATAGTAATTCAATCACTTATGTATCCACTTAAATGCATTATTGTGTAGCTTATATCACTATATTTTACATTAAAATGTGGTTATGTTACCCAAAAGAAATGGGATTAACTATCTAAGCAGGAAACATTAAGTGGAAAAAAATACCTTATTTTCCAGATAGCTGATGATTCCGTTGCTCTAGTACACTCTTCTAACTTTCAAAAGGAATGTGAGTTCATCCATAGAGATATACCCTCCATTGGCACAATCCACAACCCATGATGTTTCCTTATCCTTTGCTACTACTAGTATCTATACTTTCTCATTAATCCTTCATGGAATGAGTCAATCAACAAGCATCTGTTGTATGTCAGTCACTGTGCTAGTGCTGGGGACACAGGGAAAAATAAAATAGTCCCTGCCCTCAAGGTGCTCACTTCTAACAAGTGTGGCAACGTGCAAATATGTATTTTAAAGTGTAAATGGAAGGTAATCTAGCATCAGAGGATTCCATGAAAAGCTTCCTACAGAAGGTAAATTTTTGCTGCAGGAAGCCAAAGAAGTGATAAAGTAGAGGTGAAGAGAAACAATCCATGCATGGGAAACAGGCAGAGAGCAGAGGAAAGGACTTGGGAGTTAGACTGTCATGTGGAAGGGATCTACCCTGCTACTCTGGAGGCATTTTTCAAGTTCTTTATATTTTGCAAATACAGCACTCAATGAATGACCAGCCCAGCCCACCTCTTCTTCCATTCATAAAGTTTCTCTAAGATATCCTTTATACCACTACTCTGTGAAGCTCATCATTGAAAAGGTACAGCTAACTTGTCACTACAAGTCCTCTCTCAATTGTCATTTGTTTCAAGTTTTGCACCTATACAGAAGCAGTTTGTGATCACTGAAAAAACTAAATACTGCAAAATGTTAGTTCATTTCTCTCTCTCTCTCTCTCTCTCTCTCTCTCTCTCTCTCTCTCTCTCTCTCTCTCTCTCTCTCTCTCTCTTTCTATGTCTCTCTTTTCATCTCTGTGCCTCTCTGTCTCTGTCTCTGTTTCTCTTTTTCTGTTTCTGTCATTTTCTTTCCTCCCTCCTCTGCCTTTCTTTCATATCACATTATAAAATTTGCTTCTCTCACTTGTATGCTTTACAATCTAGGCTCTCCCTTTCAGAATTTACCCGCAAGCACACAAATATAAAGAAATAATGCAATGAACAAGCATATTATTTTTGAGAAATCAGCCTTAAAAGCAACTATAGGTCAAAGCAAATTAAAGGTCATCTAACCCAAACTCCTCATTTTATAAATGAGGAAACTGAGGCCTCTACAAATGACTGAACCAGGAATTGAATTCACATCCTCTGATTCCAAATACTGTCTCTGGGGAAAAGTGGGCAATTATTGACCTTGGGAAAATCAATTAGCCACTTCCCCTCATCTATAAAATAGAACAGAAGTGGGCACACAGTCTCCAAGCCAATGCAATGAAAGTAGTCTTCTTTCTGTGTTTCTAAAGTCAATTCTTACTGTAGAGCTTAATAGTCCCATGAGAAAGAGGCAAGACAAGGTTCTGTGTTTCAGCAAACTCTAGAATATTTTCCCAAAGGAGTATATGGGTTTAGAGATAGAGGGGAACTTGGAGATCATGGGATTGAGAGCCAAATGGAATGTTGCAGGTAATTTGGTCCAATCTTCTCTGGTACCATCCATGCATCTCTCTCTAATTTTCTTTAATGACAGTTGTTGACCTTGGATTTTAGTTGGAAGATGAAACTGAAGTCCAGAAAAGTGAGCACAGAGTCAAAGAGGTAGTAAAGGGCAGAGCCAAGATTTGAACCTAGATCTTATATGACACTGACTGGTGTAGAAATCTTACTTCTAGGGGCAGCTAGGTGGCGCAGTGGATAGAGCACCGACCCTGGAGTCAGGAGTACCTGAGTTCAAATCCAGCCTCAGACACTTAACACTTACTAGCTGTGTGACCCTGGGCAAGTCATTTAACCCCAACTGCTTCACTAAAAAAAAGAAAGAAATCTTACTTCTAATTGAGAAAATCAGCTACTGATTAAACATTCCAAAAGAAATTGTCAATATACCAGCATGAGTTATAGCCCTCCTCTAATTTATAGTTAACTAATAAAAATGTCTCAGGAGTGATTTATACATTTAATACTTTTAAAACCTTTCCAATATGGTAGAGTTTATATATGCCAGGGCTGAAGTATGTACTTAACATGTATTTTTTTTAAAACTCCCCAATAGTATAAAATCACAATAAGTTTAGGTTCTGTATTAAATTAATTCTGAATGGCGCCTTAAGCTCTAAGCAATCCAATAAGCCTTGTGCATAAAACTCTGTATTATCAGAAAGGAAATCGACCTACTTCTCTGATAAACACAATGCCTGGCACATGAGTCCTTACTAAATGCTTGCTGGCTTAACTGGGCTTGATAAAAGGTTCTGCGCACATGTGTATGTATGTGCATGATTTTTCTTCCCGTGGGAAATGAATGTCTACCAACCCCTGATTTGAAATCCCTGTACTAAAAATTCCCAGAGAACATTGCCTTGTCCAAATATAAGTATGGAAGGGAACACATGTTCATCTTCCAAAGCTGGACACTTAGAATTGACCTAGCCTAGATCATCTTTTTATGATGAGGGAGCTTTCCAATCATACTTGTCGTCTCTACCAGAATTTCTACTGGTATCAACAATCCCCATAGCCATGATCTCCATCAATGACTATGTACATACTAAGTACTTCACACTAAGTACTGTGAAGCCTCCAAACCGCACTCTCATCTACCTCTGTGTGTGTGTGTGTGTGTGTGTGTGTGTGTGTGTGTGTGAGCAATTCAGACAGAGGGAAATAGAGACAAAAATAAGAAGAAACAGAAAGACAGAAAGGGAAATGGGGGCAGGGAGGCACTGAGACCAGATTGCAAGAGAATTGTTTAATGTATTTAAGAGAAGAAAGAAAAAGGAAATTTTTTTCATTGGAGGTCTCAAAGCAAATGCTGGATGACCACTGGTCAGATAAATTATCATGAGGATGCCTTTTGAAGGATGAGTTGCACTAAGTGGTTGCTCATATCTCTCCTGGCTCTAAAATTCTGTAACTCTGTGGTCCTTTGATTCTGCAATATTTTATTATCTAAGAAATATGATTATAAAACTTGTAGAATCTCTGCATAAAATAAGATTATTAGTTCGAGAGACAATATGGCTTAATAAAAAGAGACCTGGATTTCTAATCAGGCAACCTGAGTTCTGAATCATGGTTTCGCTATTCATTATCTGTACTACCGTGGTAAAGTTACCTATCCACTCAGCTTCAGTTTCTTCATCTATAAAACAAGAGAGGAACAAGGTGTATGTTATAATCAATGACCTCTGAAGTTTCCTTCAATTCTAAGTTCTATGACCATTTGCATGGACTAGAAATATCCTCCTAGGAAGTAAGGTCTGAGTTTGAGTGCATGGACTTGTGACAGCAATTTTGGCCACTCTCATCCAAGTTGGGTGTGGTCTGGATGGTGAAGGTTACCAAAAGTTTGGCATTTGCATAAAGTTTCTTTCACTTGTACCACCCTGCTTCCCAGATGATGCTAATGATGTTTCTACAGGTTTTTTTTTTCCTCAACTTAAAAATCAGAATAACAGTGATAATTATAATTATTATGTAAATAGTGTGGTAAAAATTATTGGAGTTTAGCTGACTCATTTGGGAGGGGCCACACCTGGCCCATCCTAAAGTTATATATGCTACTGAGGTCAGGAGGAGAAACCTCTCCATAGGAAGTTTTTGAAGGACCTCCCCTTTTGGGGAAGGAAGATTGAACACTCACTGAGGGGAGTCTGAATCGCTTCCAGCCTGGTTGTGTTCTTCCTCAAGTACTCCACCACAAGCCTGCTTCAATCACAAACTCTAGGCTAGATAGGCCTTTTCTTAACTTTCTGAACTCCACGTTTTCCTTTTTACTAATACCTCATATGCTTCAGTAAATGCTTAATGCCCAAAGACTGGTGCTAAAGCTTCTAACTGAAGGTGACAACACGATTTATATTTTAAACATCACAATAGCATATATACATATTTTATATAGATATGTATATATCTATTCTATATAACATTAAAATTTGCAGAGCATGTGTTACAGATATTACCTAGTTTTATCCTCACCACAACCCTGAGAGGTAGGTACTATTATTAATGCTATTGTTCAAAAGAGGAAACTGAGGTAGGCAGAGACTAAGATAACCTGGATAAGTATCTGCTATATTTCAGCTCAGGTATTCCTGACTCCAAGGCCAAGGCTCTGTCTCCTGTGCCACTTGAAACAAAGCAAGTAAAAGCAATTCTATAGATCTTTACATCTATGATGTGGATTCTCTGACCAGTGATATAGAATTCTATCCATATTGGCTTCCTCATCTTGTGAGTTAATTGTGAACATGTTCACATAAATCCTGCTCATCGGGTCCATCCAGTGTGTCAAGTACCTTTCTTTAGATACACCAGTATGGAGGGCGGCTAGGTGGCGCAGTGGATAAAGCACCAGCCCTGGATTCAAGGGGACCTGAGTTCAAATCTGGCCTCAGACACTTGACACTTGCTAACTGTGTGACCCTGGGCAAGTCACTTAACCCCCATTGCCCTGCAAAAAAAAAATGATACACCAGTATGCATTTATATAATTAGAGCACATAGTCAATACCTTAGTGATCTTACATTTCCACCATATGACTAGCCCAGCACCTTTTTCTAGTCATACATTGCTCTCATGATATCTTTCCCACAACTTCTCTATGTGCAATTCTTCATGCACAATGGTTCAGCCTACCCATGTTCACTGAGAAGATTAAAATTTATCCTGTATCATTTTCTTGATTCTATTTACAGTTAATTGATTTTGTCCTGAAACTGCCTAAGTCGAGATTCTTTGTCTTAGTTCAGAATTCAGCTATCCTATAATGGGTTAAGTTTAGAAATCTAGTTCTCTTGCTAATCATTGTTATATTCTTGCCTCAACTGTTATATTCAGCTAACCTTGTGAGATGTAGCTTCCCATAAGGGGTTGGGCCTAAGATCTTTATCCCACCAAGCTTTCCTTCAAAAATGTCTGGTTTGCTGTCCAAAGAAGTCTAGGACCTTATCTTTGGCCTTGAAGGTGGACTCAAACAATTAACACTTCTTAGTTACAGGAGGGAAAGGAGAGAGTTGTTGCTAGCTTCCATTACCAACTTCCAACTAATCACATTGTTCACAAATCAACTATGTAACTTATGTTTCCTTCAACCCCATGATGTTACCTATCCTATTCTGTTTTGTTATTGTTGTTCGGTACAAAGCCTATAAAAGGGGAGCTATCCTTCTGCTCAGGATATTTAGATGGAAACTGAGGCAGCCATTGACCAATCTTCTTCTCAGTGTACTGGCCTTGATAATAAATTGTTATATTGTCTGGAAAAAACTGTTTCAGCTTACCTTTATGTTAAATTTCACTCACAACATCACCACATGCCTCTCCATTGCTGTTTGAGTGATTCATACCTTTAATTCCTTGAAAATTATAATATTTCATAATTCTTGGCCATGCATCATCATTTGAATTCAATTCACTTTGCATTTATTGTGTGTCTCTTATATACAAGGCACTGTGCTAAATACTGGGAAGTCAAAGACAAAAAAATGCAACAGTCCTAAACTCAAAGATCTTACATTCTATTATGGAGAACAATGAATATTCAAAGGATATACAAAAAGAATTTCAAAGTGATCGAAGGATTATAGGTTTAGAGCTAGAAGAGACCTTAGAAGCTATTGAGTCTAACCTTCTTATTTCATAAATGAGGAATTAAGATCAAGACTTGTCCAGAGTCATATGGGTGAAGTGAGATTTGAACCTAGGTCTTCCTGACTTCAGGTCCAGTACTTTATCCACTCTGTCAAGATGCCTCTAATGATGACTAAAGGAGAAGGTACTAATAACTGGGAGAATTATAAAAGGCCTTATGTTGGAATCAGCAACTCAGCCATGTTTTGAAGACATTTGAGATCTCTGCAAGGGGAAGGGGAAGGAGGAGAGCATTCTGAATTTGGGGACCAGTTGAGCAAAGGCTTGGGAGTATGATACAATATATTCTCTCTGGGGAAGAGCTAATAATAGTTCAGTATGACAAGAATAATACCTGAACAAGAACGTGAAACAAAACTAAAAAGGTAGATGGGATTAAGACTTTAAATGCTAGGCTGAGAAGTTTGCATTTTATCCTAAAGACAACTAGGAGTCATTGAAGACTTTTGGGTAGGTAAGTTACATGGTAAAATCTCTTTTATAAATATTAATTTGGTGTCTGTGTGGATGGTGAATTGGAGAATGAGCAAACCAATTAGGAGCTTATAATGTTGTTTTTCAGTCATGTCTGACTCTTCATGATCCCATTTGGGATTTTCTTGGCAAAGAGACTGAAGTGGTATGTCATTTCCTTCTTCATCTCATTTTACGGATGATGAAATGGAGGCAAATAGGGCTAAGTGATTTGCTTTACACAGCTAGTGAGTATCCGAAGCTGAATTTGAACTCATGAAGATGAATCTTCCTGACTCTAGGCTCTATCCAATGAACAACCTATTGATATCAGTTCAGGTGAAAAGAGATGATGACCTGAGACAGAGTAAAACTATAACAAGGCCATAGATGTTGCAGAGCCACAATCTTTGGCAACTAAATCAATATGGGTAAAACAAGAAGGAAGAGAAAAGGATGTCTCCTGCATGGTTACCTGAACCACTGGAAGGATGATTGGGAAGAAATAGGAATGAGAAAGCTTGAAGAAGGGATGGGTTTGGGGGGTTTGATCAAATTGAGTTTGAGATATCTGTAAGACTTTCAGGTTTTGATGTAGACATGGATGGGAGTTCAGGGAAAAGGCTACAGGTAGAAATATGGACTTGGAAGCTGAAAAACAGATATAATGCTCTGTCTGGGAGAAAACATTGTTATTCAAGCCTAGGGAGAACATGTCCAGGAAATGGGAATGACCACCAGTAACTCTGCCAAGTAGAAAACATGAACAATGGAGACAGAGGGAAAGACATTGGACAGAGAAGTTAAGAGATCATTAATAACCTTTCAGAAAGCAGTTACAGAGGGGTGGAATCTGAAGTCAGATGGAAAGGGATTGATAAGTGAGCGAAAGGAAGAAATTGAAGCATAAGAATTAAGAATTGATTTAAATTCTACATGGAACAACACAATATAAAATTCTAAAAGAATCTAAATTTCTCATGTCTCCAAAAGGAATTGGGGAAAATCATGCCAAAAAGTCTTTTACTTTTAAATAATAAAAAATGTGGATATGGGTAGCATGAATGAAGGTTAAGGTGAATGTTTAGCCTGGAAAAAGCATGCACTTCACAGAGTCCTGAACCTAAATTTAGAAAGAACTGAGCTGAAATCTGGTCTCAGCTGTGTGACCTTGGCAAATCATTTAACCTCTGTCTGCTTCTGTGTCCTCATATATGAAATGTGGATAATAATAGCACCTACCTTGGGGGTTGTTTTGAGGACAAAAGCAGATAATATTTGCAAAGAACTTTGCAAACCTTAACATCACATATAAATGCTGGCTAAAATATTGAAACAAATATTTTATTGATGCATTTTTCTACATCTCTTTGCTTTCCAAAGACCTATTCTGTATTTTTTAAAGTCTTCTTTCATAGCAAAGACATATAGATGAGCATAGCAAATCAACACAAAAACCATATCTAACAACATAAACCTTATTTCATGCCATACCATAGGCCATGACCTGTCCATGGAGAGGAAACAGGCCTGCTTCACTTTCAATTTTCTAAAGTAAAAATTTGTCACTGCATTGCTTAGATTTATAATGTTTGTAAATAGTTTTCAATATGTCAATATTTTTTCCTTTATATATTATTTCCCAATATTGCCATCATGTTGTAATGTGTTTTCTTCATTCTACTTCCTTAGCTCTTCACTGTTCAGTCATTTCAGTCACATCTGACTCTTCATGACCTCATCTGGGGTTTTCTTGGCAAAGATACTAGATTGATTTGCCATTTCCTTCTCCAACTCATTTTACATGTGAGGAAACTGAGGCAAAAAGGACTTAAGCGGATTGCCCAGAGTCACTCAGGTAGTAAGTGTCCGAGGCCAGATTTGAACTCCGGAAGATGGATCATCCTGACTTCAGGCTTGGTGCTCTCTCCGCTGTGTCACCTAAACTGCCTCTACATCATTTAAATGCATCTTGTCAAGTTCTCTTCTGCTGCCACACAACTACTCTCGCCCTAAACTCCACTTTGCCTCTAAAACCATGCTAAAATCAAAACGGCCTTTATTACTAGACAGCCTCCATCTCTTGGGTAGTCATTATCCTTCACTACAATTGCCTCAACTGAAGCAGCCTTACCTGGCCACTATTTTCCTGTATTTATTACCTCCCACTATGGGAAAGTTAGCTCCTTGAAGGAAGGGACTCTCCTTTTTTTTTTTTTTTTTTTTTTTTTTTGGCCAGGCAATAAGGGTTAAGTGACTTGCCCAAGTTCACACAACTAGTAAGTGTCAAGAGTCTGAGGCCGGATTTGAACTCAGGTCCTCCAGAATCCAGGGCTGGTGTTTTATCCACTGTGCTACCTAGCTCCCCCCCAGGAAGGGACTGACTGACTGACTGACTGACTCTCTCTCTCTCTCTCTCTGATATTTGTATCCTAAGTACTTAGTCATCATAAGCACTTAAAATGCTTTCATTCATTCATTCATTTTGTTTTTACAACTGCCTTTAAATTTTCTGCAGTTTAAATTGTATGCTTTATTTTGAATAATACCTCTGTAGCTTGCATGGTAATATATTCTCTTTATAGACATAATTGGACCCCCTTCTATTCTTCTACTTCTTTTTTGATGAGGAGGCTTTTTTTCGGTTCAAATATTCAATTGATGTAATATGTTAATCAAAATCTAATTTCTGTCAAACTGCTTTCCGTTCTTTCCCGAAGATTTTTTTTTTTTTTAGTGAGGCAATTGGGGTTAAGTGACTTGCCCAGGGTCACACAGCTAGTAAGTGTTAAGTGTCTGAGGCCGGATTTGAACTCAGGTACTCCTGACTCCAGGGCCGGTGCTCTATCCACTGCGCCACCTAGCTGCCCCCCGAAGATTTTGTTGGATATGGAGTGGGTAGATAAATATAGCTAAACATGAAGATGAAGACACATGTGTGTACATATAGAATTTATACATACACACACAAAATTTATATACACATATACAACATATATGTATATATCTGCCCATGTAAGCAATCTACATATGTGTATAAAATGTATATTTACATATACATATTCATGGGTTTTAATATTTCTGGGAATGTACAACTCAGGAAAAAACGTGTTGTTCTCAAGAAATTATTTTACTTTACTTATTTTCTCAAATTTTTGAATATTTTAGCAGTGAGCAAAAAATCCCCAAAAACATTATTTGTTTGTTTTGTTTTGTTTTGTTTTTGCAGGCAATGGGGGTTAAGTGACTTGCCCAGGGTCACACAGCTAATAAGTGTCAAGTATCTGAGGCCGGATTTGAACTCAGGTCCTCCGGAATCCAGGGCCGGTGCGTTAGCCACTGTGCCATCTAGCTGCCCCCTCCCAAAAACATTATTAATGATGAATTCCTGAGTTTGTCCCTAAAATTATTATGGTTTTGTTGATTTTCCAAAGGGAATAAAAGCAGGATGCACAAAGTTCCATATTTTTTAAAATTAAAATGACTCCCTAGATGCAATTCCAAAGCACTTTAGAAGACACTGTATAGGGGGCAGCTAGGTGGTGCAGTGGATAAAGCACCAGCCCTGGACTCAGGAGTTCCTGAGTTCAAATCTGGCCTCAGACACTTGACACTTACTAGCTGTGTGACCCTGGGCAAGTCACTTAACCCCCATTGCCCTGCAAAAAAAAAAAAAAGGAAGAAGAAGAAGACACTGTATAGAAATTATCAGCTTGAATTTCCTTTGTCTCAGAGTGGGGCTACTATTTTCTACTCCTAAGAGAAGAGTTGAACCATTACAAACCCTTCTGTATTACCCTAAGATTCCAAGGGAGATTGAATTCTCAGCTTTTAGTTGATTAATGTGTCTGTTGGCAGAAGAGGCCCTTTATGGTAACTGCAACAGAAACTCTTGCCAAAGAGAACATAAGTAATCATTCTGTGAGGGATTTAATCGCTGTTCATAAACAACTATCCCCTCTACTTTGATGTGGACTGGGCACATCCCTGTAGCCTATAGTGAGTGATGAGCTCTTAATTTTCTCCCTTTTCCCTTAAGTTGACTTAAAGAAATGGTGGTGACAAAGTCTGTCGGTCAACAAACATTTATTAAGCATTGACTATGTTCCAGGCACTGTGCTAAATGCTGAGAATACAAAGAAGTCATGCAACAGATTCTGACCTGAAAATCTCATATTCTAATGGGAAGATAATAAGAAACATTACTGAATAATTGCAAAAGACATAGTTAGTGGTCTTTAGCAGTTCCTACCCTAGACTTTTCAGGGAGCAGAGGCAAAGGAAACATCTGGGAATATCTTTTTGGGCACTGGATATCAAATAAGCTGTTGGGTCACTCCTATAATACAAGAAAACCCCAGGAGGTATTTGCTATTCACACAGACACACACACACACACACACACACACACACACACACACACACACACACAGAGTTTTCTCCTTTCTTCGGTGATTTTTTAAAAAATATAATTTTGTATTGTAAATTTTACAGTCATCAACAAACAAGCATTTTTGAATGTGCAATAATGAAAGGAAGGAAAATAAATCAGAAACCTCAGAATGAGACATTCAAAGACTCTGTGATATAGATCCTTGCTTTTTAGATTCACAATAAGATTATTTTGGCAGTGTCTCTCTAAGGAGAAAGAGTTGTGGTTGTTCTTTTTCATGATTTTATTTCCTTCCTTGAAACAAATTGCATGAGATAGAAATTAAGTTTTAGACTTCTGAGTGGCCTGATGGATAGAGTTCCACGAGTCTATAACCTCTCTTAGCCTCAGTTTCCTCATCTATAAAATGGGAATAATAACGGCATTTCCCTCACAGGATTTGTTATATCAATTGAGATAACATATGCAGAGCACTTTCCAAATCTTAAAGTGCTGTATATATACTAGTTACTAGTGGTGGTGAGGGTGAGGGTGAGGGTGAGGGTGAGGGTGATGGTGATGGTGATGGTGATGGTGACAGCTGTTAAAACCAGCATTCCCCTGGAGTAGGATCTCTAGGCATTCTGACCCTTTCCCTCACCCTAGATTTCCCCCATACTTCTCACTTCTAAGTTACCTTGGTCCCTCTCAATGTTCCTCATCCACTTCCTTGTCCAAGGTACCAGAATTCCTACTGACAACTCTCTCTATTCCAACTCCATTTTAAATTGGGGAAAAAAAAAAAAAACAGGTTCAAAGATGTTAAATGGCTTGCCCCAGTGTCACACAAGTTTAGTCAAGTCAAGTCAACAAGCTTTTCTTAAGCACTGCTTATGCATCAAGTACTGTGTTAAAGACTGGGAATACGGATAAAGGCAAAACAAAATTAAAAAAAAAAAGAGGATTCTGTGCTCTAGGAGCTTACATTCTAATGGGGAATGACAATCCATAAAATGAAAATGAAAAGCTAGTGGGTATGGGGGTGGGGTAGGGAGAAAGAAGTCTAGAGAGTCAAGATGTGAGACCCTGAAGAGGAATGAAGGAATAGTCCTCATGAATATGTAGTCTCGTGCTAGACACTCTTCTAAAATGGAGGGTCTACGTATAATATAAGGGGACTATGAGAAAAGTCTACCATCTGGAATACTGACACCAACTCTCCCCTCACAAATAAACAATATACAATATTAAAGAAGAAAGTTTTGTTTAGTGCATTGAAGTCTATGGGGAAAGGCCAAATATGAACAATGATTTTTAAGAAGGAAACCAGTGGAAGTGCCATCTTATGTGAGCTTTTGAGTACCCTAGATGGAAACCTGAGGAGAGAAGAAGCATCAAGATAACATGATTAAAAAATTCCATTGGTTGAGTTCTTAAAGAAAGATTTTATTCCTTGGAAAAGAAAAGAAAAAACATTTCAAGAGATGGCAAAGCTAAGAGAATGGGAGAATATCACCAGCCTCTCTCCTTCTAACCTAAACATGGTTTTGAAACTGATAGTAAGGTCCTTGCCCAGACACTGAGATAGATGTTACATGTGAACCCTGAGCAGGTCAGGGAAGTTGTCATTATTCTCAGAGGGATTCTGTTGTCTTTACAGGAGAGGAGAACTTTCTCCTTTCAGGAGAGCCTTGTCTGGCCCTTGCTACTAAAATGATACAGGAATGTCTGGTAGCAGATGTGAACAATCAAAGGAGGCACCAGGAGAGTGGCAGAGTCTGTGTTCACAGGATCACAAACCAACCCATTTCAGGGTTGGAAAAAACTCAAGTTTTACTTAGTCTAACTCATATGTGAAAATAAAAGATGTACTCTTTGTTGTTTAGACATTTTTCAGTAATGTCCAACTCTTCATGACACCATTTGGAGTTTCTTTGGCATAAAGTCTTCCTTCAAATACTCAGCCTCTGGAGTAAAAGGACCTGAATTAATATCCCTTCTCTGCTACTTACCACTTATGTAACCTTGGACAAATCACTTAACTTCTCTAGGCTAACCATCTATAAGATGAAGAAGCTGGGGGCAGCTAGGTGGTGCAGTGGATAGAGCCCTGGCCCTGGAGTCGGGAGTACCTGAGTTCAAATCCAACCTCAGACACAGCTGTGTGACCGTGGGCAAGTCACTTAACCCCAATTGCCTCACTAAAAAAAAAAAAAAAGTATAAAAAAAAAAGATGAAGAGGCTGGTCTCTAAGGTCCCTTTAGCTCCTAGTCCATTCTATTACTTAAAGATCTCCAATATATTCAGATTGAAGCATATTTTTTCAGTTTCTTTTTTTTCTTGTCCTCTTTTTGCAATATGCTTAACATGGAAATATGTTTTGCATGACTTTAGATGTATAGTGGTGTATCACATTGCTTATCATCTTAATGAGTGGGGGTGGGGCAGGAGGGAGGGAGAGACTTTCAAACTCAAAATTAAAAAGTGAATGTAAAAATAAAAAAATAAAATAAAGATCTTCAGTGAGAGAATCTACTCCAGCAATAGGCCACACACTACTCTTGAAGTGGATCTAATTGTGAAGTTCTTCCTTACATCAAGTCTAAAATTTACCTTTCTCAATGAATGAAAAGAAAAACAGTTATTAAACACTTATTCCATGACAGGTGTGCTAAGCCCTAAAGATATAAATAGAAAAGTTAAGACAGCCCTTTCCCTCTGTCAATTAAGAAGAAACTTGACAACTAAAAAGGGTTTTAAAAAGAATTTTATTGTTGGTTCAGCAGTGGGGAAAGCTGGAAAAAAGTGTGGCTGGCTCCCCTGGAGGATATGTAAGTTTTATATTATAAAGAATTCAAAAAAAAGCATACCACCTGAGTGGCCTACAGCAGATAGTTTGCAAATAAATTAATTAATTAATTAATTAATTAAATAAAAGGGGGGTGGGTGGTTTCCAAATAAGGCACAGGATATCAACAAGTAATTCTAAATATTTAATAGAAGATGTTGAAGACTAAACACAAGTTTCTGGGGTGGATCCAAAACAAGACAAAGGTGGGATCCAAACCTTGTTTTGAAGGAATCTCCATCTCCCTAAGAGGATCTCTGGGGACAGCATGAGCTATGCATAAGCTTTAAGCTCAACAATATTTAACCATATAAGGCTAGATGCAAACTATTACTAAATAATAAAGTATTTTATCCATACCTGAAGAACTTTACATTCTAATCATAGAAGACAAGAAGACAATAATACAGGGGATCTATGGCCAGAGAAAAGAGTTTATAGGGAATCACAGGAATGGCGAGTGCAACCATGGGGCAGATGCCTGATATGCCCTTTTAAGAAACAATGATAGGTTGGGAGCCAAGATGGCAGAGAGAAGCCGGCAAGTTGCCTGAGCTCTCCTTTGGTTCCCTCAAAAAGAAACAATGGTAGTACTGATGTTATGAATGTCCCAGAGCAAGAGACCAGAAGTGTATGGAAAGATTTGGGGAGGGGTAGGGAGAGAGACAAGAATGTGCTTAAGCAGATGACCAGATGACCTGAAAGGATGACAAAAGGATAAGGGGAGTTGAATCACAGTTTATTATGGGGTCTCTGGTCAGCTGAGTATAATACACCAGGTATGTTTGCATTCAATCTGTTCTCAATGATGACAAAAATCACCAAGATTGTAATTAGTTCCACCTTCTCTAACCAGATAGAATATATCTAATCACTCTTCCAGTAGATAACTCCTCCAAAATTGTAATAAGCTATCACATTCTCCATCGGCACTTCCTCCCATCCTTTAGATCTTCTCTTTTCCAGGAAGAACACCCTCAGCTTCTTCCATTTACTTGATTAAACCCATGGCATAAACTTATGTCCCCATACCATCCTGGCTACTCTCCTTTGAATGAACTCCAGCTTATCATTGTCCTTCTTAAAATATGATACCCAGAATTCAACACAAACCCCAAAGTAAGGCCTGACCAGGGAAGAATATAAGTTTATCTACTCTCTAGCTCATGCCTCTCAATGAAGTCTAAAATTCCATTAGCTTTCTTGACTGCCATAACATTCCAGCATCTCAACTTGAATGCGAAGTCTCAGACTTCATTTTAGATGAACTGCTGTCTAGCCATATCTTTTCTATCTTGCTCTGGTAGAATTAATTATATATGGCCCTATTGAATATCATCTTATTCAATTCCATGCAATGTTCTGACTCGTCAAATGTCTTTGAATCCTGACTCAGTCATCCAGTGTGTTAGCTATCCTTCCTGCTTTGTGTCATCTGCATGATGTGTTTCAAACTTGTGCCTTGAAGAAGAGAGAACATTATTGTTATAATGAAGACATAGATCATCACTTTGCAGTACTGAGAAAGCTATAGACATCTTTTGGGGGGGGCCAGGTAATGGGGGTTAAGTGACTTGCCCAAGGTCACACAACAAGTGTCAAGTGTCTGAGGCTGGATTTGAACTCAAGTCCTCCTGAATTCAGGGTGGGTGCTTTATTGACTGTGCCAACTAGCTGGCCCCATGTCATTTTCAAAAGTACTATCTAAGAGCATAGCAATGGCTGCAAAAAATATCAAAATATGTGGTACTTTCAGGAGCAGTGACAATAGAGAATATGAACCATGTTCAAGTCCTTGAGAGGACCTTAGATGTTGAACTATAATTGTGGCAATACCAATTTTCCAGTTATCCACAAATGATAAAGTAAATCAGATTTGTAAAAAAATAAAGAAATTCAAATGAGTTCTTAGAAGAAATAAAAGTCACCAAATTAGATGATACCATACAATCAATCCAGGTATTGATAATCAAGGTGAAGGCATGCCTGACCAAATATGTCCAGGCTTGGAGGACTGTATCATACAGTCTTCAAAAGTTATAAGAGACCTCAGAAGCTACCTAGTCTAGCCCATACCAAAAGGAATACTCACTATAACATTCCCAACAAATGGTCATCCGATTTACTACTTGAAGACTTCCAGTGAAGGAGTATCTACTATCTCCTAAAACATACTGTTCAATCAGTCTATGAACACTATTCTCCAAGTAGTAGGGATTGTTGTTTCCCCTGTTTCCAGAGGACCAATTAAATCACAGGGTAGTCTTTACTTGTGTGTGAATTGGATTTAAGTGAGTCATAGTTGCCCAAAGTTGTCAGCCTCACTCTCTCTTCCATAGTCATTGAAATCCAGTGGTAAGACAAAAGTCAAGATGACTAGCAATGGCCTGAATGTGGTGGATGACCTTGAAAAAAATCTTCAAAAGCTGACCAATCTCTGAGTATTCCACACCACCTGCTGTCATAATGGTCATTGGAACAAAATAGTTCTTATTCATCCATTCCACTGGGGGAAGTCTTCACATACTTGTGGTAGACACCTCCCTAATTCACCAACATGTTTGTGAACTGGCAGTTACTCTCAACCTGGTTTAGCCCCTACTGCCAAGACAGTTTACTAGAGTGTGACCACTGCACATACTGCAGCTTCCAGGGATTCTAAGATAGAAATAAAGTCATCCTTACTCTGAAGGAGCTTGTATTCAATCAGGAAAGAACAATGTGCATGTCTACGTACAAAAATACAAAATGCAAGCTGTTTTTAGGCAGGGGAAGGCATTAGGACCCAGGACAATCAGGAAATGCATCATAACGGAAGTGATGATTGAGCTGACTCTTGAAGGAAACTGGAAATTTCGAGAGAGGAAGGTGACAAATATTTCATGTGGAGAAGAGCAAGGTGGCCCATTTGTCTGGATGGGAAAGTGAGTGAAGGGAAGTCATGGGCAGCAAGCATTCCAATTTAGGATAGATATAAATAGTAGGTATTTCCCCCTGATAGCAAGCCCAAATTTACTCTTTGCAACTTCCTCCCAAGTGTTGTCTTCTGGGAGCAAACAGAATAAATATAATGTGTCTCCCACATGGCAACTTTGCAAATAGTTGACAAGAACTTTAATGGTCTCCTGGAGTCTTCTCATCTCCAAGTTTTACATTCCTAATTCCTTCAACAGATCCTCAAATAACATATAGACTAAAAGCTTTTCACCATACTGGTTGCCCTACTTTGTATAGTACCTAGGTGATCAATGTAACCTAGATTGCCAATATGCCTTAATCTGCAGCACCCTAAAATGAAAATGGCAATCCAGATGTTCTCCGGCCAGTGCAGAGTGCAAAGGGACCATCACCATTCTTTGCCTGGAAGCTATGTGTCTTTAAACACAGCCTAAAATCACCTTCCAGGATCCTGTACAACTCTCCACTTCTGCTTTGGGAGGCATAACCTCTAGGAAGAGGAAGAAGAAAAAGGAAATCATGGCTTGGTGATGGAAAGGATTTGAATTCTCTTCTTCCGGTTTAATAGAGTTACTGAAAGCCTGAACACTTACCCAGACAATTTGTATATGAGAAGTTGCAGAAATTTTTAGTGATACTAGGAATGCTCAGTGAATGTGGGGATTAGAACAATTCACTTGACTACACCATAGATAGAAAGACACATAGATGGATATATAGATAGAAAGATAGAAAGATAGATGATAGATAGATAGATAGATAGATAGATAGATAGATAGATAGATAGATAGATAGATAGATAGATAGATAGATAGATCAATCGATCATTTATTCAGTTCTTGTTATGTGCCAGACACTGCACTAAGTCCTGGGGATATAAATACGAGCAAATAAGACAGTTTCTCCATTTTAATTCAGAAATACAATATATGAAGCAGAACTGAAAAACAAGCAAGATGACAAAGAGTCTGGAGACTGTAGCAAGCCTAGAGTGAACAGATCATAACTGGGACCCCTCTGGAGGCTGTGGTCCAGCTGAGGGAGTCACCAATTAGGAGAGCACAGCCTCAGGGAGAGGGTTTCTCAAAGGTATGAAAGAGGCTGGTAAAGGAGTGGAGATGAATATGTTCATTATTCTTTCTCTCTCCCCCCCACAAATAAATTTCCTTTTTACTAGATCACAACCGGAAAGCTCAGCCATGGGTGTTAGTGCAAGGGTGGTACATATTCCCCAAGGTTTCTAAATGGGAACCAGAACATTGGAGGTGTGAATCCATGAAGGTAACTTGGGCTCTCTCTATCCTCAGATGTCTCTGACAGATGGTTATAGAAACTCCCAAAAGAAAACTCCCTGAGTGACAGATCCCTCAATTCAATTTCTCAGGAAATTGAAACACTTTTTTGTTACTAGCATTCAATGGGAATTTTGAGTTAAAAACAGCAGAAAGAAATTCCTAATGGATTAAGTGCTGCAAGGGCATGCAACATTTCAAGCCCTCAGAAACCAAGTGGTAAAAACATTCTCTCTCCCCTCTGAGTAATGAGAGAAACCAGAATCCCTCTATCAATGATGGAAATTTTCTGTGATACTGCCTCCATAAGTGTTGCTATGAGCTACACACCAGCTGTAAATGTGATAGGGAATGAGATAAATACACTACTGAACACCATTAAGCATGGCTTTCATATGTAAATTGATCATGAAGCCAGGATGTGGCTTTAAAATGTAAGATTCAGAGAATTTGTAAACTGGGTGGGACCGGAGATATCATCTAGTACAATGTCCTCTTTAACAAATGTGGAAGCTAAGGCCCAGAGCTAGTGGTAAATTCAGAATTAGAACCACAGCTATGATTCAGGGGCCATCTTCCTTATGATTAGAACCACAGTATGATTCAGGGGCCATCTTCCTTCCCTCCTCCCCCACCCCCACCCTTGGACCCTTTGTACAAGACTCTGGGAAAGGTACTTGAGAAAACATTACATATACCTTTCCGAGGAGAGAACAGGTCACCGATTATCTACTTATACTTTTAATAAATAAGAAAGCTTTTTTTCTTTTTCCTTTCAATACTTCGACTGAATTGGAAATGAATACTAAGTCAAAGGCCTAATGATTCACACTTTAGAGAACCATTACTAAGACATAATATAGGATTTCATTTTCTGGATGACTCCATGTTATCATTCAATAGCCCTCCACTGAAATTTCTCTTTACTATTCACTCTGAAGTGGTTTTTCCATGTGGCAGCACAAACTGCTTATAGCAACTGTTTTCTTTATATTTTCTATTATATCAATGGGTCATTGTAAAATGAAGACTCCAAAGAATTAAAATTATATTATTATATATGGTTTTCTTTAGATTTAGATGGACTACCTACTAAATATAGATATTTAGATGTTAAACATCTACGTAAATATATGTATACATACTTTTGTATATATATGTATATATATATATATATATATATATACACACACACATATATGTATAGGTATAGACATAGGCATAGGCATAGGCATAGGCATAATTTAACGGTCTAGTATCAAATTTTCTTCTTTGCTTCGAGTTAGTCCTGCAAATTGAACTTTTTTAATTTAATTTTTGGTTTTTGTTTGTTTTGGGAGGCAATCAGGGTTAAGTATCTTACCCAAGGTCACACAGCTAATAAGTGTCTGAGTCTGCATTTGAACTCAAGTCCTCCTGACTCAAAGGCCAGTGATCTATTCACTAGGCCATGTAGCTACACCTAATTTAACTTTTATATTGAATTGTGGGAGAGAAAATAGTTCTGAAAGCATCAAGGACCTTACTTATAGGAAAAGATTCCCCTTGGGAAAAGATGCTGTCACATGAATATGTTGGCAACTTTCCTTGTCATCATCTGTGCCCTGTCGTGGGGTACGCAGCTATTTTGTCTCCTGTTTCATTTCTTCCATTATTAAGGTGGTTTTTTTTTAGGTATGCATTTCTTGGGCATCATTAAAACAAAAACAAAACAGCCAGCATATCTACAAATATTCATTTTTAGAGCAGATGTTGATGAAAAATCTATTAAGTGCAATGCTAGAGGCTAGAGATTTGCATTGGGTCAGAACCTGTGATTTCATCCTTGCCAAGGATTTCCTAAGTGGAAATTCCCTCCACTTATGCAGGAAAGTAACCCATAGTAACAGATAATCTTACAATTGCCCGAGGATAATCCTTCTATAATCACTGGTGGCAATGGCCTGATTCTGAATTGCCATTATAAACCCCTCCAATTCCAAAATCCACCCAGTAGCCATTTTTTCAGTGCTTCTTGATCACTACATGATCAACATGTGAATGTTACCTATGGAAATCCTTTTGCTTTGATTCTTTGTTGTTATTGTTGTTGTTGTTGCATTGTTTCAGTTGTGTCCAACTTGGCAAGACCCTATTTGGTGTTTCCTTGGCAAAGATACAAGGAGTGGTTTGTCATTTCTTTCTCAAGCTCATTTTACAGGTGAGGAAACTGAGGCAAACAGGGTTAAGTGACTTGACCAGGGTCATACAGCTAGTGTCTGAGACCAGATTTGAACTCAGGAAGATAATTTAGGCCCAGATTTAGACCCTGATTCCTGATTTAGGTCCTGATGCCTGATTTAGGTCCTGTACTCTATGCACTGTGCCACATAGGTGCTTTGATACTTGGATTTTATCAATTGCTAATTTAATTCTTGAATTTTCACAATTTCATAGATTCTATCCAGAGATAAACCACTTTCAGCTACATTTGAAAAAATCCAATACCATGTACCTTTGAGCAACCTAGACTATTGCTTGGTGAAACACTAGCTTTCTCATTCCAAAACTATTTCTGTAGGTGTTGGATTTGTTTATCACAGGCTCTCAGAATGCCTAATAATCTTATTTCTCCTTCCTGGAAAGAAAATATAAGCCTTTCTATAAAGGCTTTATGGTGATGGGTTTCTTTAATATTGTATGGATTCCTATTAGGATATATTTCAATTTTGTTATGGTCATTTTATAGTTCTGAAATTATAAACTAACAAGTATTACCTAAATGTTAATTTCTTTTAAAATATTATCATAATTTTAAAAAACTATAGCTGTGAGTTCATCAGCATAGGGAACTCCAGATGATGAAAATCCCTCCACCAATGCTGATCAACAACTGCTTTGAAACTTAAAATCTTAAAAGTTTTCCTCAGTGCACTGAGAGTTTAATTGTTAATAAGTCAATGAGCATTTATTAATTGCCTATTTATGTACCAGGAATTGTACTAAACACTGGGGATACAAAGAAAGGGAAAAATAAAAGTCTCTCCTCTCAAGGAACTCCCAGTCTATAGGGTAGGCCATATGCAAATAACTATGTACAAAAATGCTATTTATAGGATAAATTGGAGTAATATCGAAGGAACCAACATTAAGGAGAATCAAGATAGGTTTCTTGCAGGGGTGAGATTTTAGCCTCGACTTGACAGAAACCAGATGATGGATTAAAAAAGGGAGAAAATTCCAGACATTGGGGCCTGTCAGTGGAAATATATGGAGTCCAGAGATGGAGTGGCATGTGTGAGAAACAGCAAGGAGGCCATTGTTAATGGATCAAAGAGTTCGTGGGAGAGTAAAGTATAAGAAGACTGGACAGGTACAAAGGGGTCAAATAATTAAAGCTTTTAAAAGTAAAATAGAGGATTTTATATTTGTTTTTTTTTTTATTTTGGAGTTAATAGGGAGCCACAGGAGTTGATTGAACAGGAGATTCACACGATCAGCCCCATATGTTAGAAGAAGCACTTTTGATAGTTGAATAGAGGGTACAATGGAGCAGTGAGAAGCTTGAGGCAGAGAGGCCATGCAGAATGCTATCTAGAGTTGGAAAGCGCCTTCTACATCATCAAGTCTAATCTCTTCACTTTACAGTGATGAAATTAAAATGTAGAGGTTAAATGTTTTCTCCTTAGGCAATCCTGTAGTGTCAGAGCCCTTTGTTTGTTTGGTGGTTTTTGTTGTCCTTTGTGGGTCAATGAGGATTAAGTGACTTCCCCAGGGTCACACAGCTACTAAGTGTCAATTGTCTGAAGCTGGATTTGAACTCAGGTCCTCCTGAATCCAGGGCTGGTGCTTTATCCACTGTGCCACCTAACTAGTCCCCCATTTCTCCCCCCCCACCCCAGGTCGGTATTCAAATAATGGTCTTTGGACTTCAACTGATCCCACAGTCAATATGTGTCAAAGATACAATTGGAACCAAAGTCTTTCTGATTCCAAAGTCCTCTCTAGCCCCTTTTTCGAGTGGCTAGATTATCACACATTTATATAGTGTGTTAAGTTTTAGGAAATATGCCCCTCAAAACTGAATTTATTATCCCTATTTTTCATATAACGAGACTGAGGCTCAAAGAGATAACAATGACTGATTTGCTTAGCTAATTAGGATCTGGACCAGAATTCAAATCCAATTTTCCTGACTCTAGACCTACTGTTTTATACTAAGCCATACTTCCTTTAAATAAGTAATTTCCTTTGTCCTCAAGTAGCTTGCAATCTAATAAGGATATTAAGACATAGACACAAATAATTCCAATGGAAATTAAGATATGGTAAGTAGTTAAGAAAAATTTTAAAAGGGTTTGTGTGTATAGGAAGTAGATACCAAAAGAAGACAAAAGTTTTACCTGTTTTAACATGAATTTTGCTAGGTCTGCATGCTTTAAAAAAAAGTCTAACTCAGTTTGGTAGCTGGTATCATTTTGATCATTTTAACAATCCATCCCCTTCCTCTTTCCATATCTTCAATGATAAATTTTTCTTAAGAATTTAATTTTAAATAGATTTTTCCCATTGGGGAACATGCATTTCATTAAGTAATAATGTGAAAATCTGAGAAATGTGTATTTAAAGTCATAATGACATTTGAAAATTTTACCAATACTGATGCTCTCAATAATCAGCTAACGCTTAATATATCAATCAGTCAAAAAGCACTTATTAAAAGCCTACTATTTGCCAGTCACTGTGCTAAGTGCTGAGGATACAAAAAGAGGCAGACAATCTCTGTCCTCTAGAAGTTCAAAATCTATTGAAAGAGCTCACAATCTAATAGAAAATCTGCATACCATATTTTCCCTTCTCCATCATTTCTCCAAGGGTTCATCACTATAAATATGACCTCTTTGAAAAACATTATTACAACTATGTTAACACAAAATCCACATCTGCCCTGACAGACAATCGCCAACAATGATTTCAATATATAGAATTTAAGCAAGGAAGTCTGGAATAGCTTCACATTCCTTTGCTTACTTACCTTTGGTTTGTAACTAAGTAATCATAGTCAATTCCACTCCTCCTCCTCCTCCTTCTCCTCCTTCTCCTCCTCCTCCATCTCCTCCATCTCCTCTTTCTCCTCCTCCTTCTTTTCCTCTTTTCCTTCCTTGTTATTCTGGTAACACTTTATTATGTCAATATTTTGAAAATTGTAAGATAAAATTTTATTTCTCCTTCATAGCATACATTCACAAGGGTTTTAGTTTACAGTTGATCCTTAACTATAGAATTAACCATATCAAAATACATGAGGATTACATATTAATCAAGGCAAAATCTTGTGGTTAAGTTGGTCAATGCAGATGGCCAACCCAGATAATTCATGCTGGCAAGAGAATTTGGGAGGCTCCTATTTAGTAGCCTCAGAGTTAGTCAAATTAATTTCCATAAATTTGATTAATTCTAGGCTGCATAAACACACTAGTATGTTTGTATATTATCATCATTATATAATATGATTTTTTCATACAAGTTTCATAGATGTACACATATGGAAAGAAATAATATTTTACTCATCTATATTCTACTGGGCTCATAGCCAAGTTAGGGATACAAATTAGAGATTAGTGTAAGAAAAGACTTCCAGCTTGATTTCATTTATTCATATATTCAGCACCATACATCTAAAGTCAGAAGGAACCTCAAGGAACATCTAATCCTACCCTGACATTTTACACATCAGAAATCTTAGTTCTTGGAAAGTTCAATGAATTTCAGAAGATCATCCAGATGGCAAATATCAGAGGCAGGATTTGAATTCAAATCCTCTGACTCTAGTGATGCTGTTCTTTCCACTTTACATTGCCTCCCTATTCATTCATTCATTCATTCATCCATCCATCTACTCATCCATCCATCCACTCATCCATTCATTCACCCATTCATTCATTCACCCATTCCATCAAATCTCTTTCAGCAGGTTCCCACTCTTTCATTAATCCTCAGTCTCTCCTTGTCTCCTGGCTATTTCCCTGCTACCCACAAGCTATGTCTTCCCCCATTCTTACGAAGCAGTCATTTGACCAGTCCATCTTGGCTAGCTTTCATCCTTTATCTTTCCTCCCTTTTATGTCGAATATCCTTGAGAAGATCATTTATAATTGGTGCCACTACTTCCTTTTCCCTTACTTTCACCTTAGTCTCAAAAGTCTGCCTTCTAATATCATCATTCCAATGAAACTGCTCTCCAATATTGTAATAACCATTTCATCGCCAAATCTTAGGGTTTTTTCTCGGTCCTCATCTTCCTTGATCTCTCTGTAGTTTTTGACATTATTGATCACCCTCTTCACTTTGACATTCTCTTTTTACTCTGTTTTCATAACAAGACTCTCTCCTGGTTTTCCTCTTGCCTGTTTGACGGCTTACTTTCAGTTTCTTTTGCCCTATCTTCAACTGGAAGACTCCCACTAATTATGGGTATCCCAAAGGACTCTGGACCTTCTTTTCTTCACCTTCTATACTATTTCTCTTGGTTATATCATCAGCTCTTGTGGCTTTCCAGATCTATTTATCCAGCCCTAAAGTCTTTTCCGACCTTTAGTCTCACATCTTCAACTGCCTCTTAGGCATCTTGAACTGGATGCCTGAAGATATTTCCAAGTCAACATGTCCAAAACTGAACTTATTATCTTTCCCTCAAACTTCCCTATGACTCAGGCTTGCAACCTCAAGATCATCCTCAATCCCTCTCTCTCTCACTCCACATAGCCAATTTCTTGCCAAGTCTTATTGGTTCTACTATCACATCTTTCAAATACACCCCCTTTTTTCCTCTGACACTGTTCTCACACTGATTGAGGCCCTTATATTCCTACTCCTCAATGATTTCAATAGGTTTTGTTAGTTTCCCTGCTTCAAGTCTATCTGTACTCTTCCATCCTTTATTCCACCATCAAACGAATGTTCCTAAAGTACAAGTGCAAGCTTGAGCATGTCACCTGCCCTATTCAATCAGCTCCATTGGCTCCATATTATCTCCAAGATCAAACATAAAATCTTCTATTTCTTTTTCCTTCTTTCTTTCTTTCATTTTTTTGGTATGGCAATGAGGGTTAAGTGACTTGGCCAGGGACACACAGCTAGTAAGTGTCAAGTGTCTGAGGCTGAATTTGAGCCCAGGTCCTACTGAATCCAAGGCCAGTGCTTTATGCCCTGCACCACCTAGCTGTCCCATTCTATTACTTTTTTAGAGGGCTTCATAACCTGTTTCGTTCCTACCTTTCCAGTCTTCTTACACTTCACTTCCCTCCAAGTACTCTGCGATCTAGTGACACTATCTTCCTTGCTTTTCCTCTTAGGAGATGCTCTCTTCCATTTAGAGCATTTTCATTGGCTATTCTCCATGCCTGGAATTCCCTTCCTCCTCATCTCTGTCTCCTTGTTTCCCTTAACCATCAACTTGACCAACAGATTTCTCCTTCCTTATCACTTCCTTCAAGTCACAGATAAAATGTAATCTTCTGTAAGAAGTGTTTCCCCAAACCCCTTTACTGCTTGTGTCTTCCCTCTGAGATTATCTCCAATTTATCATGTTGTACATAGCTGTTAGACTGTGAGCTTCTTGAGGGCATGTGCTGTTTTGGCCTTTTTTTATTATCACCGATACAACACAGTGCCAGGCACAAAACTGGGACTTTATATATGCCTGTTCACTTCTTGGTTTGACTTTTTATTGATTCATTCATTTGACAAATACATGCTGAGTTTCTGTTTAGGTATTGCATTCTAGAAATTATGAAAAGCTTCATAGCTTTTCTCCAGCCTTGCCTTTGGTACCAATAGGGTTAAACAAAATATGAATGAGTAGTGGGAAAAGAAAATTAGATAAGAAAACAGAAATGGAAAATTGGATCCAGTCTTCTGTTTTGTTTAAGATGTGTGTGTGTGTGTGTGTGTGTGTGTGTGTGAAAAATCAGAGAACAAGGCCAGGCCTTGTTCTAGCCTGTAAAAAAAAATTGAAACAAGTTACATGGTCAAAATGTAGTCTTTAATGTTATTTTAAATAGTCTCTCACACTTGTTATCTGACAGTGCCCTATTGGCAGGGCTTTTCTTTAGTGTACATGTCAAATTTATCAAGGAAACGAGATAGTATTCATAACAGAAAGAAGACTGTTATATATTATGGCGCCTCTGTGAAAAATTAATTTAATTCTAAAATTGAAAAATAAGTGAAAACAATTATATAACTTTTTTCCCAAAAAGCTGGTGATCAGCATTAATAAAGGGAGGTTTCTTACTGAGAGTCCTTATACTAATGAAATCATAAGTTCAAATGGCTAGATAGTACAGTGGATGGAGCGATGGCTCTGGAGTCAGGAAGAACTGAGTTCAAATCCATTCACAGACATACACTAGCTCTCTGACTGAGAAAATCACTTAAGCTCTATCTGCCTCAGTTTCCTCAACTGTAAAATGAGGAAAATAACAGCACCTACTAGGCAGGATTGTTGGGAGGATTAAATGAAATAATATTTGTAAAGCTCTTAGAAAGTACCTGGGGGGGGGGCAGCTAGGTAGTACAGTGGATAAAGCACCAGCCTTGGATTCAGGGGGACCAGAGTTCAAATCCAGCCTCAGACACTTGACACTTACCAGCTATGTGACCCTGGGCAAGTCACTTAACCCTCAATGCCCTGCAAAAAAAAAGTACCTAGAAGATAGTTGGCACTAAATAAATGCTTATTCCCTTCTCCCAGCTCTCAAAGCCACCTTTCAACCTTGAAAATAGATTATTAGAGAGAAAATAAGCTGGTCACTGGCCATTATACCGGTGTCTACTCAGGCTTATAGATCATAATTTAAAGCTGCCACAGATGATTAAAGTCACGTAGTTCAACACCTTCATTTTATAGAAAAAGAAGCTGGAACCCACAAGATTAAGTCATTTTTCCAATGCCCCAATGATAGTGATAGGGCCAGGATTCAATAGTAGATCTTCTCACTTAAAATTCACACATCTGAAAGCAAGTTAAAATTTCAGGCCTCCTTAAAATATGTTTTACATAGAGGCATCTAGGCAATTCAGTGTATAGAATGCAGGGCTTGGTGTCAGGAAAACGTTGTTAAAATCTGGACTCATATACATACTATTGGTGTGACCCTAGTTAAATCCCTTAGCCCCTATATCTGTCTCAGTTTCTTTAACTGTGAATTCAGTATAATAATAGCACCTACTTTGCAGAGTTGTTGTGAAGATTAAACAAGAAAATATTTGTAAAGCACTTAATTGGTACTTAATAAATACCTGTTCCCTTCCTTATTATTATGGAATATCTACATATTTTGGCATTGTATGGATATATGAATAACATGACATTTTTTTCTCAAAATTTTGGTGGCAAGTTAAACTGATTCTTTCCACAACATAGATTTGTATCATAAACGTTAAGGCTGGGCAAAGAGAAACAAAGAATCATGGAGGGGAAAAAAAAAGTCCAACATATTAATTTGATCTAAAATAATAAAAGAATAAGGAAGTACTACAAGCAAGTTGGAAAGAATTGAAAAACGGGAAGTTACGAGACAAAAAAAAGTTTAGAAGGTGAAAATAATGAAATATAAATAAATGAAATCTAAATCAGAACCAGCTTTGCCGGAATGAAATGAAACACAATTTACAAGGAGAAAAGGAAATAAAAGGGAGCAGATTTACATCAAACTTAGGGCCCATCAAAGGGTACTAAACTATAAGGCAGAGTTGACATAAGATGCTTCATATAGAGATGTGTGTTGTTAAAATTGGAAAAATAATTAAAAGTAAAGTGGTTAGAATGTGAACTTGAAAGGTCTCCAACTAATGAGCAGGGTTAAAAAAAATCCATATGACCTAAAAGAGCAGGAATAAACAGCACTTGAAATACAACATTTCAAATAAATAAAAATTGGAATTTGATGGCATAATGGTAAGGTTCAAGGGAAAAGAGGTGAAGGAATACCATATACAACCTTTGTTCCTTTACGAAGTTCATCCTAATATAAAATATTTATTTCCCTGGTCACATATGGGGACTGAAATAAAAAACAGACACCATTTTCTCTGAAAACTGATTGTTCAGGCATTTTTGGAATGAAATTATATTGCTCTCCAATTTTTTTAAGGCTATGATGTTAAATCTTGATTTGTGTAGCTAAGGGCTTTGGATGGATTTTTCTATTTTGAACTTTTAGAAACAAATAAAACTAGTGAAATAATAAAATAGAAATTGTTCCATTTCAAACCTGGTTGTTAAAATTTGGCTTCCTTTGTTTAAAAAAAAATTGCTTGGGTTTATATGGCCTAAAAATTTCCATATCACTGCTGCCTGGTGTGATTTATGAGTTAAGCTCAGATTCTATTATTTAAAGTGAATTGGTTGGGTAATAAGCAACCTCACTTCACTCTTCATTGAGATTTTCAGATAAGTAAAAAGAAGAAAAAGAAAATAGTTATCATTATACATTAAGATCAAACTTTATAATTTAAAAATGAAGTCATAACACCTATCCCTAAATTCTATTTTTCAGGATTCAAAACATGTTTATAGCTAAACTATTATTAATAATATGGTATAGAATAATTACCTACATTTAAATCAATCAATAATATTTAAGATTCTACTATGTACATAGGGCAGAGAGAGAAAGCATAAAGACACAGGCAAGTGAAGGAAGGAAAAGAGAGATTTAGATCAAGTGGATGGTTCATTCAGAAAATTCAATTTAAAGCAAAGGTTTTGTTAAGGGCTAAAATTCTAGCTAGTCTGTCTAAAATATCCAATGAGTGTTCGCCAATAAATTATAAGCTTTAGCAAGAGTTAGACTTTTAAGCATTTATTAAGGAGAATAAGAATTTTGGTAAAGAGAGAGAAAGGCCTAGATTCCTCTCTATTAAAGGGAGAGCACATTTCTAGCTCCGCTCTCCACCAGTCCAAAGGAAAGAGCAAGAGTGAGCGCCAGTCTCTTCCTTGCTCCTCCCACTAGCCCGCGTCACTTCCTGACGCCAAAGAAAAGACTCCTGGTCTTGCCCTCAAAGACACTCGCTTCATGGGCAGAACTCTTCTACAGTAAGTCTCCAGCAGGTGGCGTCATTCCAATCGTTACAGTTTGGAATCTGAGTAATTGACATTAAACAGATATACTAATAGGAGAGCAAAACACTTGAGCCCATAGCCAGCCTCTATTGGGTCACGGCTATTCTGTATCCTATGTGTTTGAGGACTTTCAATAACCCTGGCACTATAGACTCATTTGGGCAGAGGATGTAAATTCAGATCCTGGCTGTTTCTTATTATTTGCATGGTCTTGGCAAATTATCCTACTTCCAACCAAAGTCTTCAATTTCCTCATTATGAAAATGAAGGGATTAAACTAGATGGCCTCTCCATACGCTTACAGCTCTAAATCTATAATTATCTGAATCTCATAGAGGTGCAGGGATGTCCATCAACTGGAGAATGGCTGAACAAATTGTAGTATATGATTATGGTGGACTACTTTGCTGTAAGAAACGATGAGCTCAATGATCTTAGAAAAACATGGAAAGAATCGTATGAAATAATGAAGAGCAAAATGAGCAGAACCAAGAGAACTTTGTACACAATAACAGCAATATTGTTTTAAGAACAACTTAGCAAACAAGTAATTTAGACTGTTAAAGGTGAAGAGATTTTCCCCGAGTCATACAGTTACCAAGTGTCAGAAGTTCTTGAGTGCTACACTTAACTCCAGAAGCCTTTTGAATACTACCTCTGACACTAGGACCCTGGGAAAGTTTCTTAACTTCTATGACCTTTATAGAATCAAATATTGGAAAGTAGAAAGGCCTTTAGAAACAATCTAGTCTAAACCTTCCATTTTACCAATAAGAAAACTGAGGCCCAAGGTAGTAGGGTGACTTTCCGAGATCACACAAATAATAAGCAACAGAACAGGATATGAATTCACATCTTCTGACTACAAATCCAGTTTCCTTTCTATTGCATCATTCTCAGTTTACTCATCTGTAAAATAGGTCAGGTGGTGCAGTGGATAAAGCACTGGACCTGGAGTCAAGAGATCTGAGTTCAAATGCAAGTTCAGACATTTAGTGGCTGTGTAGACCTGATGGAGTCCTTTAATCTCAGTGTATGTCAGTAACATGGGGACAATAATATCTCCCTGCCAGGGTTGCTATGAGGATAAAACAAAATATTTTTAAAGTGCTTTGCAAACCTCTAATACTATATGAATACCAGCTATGAGTATTATTATTCTCTAATTTTATAGATGAGGAAATTACAATTAGAAAAGTTAAGAGACTTGCCCAAGTTAAAGAAGTTAGTAAGTACCAGTATTGAAATTTGAACCTTGACTCATCTGTTACTCTATCCACACCTCACTTATTCATAAATAGAAATTAATTTATGTCGCTTTCAAGTTTAAATATCACCTTCTTCACAAAAACCCAGCACAGTAAAGAATGAAATAATTTTAAGTTCCATTTACAAATAAGGCAGGTAAAGCTCAGAGAGATGGAGACTTGCCCAGGGTCACCCTTCTAATTAATCACCAGCAAGTTTCAAAACTGGAACTTAAACCTATCACCAAGAACCAGGCTGTCTTTTCTATCCTCATTCAACTATGATTAACACCAGCAAAGGTAGAATCAGAGAGTAAAGACAATTTACCAGGATGATCCAGAACAAAAATATTGGCCTTCATTGATTTCATTATCCGAGATAATTGATGTACTCTCTCCTGAACTGTGTTTCGAGTGCCAGGATGCCTGAATGTGACTCTTTAGTCTATGTTTAGTTAGGCAAAATAAAGGAAGAGGAAGTTAATTATTGACGAATGCAACTCAGGTGATTTAGATCCCTCAAATTAGCTCTTATTACTGGAGGTTTTGTAACAAGAGACAGAGAAAGCTGGGGCCATCAAAAGCTAACAAGATTCAGCCAACACAACCCAAACTTGTGTTTCTCCCAGTAGAGGAAGCCTACCTGGGTAACAATGGGCAAATCATTTACCCTCCCTGCACTCAGTTTCCTTATTTGTAAAGTTAGAATCAAAATACTAGGGTTATTGTGAGGATCAAATAAGATAATTGTAAAGTACTCAGTGCAATATAAATGTTTTGATGAGAAGAATGACGATGAGGATGCCTCTAAGGTTCCTGTCAGCTCTATAGCTATGAGGTACTGCCCCTTTGGCACTTAAATATTTAAGTTGCTGATAATAACACAAATTCAGTTGGAGAAGAAACTCGATCCATAAGATAAGAAGGATTGTGGAAAGATATTGACTGTTCTGAGAGAATCATAGAAAGAACATTATCTTTTAGAGGAAAGAGCCTTGATGGAATGTGGAGATAGATACAAAATATTATTGTCCAGCAGCTCATTTGTATATGACTGTTTTCAGGATTTGATGGTTATAATTGAGATATCATAAATCCAATAAGGATTTGGAGATGATGGCACAATTATATAAAGACTGTTGGGTAATATCTGAAAGAAAAGTAGCGGTTTTTGAGTTTCATTTCATAAGGTAGATATTGCTCACAAACATGATGCCCAGATTTGAGGTGTTAGTAGCTATAGATGAGAAGCTGAGCAGAAGAGTTGGAAAAACCCAGGGACAAGACACAAAGGAGGCAATGAAAGAAGCTACTTACAAGAAATAGAATGCAGAAGTTTATTGATAGGAAGACAAATGCTGATGTAGGAAGATGTTTGATTGGAAGAAAATGGTGTAACTAATGGAGGGCTAGAAGCTGATTGGAAGAAATTAAAGAGATGCTTGAGTTTATTGTCCTTTAGCACCAATATGGTTGACTGATGTTATTTGTTCTCAAAGATGACCAAAATGACATCACTACTATGTCAAAGTCAAGATAGAGTGTGTGTTAGCTGTGCTTAAGCCAACCAGTATGCCCTTGGAATGCTCTACAATAGTCTATGTGAACATAGCGCCATCTATAGCTGAAGAGAGGTGAAACTTCTCAATTTTTACTTCCCTCTACAATTTAAGAGATGTTGAAACAGAGGGAGAAGATAGGTTTTGCAGGGAGCTATGGTGGCATGATGATTTTTGCTAAGGGAAAAAATACTTTTTCAGTATCCTGACAAAAATCTTGTATGCTAGAGGGAAGCAGGAGAGCTCTGAGGACCAGGAAAAGGGCAACTGATAGACAAGCACTTTTGCCTAGAAAAAGGTGATATGTGATACAAGCAGACTCCTAAAGTGATCAAAAATATCTTGTACTTCAGTAGAGTTGAGTTGCCCTGAGGACATGTGCCACACTGCTAGGTTTCTATAAGTTTGGGCTCACTTCCTATTTTCTCCCCCACCCCAACACACACACACACACACACACACACACACATGCTGCACTGTGGTCATTGCTGGGAGAATATCACCTGGGCTCAAGGGTGGACTTTTAGACTTTTCTACTCTTGCTGTTTTTTCTCCTCTCATTAATAAATGTTTTATCTTTAAGCATTAATGGTTATATACAGTAATAGCAATGTTGTTTTAAGAATAACTTTGAGATAGAGCACCGGCCCTGGAGTCAGGAGGACCTGAGTTCAAATCTGGCTTCAGACACTTAACACTGACTAGCTGTGTGACCCTGGGCAAGTCACTTAATCCCAATTGCCTCACCAAAAAAAAAAAAGAATAACTTTGCATGAATAACTTATTTTGTCTATTATAAATGCAAAAATAATTACAAAGGACATATGAAGAAAGGTGCTAACTGCATCCAGAGAAAGAACTGATAAATAGAAGTATCTAAAGAATGATTTTACATACATGGACAAATTTCTGACTAATGGTAGCCATCTCCAGGGTGTGGGGGGGGGAGAAAAAAAAAAGTTTATGTGATAATTTTGTTGTATATTTGAAAGGAATAGCAAGTTGTGCATAGTAGATTTGCAACATCATGTGTAATCATCTTGTTTATTGTACTGTTATGGAAATTATTGTTCGATTCCACAAATGAAAAATAAGATTTTTAAGAAGAGCTAATAGTGACAGGAATACTTATATAAATTGATGAAGAGTGAAATGGGAAGACCTAGGAGAATAATTTATATAATAATAACAATGTTATAAAGACAGTGAACTTTGAAAGACTTAGTACTGCTGAGCAACACAAGTACAGACCACAATTCAAAATACTCATGATGAATCATGTTATCTACTGCTGGATAAGGAGCTGGTGGACACGGTGTACAAATTGAAGCCTGTTTTCTTTTCATTCATTATTATTTTTGGACATTGCTAATGTGAGAATTAGTTTTGCATGATTTTGTAATGGGCTTTGTTTTTCTTGCCTTCTCAATGGGTGGAGGAGGAGGGAAGGAAGAGTAAGTTATTTTAGAACTATGAATCAAATAAAATTGATTTTTTTAAAAGATAATAATATTGATAAATTACATAAATAGAAAGCATACCAATGGTATTTCTTTCTTTCTTTTTTTTTCTTTTTTTTTTTTTTTTTTGCGGGGCAATGGGGGTTAAGTGACTTGCCCAGGGTCACACAGCTAGTAAGTGTCAAGTGTCTGAGGCCGGATTTGAACTCAGGTACTCCTGAATCCAGGGCCGGTGCTTTATCCACTGCGCCACCTAGCCTCCCCCCAATGGTATTTCAAGAAGGATGAAAATGAATAGTACTAGTTTACCCCCAAAGGAAAAAATAAATAAAAAGGAAAATTTTTAAAAAGGAAAAAAAAATAAATAGGACCCTTAAAATTGAGTTGAAGTGGGGCAGCTACATGGCGCAGTGGTTAAAGCACCGGCCCTGGATTCAAGAGTACCTGAGTTCAAATATGGCCTCAGAAACTTGACACTTACTAACTGTGTGACCCTGGGCAAGTCACTTAACCCCCATTGCCTGCAAAAAAACCAAAACAAAACAAACAAATAAAAAAAAATTGAGTTGAAGCCATGTGATCATGGCCATAACTGCCCCTCTACTGTAATGATTGGAATGATGCCACCTGCTGGAGACTTACTGTAGGAAAGCTCTGGCATGAGGAGAAGGCCTCTGAAGGCAAGGCCATGTGGCTTTACTTTGGCGTCACGAAGTAACATTTGCTTGTGGGAAGAAGAGGGGGCGAGGCTGGCGCTCTCGTTCTCTTTCATCAGGACTGTGGTGGAGAGTGGAGCTAGAAATGCGCTCTTCCTTTAATAGATAGATGAATCTTGGCCTTTCTCTTTCTCTTCACCAAATTCTTATTCTCCTTCATAAATGCTTAAAAGTCTAATTCTTGCTAAAGCTTATAATTTATTGGTGACCACTCATTAGATATTTTAGACAGACTAGCTAGAATTTTAGCCCCTTACACTACCAACAGTGGGAAAATTCTAAAGGCCTGCCATCATGAAGGTAACACACACACACACACACACACACACATACACACACACACACACACAGAAATGAGATATAGGTATCATGTCAGACAACAGGTTCATGAGTGATACTACCAGTGTGAGATCTCAGCAACCATGCTACACTGTGATCCAATGAATGACCCTAGAAGTCTCTGGAAACCTGTTTCTGTTCTATTGGAAAGGAAAAGTGAATGTATTTCTTTTATTAGATGGAATATTTGGCACTACTAATCTTTGGAGTCAATATCTTCAAAGAGAAAAGATTTGTTAAGTTCACAATGAGCATGTTTAGAATTAATCAGTGGCTGGAATAAACAAAATGTAAAACTGGTTACTCTTAAAATCATCACCTGGAGGTGACAATGTTTTCATTACATGGTGGAACTCCCAATGTGAAAACTCCTTCCAGCCATCTGATCCATACATAACCTGTGGGTAAATCATAGTCTTAGAGTCTAGGCAAGGATCCACGAAAGTTTTAGTGATTTGCCAATGATCTTGTGGATATTCGTCAGAGGCATATCTTGAAACCACATCTTTATCACTCCAGGGTTAATCCTCAATCCACTACATGGTGAATCCTCTTTCAACTCTATCCTATGGTAATTACAAAATCAATATATTCTGATCCCATATATTTAAATGGTTGAAATTAATAGTCAATAACATTACTTAAGTATCATTTTAGACCATCATTTCTATAATCTCTTCATTCTGCTTCAGCTGATAGAATGGAGATGAATGGTCTTAGTTGGCTTTCCTACTATTTTTTTTTTTTTTGGTGAGGCAATTGGGGTTAAGTGACTAGCCCAGGGTCACACAGCTAGTAAGTATTAAGTGTCTGAGGCTGGATTTGAACTCAGGTACTCCTGAATCCAGGGCCGGTGCTTTATCCACTGCGCCACCTAGCTATCCCCCCTACCATTCTTGATCAGTTACAGTGCCCTTTAATGTCTTCCTTTTGACTTCTTGTATCTTCTCTTACATCATAGTGAAATAGGAATTATAAAAACTTATATAGTGGCATAAGCACCCTATATAATATGATCACATTTCTATATGTAGTCCTTTCATGAGTCCCCAATTATTACATTTTTCCTTCTACCCAAGTCTTGACCTTGATTTTGTTTTGCTTTTCCTAGATCAAAAACTTAACTGGTTGTTGAGGAAAATAAAATTTCCACTCACTTGTTTCCATAGCAACCATTCAGGTCCTTCTGCTCTCCTATACAGACTGCTATATTTTAAAGATACTCTAGTCCCTGTCTAACTACAACTGTTTAAAGCTTACTATTCTCTGCTTTAGGGTAACTAGGTGGTAAATCAGATAAAGTGCCAGACATGGAGTCAGGAAGATTCATCTTCCTGATGTCAAATCTTGCCTCAGACACTAGCTGTGTGACATTGTTTACCTCTGTTTCCTCATCTGTAAAATGAGTTGAAGAAGGAAATAGCAAACCATTCTAGTATCTTTGCCAGGAAAATCCCAAATAGGGTCACAAAGAATCAGATGCAACTGAAAACAAGTGAAAACCAACAATAGTCGGCTTTATGGGAAATTTGATGAATTCTTGTGAGTAATTTCAACTATGCTTTATAACTGAAGTCACATTCTCCTCATCCATTCCACCACATCACCATGCGACAAAATCAATAATGACTTGCCTATGAGAAGTGAGGTAGAAGATGTATAACAGGAAAAGGAAGTGGGACCCAATATAATTCATGGACATTCTGAGGAACACAATGGTGTCCATAAAACAGAGAAAAAAAAGAATAAGGGGGAGGCCCCCATCATAAAGGGTTGTTTCTCTACAAAACATAGGACTTAAATAGGATGAAAAGATGAAATCATGGATAAGCCATTTTGCCTGGTGGACAGTATACTCACACCAATGAAGTAATAGATAAATCCATTCAGAATAAGCTTTTCTCACTAGTTTGTGAAATGTGTGAAATGAAGTAATATATAAGAAAATGTGTTTTCTTCATTGTAAGATGCTACAAAAGTCCAAGATAATTTTTATTAGATGGGGCAAAATGATTTGGTCTACCTAGTTAGTCATGACAAAAAATACCTTAAAATATTATTCTTGTTGCTAAATGGATAATATGAAGACATTATTTATTTCAGTACTTAAAACATTTTGTTTTATTTTGTCAAGGTGTCCTCCAGCAATATAGATGAATCTACCATATGACTCGAGTAGATTAATATAGCATAAGAAAGGAAGAAAAGGAAAAAGGAAGGAAGGAAGGAAGGAAGGGAGAGATTTTTTGAATGTTTACTGTGTGTCAGTCACAGCAGTAGTAATCTTTGAGAATTGTCATGACTTAAAATTCATTGTCCTGTGGTCAATCTGATAATCCAATCAAATACATCCCACACCCCCATAAAAAATTTCTGTTTAAAAAGGAGAATCTTGAAAGAAGATTGGAAAGATAAGTTGGAAAGCAGTCACTGGGAACTTTGGGTGCCTGGCAAAGGGATTAGTATTTTTTCCAATAAGAAATGGGAAATCACCAAAGGTTCTTAAAAGAAGTGATATGATGAATCTTGGTCATTAAGAAGATTATTTTGGCAGCAATATGAAGGGATAGATTGTTTTTTCCTGGCTTTTCTGAAAACAGGGCCAAGAAACCAATTCTTGTTAAATGACACTGATTATTTCTTTGCATTTGTAATAATCCATATTTGGATGCCCTTATCTGTAGATAGACTGCTCTCCTAACTTGGGTCAAAATCAAAATAATAATAACATTTACAATAGCTCAAATTTAGATAACTTTTTAAAAGGTGCACCACTACCTTGATTTATATGTAAAAACTATCATTTAGGGAAATCTGTCTGTCTAAGTCAATTTTAGGGGAATGTGACTCAGTGGCAATCCCACTGTGCTACCTTCCTTTCTAAACCAATAACCACTGTCCTATCACAGAGATAAGGTTAAAGTTAACATCATAGTTAAGAGCGAAAACAGGCAGTGAGAAATGCAGCAATGACTTCTGATGAAATTATTTCTCCCTGTTTTATGCCTTTAATGATCTCATCAAACAAAGCTTTGCCAGCTGTTGCATCTATCAGGGACAGTGAAAACCTTTTAAAGCTGTTTTTTCATCTACTGGGTGAAAATTTTTAAACAACCAACAAGTAATAAACACAACAGAATGGTATCTTTTGCATCTTTCATGGAATTTATATGACTAAATAGATGAGTTCTCCTAGAAACTAGAATTTACAAAAGCTTGTGTATTCTTTCATTAAGGATTCCCTCAGTATGTATGTGGATCATTCTTGTATTTTTAAAATATGAGAAAGTAGGCTTTTAAATGGCTTCTACTTATATATGTACTCTTAGTCACCTTCTTTAAAAGTAGTATAATAGTGATGATTTTTTTCAATCACTTGGTAGTTGGTATTTAAATGAGTCCAGTTATCTTAAAAACTGATCCTTCAGTGATTTCCAAAGTGCCTTACTTCCAGCATGGATTTCCTCCATGGATATATAATTCAGTCAAGTTGCTCTTTTTTTTTTTTGTATTTGCCTTATTTGGTGTTCATTTGAAATTCTTTCTTTATCATAACAGGGACTGGCAGGTTAAGAGTCCAAATATGATAGTTCCATCATCACATGTAGAGAAAATCATCTATTATAGAAATTATGTCAAATATGTCCCATTTTCTATCCATTGCTTCTCCTCTTTAGATTTCATCCTTAAATGCTATTGGGATGATCTTACTTAATGGAGTCTCACATTAGGATTTCCATAAATTCATTTTTCCATCTACTGCTGCAAGCTGTTTTATGAAGCAATGTTGCTTATCATAAACTTCCATCATCCTCCTCAAAAATGTTTTGCAAATGAGTTTATATTCTAAAATGGTGTTGTCCTTGACTGACACATCCTTCTGCTAAGCAATGAGATTAAGTCTTGTCTAATTTAAAGTTCTAAATGTAAGTTCTAATCTGTCCCCCCTCCCTCCAGTTTTTGGGGAAAACTGGCTAAAATCACTGATAAACGAATTTAGAATTTTTAAGGGCTTATTGAAAGATAGTAAAAGAAAGAGAAAGATTGAGAAGAGATTTCTTATAAGCTGGCAATCCTAGCCTTCCCAATCTCCCACTTCTGAAGTTCCCTGCCACCATGCCAATGTCTCACAGCCAAAGAGGAAGCACAGTCCCACCACCATCTCCTTCGTGTCCTCCTCCCAGAAATGGGAGGCTCCTCAAGTTGATTGGCTGGTAGCCCAGACAGTACCCACGAACAAACATCACTTCCTGATGCAAAGGACTTTGACCGAATGGCTTGCCCTCAGAGGTCTTCTCATGGTGGAGTTTTTCTACAGTAAGTCTCCAGCAGATGACATCATTCCAATCATTACAGTCTATTCATGAAGAAATTGTTTCAGGATTATTTCTGGCCTCTTTTTTGTTGTGATTGTTTTACATCAGTTGAACATACCTAAGAGATGATGACAGTCCTTGTTTATGATTTTAATTTGTTCTATTGTGTTTTTCATCACCAATAGCTTGTTCATGTAGTCTTGTTTTAATTAGATAGTCTTTTACCCTTCTATTTCCTTCTAATTGAATTGGTGTACAGAGAATACTTCATAATGATTGTGAAAGGATGTGAATAAGTGTTTTTAAAAGGAAGGGATCTTAACTACTGGCAACTATTTTTACAAATCACCAATAATTAGAGAACTTTTTTTAAAAGAAAATTACAATTATTGGAGGGGCTTAGACAAAACAGGCATAGTAATTTATTGTTAATGGGGCTATTAGTTGGTTCAACAATTCTGGAAGACAATATAGAAGTATGTCCCAAAGTCACATACCTGAGAGACATGGCTATACAGATATGGACACAGATATAGATAAATATAGATATAGAATATACAGATATAAATATAGATATACATTGGAAATGCAGAAATGCACATAAAATCATTCTTTCCAATGCCTCTAGCTTCAATTACTTTCCCCTTTTGGGGATAGAAATTATGATATACACGTTTGTGGTAGTTGTGGAATTACTTTCAGAAAGAGGAAGAATAATGATATTTTTACAAGGTAATATGGTATCATAGACAGCTGAACTTAAAGTCAAAGAGACTGGGATTCAAATCCTGCCACTAATTTTAGTATCTATATGATCCTGGCCAAGTTTCTTAATGTACAATAGGGCTCAGTTCCCTCACCTATAAAATTAGCTCTAAATCTATAATCCTATTATTTCTATATGCTCAATTCAGTCATTCCCATTAAATGTTCTTTGCCTTAGCTGCAGATATGATGTTTCCATTGCTTCCAATGATTGTTTTAGAAATATGTTGAATTTGGGGTATTGAGGTTAATGGCTTTCCTTTAAATTTCAGCATGCCCTTTTGTTCTCTAGATTTTCTCACTGCAAGGTAGAAAAGATGAACAGCCAATCTCCATTTGGGGTTTCTGTGGGAATTGACCTGAGCCACAAACTAAGTAAACATAACAAAAACAACTATATGGTTTGTGTCTTAAAAGAACATGCAGACTACGAAATGTGTACCTGGATGGAAAGACTGAGGATCTATACTTTGGGCCTGACAAATCAGCATGAGCTCCCTCTGTAGCTACATGGTTTCCTAAATGTTGTATAACGGAAAATGTAGCCCCCTTTAGACCAAAAATAAACAACAGCTATAAAGTAGTGAGTTCTCTCTAGACCACAAGTATATTTAAGTAGAAAAATAACATCCCACCATGCAATTACTTTAGCTAGCTGTGTGAGTTTGCCTTAGGCTGGAAAAAATTCTCAATGGTGCCAATCGTACATGGAGGAGGGCTTGGAGAATGTGAACTCAGGGAACCTCGTAAATAACATAGAATGGATTTTGTGTACCTGCCAGCTAAATATGAGGCTACTTCCATCCCAGTAGAATCCTAGAAGTTTTGAGTTAGAAGGAACCTTAAAAATAGTATAATAACATTTCCAACCCAATGCAGAAATTGTCTCTGTAACATTCTGGAAAGGTTGTTATCCAGGCTTAATTCATACATTTCCATTAACAAGTAACTTATTATGTTTCAAGACAGTAAACTCGATTTGGGGATTGTGGTCATTTTCGTAATCTAATTCCAAGACCCAGCTGAATAAAAATGGATCCTATAAGCCGAGTAATTCAATAGATGTGTTTCTAAAATCTTTTTTTTTTTAATTCTTGGAAAGTTTTATACCAAGGGCATATTGTTATGAAGGTCTTCTATAGCTACCTCCTTTGCAATTACCCACAATAATGACCTACTTCTGAATCCAAGTATAATAACTACTGGTTCTCAATCTCTAAACTCCCACTCAACATAAGCAGATTGTGTCCTAAGAAAGTGAATTACTACTCCTCCAAGGGGGTTCTAGAGGTAACTTTGATGACTTAAGAAAGTCTAGTACCATCACTCACAAGCCCTTATCCAAGATACTACCATTAATTATCAATTAATTTAAGAGAGTAACTTAACCATAAGAAAGAAGCGTTTATGAAAGTAGTATAGGGGCAGTTAGGTGGTGCAATATATAAGGCCCTGGATTCAGGAGTACCTGAGTTCAAATCCAGCCTCAGACACTTGACACTTACTAGCTGTGTGACCCTGAGCAAGTCATTTAACCCTCATCACCCCCCCCCAGAAAAAAGTAGTATAATAAGGGCACTTTTAAATTTAATTAATTAATTTGGAAAAAAAGGAAGAAAAAAACATCCTCTCCAAAAGCTGAGACAGACTACTATGTAACACGTACATAGTGAATCTGGGGGGGAAAAATGGAAGCAAGCTTTGAAAACTCAGATGGCAAGAACATAAATTCAAAGTCTCAGATTATAGGAAGCCCTTTTCTTTCTTTGTAGAGTCCTAATTAATTTGTATTTAATATAAATTAATGAAAGGGAATGTTGTGTAGGGGAAATTGCAATGGATTAGAGTTAGAGAACACAGGCTGTGTCTAGATTCTGTCAATTATCACCCCAAGTCTCCTTCCATCTATGAAAGGTTATACCAGGGGATAATCAAAGATCCTTCCTTCTCCAATACTATAAATTGATTAACTTCATTCATCTTTCCACTCCATTCAGCCACTATAATGATTTCCATTTATGGGTCATGGGCCTTGACCATGAATGTTCTCTCTTTAATGACCCTCAAAGTGAGATTTTTAAAGGAACACTGACCTGTTTTCTTCTTTATTCAGCTTAGAAATGAGAGTGCTTCTGAACCTTTCTCTTCTACTTCCTCCCTATCCTTCCTCTCACTTCTTATTTAAATGACCTTTATCTGTGATTTCTTATTGAAACTACAAGGTCACAAAAGAGAGAGAGGAGTCCCTCCTAACTAGCTCAATTGCTGTAATCAGAGAATAGAATTATACATGATGAAATTTCAATGTGTTAACAAAATGAGTTTATATCCTATGATCCTTTTATGAGATGTAAACTTCATTGATTGAGTCAAAAAAAGAAACAACTGATTGCCTGAGCAAACAACTAGCCACACTTCTGTGGGCTTTAAATAGTCAGATGAATTTCAGTAGTTCCAATTCATTTGTTGTTTTTTGTCCTTCATTTCTTAGGGTTGGTTTTTTTTTGTTGGTTTTTTTTTAATTTTTTTTAGTGAGGCAATTGGGGTTAAGTGACTTGCCCAGGGTCACACAGCTAGTAAGTGTGTGTTAAGTGTCTGAGGCCGGATTTGAACTCAGGTACTCCTGACTCCAGGGCCGGTGCTCTATCCACTGTGCCACCTAGCTGCCCCATTGTCCTTCATTTCTTGAAGAGGACCATGACACTGGGGGTGATGTTATGACTTGCAGTGAATTGGATTTTTAAGTGAGGGAGGGCTGTGCAAAGTCACCAATCTCACTCTCTCCTCCAGAACCATCTAGGCCCAGTAGCAAGATATACATCAGGACAACTGTATATGGCCCTGGATATTTAAGGCAATTGAGGTTAAGTGGCATGCCCAGGGTCACACAGAGCTAGTGTTGGATAATATTTAAACTCAGGTCCTCCAAGTTTCAGGGCTAGTGCTCTATTTGTTGTGCTACCAGCTTCCCCTCCAATCCTTTTGAAGAGTTAGAGAACCCAGATTTGAGAGTGCTTTGTGGAAAAAGGGAGGAGGGGACATTCTTTTCTCCCCACCTCCCCAGCTCCATTGGCTATGTCATTGGATCTACTTGGATCTACTATAGTGAGAGATAATGCATCCAGTCAGGAACAAAGAGAAATACTTGAGAACAGAAAGTGTTACAAGGAGAACGTTAACCAAAGGAGGAAGCAGTGTCAAGGAGAGTGATCCCTAATAACTAAGTTCTCTCTCTCACTCTGATTGTCCATCACTCACTCACCTACTGCTTCTCTACTGTTCAGCTCATTTGATCCAGGTCAGGGAAGCTAAGGATCCCACCTCCACAGTGCTGTTGCTATGGTTCAATTCATGCAGTTACAGCTCCCTCTATTATTATTCAGACTATGTGTTCTTTTTTCACAACTTCCAAGGACGACTCTAATCCATCTCCTGGCTCAAAAATTATGGTAGTTCAAATCTCTCTCAGGGCCTTTCCCTCTGAATGATGAATCCTAGAATGTCTCCCAGTTTTCAAACTGCTATCACAAGGTTCAGAGTTTCAATATAATCATTAATAATCAATTTCTAGTAAGGAATACTAGGAGCCATTTTCAGATCCACATCTTGTGAGCTGTATCCTAAGAAAGCATCTTGGTGAGGTGCATGATTTGAGGGAAGGTGGGCCCAGTGAGGCCCAAATCTCTGGAACAAAAGTTTAACAGAGTTTCTGCAGATTCTGTCTTCTTATTTATGTTTAAGTACCTAAAAGGAGGCTGCAATAATGAAACACACACGTACATATTTATATGCATATATATTTATATGTGTGTGTGTGTAAATATATGCCTATATACATTTGTGCTATAAAATCAAACTAACATAAATATTTTAAATATTTATTAAATTATTTCACAAGTAAATAATGCATAAAAGAATGTCATAAAAGCACTGACCATCTCTGGATAAAAGGAGAATAATTGGATTTTTATCCACATTACACTGAAACAAAGAATGTCTTAGAAATAACACCATTTTAAAACTATTTATAAACATTCATTGAACTCAATATCTAAGTATAAAGTATTTGTCCAGGGACTAATGATGCTATAAACTACTGGAGGAATTGAGTCATATCCAAATTGTCATTCTCACTATAAATCATAGGAGGAAGCATAATAGTGCAAGATTTTGAGGCAGGGGACCTGGGTTCAAATTCTGGCTCTTCCATTTACTACTTCTGCGACCTTTGGCAAGTCATTAACCGCTCCAGGCCTCAGCTGTCCTTTCTTAAAATGACAAGTTTAAACTAGATGATCTCAAGCAGAAGTGTGGTAGTAAACGTTTAACGACCAGCTCTCCAGGGAGGAAAAAAATGTATTCATGACACATGTTTAAATTTAATCTGCATTATTAACATTTTCTCAATCACTTTCTTAAGTATAGACAGTTAACAAAATAATAAATTAAACCCAGTATTATAACATTTGCTACTTTATGAGAAGTAAATATTCACAATGAAAATTTAAGCCAACTCACAGAGTCAGTCAGAGCTAACTTCAGTATGCCCCTGCTATTAAGGGTCTTTTACCTCTAGATCTGTCTTAAGACATGAGTTTGGGGCAGCAATGTGGTGCAGTGGATTGAGCACTGGTCCTGGATTCAGGAGGACCTGAGTTCAAATCTGGCCTCAGACACTTAACACTTACTAGCTGTGTGACCCTGGGCAAGTCACTTAACCCCAACTGCCTCACCAAAAAAAAGGAAGAAAGAAAGAAAGAAAAAGGACATGAGTTTCATTTGAATATATGAATGAAACCTTAGAGAGACAAATCAAAGAGTTGGCAAATTTGATTTCATCATGTACACAAAGGTAATAAGAAAAATTCTTCTCTGACCCTTTTGATCATTTTTGCCTAGTAGTAGTCAAGATAGCAATAAGTAAAAAGACTCATATGAAGATACATCTAGTTTAGTTTATCTCCCAGAATCTTTTGCACAGGTAAAAATAGAAAAATTTGACCAAGAACTTAGTGAAATCTTCTGGAAAAAAAAGAAACTGACTATATTTTAGTTAATATAAAATAGCTATGTACTGATATGGGAGTTATTTGTAAATCATGTTTCACATTATCAATAAGACAATGAACTAGCTATAGCAAAAATTAAAGTCAACACTAAATTGAAAGGAAAAGTATGAATTAGAAGATACCACACACAATTACAAGAGCGTATTGAGTATTCTAAGAGTATTCTAAAGAACCATTGAGTCTGGAAAAACAAGTGGATCAAGGTAAAGATCATTATTTCTTATGAAAGTTTAATCAATGTAAAGCATTTGCCATAGTAAGAATGTTTTAAAAAAAAGAAAGAAACAACCTATTGCAGCAAATATTGATCTCCTTGCCAAATAGAGAAATGTAGCAGCTAAGGACAAATCCAGATTAAAGAGTCAATCTATCTGAGTAACATCACAAAGGATGATAGTTTAACATTACAAGAACTATTGCACATATCAAATAATAGCAACAAAAAGCAGTATGGAGTTAAAGAAGTAGCAGAAAACCTATCATTGGACCCAAGTAAGCCAAACCATCCTCAAAGAATTTAGAATTTAAATTATGAAGAGGAAACAAATAGAAAGTGAAATATATTTGTCAGCACTCCAATAGAATCTATTCTCATCAATGACACTTATAATTGTCTCATGTGCACCCTACATCTTCAGTCTCTGAAGAGCCATTTGAGGAAGTAGAAATGGTTCTTCAAAAGATGGAATAGGAAAAAGTCCAAGGACACACAAAATAAGTTTATGCTGGAAAAACACAATATTGAAACCATCAAGAGATTATTTTTCAAGATATCTTCAAGAGGTTAAGATAGAAGAACTATGGATGACTTAACTTTTCTCAGCAATATAATGATCCAAGACAATCCCAAAGAACTAATAATGAAACTTACTATCTGTAACCAAAGAAAGAACTCTGATATTGATTGAACACAAACTGAAGCATGCTATTTTTCACTTTCTTTTTTTCATTTTTCATTTCATTTGTTTTCTTGTGGAAAATTACTAATGTGGTAATGTTCTACATAATTGCACATGTATAACCTATTTCTGATTGCTTACCACACCTCAGGGAGGGGGAGGTAGAGAAGAAAGGAAGGAAAGAGGGATACAATTTGTAACTCAAAACTTTAAATAAAAATATTTATTTTTAAAAAATGTGTATTTAAGACAAATGATTAGAAAAAACAGGGTTTATCATTGTAAAGGGAAGGGAAAGCAATTGAAGTCTCAAAAAAATTAACCTACTTACATACTTTCTCGCTTCCATGAAATTTTATATTAGAAGCAACAAATATATTATAGAAATCCTGATGAATGCATGAGAAACAATAGAAAATACTTGAAAACAATTCTATAAAGTATACCAGAGCTGCATAGTTATACAAATGACTGAAAAATAGAAAGGCAGAAGGTCCCACTATGTTTATCATTTTGTTTATTTGTTTTTATTTCAAACAAGCATTTAACTTTTTTGATAAAAATAGTATTGAAGGTTCTTTTCTGACAAGATATTTCCCATGAAGATATTGAGATAATATAAGAAGAATCAATAGCTGCAACTGTAGAGATATCTTTTTCTTTATTCACTAAAGCTTTTATCAATCTCAAGAAAAGCATAAGAAAACAGAGGGAGGAATGCTTGTCCAGGGACTTCACAACTGTCATGGATAATGACTTGGGCAGAGTCCAAATGTGAAAAGAATAGAAAGTAAGGTTTTCTGGGTCTTTCTGTTTCCTAATGGTATTGTGCTGATTACATGAAGTGCAGCAATATTACAGAGTATCTTCATTTGGATCCATAGTCATACAAGAGATCTACCAAACAATCTAAACAGGGAAGGTTAATAGTTAAATGGATATGAATCTGCCTATATCCCCATAGTCTTTCCAATATTTAGTGAATGGGAGGTAAAATATCAAGAGTAAATTTGCAGTTGCCCTATTGCTTATCCTATGATATGAAATTAGGTAAGTGATCTAGTGATTTAATTATCAATGTCTTTATCTTGAATGGTCACTGCATAGATAATGATATAAGCTCAAGATTGTATAGGTAGAAGAAACTGGGATAGTTTGTATTTGGAAAATCATGCAGCATTTCGGGGGCAGTATTTAATCTACAGTGTTATTGTTCTTTAAAAAATACAGTAATTTCTGGAAGTGCTACACAACCCACTGAATAATCACTCTAAAAAGAGGGAAAATCATGTAAGTAATACAAATGGGGTAAATAATACATCTGACAACACGCACATTCTTCGTTCATAGTCCCCTATCTCTCCAAAGAAAATAGGGATGTGTATTCCCATAACTCTGCCTCAGCTCCAAGATAGTTAGATGGCACAGTGGATAAAGAACTGGACCTGGAATCACTATATCTTGACTCCAAGTCCAGAATAAGACATTCATTAACTGTATGTCCGTGGGCAAGTCACTTAACCTATGTTTGCTTCAGTATCTCTAATACTACAAATATTTCTTGTTTACTAATGTCAATTTTCTGATGAGACCTCTTTACTTGTATTTTTATTATTTATAATTTAGAGTCATTTTATACATGGTATTTGACATTGAAGGGTTTTTTTAATTATACATATTCTTTGACCATATTTTTTGAGAAATGACAGCCTTATATAGTTCTTTTTGTCTTTTGTATATCTTTGATTTCATACTGTGATACATAAAAAAATTGAAAGACATAGTTTCTGGGTAATTAATCATTTTATTAATCATGCTAGTAATAATTAATAAAAGGTGTCAGTGATGCTTTAGAATGCCAAAGACCTCTCACAGAATCCACTCAACATTTATATGCCATTACAAGAGTTGGTGTTCCTAAGGGTAGTAATCAACTCTAATTGGTTAACAAGTAATGAAAGGATGAATATTATAATGAGAGGTGGGCTAATTCTAATGAGGGTCCGGGGTATGTCACTGATCATTCAGTATTGGTCAAAGAGACTTATCTATAGCCATATCACCCCTTCTAGGATGATCTAAATAAAAAGGAGAATCCACTTTTCCCCAGACCTTCCTGAGTAAAATGCAATAGGCCAGAATCCATCAATTCACCTAAACTAAAATTTCTTCACCTTTTAAACATAATCTGAGTTTTCCCTCTCATCATCAGCCCTGCGCCCCAAAGGCTGCCTGAATAACCTACAGGGTCTGATTTTTGAATGAGGAAGTAGAAAAGGGGAAAAACTTTGATCCTAATTCAACAATCAGTTATCAATATAAGAAATAATCATTTTTCTCAATATTTTTGTTGGAGATAATGGATATAAAGATTTTCCCAATTAAAGAGAGTACTCATCAATGGGGACAGAGATCAGTTAAAATGTATAAGAATTAGACTGTCCTAATGTTATTATATGACCAAGAAACATGGGACCATAAACTATGTTTGTTTTTTGTTTTTTTGGTTGGACAGTGAGGGTTAAGTGACTTGCCCAAGGTCACACAGCTAGTAAGTGTCAAATGTCTGAGGTCGGATTTGAACTCAGGTCCTTCTGAATCCAGGGATGGTGCTTTATTCACTGTGCCACCTAGCTGCCCCAAAGGTTTTCTTTTCTTTTTCTTTTTTTTTTTTGTGGGGAAACAAGGGTTAAGTTACTTGCCCAGGGTCACACAGCTAGTAAGTGTTAAGTATCTGAGACTAGATTAGAATTGAGGTCCTCCCAAATTCAGGGCTGGTGCTTTATCTACTGCACCACCTAGCTGCTCCATGGTACCATAAACTCTAAAGAACCAAAGTTATGGGTTTCACAAAGGGAAATAAAGAGATGATGGGAAGTCACAGATAGGCTATACACATAGTTCCAAGATGACATGGGCATAAGGAATATTAAATACATGATACCAACTAAAAAACACCTCATTAGGAAAAGTGTCAGGTCAGGAGTTTCTTGACCACCATTACTGTCACCTTTCTGATTCTCCATTCCCATCAGCTAAGGAAGCGCTATATGAAGATAGAGAAATATAAAAATTAAAATTTCAGAGACTATCTTCACTGTAGGATTCTGCCACTACTGCTTGCACTTCTAACCTACATTCCATTAAATTATGATGATATTATCTCCAAGCCACCTTTGGCAGAGGCTTATTTCATTTCAGCATCTGCACAGGTTACATCACTGTTGGCCCTCTTATCCCATATAATTATTTCATTGAAGACAAATCTGGAAAATTCAGACACAGATCCCCTTATTTTCTTGGGCTTCATTTTAATTTTTCTCCCCCCCTTTGAAGTCTAGATTTACTGTTTTAATTCCCAAATTGTCTGGAAATATTATTTAAGTATTGATTTCATATGCCTTATCTAGCCATACCAAAAGGAAAATAGTCAAATTAGTTTTTATTCCACTTAATTCCAACTATATCGACAACAACAGGACTAACAATGACAGTTCGCATTTATGTTGTATCTGGAAGGCTACATGTGTTTCACATATGTGTTCTCATTTGGTCACCATAGCATCTCTGTGACATAGACATATCAGGCCCTATTTTTTCCCATTTTACAGATGAGAATACTAAAGTTCCAACATGCTTATTTCCACTCCAAAATCTCTGCCTTGGAGTTCATAACAATTGATTCCAGACATAGTGAGAATACTTGTTCAATTTTAGACTTATTGCAGCTCAGAACTCCCAACTCAATGATTGTCTTTCTCTTCCAGTAGCAGATTATACAAGGTTATGTTACCATGTCCAGCTCTTCATCACTTTTCCTCTTATATGGTCATAGTTATTGTGAATATTTTTCTATTGGCTCTGCTTTTTTTTCTCTTTCCTTTATTTTGATAGTGTCTTTCTACATGTCTTTGCATTCTTCATACTCCAATCAATCAACAAGTATTTAGTACCCAAGTACTACATGCCAAATACCATGCTACATTCTGAAGATATAATTGAAAACTGAGATGCTCTGCTCCCAGGGACATTGACAAAATGGTGGAGGGAGAGTGGTCAGGAAAAGACACTTTGATCTAGTCACAGAGATGGTAAATGCAGGCATGGAGTAGTTAATTACCAAGCTTTTTCCAGTAGCAGTGGTGGTATTGCTTTGAATGTTGTTTCCAAAGCCAGCAATGATCAGGGTGAGGTGAGGTTACTCCTTGAAGTGGTAAGGAGAATCTTGAACAGAGTTGATGAATAGTGTGTCTTTATATTAATCATTACAAAGTTGAAATGTTACCATCACAATTGTATATAATTTGGTATCCTAACAGTATAATTATTTTTCATTTACAGTGACCTCAGACTAAGGATTCTAGGCACAACAGATGAGGTTACTTCAGTAGGGAATAAATACCCAGGAATATTTCTACAATTTTTTAAAGTGCTTACTTGAATGACATTCAACATATTCATATAATAATTTCCCATTGTTCCTCTTAAAAAGGAGAAATGGACTCCCTGATACCCTTTTGGGCAGGAAGTGGCCAAATCCCATGACAAAACATTTCTATGATGTTCAAATAACAATAAACATTTCTCTTTTTGTTTTCTAGGATTTTTTTTTCAATGAGGGGACATGAAATGTAGATATGGAAGCTAAAAACATTTCTTTATTTTTGCATTATTAGGTGGTTGTTGTTGAATGACAAATGTTGGTTTAAAATGGAGGGTAAAACATGTTTCTGAAAAGGTATCCCCAATAAAAAAGAAGTAAAAAGTTCAAGGCCTCACAGAAGTATGGTTGTTTTTTTTTTCTTTTTTTTCTTTTCACATAGTTTTTCTGCTGGTAAAATAATCAGTAGAAATAATGAACCTCAAAGCCACATGTAATTATGCCTACTTAACTTCCACATTTCATTTTTTTTCCCTGAGTGGCTAAATGAATATATTAAAAGATCTTTGTCTCTGTGTTGGTGGTAACACATATCTTCTATAAAATTTACAATTCTGTTTCCAAAGTCCCATATGAAAGTGCACATGCTGCAGAAATGGCAACCTGCAATATTTTCTGTGGTTCACAGTGAATCAAAGCCAACCCCATGACTCACATCCATTTCTGAGTATGCAGCCTCTGAAAAGACTTGCCATTGTATCCAATATCCTTAGTCAAAATAGAAGAAGCAAAAGGATTTCTTCATCACTGATAATCAAGACTTTTTAACTGAAAAGCAAATTTATTTTAGAAATGGAGAAAGCTCATCTTTCTAGGTTCCTTCATCCTAATTTACAATAGTTCACTAGAAAGGATTTACTCATTGTTTGGGTCAGCTTTCACGATTGAAGATCAGTAACTAGATTCCAGTACAACAGAGTACTGAACAGGTTCAGAAAAAAAATCAGTAAAATACCTCTGTGGACACTTCCCAACTCTGTCCCAATTTTTTTACAAGATATCCCAGAACTTTCTAAATATTGATTTTAACCAAACTTGTACTAGGTTATATGCAAAAACAATAAACTACATATAACAATTTTACATTAGCTATATTGTGCCTTATACTTTTTCAAAGTATTTCCACATACATCTTGACTGACCCTTATAAAAATTTTAGGATATGATTGATATCAGGAATTCATGGCTCTGCTGCTTCCTTTTTTACTTTGAATAAGTTTATTCTTCCCTCTGAGCCTTGTGTTTGTATTTATTAACTTTATACTGTATGTATTTTATATATACTTCTTGTCTCCCCTGTTAAAATGTAAACTCACTGAGAGTAGGGATTGTTTCATTCTTTGTATCTGTATCCCCAGCCTAGAACATTCCTGGTATATATTATGTACTTAATAAATACTTATTGACTGACTAATTGAAGGAGGAGAGAGATGCTGTACTATATGAACTGTGAGTTCCATTCCTGCTCTGAATCTATGAAACTAAAAAACTATTTCCTGTGTGATATTGCAAGTCATTGAAAAAAAAATTAAAGCCTCAGTCTCCTCATCTGTAAAATGAAAGGCTTAGGGGAAGCTAGGTGGCACAGTGGATAGAGCACTGGCCCTGGATTCAAGAGGACCTGAGTTCAAATTCTGCCTTCGACACTTAACACTAGCTGTGTGACCCTGGGCAAGTCACTTAACCCCAATTGCCTCATTAAAAATAAATAAATGAATGAATGAATGAACAAACAAATAAATAAACAAACAACAAATAAATAAATAAATGAAAGGCTTAGACTAGACAATCACTTTATGATCCTATAATCACATAAGATTCATTATATTCCTGTATTGAAACTATACAAACTGAAACTCCACAAAATAATATTTATCATCATGGACCTGGAATTAGAATGCCTGCCTAGAGATTCCTGGTCCTCTATAGTATGTGTGTGTTTCTGATTTTTTTTTTTTTTTGGTTTGGTTTGGTTTGGAAATGTGATTTCATTGTTGTGGGAGACTCCAGACTGAAAAGTCACTCCATTGCTGGAAATAATCAACTCATCAGTAATTTGTAGTCTTGGGGCAGCTAGGTGGTCCAGTGGATAGAAACTGGGAGGACTTAAGTTCAACTCTCACCTTAGACACTTACTAGTTGTGTGACCCCGGGCAAGTCACTTAAGCATTTCCTTAGCATCAAAGAATTGTCATTAAATAAACAAGTACATGAGCCAGTGGATGGAATGCCAGACTTTTTATTTTTCAGGGCAATGAGGGTTAAGTGAATTGGCCAGGGTCACATAGCTACTAAGTGTCAAGTGCCTGAGGCTGGATTTGAACTCAGTCCTCCTGAATCCAGGGCTAGTACTTTATCCAGTAGCCACCTAGCTTCCCACTGGAGTGCCAGACTTAAAGTGAGAAAGACCTGATTGCAAATCTCAAATTATTCATTATTTGCATGATCCTGGGGAAGTGACTTAATCTTTATGTGACTCATTTCCGTCAACTGTAAAATAAAGGATAATATCACCTATCTCTGAGGAGTGTTAGAAAAATCAAATGAGTTAACTATATCTAAAGCATTTTGTCAACCTTAAAGTGCTATGCTCAGGGGCAGCTAGGTGGCACAGTGGATAGAGCACTGGCCCTGGATTCAGGAGGACTAAAATCCAACCTCAGACCCTTGACACTTACTAGCTGTGTGACCCTGAGCAAGTCACTTAACCCCAATTGCCTCACCAAAAAACAAAACAACGACAACAATAAAGTGCTATGCTGGCTATTATTACTATTATTAAAACAACAACAACAATAAAGTGCTATGCTGGCTATTATTACTTTTAATAAAACAACAATAGGGGGCAGCTAGATGGTGCAGTGGTAAAGCAGCGGCCCTGGATTCAGGAGTACCTGAGTTCAAATCTGGCCTCAGACACTTGACACTTACTAGCTGTGTGACCCTGGGCAAGTCACTTAACCCTCATTGCCCTGCAAAAAAACAAAGAAACAAACAAAACAATAATACTTTACTGTTGGTGAATGAACCTTTTACAAATTTTATTTAATTTTATTTATTTTTAAATTTTTTTCCAATTGCATGTAAAAATATTTTTTGAGTTCCAAATTTTTCTCCCATCCTCCTGTTAGTGAACTTTTAACAAATATTGACATATTACTGCTTATTCAAAAAGGATCAGTAGCCCTTTCTCCTCTCACCATTCTCAAAGTAACAAAAGGGTGGGGGTGGGGTGGGGTGGAGTGAAGGGTAGGACAGAGAAGCAGAGAGGAAGGAAGAAGTATAATTTTTGGAAGACAGAGAGCTATAGACCAATGATATTAGTTAAGGAACAGATTCCAAACCTCAAATATGTGACCCTAATATCCTCTGAGCCAGAGAGAGTCTAATTGAATATGACCCTTTCTTTAGTTTGACATCTTCCATTTCTTTGGGTAGGGACTCCTAAAAACAAGAAAAATCTTGTCTTATCCAGACCTTTCTACCCTTTCCTCCATGTGTTTTTAGTGAGGCAATTGGGGTTAAGTGACTTGCCCAGGATCACACAGCTAGTAAGTGTTAAGTGTCTGAGGCCAGATTTGAACTCAGGTACTCCTGACTCCAGGGCCAGTGCTCTATCCACTGCGCCACCTAGCTGCCCCCCCCCTTTCCTCCATGTGTACTGCTGGCTCTCTCTCCCCTCTTATTTCAGGCTTGGCCCTTAAGCCTAGCCCTCAATGTTGTATTTCCAAGCTGAAAAAACAATTTTTGCTAGTGGTTATTTTGTTGTTGTTGTTGTTCCTTTACTTATGCTGGTTTTTCTAGTACCTTTGCTCACTCAGTCTCCTTAGAAATTTCTTCTCTGCAGGGTCTATTCTATGTTCCATTTAAATTGTCTTTCCTTCTAGCTATTTCTTATGAAAGGAAACATTTTCATCTTCTTGAATCTCTTCCTTCTCTCCCAAGCCTCCTTCCATTTTCTCCCTTGTCTCTATGTTAAAGAAAGAGGCACATTCTGGGTTTCCTTCTTGCATGGCTTATCTTTTTCTTCATCCTACCTTGGCTGTTCTTTTTTGGTTTTGTCTCTCTAAAAATTCCTCAAGATTTCTCCAGTGGGGACAAGGAATTCAATTAAGAAAAAGTTTAAGGATTTCAGTCTATAATCCTAGTAGCCAAGATTTCTGTCTCGGTTTTAATGTATGTTGCCATTTTCCTAAGTAGTCTGAAGAAAGCTTTCATTAAAGTTAGCTTCTCACAATATTTAACAAAATTTTCATGGGGTTCTAATTCCCAATCTACCAGACTACACAGCATAAATCAAATTAAAGAGCTGGCAATGGGTATTAAAATGGGGCAGTTGGAACAACCAAATTCAAGCTATTAAAACTCACTGCTTAAAAACAACAAAAAAAAAAAACCCTCACTGCTCCTTAATTATCTTAGGAACATAGATATATGTCAATTTTTCCTCTAACTTTTTGCTTTGAACTCAGTATAAAGTTGAGATAGAGTAAGACTAAATTAAGTTATGTTAACATAGAGGAAGAATTTCTAAGTAATTAGTTTAAAAATATTTTCTCTATTCTTTGTCTGCAAGAAATCAGTGCTAAAGATACATAAGCATTTAAGAAATTTTGATCAGCAAAATCCCTGTTAATGAATCTCAAACATAATTTTTTTTAAAAATGGGATGGCAGAGAGAGAGGTATAGATACCTTTTTCTTGCAGGAGAAAGAAAAAAAATATTGAGATCTGCAATTTCAATGTTACAGGTAACCTCCCAGTGTTTATAAAATCCCTCTAAAAAGACAGAGATCCATCATCTATAACTTAAGACTAAGGTACTGAAAAATTAAATGATTTGCCCATGATTACACAACTAGTATTTGTCAGAGATGTGACTTGAACCCATATCTTCATGATTCTATCCACTAGACCATGTAACCTGTTTAATGGATAATTCAATCAAAAGGCCGTTAAAGAAGTGTCAACTATGTCATTACGTCCTCCTCAATCCTTTGCCAGTAGGTAGAACCAACATTTTTGTGTTGCTTAGTAAAGTAACACAAGACATTGGTAAGCTCTTCAGTAGGTCGTACAAGAGTTTTCCTTGAATATTGTGCTATGGTAAATTAAGATAATCCTAAAAGTGTATTTTTTTTCTGTTTTATAGTCATGTGTATACTATACATTTGATCTTTACTGCTGATCTCACAGAACAGCCATTTCTGCTGTATCCACTGCTAACCCAAACTGGAAGCAGCCATGTCATGGCTTTACCACATGACTGTGGTAAAGAATACACATCCAGACAAGAAGAGAAACCCCAAGTAATAACCTCCATGGTTGTTTTTCCATGCTCCCATTATGTTAGAGCATTAGCCAGTCCCTCAGTCTAATTAATTCCATCTCTAGTTATTTCAGTCTCTTCTGTTTGAGATACTGAAGCCCAGGAAACTAAATTACTGGCGTTATATGTAGAGCTTTCCTGGAATATTTAAAAGAATTTTGGGAAAGAATATCACAGATGAGAATATTAAATAGTGAAGTATGCTGTTATTGATAATAACTGCTGAAGTAAGATGACCTTAATTCCTGATCGCCAACCACAAAAGTTACCTGAGGCTTGTTTTCCTTATCTGAAAGTTATAACACTGAGATTTTATGTTGATTGAAAGGCTCTCATACTGAGGAACTGATATTTTGATATATTGACACTATTGGTAAATCCAAATACAGCTTGTTGGAAATGACCCTCCTTGCTATCTCCTCAAATCTCCCCTACTCCAACAGACATTCACAAACCCATATTTTCTAAATTTAAGTATCACCATAGTACAAGATTGGCAGTTAAGTATTTAAAAATTCAACACAATTCTGTTGCTAACAATATTAGGAACTCATGTTTATATAACTTTTTATTACTACAAAGATTAAAAATATTGCAATGGAAAGAAGGAATTATATAATTTCACAGGGCATGAGTTCAAATCTCAATGCTACTACTTTTTATCTGTGCGACTTTGTTTTGTTTTGTTTCGTGGGGCAATGAGGGTTAAGTGACTTGCCCAGGGTCACACAACTAGTAAGTGTCAAATGTCTGAGACTGGATTTGAACTCAGGTCCTCCTGAATCCAGGGCTGGTGCTTTATCAACTGTACCACCTAGCTGCCCCAACCTGTGTGACTCTGAGTAAAGTTACTTAACTTCTCTTGCTCTCAGTTGCTCCTATGTAAAATGAGGCAATTAGTCACAATAACCCCATGATCCTATAATCTAATTTGATTCTTCCAAAAATTATTGGACATAGGTAGTGTTAATGTTCTTTTCCTCATTTTACAGATGAGGAAACTGAATCTCAAAGAAATTGAGACTTGCTCAAGGTCAAAGACTTTAAGTGGCAGAGCACAGGTTTGGTTTGATTTGGTTTGCTTTGGTTTTACATTCCTAATCCTGTAATCTATTTAGCAAGCTTCCTCTTTAATACAATAGAAACTAGCCTTTACCATTAAAGATTAACAAATGTGACATTTCTTATTAATATCATTGAAAGGGTTTCAATGACTCAACCAATATAAGGCTTCTTTTATTCCCCTTTAACTCCCTTTATCTTGATTTCATTCTGCCTTTTCTTTAAAATTCTGTAATCTTCATTAAATTTATCTTTTTTTTTTCTTCACACTTTCTCCTTCCATAGCCTTCATGAAATTCCATGATGCTGCTGTTACTTCCATAACCATCCTCCCCCCCCCACCCTTTCTTCTAATCAGTTGTTCTGTTTCTAACTCTTTGAAGGAGGCAAGGAAATCAGGGTGCCCTACAGTAGACATAAGAAACATAAGAGTAAAAGGGGATTAAATTGAATATTTGCCCTTTCCAGAATCACATCATCTGAGTTTAACGGTATCTTGGAAGTCATCTAGGTGAGTAAAAAGGAATCCCTCTAGAACATCCCAAATTCTCATCCAGGCTCTGCTTGAAGATCATCAGTAATGAGAAATTCAGAATCCACTGAGGCTGCACGGTCAACCTTAGAGCTTTTTTTAGTTTGGCTCCCATCTTTTCCAACCCTCTGATTTTATATATGGAGGAAGTAAGACCTAGAAAGGTGGATTTGTTTATCTAATATTCCAAAGTTAGAGATATAACTGGGACAGAACCCTTAAGCTTCCATAGAATATTGTGGTGTGCTTACAGATGGAGTAGCTGCTTAAAGACATGACATGATTTGGAGAGGCTGGGACTTATCTGGAACTCAAAAATGCCACTTCCACATTGGTACCCAATGCTTGTAATGTTATATGTTTCATTGAGTCCTTTCCAGTTTTATTGAGAGGAAATCACTTTTGTATAATTGTTTTAAAAAGAATTCCAGGTTTATTTAAAAGAAGTTATAATGTTCAACAGAAAAGAGGAAAGTTTGCCCTTTAAAAACTCCTGTCAGCAGAATTTGAACTTGGGAAATGCTAACATTGGCAGGCTTCTTGTAAAATGTAGATGAACTATTGACTTAAGAAGGGAGGTAAGAGTGAGTTAACTGAAAGCAAACTGAAATTGTCACCCTGGTACTCAAAGGAAATGCTTATCTTGACTGGGAAAAGAAATCATAAGGAAGTGTATGGTATTGCCTCAATTTCTTTCTGGTGGGAATCTAACTTTAATTCTGAGTTCTTAAGTAGCAAGTTGGCAATGTTCACTTATTAGAAATTTAACAGAGCTTTCAAACCACCCATAAAGTGAGGTGGTGGGGGGATGGGAATGGATTTGAAAGTCAGAGAACCTGTATTCAATCCTGGCTCTGCTGCTTACTACCTGTGTTACCTTGGACAACCTCATTGAGCCTCAGTTTCCTCCTCCATAAAACAAAATTTTGGACTAAATTACCTCTAAAGTTCCTTCCAGATCCAGATGTATGATGCTATGATGTGTAAAAGAAGTGTACCAAGGGGCAGCTATGTGGCACAGTGGATAGAGCACCGGCCCTGGATTCAGGAGGACCTGAGTTCAAATCCGGCCTCAGACACGTAGCACTTACTAGCTGCGTGACCCTGGGCAAGTCACTTAACCCCAATTGCCTCACACCAAAAAAAAAAAAAAAAAGAAGTGTACCAAACTTCATAACCTTTAAATTAATCTCCAGCTCTAAATCTATGCTCCTGTCCATGGGTAGGAGCTGTTGAAGGCAGAAAGAATAGCATAGGCAGCCCCTAAGGCAGCAGAATCTCAAAGGAGAGATTCTTTCACTGCTCCTGGTACAGTATCTTATACCTAATAAGCATTCAATCAATACTTGTGTAATGAAGAAATAAATTGGTATGTGGATGTATGAATGAATTTGAGAACATCCAATGAACAGGGCTTTGTAGGAATAAGGCAAGGATAGGGACTGTGAGAAAATAATTATTAATAATGAATTTCTTGGAGGAACCTAGAGATCAGTTTCAGCCCTCTCTCCCCTCCACTCCAGAAAGTCCAGTTCTTGAGGAAGTTCAGCTCTTGTCTGGGGCAAGCCCAAGGAAACCAAAGAAATAGAGATTGATTCTCTTGTCTAACTCAGTGAACTTATGGCCTTAAACCACACCTATATACTGGACTTCTCCTTTGCCCTTAAGGGAGGATCTATTTACATATTCTTCCCTTATGTCATCCATAGAGTTCATTCTACTTTGGACCACCCTCAGGTCATGTCAACCAATGGGATTGAATGAGGCTAACCAATTAGCTTTGATCAATGTATAATGACCCATCTTTATCAAAAGTGGATAAAATCTTTGACCATATGAGGGTAACACTCTTGGTTCCCTGGACCTGCTCCCTTGGCTTAGAATGTTGTCTCTTGGCACACACTCTTCCTCTTAGGACTATGTAGGTATGAAGACCTGAGACTATGAGAAGTTAGGGAGACATACAGTCAATACTTTACTGAGATTAATTTATATTAAATGCTTACTGCCAAAATGGGGGCAATATATAAAAATATAAATAATATACAATATAGTATATATAACATATTTATATATTGCAATATATAACATTTTGTACCCTAGAAGGGTACAATGGCTCTCTGTCTCTCTCTCTCTCTCTCTCTCTCTCTATATATATATATGTGTGTGTGTGTGTGTGTGTATGTATATATATACATATATATATTATATAGACTTTGAGATATATATTGTATATATATTATATAGACTTTGAGATATATATGTGTGTGTGTGTGTGTGTGTGTGTGTGTGTGTGTATATACATATATATATTATATAGACTTTGAGATATATATTGTATATATATTATATAGACTTTGAGATATATATGTGTGTGTGTGTGTGTGTGTGTGTGTGTGTGTGTGTGTGTGTGTGTGTGTGTATAGAGAGAGAGAGAGAGAGGAACTCCAAAGTGGAATCAGGAACTTGAATTCCATAAACTGTCATCCCATTAATATTTTGTGATAAAAATGAAAGACTCTGTGGCTTTCTAAAACAATACCCCCAAATTCTATGTGTTGAAATGTGTATCACTAATTGTTATTTGCACAGAGCCAATGCAAAATTGTGAATAGGGAACTGGACTTAGAATAAAAGAGACCTGAGATCAAATCCTTTTTCAAATCCTTAAAAGCTGTGGGTTCCTGAGCAAGTCACTTATTCTCTCTAAGTTTCAGTTGCCTCACGTGTAAAATAATAGCACCTAACTCAGAAGCTTATTATGAAGACTGAATGATTCAATAATAAGCATTTTGCAAACCTTAAAGTGTTAAATAAATGTTGGCTATTATTATTCCTTTTTACATATTAAAAGATAAAACAAAAGCAATTATTAAATTTTGCTCAAGTACACTGATTATGCCAAGTATTTAAAGTATATGCATTATAATAATAAAGCTAAAATGAGAATAAAAATATTTTAATACTAAAAGCAACAATCAATTGGCTTTTATAAGTCCATTTTATTAAGAAAGGAAATGACTAGGGGTGCACAGTTAAATTAATTCTAATAATGTTAACGAGGTATTTACATTAGTTCAAAGCTATCCTGTCAGCCCCAATTAGGGGCCAGAGCTCTTGGAAAGAAAAAGGACACTGGCACATACCATTTAGTTTGGCTCCCAAAATGAACATAGGAGCCAAGGCAAAGAATATATAAAAGATTCAAAAGGAAATAAAATGCAGTTTTGAATGATTAGACATGGCTATTGTTGTTCAGTTGTTTTTAAGTCACCTCTGACTCTGTGACCCCATTGGGGATTTTCTTGGCAAAGATATTGGAATGATTTACCATTTCCCTCTCCAGCTCATTTTACAGATGAGGAAACTGAGGCAAACCAGGTGACTTGTCCAGGGTCACACAGCTAATAAGTGTCTGAGGCCATATTTGAACTCAGGGAGATGAATCTTCCTGATTCCAGGCCTGACACTCTAACCACTGTGACACCTAATTACCCCACTATTAGACATGAACAGATTTTCAAAGTATAGCTCCATACCAGTTCCATATATCTGATATTTTGATATTGGCAATGGGCTTGAGCGGTCATTAGATGAACACAAGTCCAACTTGAAACTCCAAGATACTATTTCCACTAGGATCCTGAGGCCTGAAAGGGGCCTCAAAAGGTCAGTGAAGCGGATACCCAACTTTATTTTAATGTGTGAAAGGCATGGATAAATTTTATTTATTACCTTATTTCTACAGTTTGACTTTATGTAAAATATAAGCAACATAGTAAAAGATCCATTCTGCTATCATGTCACATAATTTTCCATTGAGAATATCGTGGCCAAGCTAATGGAAACTTTAAACCATGACATTTTCTAGTTTTTAATAGAGGTGGTGTCATACAATTTTTTTGTTTGTGAAATTTCAATGCATTTAATGCACAGAGTATGGGAAGATACCAGAGGATATGTAATTAACTTCAAAACCTCTTGGAGGTTTTGGAGCTTCTCTCCAATGCTTCTCTGACTATAACCTTTGGGAGAAGAGATCATGGATGCCCAACTTTCAAGGAGATGCGCATGTAGAGTTAGCAACTAATTTTGTTAATACTTGAGACAGTACATGAATTCAATAGTGTGGCTGTTTCCTCCACTGACTCAGCTTGAAATCTTCCATACTTTTGGAGATGGTTCTTAAAGAAAGAACAGTGGGCTCATGGATTAGCAAATGGCAATTACTTTGAGGTAGGTATGTGAGGACAGCTATATGGATAGTGGATCAGTGCCAGGCCTTGGAGTCAAGAAGATTCATCTTCCTGAGTTCAAATCTGGCCTCAGACACTTAACAGTGTGACTCTGGCCAAGTCACTTAACCCTGCTTACCTGGGTTTCCCCATCTGTAAAATGAGCTGTGGAAGTAAATGGGAAATCACTTCAGTATCTTTTCCAAGAAAACCCCAAATGGGGTCACAAAGAGTCAGACAAACAACTGAACAACAAAAACCCAATTGTGGCACATGAATTTAATGAACTATTCTGCTTTAAGAAATGATAAATTGGGGCAGCTAGATGGTGCAGTGGATAAATGACCAGCCCTGGATTCAGGAATACCTGAGTTCAAATCCAGCCTCAGACACTTAATACTTACTAGCTGTGTGACCCTGGGCAAGTCACTTAACCCCAATTGCCTCACACACAAAAAAAGAAAGAAATGATAACTATTTGAAGAATGCAGAAAACCATAGGAAGACTCATCAACTGATATAAAGTGAAGCAAGCATATCCATTTATATCATTAGTTAGATAAATACATACATATGTGTGTATGAATGGACATATACATAAAGATGTATATATATAGAGAGAGACACATATATGTGTATACACACACTCAATGAGTACCCTCTATGAAAAGAGAAAGAACAATAACAACAACAAATGAAACTGAACACTTCATAATTGTAATGACCAATATCTGCCCTCAAGAAGAAATGAGAAAATTCACCTCCTTCCCTTCCTTCTAGAGGTAGGGATCAGTACTAGAAAATTAAATGTACAAAGTGTCCCTAAAGCTTAAAACTTAAAAACTACACTAAGATTTTTGAGGATATCTTTTTTTTTTTTGTGGGTCAATGTGGGTTGTGACTTGCCCAGGGTCACACAGCTAGTAAGTGTCAAGTGTCTGAGGCTAGATTTGAACTCAGGTCCTCCTGAATCCAGGGCCAGTGCTTTATCCACTGTGCCACCTAACTGCCCCGAGGATACCCTTTTTGTCAGTCAATTGATATATTAGCTAGGTTTTTTTTCCCCTAAATTCCCCCTTTTTAATTTTTTCCTTTATTACTTTGTGTTAGATAACATTCTCTGCATAGGGAATGGAGGACTAATGTATTTAGAAATAAAGATATATAAGAAAAAATTTTTTTCATTTTTTTAAAAAAAAGAAAGCACTGAATCTGGAGTCAATGAACTTGAATTCAAATGAGAGCTTTTCTATTTATTAGTTGTATGAATTTGTACAAATCTCCCTTTCCTCTCTGGGATTTCGTTTCTTAATCTGTAAAATATGTGAAGGTGTTGTTGGATTCAATATCTAAAGACCCTTCAAACTCTAAAATCTCATGATCCCTTAACTCCTAATGAATAGATAACAAACACTTACAATGTGCATTGTCCAAGGTACAGGGTGTTGAAAAAACAAAAAATGAATTTGTCCCACTCTCAAGACACTTACATTGTACCTGAACAATGAGGATTACAATAGCTGTTACATAATCACAGGAAACTGTAAATACCATTTACTGATGCTCTATTCACTCTTTCTAACTTTCGATTGTTAGGCAGCTAGATGGTGCAGTGGATAGAACACTAGCCTTGCATTCAGGAAGACCTGAGCCTCATATGAGATAATTGTAAAGACCTTAGCATAGTGTTTGGCTCATGTACACGTAATAAATAATTGTTTCCTTCCTTTCTTCAAACGATAGACTGAAAAATAAATTTATCTAAATCTAACTGCATATGTTATCAGGTATCGCCTATGTATATGAGATGTGTTCTATGGGAGAAATAAAAATATATAAGACAAAGTCTTTCCCCTCAAAAAGTAACAGAATCTGAAAGTTGAAAGAAACCTCAGAGGTTATCTAATCCCATTTACCTTAAATACAATTTAATTAAGCATACTATCAGAGCCTATTAACCACCAATGAACTAGTAGTCAGCCAATAAGCATTTATTAAGTACCAACTATGTGCCATACACTATGCTAAGCACTCAACCCAGAACTTTAACATGAAATGGGATTATTTCCATTCCCTCAGGGTTTTGAAATAAAGGGTAAGGGAAACTACCATGGGAAAGAAACAGCCAAGGATGGAAATGGAGCTGGTTAAAGCTCCCAGTCCAAAAAGTAGTGTAATTGGACCCATGAGTGGCCACTACACCTCCAGATGGCAAGATAGGCAAATCCAGTTAGGAAAGAAGGAAAAAAGGGAGGGAGAGAAGGAAGGAAGAAAGGAAGGAAGGAAGGAAGGAAGGAAGGAAGGAAGGAAGGAAGGAAGGAAGGAAGGAAGGAAGGAAGGAAGGAAGGAAGGAAGGAAGGGAGGGAAGGAGGGAGGGAGGGAGGGAGGGAGAAAGGGAGGGAGGGAGGGAGGGAGGGAGGGAGAAAGGGAGGGAGGAAAGGAGGAAGGGAGGGAGGGAGGGAGGGAGGGAAGTGGGATTGGATTGGCAAGGAAAAAGAATAAATCGAGGAAGCCAATAAAGAGGTTCTCATAGAGGTACAGATGAGAGGTGATATGGGTCTGAAGTGGGATTATGGCTATAGAAATGGAAAGGAAAGGACAGATGGGAAACAGTTTGTGAAGGAACAGCATATTGTTCCTAAGGGAGGAAATATGGTCATGTGGCATTGGTCCATTTTAATCTTCTGTTTAATGGAATCCTAGGCTTTCTTTCACATACCATCTAAGGCAAAATTAATTTAAGTTCTTCTAGGATTACCATATACTGATTCATTTTTAATCTAAAATACATTAAGATAAAAGCATTGATTTAATATATTTTAAGTCAGCTTAGTCTTTTATATACAGAGTTGGTTATAAAAATATCCTCATTAAATAAACAAAAAAAAATGCTTGCTTATAGTCAGTGAGTCTGGGTTAATACCTACCTAATGGGAAAAAATTTCAAAGCAAAATTCTCAATGTGTTCATTTCATAAGGTCATTAAATGGAATCATGTGCTGTATTATAAATTTTGAGGGCGATACAGATGCCCTTAACATGGCAAGAGAAATGTTACAGGGTGTACCTGAACTATCATAAATGCTCCATTTCAAGAATTAGGCAGATTAACAGCCAAGAATTTCAAAAATCCAGTGTACAAACAGTTAGTGATTCAAAAAATGCATTTACCTCTTGATAGCTATCTAGTAATAGGAGTTATCGTGCATCTTTCCAGAGTGTATATTGCAAGGATTTGCATTATGTATTTTTCAAGTTTGCCTACAGTGGAGTGAGTGAAATGAGTGATAGATTTCTTTTCAGAGGACCAGGTTCTATTCTTACTATCTTTAAGAAACTTGGACAAGTCAGCCCAAATTTCTAGACCTCAGTCTGTAAAATGAAAAGATTGGCCTTCAAGTGCTTTCCGGCTGTAAATGTATAATCCAGGTAAATTCTCTAAGATGTTGAGTCCTATTAAATGATTAAAAAATAAACTGGCTAATTTATTTTTGACTACCTACATCAAATAAAATTGTTTTCAAAGCATTTTTCAAAGATAATTAGCTACAGAATTCTTGACAAAATTTCAATGCATTATATCAATTTTCTGAAGGTACTTTTTTAAAAAGCACTTAGAAACTGCTCACCTCCAATTGATTTTTAACAATCAATGCTGTTGACATTTTGTGTTCCTTATATAATTATTATCTTTTTCATTTTAAAAAAATTGAAAAATATTTCCTTTTAAGAAACACACATTGATGGGGGTACATGAAGTGAATCCTTAAGAAAAAAAAGTTTTATATAAATAAAATACACAATCTAAAATCCCAATTCTTTCTGCCACTTTATTTCAAAATAGCAACAAAGAAATTCCCAGCACTTGGACCTTTTCAATTGATTTGAGAAATGTGCTACTACCCTCCAGTGGTTAATAGCTGAATTTCACTTTGTGAATTCATAGTGGTTCTACCCTTTTAAAATTGGTGAAAATGTAAAGTTTTCATTGAATTTATAGTTGTGGGGAATCTTTAATATCACCTTTCTAACTGTTTCACTTTACAGATAAGGCAAATGAGGTCTAGTGATTTTCCCAAGGTCACAGAGGTAGTAAGAATCAAACCAAGATAATCAGTCTCGAGAACCAAGTTTGTCTCCACTTTATCAAAATGTCTTTCATTTTCACTAAACTATATTCTGCTCTGTAACTGAATTTATCTTCTCAACTGACCAATATTTCATATCTATAGTTAAAGAAATACATTCATTGAAATATAGTTTATCAGCAAATCTGGATAGGCAATCAAATGGCACATTAGATAGAGTGCTGGGGTTGGAATCAGGAAGATGTAAGTTCAAATCCAATCTCTGACACTATCTGTGTGACCCTAAGAAAATTGTTTTAGCCTCTGACTGCCTCAATTTTCTCTATTGTAAAACAAAGATCATCATACCTGCCTTCCAGGATTGTTGTGAGGATAAAATAACATAAATAGAGTACTTAACATAGTATTTGGCATATAGTAGACACTTTCCCCCTCCAAACTAAGATATTTATATTTGAGAATATAATAATCCTTTTAAAAGAAAGATGTATGTACATATACATATATATACATGTGTATATACATACATGCATAGGTGTATATGTCTATACATACATATACACACATCTGCTTGTGGGATGGTAAATATATCAGCTACATTCTGCATCTTTGGGTAATCTAGTCCATAAAATTAATCTATATGGAAGGTTTGAGAAAATTATTGGTAATGGATTTCTTGGGGGACACTAGGACCCTGTCTTAGTCAGCTTTCTCTTCATCCCCACTTGTAGAAACTTTAGCTAATCTCTTAGACCAGCCCAGGAGCCCAAGAGTGAATCAATAGAAATGGAGATTGACTAGATGAGATTAGCCACACCTGTACATCATCTGCCTTGCCCTTCAGAGATGGTCTTTTTGCACACTTCCCCATTAAGTCATTAAATCATTAGATCTCAGGTAAAGCTCATTTTAATATGGACCACCCTCAGGTCACATCAGGCAATGGAATTGAATGATGTTAGCCACTTAGCTTTGATAAGTGTGCAACAGGGGGCAGCTAGATGGCGCAGTGGATAGAGCATTGGCCCTGGATTCAGGAGTACCTGAGTTCAAATTTGACTTCAGACACTTAATACTTACTAGCTGTGTGACCCTGGGCAAGTCACTTAACCCCGATTTCCTTACTAAAAAAAAACAAAAACAAACAAACAACAACAACAACAAAAAAAACAGGTCTAGAGCAGTAATTGCTCTGACAGCTTCCGCAGCACTCCTGCTATTTTGGGCAGCTAGGTGGTGCAGTGGATAAGTGTGCAAGAGCTTTTTCCTCAGAAGAGGAAAAAGACTTGAGATCACAAGGTGAATTCAATTCTGGGTAGCACAATAGGCAAAAAAGCTGTCCAGTAGCTCTCTCTCTCTCTAGATAATATAAGATTTCTGAACTCTGTTTGGAGCCACGTGATCTCTCTTAGACACAATATGGTGCTGGAGAATTGTTCAGCTTGTGTTAAATGCAGTCAATGCTCTACTAACACTTACTATGATTTAATAAATGCTTACTACCTAAAGGGGTGCAATAGCCATTCATTTATAAGTAGCAATATCTTAAAAACTCCAGCCTAGTTCCCCAGTAATTTAGACAGAAACAGGCTAACCCCCCCCCAATATTTTAAATGACAAAAAGGAAATATTTGGTTAAACAGATTCCTTTAGAACTTATATGTCAGGGGCAGCTAGATGGTGCAGTGGATAGAGCACTGGCCCTTGATTCAGGAGGATCTGAGTTCAAATCAGGTCTCAGACATTTGACATTTACTAGCTGTGTGACCCTGGGCAAGTCACTTAACTCTCATTGCCACACACACACAAAATTTAAAAATTAGAACTTATATGTTGATGGAATACTACTGTGTTATAAGAAATGATGAGCTCAAAGATTTTAGAAAAACATGAAAAGACTTGCACAAAATAATGAAAAGCAAAATGAGCAGAACCAAGCAATATTGTTTTAAGAATGACCATGGGTAAATGTTATTTTGACTATTATAAATATCCAAATTAACTGTAAAGGAAATATGAAGAAAGACACTGTCTGCATCCAAAGAGGAAAAAAACTGATAATTAGAAGTATGTATAGCATAATTTTACATGTTTTTACTTATTTATGTCCAATGGTAGCCATCTCTAGAATGGGGGGAGGGGTTTAAAAAAAAGAAATGTATTCGATCATTTTGTTGTATATTTGAAAGAAATCACAAGTTGTATATAATAGATTTACAGTTTCATAAATTAAAAATAAAATAAAATAAATCATATACTGAGCCATGGTGTGTGAATACAACTAGCGATGTCAGCCTCCTTGCTGGCAAGGTGTGTGACGAACCTGTTCATAAACACATAACATTTATTATCTTTCATGCCTCTTCTTTGATACATATAAATATATATAAATATATTTAATTTTCCCAAGGTATTCTGTCTGAAATAGAAAAATAGCGTGTCCTATTAGTTTTATCCTTAGTAGAACTAGTTCTATATTTTCAGCTGGAACTCTCAACATGTGCAGTTGCTCAATTAACTCCCCTCTTTCTTCCTAAACCATTCCACCACCATCCCCCAGTTATTGTTGTTTTTCCCCCATTCAGGGATTTCTTCAGTGTCTTTGCAGTGTCTTCTATCCACCAGTCATGACACAGATTGTGTGTACATGAGGAAAAATCAGCATATAATCTGGCCATGAAATCCTTTTTTCCCCAACCTGTCTTGATTGCCTTTATGGAATTCAGTCTCAAATGTATGGTTCATCAAGTTTCCTGATAGGCCAAACTAATTTATGAAAGCAAGCCCAATGCATTCACGTTTGATCTGATTTCTGATTTGAGAATATTTGGGTGAACTGTTGTTATAATTAAGGTTTAGGGCACCCTGGGGCAGATTATCAGAATCAAGTATAATAAGGTCTTTCCTATAGATCTAGTCTAAGAGGTTTTAAAATAGTAATTTTGGTAGAGTAAGAGCCAGTCACTAGGTAACCAGTGATTACTAACATGGCATGGTTGTTTTGAAAGTATCCTTAAAGACACCAATCAAAAAAGAAAAAGGAAAACAATATCTTATTGATTCATGCTTGAAATTCTATCTTAACCCATTTATCGCTTTAAAAAATCCTTTATCCGTTTAATTCCTTTTAAAATGAAAATGTCATTATAAGATATTTAAAACTTTAAATTGCTATAAATGTTATAGCTTAGCATGAATGAGAGTTATGAAAACAAGAAGACTGAGGATGTCAAGGAACAAGTAGATGGGAGGGAGAGGGAGGAAGGGAGGGAGGGAGAGAGAGAGAGAGAGAGAGAGAGAGAGAGAGAGAGAGAGAGAGAGAGAGAGAGAGAGAGAGAGAGAGAGAGCAGTGATTATTAATAACCATTTACAGGGGAGATCCAGGCTTTTTCCCTGTCCTATTTCCTTGTGCAAAGCCTAGACTTTGGAGGGAATTACTGACCTCTGTCAAAAATTAACCCCACCCAGACCATCTTATCTAAGTGAATTCCTGTCCATTGTGTTTTGCTCAGGTTTGGGTTAGGATAAATTCTTTGATTAGATTGGCCAGGGTCAGGGGTAATTTAGAAGTAAATGACACAAAGTTATACCCCCAAGCCCTTCATCAAGGTAGGTCTACCTCAGGGCAGCTAAGTGGCACAATGGATAAAGCACCTGCCCTGGAGTTAGGAGGACCTGAGTTCAAATCTGACCTCAGACATTTAAAAGTTACTAGCTGTGTGACCGTGGACAAGTCACTTGACCCCAATAGCCTCACCCAAAAAAAAAAAAAAAGATAGGTCCACCTCCCACTGTAATACTTATTCTCTCATTATTGTTAACTACTCAGAGTTGACTGCCACCCTCAGGAACCCCCACTCTTCCAAAGGCATATAAACTGTTGGAACTCCCCCATGGGAGTTCTTTGGCATTCAAGAGTGCCACCATTCTGTTATACATCTTGTCAGCTCCTCCTATTTATAATGTAAACTTCTTGAAAACAGTGTTGGCCTCATTATTATATTTGTATCCCCAGTGCTTAGCATGGTTACTTGGCACAAAGTAACTGGATAATAGATGCTGTTGTTTTCTTTTTATTTCATTCTTATCAGTCAAAAAAATCTAGCTTGCCTGAGTGGTCAGTAAAGAATTTATATAATACAGTGGGAAAAAATCATGACCCAATAGATGATTTCAACTGTCTGTTACACATCAGTAAACTGTTTTGGCTGGAAACTTACTCTTGTTTAAACTGAAAAGGATGATTCTAACTCTATGTCTTCCTTAAATAGCTTGCCAGGATAATATAGTTTTTTCTATTAAAAAATAAGTTTCCATGCCCAAATACATTAATCATCCTTTCCTCATGGAAAATTGCATCATCCTTGTGAAAACACAGCCAGAGAGATAGATCTCTGTGGTTTCACTTGTAGGAATGGGATATTAATTATGCCAATAGGCTCTCTTAGAATGCCAAGAGCAGAATTGACCCTAAATTTAATGGTGAAATGGGAAGCTGCTTAGACATGTGATTTAAGAGTCTATGAGAAACAGTCATTCCACATACATTTATAAAGAACTTATATGCCAGGTTCTCTGCTAGAAACGACATAGACAAAAATAAAAGTCCTTGCCTTCAAGAAGCTTGGATTCCAGTAAGAATCACAATTATAAAATAGATCACTGCCCCTGTTTCTGCTTTGTGTATTTTTGTTGTTAATTCAGTTATTTCACTCAGGTGCAACTCTTTATGACCTTATTTGGGCTTTTCTTGGCAGAGATCCTGGAGTGATTGACCATTTCTTTCTCCAGCTCATTTTACAGATGAGGAGACTGAGGCAGACAGGGTTAAATGACTTGTCAAGGGTAATTATCTGAGGCCAGATTTGAACTCATGAAAATAATTCTTCCTGACTCCAGGACCGGCACTTTATTCACTGTGCCATCTAGAGTCAGTTTTGTGTATGCTAGATTAAAAAACAACACCTCTTATCCCTTAATCAAAAATGTATTTATATAAGAAATACCATCAAAATCAATGTCCAAAACGTAATTTATCATCGCACTAAAACCTGTCCCTACCCTTCCCCATGAATTCTTCATTTCTGTTAAATTAGAATGACCAAGTTCTTGTTGACTCTAATGCTGGCTCTGTATCTTCTCGATAACCCTTGAAAAATGTCCTTAATCTTGGATGAATTGCTGAACAGTTACCAAATATTTTGGAAGACAAAATTTAGTAACCAGGAGAATCACTGGAAGAGAGAAAGAAAGGGGTGGAGGGAGGGAGATTGAGAGAGGAAAAAAGGGTAAAGAGGAGGGAAAAGAAAGAGAATTAAAAAGAACATGGGAAAAAAAGAGATTGAAAGTTAGAAATTGAGAGAGATTCAGGGAAAATGAGAGAAAGTGTGCGTACTGAGAGAGAGAGAGAGACAGAGAGAGAAAGAGAGAGACAGAGACAGAGAGAGAGACTGAGAGAGACAGGGAGAGACAGAGACAGAGGTCTAATACTCTTGACCCTATACCATGTCTTTTCAAACTGCTTTGCTCTCCATACCCAATGAGCTACAAACCCCTCATTGGTTATACCTCCATGATATCTTTTACAATATCCCCTCCTTTCCACTTCAGTGACCCTATTTTAAGCATTTGTTTCCTCTGATTTGAATTGCTGTAATGGCCACTTAAGAGATTATACGGTTTTCTATCCTTTCGGTTCATCTTCCACATGTTCATCCAAGTAAATTTCTGAAGTCACTGCTGTCAGATACAAAGCCAACCACTTTCTGCTGTAACGATTGGAATAACGCCACCTGCTGGATACTTACTGTAGAAGAGTTCTGCCCATGAAGCGAAGGTCTTTGAGGGCAAGACCAGGAGTCTTTTCTTTGGCGGGAGGAAGTGACGCGGACTAGTGGGAGGAGGAAGGAAGAGACTGGCGCTGACTCCGGGGCTCTTTCCTCTGGACTCTGGTGGAGAGCGGAGCTAGAAATGTGCTCTCCCTTTAATAGATAGGAATCTAGGCCTTTCTCGCTCTTTACCAAACTCTTATTCTCCTTAATAAATGCTTAAAAGTCTAACTCTTGCTAAAGCTTATAATTTATTGGCGACCACTCATTAGATATTTTAGACAGTTTAGCTAGAATTTTAGCCTTAACAGATGGCAACCACGAAGGGATATCCTCAGAAGGTGAAAGGTTAAATACATGTTCAGGAGCTTCTAATGCAGCAAGCTTGGCTGCAGAATCGGCTCGTGCATTTCCCTTTGAAACAGGAACACTATTCCCTGTGTGGGCAGGGCAATGTACAATGGCTAGGGAAGAAGGCAGTTTCAGGGCATCTAAGAGGTCCTTGATAAGGTCCCCATTGGCAATAGCCTTGCCCGAGGTTGTTAGAAAGCCTCATTGACGCCAAATCATACCAATAAAGTGGCATATGCCAAAGCCATATTTCGAGTCAGTAAAAATGGTGGCACTCTTAACCTTTGGCTATATTACAGGCCTGTGTAAGAGCCACAAGTTCAGCAGCCTGTGCACTAAAATGGCAAGGCAGAGAAGCTGCCCAGAGGGTGTCATAATCAGAAACTACAGCAGCTCCAGTAAAACGGGTTCCCTCTCTCATAAATGAGGAACCATCTGTATAGAGGACAAGATGAGGATTTTCTAAAGGTGTATCAAAAAGATCATCACGGGGTTTTTCAGCCATATCAACTAAAGAAGCACAGTCATGCAACGGTTCCCCCGAGAATGGTAAGTTAGGGAGTAGTGTTGCTGGATTAAGAACTGTGCAGCGTTTTAAAGTGATATTCTCATTACCTAACAGGGTTATTTCATACTTAGCCAGCCTTTGATCTGAAAAGGCATCGATTCTGACAAAGGCACACATTTCACTGATTCGATTTTATCCCAAATCTACTCTTTCTTGGGAGTGACTCCAAAATTCCACACACCCTACCATCCACAAAGTTCAGGCCAAGTCGAACGTATGAATAAAGAGCTTAAGAGTATGATTGGCAAATTATGTACTGAAACCCATTTAAAATGGCCTGATGTTCTACCATTGACATTATTCTATCTACGCAGTAGACCAAGAGGAGAACTTCATATATCTCCTTATGAAATGCTTTTTGGTCACCCTCCTATCCAAGCTAAAACTTTTTCCCCAGTTTATACATCACTGGCGGGAGGTGATACTTCTGTTGCCTCCTATATACAGGAATTACAGACCAGGCTACGTGAACTCCATGAGGCAGGAGCTGTGGTCCAGGCAGGACCATTAGACTTTTCATTGCATAACTTCAACCCAGGAGATAAAATATATGTAAAGAATTTTCAGAGAACCAGTGGAACCCAACCTGCCTGGGAAGGACCTTTTCAGGTATTATTGACAACTCCTACTGCCATTAAAATTGGTGAAAAAGACTCATGGATTCATTGCTCTCATGTAAAGCCTGCACCATTCATAGGTGAAGAGATTTCAGATAGACCTGAGGTAGACTCTAAAGAGGTAAAAACCCTAACGATAGCAACTGTTAAAGAGCAGAGAGAGTTCAGAGGAAATAGACAGTTCCCATTTGATAATCCCACTGATCAGTTAAATGCTTTGGGACTCAGTCTTAGTAAAGTATCAGGAGACGGAAATTGCCTTTTTAGGGCTTTAACAGACCAGCTAGAAGGTCACTGTAGAAATCATCTCAGACACAGACAAGAAGCTGCTTCTTACATGATTAACCATAGACAAGAGTTTGAGTCTTTTAGAGTAAATGACTCCCCTTTTGAAGAATATGTTGATGAATTAAAGAAATTTGGAAAGTGGGGAGGAAATGATACGATTGTAGCATTTGCTAAGCAGCATCAGCTGAATGTGGTGGTTCACCAGTTAAATCGGCCTTTATTGAAAATCAGTGGCACAGACAAAACTGATGCTAGAGAACTCCACATTTTCTACCATAAAGAACATTATGACAGCATTAGAAAGATCAATGACAATTCAGAAACCCCTGCCACTTTGGCATGCAGAGAATTGGGGAACCAGTTAAAACAATGTGGCATACCCCAAACTCTAGCAGCTTAAATACCTTATAATTTAACAAGCATTTCCTTCTACAGGCAAACCACTAAAGCACATGGCCTAGTTTTCTGGCCCACCTCAACTATTTTTTTTAAAATTCTTTTTGGTTTTTTTGTTTTGTTTTGTTTTGACTTTTGAAAGGCACTAAAAAAACCTGGAATTCACCACACCTTTAAGTTCTTTAAGAGCACAAAAGGGTGCTTAGCGAATCTTTTGTTTTTTATTTTTATTTTTATTTTTGGTTTTGCTTTGTTTCTTGACTTTTGTTTCTTTTGCTTTTCTTTAAAACTAAATTTTGTAAACTAAGTGATTATTCAAAGACATTTTAAGTATATGCTGTGGGTGAGGCCATCGGGCCTCAGAAGCTACCAGAATTCTTTTTTTTTTTTTTTTACTCTTTCTTTTTGAGAGAACCATGAGTTCTAATGAGTTTTGTTTTATTTATTTATTTTTCTCCTTTCTCTTGTATGTTGTTCTGTTTAACTAAAAAATACCAGAAATTGCTTGATACCTCACTGAAAACATTGAATATTGAATCTTGCTAATTGAAGTCTTACTTCTTTTTGATAAATTAATCACCACTTTAAGTATCTGCTACTGTTATACTAGAGAATTCATGTATAAGATGATATGGTTTACTTGCTAAAAGAAGGTTATGTGATAATGTCTAAAAGAAGATTATGTAATAATGTCTAATATAATCAGCTATTTACATTCGTTTATTATTTATATGTCATTATACTCTGGGTATGGTTTGGAATTATTGTATATATCATTAATATATTCTCAGTTATGCAGCATAGCACGCAATTTTTACCATCATACTGTCTTTGGTGAAATTAATGAGATTTCAGAAATATGGAAACTTATCATTTCAGAGACTAACTTGCTGTGAACTCTGATGCAGGCCCTGGAGAGAATATATGTGCAACAAAAGGAGAGACAGGTATACGTAAGTCCATGGTTTGCTTATGATGGTGACTATGTAGAGCACAATTACTAGGCACAGTCCAGTATTCATCCTCTCTCCCTCCTAATTTAACCTAATTTAACTGAACTTAATTATCTTTTTATCTCACTCAGTTGAACTCACCTGTGGCCTAGCACAATCACTGGCTGTCTCAGAACCATGAGATATGGTATGATAACCTTTCCATAACATTTTCAGGTGTCATGAACACATACTAAATTTGGCTTTGATCCAGACACATGGTGGTAAAAAGTGTTACAGATTGCGTAACTACCTCAACCCTCTATTACAAGTCTAACCATATAAAGGAGGGAATGTAATGGAATTTATTAATTTGATCATTGACAATGCTATGCTAAGGTTTAGTAAAAAATACAGCAATTCAAACAGTTAAAGAAGATAATCCAGCTTTCCAGACCAGAGTCCAGAGTCCAGAATCCAGACCAGAGTCCAGAATCCAGTTTTCCAGACCAGAATCCAGTTTCCTCCTGATGACATCTTACCACTTCAAGAAGACAAGAGAACTCAGAGACTTTATATGAACTGTTTTGCTTTATTAGCTTTTACTATCTCCTTTCTGTTATATACTATCTGTAACATGTACTCTCTGCAGAGGCTCTCCCTTTGCAAGACTAATGTCAAAGCGTCGGTTCATGAGGAAAGAAAAAAATCGCCCCTCTGGACAAAACTTTCCTCTCTTCCTTTTCTATATTGTTGTTCACATATTATTAGTTAGCAATAGTTATTATATTGTTTTTACTGTTCCGTCAAGGAAACATTTTGTTTCTTGAGGAACAACAGGGGGGACTGTAACGATTGGAATAACGCCACCTGCTGGATACTTACTGTAGAAGAGTTCTGCCCATGAAGCGAAGGTCTTTGAGGGCAAGACCTTCTTTTCTTTGGTGGGAGGAAGTGACGCGGACTAGTGGGAGGAGGAAGGAAGAGACTGGTGCTGACTCGGGGGCTCTTTCCTCTGGACTCTGGTGGAGAGCGGAGCTAGAAATGTGCTCTCCCTTTAATAGATAGGAATCTAGGCCTTTCTCTCTCTTTACCAAACTCTTATTCTCCTTAATAAATGCTTAAAAGTCTAACTCTTGCTAAAGCTTATAATTTATTGGCGACCACTCATTAGATATTTTAGACAATTTAGCTAGAATTTTAGCCTTAACACTGCCTCCTTCAGAAAGCCTCCTCTGATGACCCTGTGCCCTTAAATCTCTTAGAACACTTTGGATTTTTCCTTTGTTTAATTACTTATATATGTCAGTGTTAATGTGTGTGTGTGTGTGTGTGTGTGTGTGTGTGTGTGTGTGTGTGTGTGTGTGTGTGTGTGTATAGCAAATAGGTGGCACAGTAGATAAAGCACTTAGGTCTGAAGTCCGGAAGACTTGAGTTCAAATACAGCTTCAGAAGCTTACATTGTGTGTGATGCTAGGTAACTCACTTAACCCTGTTTGCCTCAGTTTCCTCATCTGTAAAATGGCCTGGAGAAGGAAATGGTAAGCCACTCCAGTATCTTTGTCAAGAAAATCCCAAATGGGATGATGAAAAGTCAGACACAACTGAAACAACTAAACAGAGAGAGAGAGAGATAGAGAGAGAGAGAGAGAGAGAGAGAGAGAGAGAGAGAGAGAGAGAGAGAGAGAGATAGGATGTAGATGTGGAAATAGAGTTAGGCATAGACATAGAGAGAAGGGGGATAAAGATAGAGATGATAGAGATATGTTTATATTTGCATGTGTGTATGTATATACATACATACATACATACATACATACATACATACATACATACATACACACATACACACATACACACATACATACACACCCACACATATATATGTGTGGGTGGGTATATCTATACATGTATGTGATATAGGGGCAGCTAGGTGGCACAGTGGATAGAGCACCAGCCCTGGAGTCAGGAGGACCTGAATTCAAACCTGGCCTCAGATACTTGACACTAGCTGTGTGACCCTAGGCAAGTCACAACCCCAATTGCCTCACCAAAAAAAAAAATTTTTTTTTAAAATATATATATATACACATCTACATATATATCCAATAATGGGGAATTTAAAGGTTTATATCTATACAATTTTATATATAAAAACGCAAGTTTTATTTAAGATATAGTAAACTTTTTGGAAAGTCCAAGCCCTATGTCTTATTTCAACTTGTTATTGCCATACCTTTCTACAGTGCTTTGCAACAAGTAAGTACCTTAAGAGTATTTTGTACTCTTCCTATGCCCTCACTTTTCACATCTAATCAGTTACATACAAGGCTCTGTCAATACCATCTCTTTAATATTTCCTCAGTTTGTTCCATCTCTATCTGTACTCTCACCAAGCTGAATTAAACAGTCATTATCACCACCTAGAATATCATAATAGTTTCACTTTACGTTGTTAATTCGACTTTATCCTCCCTCAGTTTTAGATGGCTGCCAGGATAATGATTTTGATACATAGTCATGTCACTTCTCTACTCGAAATTTTTTAGTGGCTTCCTATTGCCCACCAAGCCTTCCCTTATCCCTGGACTGATAATGACTTCCACCTTCAGATTTCACATAGTACCTTGTGTATGACAGTTACCCATTTGGGTTATCTTACTAGCTACCAAAATAGTATCCTTGGTGCGCTTACTAGAATGAACGGTCTTTGCAGTCGGTAAGTATATCTTATTTAAAACTTTGTACTTAGTAGGAATTTAATAAATATGAAGATTAATTAATGAATTGATTGGGGGGGCAGGGCAATGAGGATTAAGTGACTTGCTGAGGGTCACACAGCTAGTAAGCATCAAGTGTCTGAGGATGGATTTGAACTCAGGTCCTTCTGAATCCAAGGCTGATGATTTATCCACTGTGCCACCTAGCTGCCCTTGAATTGTATTTTTTTTTAAGTTTTTACTATGTTTGAAAGTTTCAGCAGGAAATAGAAGACCTGAGAAATGGAAACATATTATCATCTACTCCAGGAAATAATCAGGGCAGAAAGAAACCATTGGTATTACTGTAAGAAGTATAAAAGCCAAGGATCGACTGCTTTTTCCTAGCAGTCCATGTGTACTAATTGAAACACTATGAAGAGAATTTTCCCAAGAGGGAACATATGCCTTTAAGAGATCTGATTCTCAACTCTGCCCAATGAAAGGAAATAAGTCCTAACAGGTAAACCATAAAAGTTCAAAATTCCATGAATATGTAGTTGAAGACAAAAAAAGATAACAGAAAAATTATAGTAATTCGCTTTAATGAGTCATTAGAGCACTTGGCCACCGGGTTTTCAAAATCATATTAAAAACCTAACAATAGCACAAGGTTTCCTAGTTAGGACCAATTTGCAAAAAGAAAAAAAAAACACAATAAATGTAAGATAGTAGATGAGTGAGTCATTTGCATATGTGATTGTATATGTTGGGCGATTATGTAATTCTATTAATAATTATTCAATTTATTATATTAATACTATATAATACAGGGCTCTGTTATGTATGTACTTGACATACACACATTGGGTCCAAACATATCTCTAATTATTCAATAAGTTAGTCTTTTTAGGGTACTGAGAAGTGAACTGATTTGGCTAGAGTAGTAATACGTGTCAGAGACCAGACCAGAACCTATGTATGCAAGTATTTGTGTATACACATTTACAATGTATCATACACAAATAGATATATACATTTATTTAGAAATTACTTCCTTTTAAACTCAATACCAACATATATGTGTGTATGTTTATTTATATGCACATATGCATATATTTAGATGATGTTTGTATACATGTATATATTTTATACACATGCTTGTACTGTATGTTTATATGCACATACTTATATGTTGTGTGCATTTATGCAGTACATACATATGTGGACATATATGTGTATATGAATCTCTGTGTTGTTGGTTTGGGGTCGAGAAGGACTCTGAATCTATAGATTCAAAGATCGATCATTACTGCTAGAAGACATTTTAGAGGTTATCTAATCCAACGTCCCCAACTTAAAGGAAAGGAAACTGAGGCCTGGAGAGGGAAGATTACTTGACCAAGCTTGCACAAAGGCAAAACTCTGAGAGGCGGGATATAATCATAAAATTGGATATCAATTTCACTTGGCCATTTTTAAAAGTAAACTACTTTATTCAGCTATGATCAGAACTTATATTTTTTCTGTTCATCTCTCTACCAGAAAAAAGGCAAATTATGGTACTGAGGCCTATAGTCAGATGACTACAATCGGTAGAACTTGGCTAATAACTTTCTATTTCACTTTTTTTTTACATATATAGACATATTTTACAGTCTCTGTTTCAGATACTATTTCAATTGTGCGTGAGTTGAAGGAAATAGATGTCTCCTATACAGGTGCAGAAGTTAACTACTTGCAATATATTGTATACAAAAAAACGAGGCTTTCATGTCACTAACAAATGAGGGTTAAATAATTACCCTGTTCATTTTGTCCTTGTAGAAAGATTACTTTGGGAGTCGCATCACTTTTTTTTTTTTTTTTTTGGTGAGGCAATTGGGGTTAAGTGACTTGCCCAGGGTCACGCAGCTAGTAAGTATCAAGTGTCTGAGGCTGGATTTGAACTCAGGTCCTCCTGAATCCAGGGCCAGTGCTCTATCCACTGCGCCACCTAGCTGCCCCAGGAGTCACATCACTTTTAATGAATGATTGAGTTGTTGGGCATTCCATTTGGCTTCAATCAATTACATATGACCACCTAGTATCAATACTCTAACCTTAAGAGCCCAAAGTTAAATTATCTAACTTGGCTTATCAGGATCTTTAGATTCTAAGAATAGAAGTAGAGCTCAAATAGGCCTTATTTTATTGATGAAGAAACGGAGGCCCAAAGCAATTAAGGAACTTGTTCAGCATTAAATATACAACAAGTGGTTGAGATTCAAGACTACATACTCTAATTCTAGCTATTCAATCCCTATTCCTCACTTCTCAATATCTCCACATAGATTCTCTGTGACTAACAACTAGGATGGTTCTGGTCTGATTTTCTCTTTGTCTTTAAAAGAAAGAACAAAAAATACTCAACTGTGGGTTTTTTTTCCTAACAAGAATTTCAATACAGTGATTATAGGCCCCAAATAAGATTCTCTCTATTTAGCTATTGACTTTGTCACTGATGTGAGTACATCCTTATATCTCTCTGTCATTTTGTTGTTGTTCTCATCGTTATAACAAGGAGATGCTAACCATTAAATGAACGCTATGAAAAGCCTAATTTTGCTGCCATATTTGACTACCTGAAGATTGAGTTTTAATTATCTTGAAACATGAGCATCACTGAGAATCTCATTCTACTCTTCTGCTTTTAATGGAAATTCCTTTAAAAATGCTAAGGCAACATATTTTTTCCAAGTAATTGTAATACTCTTTTCCCAGAAAAATTATGTTTACAGATAACTGTCAGCTGCCTCTCTAAACCTTTATCTTCTTGACAATGGGAATGATTTTACCCTTAAAAAGGCAATAAATTCAGAGAAAACATAATAGCATCTGGGATAGTTATGTTTATTGCTGTGGTAGGGGCAGCTAGGTGCACAGTGAATAGAGCAATGTCCCTGGAATCAGGAGGATGTGAATTCCAATCCGGCTTCAGACACTTGACACTTACTAGCTGTGTGACCCTGAACAAGTCACTTAACCCCTATGAGCTCAAACATCTTGGGCCATCTCCAGTCATCCTGATGTACATATTGCCACTGGACCCAGATAGCTCTAGAGGAAAGAGTGAAGCTATTGACTTTACACAGCCCTGCTTCACTTAAATCCAATTTACTTGCAAGTCAGTTCAAGAGAGGTTTAGTTCGAGAAAGGGAAGGAAGGAAGGAAGGAAGGAAGGAAGGAAGGAAGGAAGGAAGGAAGGAAGGAAGGAAGGAAGGAAGGAAGGAAGGAAGGAAGGAAGGAAGGAAGGAAGGAAGGAAGGAAGGAAGGAAGGAAGGAAGGAAGGAAGGAAGGAAGGAAGGAAGGAAGGAAGGAAGGAAGGAAGGAAGGAAGGAAGGAGAGGAAGGAAGGAAGGGCAGGGGAGGGAGGAGGAAGGAGAGAAGGAAGGAAGAAAGGAGGAAGGGAGAGGTGAAAAAAATGACATTTATCGAGTGCTTGCCATGTTCCAGGCAGTCCGCTAAGTTCTAGGGATGCAAATACAAAAAAAAGATGATTGGGTTTCTTCCCTTGAGGAACTTAACTTCTAATAGGTAGAGACAAACATATACTGAGAGTGGCAGTCAGGGAATAGGATTTTGACCTGGGGAGTCACAGGGATCTTGAGTGGAACCATAGGACAATTCATTAACAATGTTAATCAGTGTTGATTTGATTACTGCTCCTACAGTAAGAGGCATAAAGAGGTGGAGTGGGGCGGGGCAGAATAATGTGGGCTCAAGGAGGCATAGCAAGAAACAGGAGTATGGCAAGAATGTGGCAATAAAGCATGGTCTGATCTGGCGCCTACTAACCATAAGGAGCTCTCACAAATTAGGAAAAAACACGATCCCAGGGCCAGAGTTGAGGCCCTGGTAGGATGATATAGCAGTACCAGCCGCCACTGAGCCTAGGAGGAAGCCACCATTGAGTGGGGGTGAGGGTCAAGATAGGCCCATCTTTGGGGGCAGCTAGGTGGCGCAGTGGATAAAACACCGGTCCTGGATTTAGGAGTACCTGAGTTCAAATCCGGCCCCAGACACTTGACACTAGCTGGGTGACCCTGGGCAAGTCACTTAACCCCCACTGCCCTGCAAAAAAAAAAAAAAAGGCCCATCTTTTCCAATGATTTAAAGGCCCTGGTCCTCATCTTTATAAAGTTAGTCTGGGAAAATCCTTCTCCCTATAATCAAGTGTACCCTTGATTTGATCCTATGTGCAGAACAATAGCAACTGGGAAAGGGGAGGAACACTGCTGGAAAAGGAGGTAAAATTAGGAATGGTGATAAAGTGTTTACTTTTTTCTTTTGTCTCCCAGAAGGCCTGACTCACTACAGTGAGTGCTTGTTGAATAAAGGGATAAAAAAAATAATAACCGTTTTATCCATCTGCTTGTGAGACCTTGGGCAAGTGATTTGTTGTCTGCAATGTGTATGCTGGTGGGGAGAGGGGGGCTCGAGGTGAAGACTGGGAGAGGGAGGGGTGAGAATGGGATAAGTGTTTATATAATACCTACTATGCACCAGGAACTATGCTAAGCACTTTTTTTTTCCTTTCCCTTCCCTTCCCTTTTTTTTCTCCTGTGTGTCTAAGCACTTTAACAAATATTATGTCATTTAATCCTCACAGAAACAATTCAAGGTAGGTGCTAGTATTATCTACATTTTACAATTAAGAAAACAGAGGCAGAGATGAAGTGACTTGTTCAGCCAGTGTCTAAAGCCAAATGTTTTTTTTGGTGAGGCAATTGGGGTCAGGTGACTTATCCAGGGTCACACAGCTAGTAAGTGTCAAGTGTCTGAGGTCACATTTGAACTCAGGTCCTCCTGACTCCAGGGTCGGTGCTGTATCTATTCTATACCAGCAGCTACCTTGTAAATCTTTATTATTATTGAAGTCTCTAAGTCCTTATTAAAATGAAAAGTTTAGATTATCTCAAGAGTTGTTAACCTGGGTTTTCAGGTGTTTGAGGAAGAAATGACTCTAAATGAAATGAAGCATTTCTTTCTATTATTTTTTTAAAAAGCATGATTCTAGGGGCAGCTAGATGGCGCAGTGGATAGAGCACCAGCCCTGGAGTCAGGAGTACCCGAGTTCAAATCCGGCCTCAGACACTTAACACTTACTAGCTGTGTGACCTTGGGCAAGTCACTTAACCCCAATTACCTCACTAAAAAACAAAACAAAACAAAACAAACAAACAAACAAAAACAAATAGGGAGCAGCTAGGTGGCTTAGTGGATAAAACACAGGCCCTGGATTCAGGAGGACCTGAGTTCAAATCTGGCCTCAGACACTTGATATTTACTAGCTGTGTGTCCCTGGGCAAGTCACTTAACCCTCATTGCCCCACAAAATAATAATAATTATTATAATTATCATAATAATTATAATAATAAAGATCTGTTTGTAAAATATTAATAAGGGGAGAGACTAGACTTGTGATTTCACTGGCATAGAGAAGTTCTGGAAGAGGATACTGACTCTAGCAATGTAGGTCAGCACCTTCTCTGAAATATATTTAGCATTAGAGAGGTTAAGTGATTTGCCCAGTATATTAGTATGTTTCAGAGGCTATAAAGAAACTAGATATTACTGGGTGAGGCTAGCTTTCTATCTACTATAGCACATTCCTTGTCATTACAAGAAACCTATTTATTTGAACCAGTATCTCCAACCCTTTCATCCTCCCAGCATAAATGAGAACTGACACTATTGAGAGAGAAAAGCTGCCTGAAACAAAATGATATTTTCCTTCTATGGTAAAATGGAATATGTTTTAGCCATATTTGAAATAAGAACATTGAAAAGCTCAACATTGGGAATTATAAAGGAAGACTCCTTAAGAGGACAGAAAAGAAAAAGGCTATTATTAGAAAATAGTAATTATTGGATGTTTGTGTTTTCTTGGTTTTACAGAAAAGGTGTTATTTTGTGAAACTTTATAAAAGCAATAACCTAAAAGATAAAATGCCAAAAGGTCTAAGAGATATATATATATTTTTTACAGGACTGTAAGCATGGCATGAGACATTATTTACCTGAAGCAGGATATTCTATTCCCCCTGCCCCCCAAAGAAAACCCATTGACTTGCACCATTTGGGCTTTGCTGAAATTCCCCAATTCACCATCATGAAGTAATTTCAAAACCATGATGTGCATTCTGGTTCACCACTTCTTCATATTGCCATTAACCCATGGACCCAAAGATAATAATGCATCTTAAAAAGCAATATATCCTTGAATTCAGGAGTACCTGAGTTCAAATCTGGCCTCAGACCCTTGACACTTACTAGCTGTGTGACCCTGGGCAAGTCACTTAACCCCAACTGCCTCATCGAAAGAAAGAAAGAAAGAAAGAAAGAAAGAAAGAAAGAAAGAAAGAAAGAAAGAAAGAAAGAAAGAAAGAAAGAAAGAAAGAAAGAAAGAAAAGAAAAGCAATATATCAACCCTTTTTATCATCTTCTTTATTTGTAGATTCAAATGGAATGCCATACAATTTTTAGACAATTTACTGACAAAACCAAACTAAACAAAAAATGCATACACAGGGATTTCTCTTTGCAAAACAGAAATTTACTAAACAGAAGGCCATCTTGCTTTTTGAGTTATCAAACCAGTACATAGAGTACTAATAATATACATATATACATTAGAAGTATATTGATATAAATATACTATGGATAATCTTGGAACCACAATAAATATCAAGTAAGTTTTTAGGCACACGGCATAGAAAAAAATGCAAAATCTGCACAATCCTTAAGAGTCTTGAGTGACTCACTCTTACATCATTTTCACACTGAAAAAAAGCAAATTTTTACACAAAATATACAGCTACAACTCATATAGTCCCCAGTGACCCAGGAATCTAGCTTGTTATTAGTGCTGCCTTGTTTTTTCTGATGCTAGTGCTCTATACAGCTATCTATCACATAAGAAAATATTTTTCAGGATTCTTCAAGCAAATTGCCTACATCCTCATCATCTAACAAAATAAGTACACCCTTATCTACATAATATACCTATACAGCTGTGCAGAGATGCACAAACTTACTGAACAGCTTAGGAGCTCATTTGAATACTGGGGTTTTACCCTGAAGGCAAAAGGATGATTTTTAAGGTACATTATTTGTGAACTGTTGATATTATTAAATCCAGTTATTATTACAAACTGAGGTAACACCTGTTCTTTAAAGATAGAAATATCTTAAAATACAATTGAGAGAATTAAAAAAAAAAAAAAAGAAAACCTTGGATAGCATGAAGGAACTAGATCACTGGAAAGATTTGTTAATAATCCCTTCAGTGCAAATGTAAACCAAAGAGCCCAAAGGGGATGCTCCAGTTGACTATACCATGTACTGTTGGGTTTAAAGATTGGAGACATGGGACACCTGAGATCGCACTCTGGTAAGTGAAGCCTCTATTGCTTCTCTTAGTAGAGCCAATGTTCAGTGATAAAAATTAAATACAAAGTGAGTTGGGATTTCTGTATGTTTTGTTTTGTTTTGAAGCTACAAGTCAGATTCCGGCATGTCGGGCATGTCTGCCATTAAGTACCCTATTCCATACCGTCCATTGGGAGCTGTATCAAGAGTTGGAGAACCACTTTGCTTGCGATAAATATTTTTACCAAAATTTGGAGAAGGCACCTCACTTGCTATCTTTCCATGAATGAGGCTGGCATCATCTCCTTCTAAATTAGAAGGTTCTTTAATGATCCGTCCTCTCTTATAGGTCACAGATGCTAAATTGCCGGAACTGTCATCGATAAGGTTGCAGCAGCGAATGATGAAGACAACTGGAACAGGAAGTATCGCTAATACCATCAGACATATACAGAGGGCCAGGCCCCAAGTTGGAAAGCTCAAAAATTCTTCAGCAGCCTGATGCAAACAGCAACAAAAATAAACATTAACATAAATATACTTTCTATATTTCCATTAAAGCACAGAGATAAATGATAGATAAAATTTTACCCCAGTTATATAAACATAGTTATATTAGCCTAATGACTTACAGAAAAGTGATGTATAGAGAATACTATGTATACTATGCATGAATACAGAATAGATCTAGATAGATAGAATATATATAACCTGTAGAATAAATAGTACATAGATTACTATATATATAGAATAATATTGAATGTATGTTTTGTTTTTTGAGTACATTCTTTTTACTTGAAAAAATGTGGCTGCTAGCTCTATAAATCCCATTATTCAAATTTTCCATAGAAAACACATTGCCTGAATTATTAAGCCAGTTGAGAAGAAGGCCGATGGAGATAGAAAGCTCTGAATTATCCAGTTTGTTTTCATTGGTCTAAATTGCTAAAATTCCCTAGATTGTTGGAAAAACTTATATACTTCATCTTGTACTTTCTGCAAAATCTATAATAAATAGAGATCTCAATAGAGTCGAAGCAATTAAGAGACTGATTATATGTAAAAGTTATTCATATGTAGTTATTGTATCTTTCTGGGGGAATATATATTCTGGTAACAGGCCAATAAATATAATTAAGCAAAATATTCCTGAAATATTGCTAAGCAGGTTTTCTGGTGAAGTTTTCTAGAAAGACAAAATGATTTTTATATTCTAGTTTATTAATAAAGGAAGACAGTTATCAGTATTGAAAGGAAAAAAACAGCAATAATCAAATTGGATTTTGTAGATTTGGGAATAAAAAAATTATTTTCAAGAGCCTTACACAAGAGATGACTTCATTTTGTCTAGGATACACAGAAAACAATACTTAGGCTATTAGAACTGATAGTTTTCATTCACTGAAGTTTACATACAGATTTTGTTTAAAAATGAAATTCGCTGTCTTTTACCTTCTCTTCTATCCATGCGTTATAGCCAGGTCGACTTAATCCAATTTGAACCATGCTGGCAATCAGTAATGACAACAGCATTAGGGGAGACACATATTTCCACATATAGTAATAGTATTTGTTAGGAGAAAAGCCCAGCATATCCTTCAGATCTTCCATGAATCTAAAAACAACAAATAATTAAAGATTCCAGTCAATGAATAATCTGGGATACTCTTAAAAATAAATACAAGACCACTTTCCTCAGAGAAGAACTTTGAAATTCTTTGCATTCACTGTGTTGATCTTATTGGAAAGTCTTTGAAATTACACTATACCTTTGCTCTCACTAAGATGGAGGGTGAATGGTTCCCTTATTTAGTATAAGCTATAATGGAGTAGTGGTGTTGCATAATGGATGGAGGGCTGGCCTCAAAGTCGAGAAAATCTAGTAAGAATCTAACCTCTGACACATAAGGACTTTGTGACCCTAGGCAAGTCACATCTTCTCATTGTTTCAGGCATCTCTTAAGATTCTAAAGTTGGAAAATGGGTGATGGTGCCTGGCTGGAGAGAGCTTCCCCACTAGAGTTCTCCTGACCAATAAAATTATAGGTTTGGTCCAAAAGAATCAACAGTCAACAGTCACTCAAGCATTTATTAAATGCTTATTCTGAGCCAGACTGTGCTAAGTGCAACAACAAACAACAACCTAGATAAATGTACTGATTCTGTAATAGTTTCTTTGGGGCAATAATTCAAGTAGTGAAAAAGGGATAGCTGCAGTAGCCTTTTGCAGTCAATATAAACTCACTTCTATAACAAAGTATTAAAGAAAACTTAAAGGCGGAATCAGATCTAGAAAAATAGCAGTTGGGATTGCACTGAGGACAGTTCCTTGCTCATTCTCAAGACAGCACTGTATCAGAGCTGGGTACAGCTATTGACAACAGGATCTATCTTATTTAGGAACTTTGATTAAGGAGGTTTTCTATGTTTTAGAAAAATGTCCACCCAGAAGCTAACATTTTATTCAGTTAAGAGGTTCTTAAAGGTCTGAATGTTTTGCCTGGGGGAAAGGAACAGTTCATTCTATGATAATGTAAAAGGATCAGTGAAGTGCTTACACTGCAACAAATGTCACATCACTAGTCAGTTCCCTTATAATTTAAGACCTATAAAGAAAAATCCAGATTAAATAAATTGCCCAACTAGAATCTGGTTAGAATTGCAGGATATCCTGAGAGATATGTATATAGGGAGGGTGTGAAAAGAGGGGGGAGAGAGGGAGGAAGAACAAAAAAAAGGGACGGTAAGAGAGAAAGGGAGGAAGAGACGAGAGGAAAAGAGACAAAGAGACAGAGGCAAGAAGCTCATACTCAAAACCTTTTTAGCTTGTTAGGGTTAGACAAAAGCTAAGATGTTCTGCAAGCATAGTCTTTGAGAACCCAGGCATCAAAGGAGGCATCTAATAATGGGAGAACCGATCATTTTGTTTTAAAGATTTCTGTTATTTCCATAATACCCCACACCTTTTTCTTATGCTGGAAATATGCTCCATTATCCTTCCAAGATAAAAAGAAAAAATAACAAAGTAGATTATTCTGAAACTTACTTGTCTATGCCATAAATAGTTGATACAGCAATATTTTCCAAAATGACCACAATTAACAGAGGCAAGGTAGCAGAATAGTCATCAAACATTGCGACAAAATAATTTCCAGAACGTTGCACGAATATCAGGCCAATAGAAAATGCTAGAAGACAACAGACAACTGGAGGAAAAGATCAAACAAGAAAAGCAAGTTAATCCTCAATTCTTGTGGTTAAAAATTACCAATAAAAAATAAATACTTAGTGCTAATGGCCCACACTGTTCTGATTAAGAAGTGCCTCCCAGGGAAGCTAGGTGGCGCAGTGGATAGAGCACTGGCCCTGGAGTCAGGAGTACCTGAATTCAAATCCGACCTCAGACACTTGACACTTACTAGCTGTGTGACCCTGGGCAAGTCACTCAACCCCAATTACCTCACTAAAAAAAAGAAAAAAAAAAAAAAAGAAGTGCCTCCCAAGGACCACAAAATCTAACCAGTCTCTAGTCATGCTTCACTTTTCACCCTGGCAAAATTCTTGCCTACAACTGTATGCTACTCCAACCACCAGCTAGTGCTGGTGTGCTCAATGCTCATGGAAAGTCAGATCTACTCCCCTCAGGCTGCACTTACTATACCTGTGGTTTCTAAAACCAAACTCCCTTCCCTGGACATAACACTTGTCTTAAGGTGTCATCTCATCCTATTAGAATCTAAACACCTTAAGGATGGGTTCTGTATTTGTATCTCCAGTACTTATCATGTACTATGAACTTAATAAAATGCCTATTCATTCATTCATTCATTTCATTCATAGGAAAATTTTAAAAGAAAATGATTTGGTAATCTCACCTTTCTTTTAACCCGGTGATTACTTTGACCTTTGTTCTAAATAAGCCAATGGATTGACTGTATATTCATAGTTGACTCTGAAATCTGTAACCAATCACCTCCTGTCTGCTACAATAGAAATTATTTCTTTTTATGTGACATCTTCCAACCAGCCAGATTGAGGGACTGCTGGGCGCCACTGCTCTGTGTACACTTAAATTGATAACTGAAAAAGGTCAAATTTCCATTTTGATCTTATCTATTTGGTCCAAATGTTGAATGAAAATGTTTTGTATGCCCTTAGAGATCATACATTACTTTACGTTGACTACCCTGCACCTTATGGATAGTTAAAAACATTTTAATGCCATTACACTTTAAAAATATCATTGGTTTTATTCTTGTAGAATTGTACACGTTATAACAGGTTTTCTGCACAGGAGACTGCCTTTCTGAGCTGTTGTGGCCAGAAATACACCATCATCTTATGGCCTCTTTGAACTGACACAGGCTAGTGTTTGGCCACCACAGACATCCATCTATCATCAGACCTGTACTCAAAGCCTTTTGAGATTGGCAAGACTTGCCAGAGCTCAGGATTCACTAGCCCAGCCTTCAAGAGTCAAGGGTACAGAAAAGGGGCCTGAGTAGGGTGTTGGTGCTCAAAGATATGAGCAATAAAACTTTTTTTAAAGGAACTGGCAATAAAAAGTTGAGGTAGTTGTGAGTAGAAAAAAGGAGCACAAGATCTGGGGTTGGGTGATTCGGGGATGAGTTCTGGCTCCACCTTTTATTAACCTTTGTGACTTCATGATGTAGACTTCATACCAATAAAAGCCAAAAAAGAAACAAAAAAAAAAACACTCCTTTCCTTCCTTGATCCTTCACTAAAGTGAAAACCATCTTGGTAATTCAACGAATCATAAAATATATGAGACTCACCAGTAAGTATTTCCTTCCTGACTTTGAAGGTATCAACAATTGGTGTAATGATCCCTTCGATAGTCCCAAACATGCTGCCGAGGCCTAAGTTTATGAGCATGAGAAAGAACATCACAGACCAGAAGGGCGAGGCAGGAAAATGGGTCATGGCTTCAGTGAAAGCAATAAAAGCTAACCCTGTCCCCTGTACAGCCTGTAAGAGAGACAACCAGGAAACAATCAAATTAATGGAGAATGAAAAGTAATAGGGCATTCAACTTTATATGGAAGTTGTAGTGGTAGAAAGGGATTTCATTTCTGAGGAATAGGGCAGAGAGTACCAGAAATGAAATCGATGTGTTTATGGCAATACATAGTTGATAGGAATTTATTTAATTTGCCATATTATTTTTCTTTTTTTTGTTTGTTTGTTTTGGGAAATGGGTTCCTTGTGTTGGTGGTGGTAGTATATTTTTTTGGTTTGTTTTTTTGCAGGGCAAAGAGGGTTAAGTGACTTGCCCAGGGTTCACACAGCTGGTAATTGTCAAGTGTCTGAACCTGGATTTGAACTCAGGTCCTCCTAAATTCAGGGCTGGTGCTTTATCCAGTGTGCCACCTAGCTGTCCCCCATATTATTTTCTTAGATCCAGATTCTGCCGCTAGATTTAATTTGTTACACTGAATCAGAATCATTTCTATTCTGCTAAGGATTATAACATTTTTTTTTGGTGAGGCAACTGGGGTTAAGTGACTTGCCCAGGGTTGCACTGCTAGTGTCAAGTGTCTGAGGTTGGATTTGAACTCAGGTCCTCCTGAATCCTGGGCCGGTGCTCTATCTACTGCACCACCTAGCTGCCCCAGGATTATAACATTTTGAAGAAAGAATCTTTCCTGAAAAAAGTACAGTGAAAGTACTATTCTTTTATGCCTATGATATAATTTACAAATAGGAATTATAATTCACAGTTGCATATATGCATGTACCTCGACATATTGCTTGATTACTCTACAGAGGGAAATGTATGTATAACATCTATTTCTACCCCAAACAAAAATTACAAAGTATTTTTCCCTTTAACTTCCAAGTGACCTAACTAATCAGCAAATATGAATAACAACTTTTTTCAAATTTAAAAAACATGTGAATGCAAACAAAATGAAAACCAAGTGAACAGAAATTTTCCAGAGTGACAGTCAGCTCTTTTCTAACTTCTAAGGGAAGAAAGTCAATTGGCCCACCCCTGATAACTTCATGTCTGCTATGAATGGAGCTTATAGGTTTGTTTTCTTAATACTTTGGCTATGATAGAATGGGCATCACTGGGTTTTATGATAATAATTAATAATAATGTAAGAGACCTGCCAAGCAAAACTTTGTCTTTCATGACAAACCCCCATGTTATATAATAATAAAAGTGACCTCTGTTGACTACACCTCTCCCCTAAGAACACTTCAGCTGATTGCTCTGAGAGTCCTAAGGACTTAAAACTCTAATCACAAATAATAGAATCTCCTAAAGAAAAATCTAGCCATAATAATGAGGGACAGGATAGAAGAGCTTTGGAAGGGAAAAAATCCCAACTGCCAAATTCCTTCCCATCCAAATTCTTTGCTTTCACATTTATAATGTCATAATTTTTTGATCATTACTTTGCAGTTATTTCAGAATCCACAAATTCAACTGCTTTATATATAGAATGTCAAAGAGTTTTCTACCTAGTAGCATGACACATGACGCAAAAATGAAGAAATAAAAAGCAAATCCTTGATAGTCATCTCTTTCTTGCTTCCTGAAATATTACATTTATAATGACAGTAACATAAGGAAAGGAATTGTCAATACTTCTGTTGAGGACTTTCACAATATTTTCTTCTCCTCTTAAAAGTCATGAGTAACAGAAATTATAAATTATATAAGAACATTATGATGACACTAAATGCTAAGTAATTATAATGATCAATCTTGACTTGAAAGAAGAGATAAAATGTTTTCCTTATTTCAGGAGAGAGGTGGAAGACTACAGGTGTGTATTGTTATATACAAGGCCAGAGGTAGTCCCTACTTCAGTTGGTTTTTCTTAACTATCATTTCTTTGTTATGATGGAAATGGAACTTTTGGGGAGGGCATTGGGGTAGGACACCTAGAAATTACCATAAAACATAGTATATATGTATACAAAGTATATGTGTGTGCCTGTGTGTATATGTTGCAAAAATGATATAAAATATCAACTTTATCAATTAATATAATCAATTATATCAAATAATGATATATCAATTATGTGTATATATACAAAATATATGAGTATAATACATATATACTTATATACATATATGAACATTTATAGATACTTTGTGGATATATAGACACACACATAATTTGCATATATACAGATATACAGATATTGTGTATATATACACAATGTACATACACACACCAAGTACACATTATGTACATATGGCTATATACACACAATTAACCAATTAATCAGGCTTGACATGTCCTAGGGAGAAAAAAATCAGTTTATATATCCATATATATGCTTGTCTATTATCTAAATACGCAGAAAAAGAACCTAATGTAAGAAAATATGCATTAACTTTGTAATTCATGCCACCTAGAGAAATTATTTAATAATTCTATTTATTCATCTTTTGGTTCCATTGAAGTATCATGTATGGAGTGTCTAACATTAAACATGATCAAAATAGAAAAATAAATTTAAAATCAGAGACATGGAAGTGACAACGAAAACTATTTTGTACAAAAATGTGTAACAAAATATTCAGATTAAGATAGCATTCATGTAAAAAGCATAAGATCCATCATCTCATTAGTTTAATATCTATCTCCATCTTCGTCATTGATGGGAATGGAAATTTTCAAATTATTTCTAGTTTGATATATTAACTTCCATTGGCTTACATAGCATATTTTCATATGGTATTTGCAAACAGTAAATACTTAACCAGTAGCATCTTATTTTCAATTATGCATATTTTTACATATATAGTCAATGACTATAGTGTTTCTATAAAGACAGTCAAAACAAAGCTAGATTGTATAACCCCTACTGATGATCTTATCAAAGAAAGACTGTCTCAGACTCTTAAAGAGAAAAAAACCCAAAGTTCTTGTCTTAAAATGAACTATATTTTCTTTTTTTCATCCCAAGCAATAAATGACTTGACAAGTGTAACGTATCACTTCCACTTAACCCCTTATTGCACTGTAATAAAATAAGCTCCTGATGGATTATGCTCTTCTGTCTACTCAGGCTTAATCATGTCTTCCTCATTTTGTATTTTAGAGATGTAGCATAAAAACTGATTTGAAAAGCTCATTAGTTGTGTCATGTTGCTTCCTCTACCCTAAGATAAAAACTAATACATATCCTATGATCCATTTATACCAACAAGAATAAAAGAAAAAATACTGTATAATAAATAATTTACCTTTAAACTTTGTACACTTGAGTTTACTTTTTACTCAAATAAAAAGAAAAACATGTACTACATGATGGTTTTGTCCTTTTTTTCGTTCTGACCTCTGATTTCATCAATATAGATCAGCAATTTCTGAAACTTAAAGAATTGCCTGACACACTGAGAAGTTACATTATTTACCCAGGATCAGTATGAATCAGAAACAAGGCTTGAACTCCAGTCTTGCTAATTCTGCAGCTGATTCTATAAGTCACGATGCCACCTTGCCTGTCCCATACTTTGTAAATAGATTAATTAGAATAATTTTTTTAAAACTGCAGCCAGGCTTTAAGGTTATATTTTAGCATCTATTCTAGTTTAGACATAGGTAAAGAGATGCAGTATGGTGAGATCAGATCCCGCTTTCTCCACTGTAACCCCAAGATGTCAAGAGAACACAAGGCCACTGTTAGAAGGCCTGTTGGCAAATTTATAGGAAGAAATGGTCACAAAGAGATGAGATTTCCATTTTTGAAGGGAATTTCCACATGAATGAGATCAAGCACAGATTCATTGGAGTAGATAGAACATTGGGCTTGAAGTTATGAAAACCTGGATCTAAATCCAATATCATACTGAGCAACCCACTTAGCTTCTAGGTGCCCTTGAAAATGTGCTACTGTAATAGAGATATGTTGTTATCTGCAAAAGAGAAGGGAGCTCCCATAGCGGGAATGTCCTATGCTGATGAAATTGTTAATCCTTCACATATGGCTAAAACAAGTAAAACCACTTTAGTATTAAATGTCACAACTTTATGATTAAAAATTACTTCTGGGGCAGCTAGGTGGTACAGTAGATAAAACACCAGCCCTGGATTCAGGAGGACCTGAGTTCAAATTCGGTCTTAGACACTTGACACTTACTAGCTGTGTGACCCTGGGCAAGTCACTTAACCCTCATTGCCCTGCCCCCCCCAAAAAATTACTTCTGTAACATCTGAACTACAAAGGTCTATGCAACCAATATACAATTTAAAATCTATTATGAGTTCTACTCGTTTATTTTAAAAATATGATATAACTACAAGGTGGCTATTGTTCTTACTTGCTTATTTGTACTCAGTGTTATGACTTTTTTTTTAAAGGCTACTCACTTTATCAAGCTCATCTTCAATTTGACAGGGGCTGAGGTTAAGGGCAGGAAATTCTTCTTCCTTCACCTTCTCAATGATGTCATAAACTAAATGATAATCTTGAGTAGTTATGGCTGAGAAGTTGATATGATGAGGAATTATATCTTGGCTAATATTTCCCATTTTTAGAAGCTTAACAATCATGTCAGAATTTCTGTAAAAGAGAACAACATTACTATTATCCTGCATACACATCCTTGAGCAAATGATACAAAGTATGAGAGGGAATGAATATACATACTGGATAACACATTTCTCATTTATGATGTTTGCTTTGAAGCCCAGAACAGCAAACACCACCAATGTGGCCAGGACAGAGGTGAAAAAATTGATGAAGGACACCAGGACGGCATCAAATTGGCAGTTGTTGTCTCTCTTGTTGTAACTTGAGAAGGCAATGACTCCACCAAATCCCAGCCCTAAGGCAAAAAACACCTGAGTAGCAGCTTCTCTCCAGACCTTGGGCTCCAACATTATTTCAAGCTGTTAAAATGAGATATAATAAAAGTCAACTGCAAAATATAATATGGGGAGAGAACTACAATAAAGACTTCTGACAATGATTAAAATATATTACGATGATATATGTGTACCAAAGAGAATACTGACGTGTCTATAAGCACATGTCCTACTTTTCAGGGGGGAAAAAATGTTATATGTGAATATCACCGACTGGTCCCAGCTCTTACTCCCACTCACTTCCTGATGAAGAGCGTTATTCCCAGTCTCACTATTAAAAGCTTTCAAAGAGACACAAACTTAAGGGATCTGGAAATATCTTTTCTTTGTTAGAAGATAATTTTGTTCCTAAGTAAAAGAATAAAATAAACTCCTCCTCAATAGTTCAATAAAATAATATGGTTCGGTAACTGATATATACGTGATGAAAAACTAAGTTGATTCAGAAGACTTTTGGCAAGGTACACCTCTTGCTGTTCAGCAGGAAGGTGGCAGACTAGAACTGAGGAATAAGGCATACATTTAGAGACCATTGTTTTTGTTTGATCAAGTTTCTTTTATTTTCGAAAGGAACGTCTCTCCTGGGGTTGGAGTACTGAGTCAGTGGGAAGGGACACTGATGACAAATCAATTAATTAATGGAAATATGGACAAGTTGGACTTTGCCTAAACCTCAAACTTATTCACTTGATCATTTGCTAAAAGTATATATCCACTGTATATATCCAAAGTATGTGTCCACTGACACATTCAGCACCCCGCACAGCTTCTCCTTCATTCAAGAAATATTCACATACTGTCCATTCAATGACAGGTACTGGCCAGGTTATAGACAGCTTAGACATATAGTCATTGCGATGAGTACATATGGTACGGTGTTTTAGTTGCATTCAATTTCGAGTGAGCTGTCCCTTTATAATGAGATGGTTGAGCATCTACCAGAGTTCATTAGGGTTCAGTTTTATTGTAGTTACACAAGAATTGGGGTCAGTAGTTTATTATTAACAATCATTACAAATGCATTTAGATAGGTTAACATCTCCTTAGTTAGCCCAATGATCTTTTAAATTTCTGAAAAATATCCATCTAATTAAATACAGAATATAAAAACTGTGTATAATATACATATATCTTGACTCTTTCCAATGAGACATGTTAAATTCCTTTAGTGATATGATGACATTCACACATCCAGTCTTTGGTCACTAGATGGAGCTAAATACTCTTTTTTAGTAACAATTGCATATATATTGATTTTAGGATTTCTGAAACAGCAGGTTGATTCTTCCTTAGTAATTCAAGAATTCTCTCTGTCTCTCTCTCCCCCTCCCTCTCCCCCCCTCCCTTCCTCTCTCTCTCCCTCCCTCCCTCCCTCTCCCTCCCTCCCTCTCCCTGCCTCCCTCTCCCTCTCCCTCCTTCCCTCTCCCTCCTTCCCTCTCCCTCCTTCCCTCTCCCTCCTTCCCTCTCCCTCTCCCTCCCTCCCTCTCCCTCTCCCTCCCTCCCTCTCCCTCTCCCTCCCTCTCCCTCTCCCTCCCTCTCCCTCTCCCTCTCCCTCTCCCTCTCCCTCTCCCTCTCCCTCTCTCTCTCTCTCTCTCTCTCTCTCTCTCTCTCTCTCTCTCTCTCTCTCTCTCTCTCTCTCTCTCGTCCAAACGGGACTGAGCAGAGACAGTGCAACCACTTGTCATTGTATGTTACAGGGCAAAAGTTGGCCATGCCTCTATAGAGAGGGAAATGTCTGTGGACGTGGCAGAAAGTACCTCTTTCATGGACAGGTTAGACTACATAGCTGTTAAGGTACCTTTTAATTCTCAAAGTTCCCTGATTCTGTTACTACATAAATTCAAATGGTATAGACCAATATAACTCCTACCTCGAGTCATGAGAATACAGATTTAGAGATGGGGGGATTTAAGCTGCCATTTTGGCCAATCCCTTCTTTTTACAGATGAGAAAATTTAAGTCTAGAGGGTTTAGTGACTTGCCTTTGTCCAAGGTCACACAGGTGGCAAAGAAGAACCAGAATTCCAACCCGGGTCCTCCTCCTCTAAAACTATACCATACAGCACTTGGCTCCAGACCTGGGAATCTGGGGCTACTAATGAACGACTGCCCCACTGCCACACGTGGCAAAGTTAGGCATGCCTCCACAGGCAGGGAAATGTCAGGAGATTTGGCAAGAAGTACCTCTACCGCAGCAGAGCAGTGACAGGCTGGGCAGTGTATCCTTGCTTGGTAGACTCTTCTGAGGGGGAGGGAAGGGAAGCATCCAAGAGCTTTCCCAATCCACACTTGGCTGCCAAACCAAAGAAATCTATGGAGGCTCCATGGAAGAAGATGCCCCCCCCACCTACCTGACACCTCCAGCTGCTTATAGCATATGCACACATACACACTCACACACCAATATGTACTCATACATATACTCATATATATACAGTCACATACATATATATTCACACATTTAGATATACATACATACATTCATACACCTATACTCATTCACACATATATAAATATATACTCTCACACACACATACAAATACTCACAAACATGCATACACTCATGTACACATATACACTCATACATGTACATACATTCATACACACAAATACACAAGCAAACATGCAAAGGGAAAGATTTCTTATACTATATCTTAGTTGTAACTTCAAAGAATAATGAAAATAGAGGCTCAATTTCTTTTTGTTATCCCATGCCAACATATTTTTAAGTACTTGATGTTTCTAGAAACATCAAAAAGGAAAAAATATGGGCTTTGCCTTCAGGATCTCCTAAGTTTAATTTTCTTTAAAATTTATAATCGACTGAAAAGTAACTCAGTAACAGGACTTTGCAGTAACACAAGAAGATAAATAATTTAGAACTATAGCAATTCTATATCCTGTGTGGAGACAGAATGAAACAAATGGAAAAAAAATAAATGGAAGACTTGGGTTCCAATCCTGCTTTAGACAATTACTTGCTGTGTAACCTTGGGCAAGTCACTTAACATCTCTATGCTTCAGTTTCCTCAATTGTAAAATAGGAATAAATAACAACAGGATCCTACTTCTTAGGGTTCATTGAAAGTATCAAGGGGTAGCTAGGTGGCACAATGGATAAAACAATGGCCCTGGATTCAGGAAGACCCAAGTTCAAATCCGGACTCAAACACTTAACACTAGCTGTGTGACCCTGGGCAAGTCACTTAACTCCCATTGCCCCACCCCCCAAAAAAAAATTTTCCTTAGAAAATATCAAAAGAAGTTATTTGTCTAGCTGTGTGACCCTGGGCAAGTCACTTAACCCCAGTTGCCTCGCCAAAACAAAACAAAACAAAAATAAGCTATTTGCAAACCTGAATGCACTAGAGAGATATCAATTATTTTTGTTGCTGTTATTTATTATTCCCTAAAATGGGACTAAGTTAATGATCATATACATGGGCAGTTAAGTGGCACAGTAGATAGAGTTCTAGGCCACAAATCAGTAAGAATCATCTTTCTGAGTACAAATCTGGCATCAGACATTAGCTGCATGACCCTGGGCAAGTCACTTAACCCTGTTTGCCTCAGTTTCCTCATCTATAAAATGATCTAGAGAAGGAAATGGCGAACTACTTCTGTATCTCTGCCAAGAAAACCCCAAATGGAATCACAAAGAATTATACTGAACAACATCATACACACACAACCCTTTTTAATTCACAGATGATCAATGAATTAAATTCTACACTTTTATCAGCATAAAAATTATTTTTATGTTTTTACTTTAGAAATAAAGAATGTTTTCTTCCACATTTTACACATCAATCCCTTCATTTTTATCATTTTTTCAACAACACAACACATTTTTCTTTTTACATTTCAGGAATGGGAAAGGGATGGAAATCTACAGCCTCTGAGTTTTTACTTCTGAAATGGTTTTGATTCACTTGAAATCTCGATGACTAAAATATTCCTCAATCCCATGATCTTAAAGAACACAAATAGTCTTAACTCCTAACATTGAATCTTGAACACAAACAAGAAATGCCTCCATTACATCAATAAGACATGTTATATAATGTCAATGATTTAGAAACCCCACAATCTAAAATTTTTAAAAATACCATGTGTAAGGAAATTGCCCTCCTAAGGCAAGCTCTGTTGGTCTTTAACATTCAAAACATTTCTAACAATAAATATAATATACTCGTAAGTTAAGTCATAATCTGAAGCTCAGCACGTACCTTAGGGGTAAACATATGACGGATGCCATCAATCGAACCATTTAAAAGAAGTGCTCTTATCAGAAAGCAAATGAGTACCACATATGGGAAAAGTGAACTAAAATACATGATCTGGAGGGAAAAAAAGAAAAAGAAACATATTATGATGTAACAAACAGACTCATAATACTTACCATGAATAATGGTTGTGTTAAGCTGAAAAATCAATTCTATTAATTTTATGTAGAAAATAGCTAAAGGAGTATTCTACTACCTTGCTTCAATTAATCTATGATAACAGCTGGTGTTTATATCCCTGTCTACTACTCATCCCTTACAACAATCCTGGGAGGTAGGTAATATCATTATCCCCCATTTTACAGATAAGAAAAACTGATGTAGCCAGAGTCTAAATGACTGGTTCAGTAGTATGTACCTAGGAAATGCCTATGGTCACATCTGAACTTGGGTTTAGTGTTTTCTCCATTAGGCCCCTAGCTAGTCACTACAGTGAATCCATTGGTCTTTTCTAACAATGGCTATCCTTATAGGAAAAACCATGTTGAAGTCAGAACGGTTTTCTATAGACTTATTTAGTAAGACTGCCCCCCAAAAGTAGTATCATATACTGTACTCTCTATAAAATAAAGTAGCATTATTACTGTTAAGAACTAATGGGGGGGGGCGGCTAGGTGGCACAGTGGATAGAGCACCGGCCCTGGAGTCAGGAGTACCTAAATTCAAATCCGGCCTCAGACACTTAACACTTACTAGCTGTGTGACCCTGGGCAAGTCACTTAATCCCAATTGCCTCACTAAAAAAAAAAAAAAAAAAAAAAAAAAGAACTAATAGGGGATACAGGTTATGATGAACAGGATACTATCAGAAAAACCTGGAAAGACCTACATGAACTGAAGCAGAATGAAATATATTGTAGACAAAATAACAGCAATAGTGTAAGATGATCTGCTGGGAAGCATGGGGTTATTTTCGGCAAGGCAGTGATCCAATATAACCCTGAAGGACTTATGAAAATTGCAATCCATCTACAGAGAAAGAATTGATAGTATCTGAAAACAGAAACAATTTTTAATTTTTTTGTTTTTGACAATTCCTTAATCTGAAGTTTTGTTTTTTGACTCTTTTCTCTCACAACCTAGCTAATATGGGAATGTTTTCCATGACTACTCATGTATAACTTTATTTTGAATTGCTTGAGGTCTTGTGGGTGGGGGTGGGAAAGGAGGGAGGAAGAGAAGTTGGAACACAAAGTTTTTAAAAACTGATTTCAAAATTTGTTTTTACATATATTTTGGAAAATAAAATTCTATTAAGAAAAAAGAAGAATAGGGGGCAGCTAGGTGGTGCAGTGGATAAAGCACCAGCCCTGCATTCAGGAGGACCTGAGTTCAAATCCAGCCTCAGACACTTGACACTAGCTGTATGACCCTGGGCAAGTCACTTAATCCCCATCTCCCCTCCCCACCCCCCCCCACAAAAAAAAAAACAGAAATAGTCAACGCTATGCCCATATAAGTCTTTGGGAAATGCAATTTTTAAAAATCATTTCATACTTTTCTAAACACCTGACATGTGCATGCACACATATACACATCTTTAATTTTTTTTCATGCCTGCTTTCCCAAAACCAGAGTATTTTTTTCTTTCTGTACCTAATTCAGGAATTCTTTAAATCTCTTAAAGTCATAAGTAGCCCTTAAAGTGTGTTCATTTCCTTAATAATATCATTCTTTTTTATCATTCATTTCTTTGTTTTGTCTTTAAGTAGGTAGCATTGCTAGAGTGGTATATGGTTATTGATTTCCCCCCTTTAAATCAAGCACTTAGTTTTAGCAGCATTCTAAATTAACTTCACTGATTAAAATGTCAAAAATCCAGCTTAAACACCAAGGAAACCTGGAAAAATCTGCTCAGTTTCCTTCCTGCCTCCTCAAAAAATATGTTTCTTCAGTAAATCCAGGCTATGAAGACTTTATTTATGGAATCACCAGATCAAGTATTGATGATGTACCTACAAGTTTCACACTTGCCCTGGACCTCTAGTAAAGAGTAATCATTATAAATAGCATTTATTAGACAAGTGAGAGATAGGACTGGACCCGTGATTTCATTGGTATAGAGAACTTCAGATGAGGAAATGAGGCACTTGACCTCTGTCTTCTTCAATTTCCTCATCTTTAAAATGGGAATAATAACAATACCCCAGAGTTGCTATGGGGATAAAATGAGTTCATATTTGTAAACTACTTTGTAAATCTTAAATTCATTATGAATGTAAATAAAGTATATGGATTTATGATATTGATAATCATATGAATAACTTGTTATATAAACAGTAGCTATTATTATTACTTTCATTATTGTTACTAATGTAGGTTGACACATCTTTGCGACTTAAAGTCTGAGAGAGGCATGCTAAACAATAAATTTTATGTTTATACAATCTCTCCTGAAAATAAAAAGGCATGCAATTTTTTTCATTTTTCCAATTCCTTCAGAAATTATATTCTTGGTACACAACTAATACATTCCATCCACTACAATGCTTATGACCTTTATGGAATGACAAGATAAAGAAGAATTTCCTACTTAATAGCTAAAGTCATATAATCCACCTTCTCAGTCTTTTGAATATTTAAGTTGCCCTTTCTAAGGGCAGCTATGGTACATTAAGTCAATCTAGTAACTGAGCTTCTGTGAGTTTTCATCCCCCAAAATGACATCAATGAAAACCTCCTACGAAGTTGGATTTCTTGATTAAAATGTCAATATCCAGCTTACCTATCAAGGAAACCTGGACAAATCATTTCTATGGAACATTTGTATTTGAAAAAGAAAAAGAAAAAAAAACACTTTATGTTTTCTATAGTACCAGAATGAAACTGCAATGACTGATGCTGGGCCTGGAGAAGACAATAGGGAAAAAAGTATCACCCTTCTTTTATTGGAGAGATACTATGGATGCAGAACACTCACCTACACAACAAAAGTCAGGTAATTCGGCCTAATGATTTTGCTGTGCTATAAGGGAAAGCTTGTTGGGTGTGGAGGCAGTGGGTAACAGCACATACAAAAATGAATATGATGCACACAGGCTTAGCAAACACCCTGGGGTGAGTTAGCATCATTGTCAAAAACCCTTCCCCTATGCTCTGATGTTGCACAAAATGAATCAATGAAACTTAAATTTTTAAAAATAAATTTTTACAAGTCTCCCATGGTTCTTATCTCTTTAAAGGAAAATAACCAACTGCACATATTCTAAAAATATTTTCAACATTATCCAGATAACAGGATTTTTTTTTTTTTTGCAAGAGAAGAACACTCAGTGAAAACGTGGTGAGAGAGTGATGACTGCTCTTTTAGCGGCTGCTAAGACACATGGGAATTCATCTATCGAGGCACATGTAGGGAAATAGGCCTGACAGCAAGTATGTTTTAACAGACCAGTCTTCTTATCAGCTAAAATGGGGTGTGAAAATTCTTTCACACTCAGCTCCCCCATGGAAAGTAATGAAAAGGAATGTTTCTAAAATACTCAGTATGCTATTAGGCCAAGAGAAAGAGTTTGTTATGTTTTCTGCAAGAAGATCACAGCTTTATAAATTGCAAAGTACTAGCACAATTCCTGGTATATAGTGAGTGCTTAATAAATGCTTTTTTTCATCCATTCATACAAATGAAAAGTCCTCCTCCAATGTTTCATTATGGCACTGAAGGGACTCGGAGCTCTACTGGCCAATGATGTCACAAGCCCTTCCTGGCTCTACACTAATGTGAAAAGGATTCAATAACAGGATTATTTGCTGTTGGTAGTGGTGTTGGTGTTATTGGTAGTGTTATGGTTGGTGGTAGTGATGGTGAAGTTACTGTTTAGATAGTCAAGAAGATGTCCCTCCAATGTCCAAATGTGGCCCAAAGACAATGCTGAATGTTCAAGGCCACTCTCCCAGTCAGTTCTTTGAAAATACTATTTTGGAAATAAGGTTGACCATATTCTGAATTTGTATGAAGCTATCCTTAGCAAGTCCAACCATGGCCTCCCATTGGACATCTAAAGGGCCTGACCTAGTCTGCTAAATCTTAAATTTGTAATAGCATGATTATGATTGTCTTCATCATCATCATTAGTAGTAGTATTATCATTTGTCATTACAGCCCCCAAATGGAAAATAAAATTCATTCTACGTCAGGTCCATTGTTAGGAGGCAACAGTTCTAATACATATGGTTAGAAATAATCTTCAAACATTTTTACAATCCTTAACTCCTTAACTAATTGATTTGCTTAAAGTTTTTTAACCTTTTCTTTGACACTCATTACTTGTCATACTTTCTAGCATCCAGAGCCCTGGATGCTAGGCCAGCTTTTAAAAATGCTCTTGGAGACTTATTGGCTGAGGGAAACAAGGCTCACATCTTTGACACAGCTTCCTGGTGGCCTAAGTACAAAAGTCAGCACAAGATGGTTTTAATATCTTTTAAGGAAAAATCTGCATAGCCTACTCAACAGCTGTTGTTCCTACCACATGCCTCCTGGGCCACTCGGCTCCAGTTGCTGACTGCTCGGTAAAGTGTCACTTGATACTCCCTTGGATATGTGATCACAATATGAATGTACTCCCTGTAAGAGCAGACTCTCCCCCAGCCACATCTTCTCATTCAGACCAAGAGTTAAGATCAAAGGATCATAGATTTAAGGTTGGAAGGAGCTTTAAAAAGCAACTAAAGCTCAACTCCCTCCCCTCTTCATTACATAGATGAGAAAACTGAGGTCTCTTGGCTAGTAAAAACACTAAGGCAGGGGGCAGCTAGGTGGCGCAGTGGTAAAGCGCCGGCCCTGGAGTCAGGAGGACCTGAGTTCAAATCTGGTCTCAGACACTTGACACTTACTAGCTGTGTGACCCTGGGCAAGTCACTTAACCCTCATTGTCCTACCAAAAAACAAAAAAACAAAAACAAAAAAACACTAAGGCAGGAGCTGAACCCAAGTTGACTTGACTCTAGTCCTAGTGCCCTCGTCTACTCACTACCCCACGTTGCCCTTCAGTCTTCATCTTTTTAGTCTAGATTTACTATTATATTGTTAATCCTCAGTTCTTCTATCATTTTAATTGCTTTTTTTCAGGATGTTTTTTTCTGGACTATCTCCAGATTGCCTTTTGTTAGTCATGGGGAGCCAAACTTCTTACAACAGTCAAAGTGCAAGTGAATGTGGGTTTTCCATAAGGGTGTAAAAACAGGTGCTCTTATCGAAACACTTCAGGGGTTCTCTGAAATAAGTATGTAAAAATCCCACACTCTTCTTTAAATAATAGAAATTACCTGAGAATTTCTTTCTTTCTTTCTTTCTTTTTTTTTTTTTTGGGGGGGGGGGGCGTGGGGCAATGAGGGTTAAGTGACTTGCCCAGGGTCACACAGCTAGTAAGTGTTAAGTGTCTGAAGCCAGATTTGAACTCAGGTACTCCTGAATCCAGGGCCGGTGCTTCATCCACTGAGTCACCTAGCTTCCTCCTACCTGGGAATTATTACATGGCACTGCAGATTGAGTACCAGCCTCAAATCCAGAAGTTCTGAGTTCTAGTGTGACATAAACTGACTATGACCTTGGGGAAAACACTGCTCTTCTTCTTGGCTGAGCAGTACTTCTAATGCCATCATTTGCAGAGAAGGTGCTTCTGATACGCATCAGTAGGTGTTTGTACATTCAAAGGTTCCTACATCAATGAAATCACTACTCCTATCCCTATCCCTATCTCTTGAGATCTAGAATTAGAAATGTAACACAAAAAGATTTTAAGCATTCATATAGGTCTCTGCCTTCTTACTCTGACCACACTTTGAAGGATGTGAAGAAAGTAGGGAGAGTTTAGAAAAGGATGCCAAAGATGACTAAGGCAGGTAAAAGTCATCCAATGATGAAAGGCCAAAGGCATTTAATTTGCATTGTCTAGGAAAAGCTGTGGCAAAGGGAACATGTTCCTTCCAACTCTCCAATGGCCAGGGATTGGCCACATGTAAGAAGGACTAATAAAGAGATTTCAATGAAAATAGGAGATGGACTGAAGATAAGAAAAACCATTGTGTTGATCAGAATAATAAAATAGCTAGAATAAACTAAGGAAGTGAGAAGAGAGATCCTATCCCTGGAGTTCTTTCTTTCGTTTTTTTTTTTTAGTGAGGCAATTGGGGTTAAGTGACTTGCCCAGGGTCACACAGCTAGTGAGTGTTGTGTCTGAGGCCGGATTTGAACTCAGGTCCTCCTGACACCAGGGCCGGTGCTTTATCCACTGCGCCACCTAGCCGCCCCTTGGAGTTCTTAAAAGAGAGGTATACTTCCCTGATCTATACAAACCAAATGTTTTGGGTCCCTTTTACCTGCCTTAATGACTTATCCAGTGTTACACAGCCAGTATGTGTCAAAAGTGGGACTCAAACAATTTATATCATTTCTTGAAAACCCTTTTAGATAGAAAGTCTGAGAGGTATACTAGGTGGAGAATTATTCTGGAAACCAGAGGACATGGGTTGGAGTCCCACTTCTAACACATACTAGCTGTGTACCTCTGAACAAGTCATTTAATTTCTCAGGACTCTAAACCATTTTATAAGTTGTAATATAATAATAACACCAATATGATAATAATAGGTCATGTATTTGTATTACATAATTATACACATATGTATTATATAATTAACTCATTGGATCTTCACAGGATTCCTGTGAAGTAGATTCTATTATTATCCCCCTTTCACAGAAAAATTGAGGTTGAGAGGTTAAATGTCTTGTGCCAGGGCCACTCAGCTAATTAGTGTTTGTGGCAGGACTGAGCTCAGGTCTTCCTGATTCCAGATCCAACTACTTCCTAAATTGCAAAGAAAATGACCCTACATTAGTAGAGACAGTTTTCTCATCTGGGAGTTTCCTCTATCAGTGAACTCATAGATCCTATACTTATCCCATCCCCTTTTAGGAATTGGATTCCATCATTTAAAACAGATGTTTTAGGAAATCTCTGGTGAATTGTAGCTGTAAACAAACTATAGCAACAGAGACACAAAGGCCCCTTACCATCATTAATAAAGCACCTGTTGGTTGACTTATCTAAATAATTCTCTCCCATTAGACTATGAGGTCGTTGAAAGCAAGGACTCTAGGGGTGGTTAGTTGGTGCAGTGGATAGAGCACTGACCCTGTATTCAGGAGGACCTGAGTTCAAATCTGACCTCAGACATTTGACACTTACTAGCTGTGTGACCCTGGGCAAGTTAATTAACCCCAATTGCCCCACAAAAAAAAAAATATTTTAAAAAGCCAAACGAAGAAAGCAAGGACTCTCTTCTAATTTTTGTTGTTTGTTTTTGTATCCCCAGAACTTAGCACAGTGCCTGATACATAGTAGGCACTTAATAAATAATTATTGACTGACTGAACATTTGTCTAAAGACCCTATTTTCACATAATTTTCTAAAATTGTAGGTTATGAAAATTTTTTTACCTTCACATTAAAAATCTATCTGTTCTGTCTTAACATGAGAATAAGGGATCCTAGCTGAACTCTGACTCATTATGATGATAATGGAAACATTGTGCAATTCTTGAACACCATCCTTAACCTACAATGAATTTGTGTTCTCATAAAAAAGTAAGGATTTCTTTGAGTATTCAAAGCTTTGAATACTGTTTCACATGTTTACATATGGTTTAAAAGTTGGCATGGAGAAAACTATCTGTTGTTAGCAAGTCACCTCAGCTCAGTTTTCCTCATTCAAAAAGCAAGACATCTAAGGCCCCTGTCAGCTTTGATCCTCTGATCCCATGCATCTTACTATTATCCTTACTTTGAGAATCTTTCCGACTTGCTTTGAGAATCAATTCGACTATACATGCAAAGTGAAAAGAGTAGCTAGAAGGGAAGTTATCATGGTAATTCAAGCCAACGAATGGTCTGTCCTGGCATTTTCAGGTCAGAATCATTTTGTCTTTTTTCTAAACTTAAGTGTCTAGTTAATTTCTCTAAACCTTAATTTTTTTAACTGTTATAGTAATGTTATTGTTTCACTGGGCAAAATGCATTTTCCCCTAAATTTACAATAATGAAGATTATACACAAACTATATAGATCAATTTCTCTATTTTATATGATTTAGAATAAAATTTGATAAGTGTGCCCAGTGACACATATAGGCCCATAATGGAAGTCCAAAAATGCAAAATAAAACCTCTGGTTTTAACCATGGTACTTTTTAAATAAGTAAGAACTCAATAAGCATGGTCATTCTCTGTTTAAAAAAAATTAAAACTCTACAATCCGGTAACTTTTTCTTGGTAACCTGCAGGAAAGCAATTATGAAGTACCTTGACATATAAAGTAGGGCATACCCAATTAAGATGATTACCAGTTAATTGAGCACAGTTAGTCATAAAATAATATTTTCATTAGATTTGAAAATGAATCTGGATATCTTTAGAACTATATTTCTATCTTCACAAGCAAAATCTATTTTGGAGAGCAAGAGACTACTAATTTTGGAACTGGAAAGGTTAGGTTATAATCATCCAAGAATTGAATGAATAGAATTGGAAATAATCTTTTTAAAAAAAATCTAAATTTTTCTTAAATAGCAGATTTAAAATATACCAGTCTCAGTAATCAAATTAAATAGAAAATTAGTTTAGTGACTGAGTTTTTTTAAAGAATCAGCATTTAAAATTCTGGGGATACAAAAATCTAATACTCTTAGTTAGATAAAATTGTTTATTCTTATAATTCCTTTTAATTTTATACTCGCTGCGCACAGTGGAATTGAAACTCTTGATTCATTCAAGCCAAAATGCTTGTTAGGTTCAGGTATGAGGATCCAGATTTCTAAAGGTACACCCATCTCTGGGAAATTCAAACATCTCTGGATCCAATCAAAGCCCTGTGGAAATAAGGGAAACTTTCCCCAGGCACCATCCAAAATACATTTTTAGGGCCATTAGCTGAACCAAACAAAGAATCTCAGGGGACTTTAAAGATATCTAGGATGCTGTAAATTAACATATGAGGAAAATAAGGAAAAGTTGTTTTGTTTTGTTTTTTTGTTTTTTAAGGGACAGAAGAGGGAAAAGGGAGGGAAGAAGTAAAGGATGGGAAAAAGGAGGAAGGGAAGAAGAGAGAAAAGGAAGGAAAGAAGGAAGGGAAGAGAAAGAAGGAATGAAGGAAGAAGGAATAGGAGAGAGAGGGAGAAAAAGAGAAAGATAAAAAGACAAATAAAAAGGAGGAGATAGGAGAGAGAGAGAGAGAGAGAGAGAGAGAGAGAGAGAGAGAGAGAGAGAGAGAGAGAGAGAATATAAGCAAAAAATAAAGATCTCTGGGCAAGCATTTTCAGCCTCATCCTCCCATTCTCATAACCTGAACACATTCTTAAACCACTACTCTTCACCCACCCCTCCAGTCTTTTTGTCTAACTTGTGTAACATCCAAATCCCACCATTATTCTACCTGAGTTTATTCAAGGGCCAAATGAATCCTGACTTCTAGTCCAGTTGCCCCTACAGATATAGAAGATGGCATGTGAAGAGGGGTGTGGTGTCCAGGAATGGGATGATAGATGCCTGCTAGCTAATGGGCAGGAAACCAAAAAGAATGTACTAACTTTGCCTGAAGACTGAATGCCTTTGATCATTGCCAAGCAAACCAAGACCCAGGCAGACAGTAAGCAGACTGTCATCTTCCAGTTGAGGCCTCCACCTTCCGAGATGGAGTCAGAAATGTTCAAGGCTTCTCTATACCAGTAATAGGTCGTGGCGGAGCTCTTCTCACATTCTGGTTCCACAACTGAAGGGGAAAAAAAGATGAAGAATGATTTCAGATCTGACAACTGTGGTAATTACATTAGAAATGGTCAGAAACGATTTCTCTACAAAGCATTTCTTATCTTCTGATAGAAAACATTGTTTTCGTGGAATAGAAATTCAGTATAACAGATTTAAAAATCTATGGCTATCAAGAAAAGGAAGAGGGAAGCATTTATTAAGCATCCACTGTGTGCCGTGCATTGTGCTCAACATTTTTCAAATATTATCTCATTTAATCCTCACAACTGTCCTGAGAGGTAAGAGTTGTTATTATCTTTATTTTGCAGTTGAGGAACCTGAGAGGTTAAGTGACTTGTCCAGAGTCATACAGCTAGCAAATATCTGAGTCTGAATTTGAACTCAGGTCTTCCTGATTCTGGGCACTCTATCCACTATGCCACCTAGCTGCTCTAAAAAGTAAGTGTATAAATAATTTAAAAGTACATTAATGCATACGAATTCACTCAAACATTTTATACTTTTTCTGAAGTGCAAATATGAAATACATCCAAGACCAAGCTAGGTGTTCCTTTTAATTTTCTATTATATTCAAAAGAGAGAAGAATATTCACAACTGAAAGATAAATTTGCTTTCCTGCTCCATGATATGTCATCCTTTTGGCCTACTGTCTAAATGTCCATGCTAATTGCACCAAACTTGATGAAGATCTAGAAATGCATCACATTGTTTACTACTTTTCATTTGCTTGTTTTAAGGTTTGCCTTTCTCTATTCACCTATTCAATCACCATTTGGAAAGCACTTACTGGGGGTTCAAAGTCCATTCAAATTATTTTTTTTCTGGGTGCTTGGTATGTTCAGTTTAAGCTATTAGTAAATTTAATTTGCAATTCCTAATACTCTAGTAGAAAGCTGAGGAGCAGAGCAAAGTGGTAAAGGGGCAGTTTATAGAGCTAGAAAAGCCTTCCCAGGGTTAAAAAGGATTGACAACAGTTCTGATGTGGTTAATCCATAAAGTGTATAATCTGTGTGTTTACATCATACAGCCTTATTTAAAGGGGAACTACAGGTATTAAAATAATAAAGAAATCTGCATTGACACCTTTCGATCACTAGCTTATGCCAAGTACTTCCACTGTCAAAGAACCCACAGTGCATATACCAATAAAAATATTCAATCACATTTTGTGAAAATCTAATCCTAAAGTAATTTTTAAAGCAGGATTATGAAGATTCTTTAAAAATAATTCCTTGAAAATGTTAGGCCCAACAATGGAGTCTTTGAGCTCAGTTCATGGTGTTCTGTAGTTATCTGTTCAAGATCTGCTGAAAGAGGCATCATGGCATTATGTATAAAAATTTTGGACCTGGTGTCTGGGTTCCAGTTCTATCTCAGACACTCATTAGCAGTGTGATGCGGGGTAAACAACTTGTCTATGTACCTTATTTTAATCATTAATAAAATGAGGGTGTTGGACATTGATGCCTCTTAACAGATACCCTTTCCTGTTTTCCCCTTTCTAGTTCCTTGAGGACAGGGTCTGTTTTGCTTCCTAGTATTTGCATCTCCAGTACATATAAACATAGAATTACTTAATAAATGCTCTATTTATATCTTCTAATTGTAATTCCATGATTCTAATTATTGATGTATAATTTGGCCATGGACACAACATGTATATATGTATATGTGTGTATGTGCATGTGTATGTGTATATAGAGATATAGATATAGATATGTAGATATAGATATATACATACATATATATATACATGTATTTATATAGAGAGTAGTGGTTTGTATAGGGTGAACAGTATCTACTATATATTATATGTAGACATAGATATTACATAGATATCATATATGGTATATAATATATCTATAGATATATATGTGTGTGTATATCTATATCTATATCTATAGATAGATATAGATATAGATATAGATATAGATATAGATATAGATATAGATATAGATATAGATATAGATATAGATATAGATATAGATATAGATATAGATATAGATATAGATATAGATATAGATATAGATATAGATATAGATATAGATATAGATATAGATATAGATATAGATATAGATATAGATATATAAGAGAGAGATTTATAGTGGAGACTGTTCACCCCATACAAATCACTATAGTACTGGCTTTAACTTTATGAGACAATATCATCCTAGGGACAAACTTACATATTCTTATGAGAAATATGATTATCTCATTATGACCATAAAATTATATCACAGTCTGCCTCCAGGAGATAATTTGGAACAGAAACAAAATGTTCTATTTTTAAGTTTCTGAGGGTTCCTATTCTTACTTTTTCTGGCCTAAACATTTTCCCTAGGATATTCAGCAGAAGTAATTCAAATTCTGTACAGGAAAAATCATGACAATAAAGCTGTAGATGAAAATCAATTTATCTAAATGTCTGGCATTTGTTACCTTCATGACAAAATACTTGGGTATTTGGCAGGTTTCTTCTTCTGGACTAAGAGGTGAACTTTAATAATAAAGGGAGTTAAGAAATTGTTGGAATAAGCAAAATATTATACCCACTTGGTGCTTGTGCCAAAACCAACCATATAGAGAAATGAAGTAATTAAATATATAACTTGGCCTAAAACCACTTTTCCTCAATAACATGTTATTTTGGCTAAATTATCTAATTAATGTATTTACTCCGCTTGTATGGCAAGTCATATTTTTTTTTCTTTTTTTTTTTAGGCAATGGGGGTTAAGTGACTTGCCCATGGTCATACAGCTAGTAAGTGTCAAATGTCTGAGGCTGGATTTGAACTCAGGTCCTCCTGAATCCAGGGCCAGTGCTTTATCCATTGCGCCACCTAGCTGCCCCCAAGTCCTATTTTTTTTAAAACGAAATATTTTTCTTTAAAGTAATCTTAAGAAAAAAAAAATCTTAGTTTTACCTTCATGACAAGAGGGTAAAAGTCTGCATCCTAAGCATCACATGAATTAATGAAACACTATTTCCAAAAGACTTTGAAGTTAAAATCTACATCACAAAAGTGAAGGGCTGGCAGGCTAACTGGCCAATGAATTCAGCTGGCCACCCTGATTTCTCTCAGCTAATTCATGCAAAAAAAGCAGGTCCTTCCTGCCACCACCCAGTCCTTCATGATTGTTTAAATGACATTTAAACAAGAATGGTTTTCTCAAGCGTAGACATAAAATTAATGTATGGTCAGAACCTTTAAAAAATGAATAAACTAATTTGAAGTACTTGAAACAAAATGAATATCTGTGGTTTCCTCTAGTTTTCATAAAGATGTGCATTTGGATCAAGGGGAGGAGACAGAGATGAAGTTTAATGCTCACAATCTCTTCTAAAAGTGGTACAAAAGGACAATAACAGACCATGGTGGGAAATCCTAAGAGCATTCAAGTCATTGCTAAAAGATGACTCCCAGGAAAGAAAAAATGTTGAAAAAAGTGCCTTTCTCCACTTTGCAAAGGAAAGGGAACTACAGGTGTAGAATATTTTATTTGGGGGCAGCTAGGTGGCATAGTAGTTAGAGCACCAGCCCTGGGTTCAAGAGGACCTGAATTCAAATCCAGCATCAGACACAACACTTACTACCTGTGTGACCCTGGACAAGTCACTTAACCCCAATTGCCTCACCAAAAAAAAAAAAAAAAAGAAGAAGAAGAAGAATATTGTATTTGCTGTCACATATGATTGGCTTTGCTTCCTCCTCCTCCTTTTCTTTTTAAATCCTTCTTTCAAGAAACAGATCATTCAAGAGGAAAGGGGAAGGGATACATTCACGAATAAGTGTTACAAAAAACAGGTATCAATAAAATTAAGAATTTTTTGATATTATTATTTTCCACATAATTATTCATTGTTTTGATGATCTGTCCTTTGACATTTATTAGTTAGGATTTAATAGTTAATTGTTTTGTTTTTTTAATGTAAGTAGGACCATAAAAAAGGGTTTGGAGAAGAGAATATTAATAGTGATAATGATTTTGGAAGAGTATGATAGTTTTGTCCTGATAATCTTAATACATAAATTTCTTATCCTTAAATTCATTAAGTAGGGGAAAAAATGCACTTATGTTTCTTACAGGTATGAGAAGTATTTTTCACCAGAGGGCACTGATCCCATGGGAGAGGCTGCTGAAAAGACTGTGAAAAATAGAACAAGCTCCAGCCAATGATAACATTGTAGTAGAGGGCCACAAAGAAACATACCTACAAGAGAAGATAATCCCATTAATATTGCATATCCTTTCAGGCACCATATCCTGGGTTAGCTGGTTTTGCCAATCTCCCTCTCCCCCATTCTGTTCTTCCCCCTCCTCCTGCCCTTCCTCTCCTTCTCCCTCTCCTTCCTTCCCTCACTCCTTCTTGAGATTCTTCATTATGAGGAATGGTTTATTGGCTTGAGGAAGGAGGAAGGGACATCTTTGGAAATGAAAGATATAAAACCAGAAAGATACATAGTAAGCCTACTGCATGTGATGCCTTCAAATTAAAATTAAAAATTATATTTTTTCTTATGACTAAACTTCTTTCTGATAGCCTTCCTTTTTCCATGATTATTTGGAATATTTAATCTTTTATAAAAATGTTTTATCAGCCGCATACCATACCCTAAAGAATATGTGTTCATTAGATTTGCAGTGAAAGATCTATAATTTTTAAGATTTCTATATTAGCACATGTTCTACTTATTTAAAAGAATTAGGGAAAAAAGTTACTCTTTGCTTTAAAAATCAGCATCTTTTTTTTTTCTTTATTAGAACCTTATGTACAGATCAAATGAAAAGGCACACATCACTTACTACACAACTTGCGAATCCAATCCCGCCTAGTTTAGGGCTGATGTAATTCCACACACCAATACTTCCTCTGCGGATTCTTTGCCCAACAGCGAGTTCCAGGAAAAAGAGTGGGATGCCTATTATCAGCAGCAATATTAAATATGGTATAAGATATGCACCTATAAAGAGAAACACAAATAAGACAGTATAGTAAAGTTGACATTTCTGGTAAAAATCAATAAACACTGGTTCAATATTTCGGATTCAAGGAAAACAGAAAGGTACATAACTGCAAAGTCATCTCAGCCTTCAAATTAAAAATGATATTTAATATTTTTTCCTATGTGAATAAACTTCCTTTCCTATATGACTAACCTGAAATTCCGAACATTCTGAAAGGAATATAGGATTTTCACTTTCAAGGGCAGAAAAGTAAACAAAGTAATTGCTAAAGAGCATTTCTTTTTTTTTTTTTTTTTTAGTGAGGCAATTGGGGTTAAGTGACTTGCCCAGGGTCACACAGCTAGTGAGTGTTGTGTCTGAGGCCGGATTTGAACTCAGGTCCTCCTGACTCCAGGGCCGGTGCTCTATCCACTGCGCCACCTAGCTGCCCCTAAGAGCATTTCTTTATAAAAGGTCATCAATCAGCACCACAGATTCACATACCCTTTGCTGGAGTCCTGAAGACTCCTCAAGTAGGTTAAGCCTAACCCTGATAATCCTCTTTTTCCATTTACTTCTATTTGTGGAAAATACAAACATAAATGTCAGTCTACTCTAGGTCTTCTAAAGGACCATGAATTACAGACCAACAAAGCCTAATTAACGACATTTAATTGAATTTTAAAGTATAAATAATGACAAATTTTCACCAATAGAACCTAAAAGGAAAGAAGAATGATCATTGAGAATAAACAGACATTCCTATGGGCACAGAACATTATATGTGATGGTCTAACTGGAGGCAAAACCTCCTAGCGCAACCTGGTCATTGAGGTTCACTCTTGTGGAAATGAAATAATAACTAACATTTATATAAAGATTATAGCTTCCAATGTCAAATGAGATTACACACACATATGTATATATCTGTATGTATACACGTGTGTACCTCTGCATATATGCATGCACATACATGTTTATATGTGCATATGTGTATTAATCCCATATACATAGCTACATCTACACACAATCAAAGGAGATTACACATTACACATTTATATGTAATAAATGAGATTATATATACATATGTATATAGTCAAATTGAATTACATACATATATGTATAATCAAATGTTATTTTGTGACACAGACTTTCTGGAAGTCTAGTAATACCTATAGCCCTGTCTTCAGGATTATTTTGAAATGCATAAAATAAAATGAATAAGATTACAAAGGAAGCCAATTGTAATAAGTATTAAATATTAAAATACTAAATACTAAAAAGTGAACTCACACACCCCAGGTTAAGAGCACCTGGCATAACAATGTACTTGAGTAGAGGCAGCTGAGTCAGAAGTGTCCTACTTCCTGTCAGGAGAAGATCAATCAGGTCAAATTTTTCCTTCACCCCTTACTAGCTATGTAATTATGGCAAGGTCAATTCTATGCTATAAATTTCAGTTCTCTTATTTGGATAATATCGATAATTACATCTAGGATACCAACTTCCTGGGTTTTGTGTGAAGCTCAAAAGAAACACTTCATCAAAAATGCATTGCAAGGGGCAGCTAGGTGGCTCAGTGGATTAAGCACTGGCCTTGGATAGAAGAGGACCTGAGTTCAAATCAAACTTAAGACATTTGACACTTACTAGCTGTGTGACCCTGGGCAAGTCACTTAACCCTCATTGCCCCACCCAAAAAAAGAAAAAAAATGCATAGCAAACTCAAAAGGGTCTTGGCACAATAACCTTCCTCACCTTCCTTTTTGAAGATGGTATATCTGAAGACTTGGGGTGAAATTTCCTCAGTGCTTCCTATGTTAAATGCCAACTATATGATATGAAATGTATTTATAGGAATAATATACAATGAAACTAAGATCTTTATCCACATTGATTACACTGAAGTCCCAACTACATTTAGAACATGGGTCCAAAATATAATCTTTTGAGTATCATCTTAAGCACTATTTAATAATCTGCTTTCAAAATATGAAAAGGAAATTGTATGAATTGGGGCTGGTCAGGTTATACCACCTTATCTTTAGGACTGTGAAGCACTAGTGGGCATAGGGAGAAAGCAATTTTTTTTCTCCACACTTTTCTAAATGGACACATTTTTGAGATGTTTGATCTACTCACAGGTTAGAAAGTTATTTTCTATTTACGGCTGCACTTTTTGTGATACCAAAGAATCGGGAACAAAAGAAATGCCCACAGAGTAAGGAATGGCTAAACTTGTTGAGGTACATGATTAGTGGAATGTTACTGCACTGAATATGCTGAGCATGATCAGCAAAGAAGCATGGAAATACAACCATAAAAATAAAAAAATAAAAAAAAATAGAAACTGAATGCTGTGAAATAACAAGCAGCCAAGCATGGCTCCAAAGAGATATTAGTAGAGGACTAGGGATGTGGGTCATTGGACATAATGTCCAATTGGACATAACTTCTTTGATACATTGTCTAGTTTCATGGAATATAGTTTCCCCCTTTTGTTATTCTTTATTTTATGTGATACCTGAAAGGGAAGGATAGTAATACCATGGAAAATGTAGGATATGTAAATAAATACTTCATGATGCACTAGGAACCTTTGAAACAGGTGTGAACAAAGGTTTTTAGATATTTGGGAAACTTTTCCAGCTTAACAAGTGATATTATCAAAAGGATATTATCAAAAGTCTCTTGACATGCCTAAGAGGATTGATACCATAGGTACAATTATATGGATTTGAGAGAAGGAAACTGAAACTCGTGAGTGTTAAGTGATTTTCCTATAATTACATAGACACTAAGTGTCAAAGGTGGGATTAGAACTGTTTTTCTTAACAAACAATATCAATAAAAATTCACTTTAAAAAAAAAGAAAGCTATTTTCACAAGGTGTGACCTTGTTTTACAACAGCAGAAATCATGAAAACTAAGGTTTAAATCTCATCGCTGATACTTTACTAGCTGTGCTGTCCTAGACAAATAACTTAATTTCATTCTATGTGACTCAAGCCACTCCATAAGATTTAACTTTATAGGGGCAGCTAGGTGGTGCAGTGGATAGAGCACCAGCCCTGGAGTCAGGAGGACCTGAGTTCAAATCCGGATTCAGACACTTAACACTTACTAGCTGTGTGACCCTGGGCAAGTCACTTAACCCCAACTGCCTCACCCCCCAAAAAAGATTTAACTTTATAGCGTTCAAATCAACCTCAGAAGAAGTGGGGATAAGGCTTACCTCCTCCATTCTTTTGACACAGGTATGGGAATCTCCACACATTCCCTAAACCAACAGAGAATCCAACCTGAGCCAAGATGTACTGCAGCTTGCTGTTCCAAGCCGGCCTTTCCCGGTCACCATCAGAGCCTTTTTCAACATCGATGTCTTTTTCTTCTGGATCATCGACAATCAGCTCACTCTTCTTAAAGGCATCATCGGCAGAATCCTCATTAGAGAGGAGATCTTTGACAGATTCGATGACATCATCATCTAACTCCCTTTTTACCACCTTGCTATTTTTCGGCATTGGAAAATGTGGGTGTATGGTTTTGGGGTAGGAGGCTCAAAAAAAAAATGCCACTTAATCTGAAGAAAAAGGCTGAAGGAACTTTCAAAACAATTCACGATGATTAAGTCTGGAGGCTTCTGGATCTATCTAGATGTTCAAGGTCCCATGTATACCTGCAAAATGTTGGAATAAGAAATATTAAATAATTCCCTATTGATATAACTCCAAAATCATGATTGACCTTTCTTGTCTTTCTTTTTGAATTAAGATTTTGTATAATTCAGAATAAAACAGCAATAGCTGAACTAATAATCCTCTAGAGAAGCAAGAGCAAAAAAAATTTTTTTCCATTTTAAAATAGTTTTATTCTATCTTAAAATGGAAAAAACATTCTTAGCTTGCAGAAAAATATAAAAGCAGTCAGACAGGCAGACTTTGCTGATCCCTACTCTAGAATTTAATGCACTTATAACTGGAATATGGTCACCAGGGCTTTGTCTCAGGGAACTGGCATCTAAAGGATACAATAGGGAATGAAATAAGCATCCATTAAGCACCTACTATGTGCCAGACACTGTGCTAAGCACCGAATATATATTTCATCTGATTTTCACAATAACCCAATGAAGCAGGTGCTATTATCCCCATTTTAAAGTTGAAGAAACTGAGGTAGACAGAGGTTGAAATGACTAGCCCAGGGTCACACAGCTAGTAGTTGACTGAGGCTATATTTAAACTCTTCTCTTCCTTCCTAGACCCAGCACTCTAGCTACTTAGCTATCTCTAGGTAATACTTTAGCATGGTAGAAATTACTGAGCTTGGTACCTAGTTAGAAAGAAGAATTAGTTGAAACAGGAAGCTACCTAATGGCAGGCTTCCCTTTACACTTGGCCAAACATAGATGAATGAGTTCCTACCTGACCCATATACACTACTCTCCCCTCCCATGATGCTGCAGTAACCTCATAATACTTTCTGTCTCTTCCCCACCCACAGGGCAGTTTCCAGCCCCTTCCTACTCAACTGAATTTGTCATAAACAGTTAGTTTGAGGTGGTTGTTTCACATTTAGGTAGCATGACAAATAGAATCCTAGGCCTGGAATCAAGTAAACAATTCCAAATCCTGCCTCAGATACTAGCTGAATGTACAAGTCACAACATCTCTGTTTCCCCGACTGAAATATGAGGAAGTTGGACCCAATAGCCCCGTACCCTCCAATATTCTTTCCAGCTTGAACTGATGACTTCTTGCATCAAGAGCAACTCTTGCTATGATGATTTTCACAAATTCAAGAATGCTAGAACTTGTACATATTTTATTAAAGAACTAGCATTTATACTGTGAGAATAAATAACATGAGAAACAGAGACAGCAAAAGAGAAAGACAGGGTGACCGTGAGAGAGAGATAGTGAGACAGTGAGAAAGATACACTGAGAGAAACCGCAAGAGACAAAGAGACACAGAGAGACAGAAACAGAAAGACAGACAACACAGAGGAAAACAGAGAGAGAGAGAGAGAGATGTTTTTTGAATCAAGTAAACCTAGAATCAAGCTCTGCCTCTGACACCCACTAGTTCTGTGACCACTAGGCAAATCACTTAACCTCTTGGTACACCCAGGCAAAATTTAAGAAAAGGTGCCAACCTGCACTGGTAATGAGGAGCCCCTTGTATTAGTATAAGAGCTCTCCTGAATAATGAAATTGCAAGTCACTTAAAATACAAAAAACAAATTCATTGTGCTTCCACTATCAAGTTCTGCTTTGGAATGTGCCCCAAAATATGCTGTGGCTTGAATATTCTGCTGTCTCTCATCTCTTTTCTCTCTCTCTTTTCCTCTCCTCTCTCAACTCTCCTCTCTCAGTTTCTTTCTCTCTCCCCTCTCCCCCCACCCTTTCTCTATCAAGTTTTACCCTCTCTCATTCACATGGATCTTCTCCTTAGGCACCCTCTCCCCTAGTCTCTTACACAGAAATCTATAGGGTGTGTCTTTATAAACACACTGTAATTGGGGGCTTTAAAAACAGGATTTAGGCCCAAAAATGAATGTTTTCCTTGGGAGCAGTTGTCTTGAAAAGACATCTAATTATTCCAGTGAAGCAGTAATCATTCAAAAGACTCAATAAATCCAACTTCTGAAACTTTCTTTAGCACCAATTTAAAAGCAACAAGTTAAATCTTGCCATCTGACACATTAATTCACAATCTATCCTGTATAAGGTGTTATGCTGGGTATAGTAGTGCCAACTGTAACATTATATGGCTTAATCACAGAGCCGAATATTTAAAATTGGTCTTCTGATCCAGTTATGTCTAACTCAAACAGAAATGGGATTATCATACATAAGCATCTCCCCAGGCGATGTATTAACTTAATTTTAAAATATATTTTATTTATTTTGTTATATATAATCCAATTACATTTTAATCTGGTACAGGCTTCATTGGGGGGTGTTATGAGACATGTGTTAGATATCTCTGATCTTATGTAACCCCTTTATTTTACACAAGAAGAGAGTAATGGGACTTACCCAGGGTCACAAAGATTTTAAGTAAATAAGGATTCAAACTCAGGTCCTATACCATCCTCTAGCATTCCTTCTACTACAATATAGGGACTACTCAGTCTCATTCATGAAACTTGGCCTTCAAATTACTTTTGGCTGTTAAAAACAAAAACAAACAAGAAACGAACCAAACCAAAAACCATCTCTAATCCAATCACGATGGTGACAGCATAATACAATGTAAAGAATATGTAATTCCTAGTTGGAAGTTGCGGGGGGGGGGGGGGGGGGGGGGGATTAATTGCTAGCTCTGCCTGATAGCCTTGGCCAAGTCATTTAACCTATGTAGGCTTCAGTTTCTTCATCTGTAAAATGAACAGCTGAATCAGCTGTCCTCCAAGGTCCCTTCCAGCTCTAAATATATAATCCCACAATGATGATGTAAACACCCACTGTGAAGTATACCAAGAGCACTCTGAAAGCAATTCCAAAAGGTAAATAAAAAGTATTTTGACCAGGATTAGAATAAGTGTATATTAAGCACAGGTGTAAATAAGTATAAGCACAAAAATAAGTACATAAATAAGCACACTTTACCAGCACACATTTTTGTTAGGGAAAACAGCTTCATTACCATATTGTAATATCATATATGGTACATGGGCAAGTGGAATCAACAAACAAGAAAACCCTATTTTTTTTTTAACAGAAATTTGTTAGAGGGAAATTCCTCAAAATCTACCATGCAATAAAAAGGAGTAGAGGATAGAAAGGGAGAAGAGAAGGAGGGAAGGGAGGGAGAGAGGGGAGAAGCAAACATTTATTATGTTCTATTATACGCCAAGAACTGTGCTAGGAGCTTTGCAAATATCTCATGACTCTCAAAACCACCTTCAGAGGTAGGTACTACTATTATCTCCATTTTACATTTGAAGAAACTGAGGTTATGTCTTACTCAGAGACACACAACTAGTTAAGTATCTGAGTCTGAATTGGAAGTCAGGTCTTCCTAACACTAGGCTCCATCTGCCTTTGGGATCACTGAAAGAATGGCTGAGTGGGATGATTTTATATTCTAATTCATAAGACATTAAAACTGGAATACAACTCAGAGACCATCTAACAAAAACCAAGGTCCTACCACTAGTTAGTGGCAAAGATGGAACTAAAATAAAAGTCTCTTGATTTTGCCAAATCTAACATATATACATAGGACATATAAACTTAATTTTAACCTTTTAGGTTTTAGTAGGTTAGCCAATAAATGAACCCATCGCAACGCATCATGCTGCAATATTTTATTTATATTATTTACATTTCTATTTCTATCATATTATTTTAAACTTAATAAGCATTTATTTTCTTCTTCCCTCAATTAAATGAAAAAAGTTGAGAAAAATGTATTATATTTGGCAATTGAGATCAACACAAATAGTAGAGTAAGCAGTTTTTACTGAGTGAGTGATGAGGTCAGAAGCCAGAGGATTTAGAAAAGTGAAGGCACTGAACATAAATGGTTTAGAGTTTGGCTAAGAAAAGAAAGAAAGACATGGGGCACAGGTAGCATGTAGAAAGGGTTTTCCAGGGGTGGAGAGGTGGAATGAATGGCATTCCAGACATAATAAATGTTGTAAACAAAGGCATGCAAGGTATGTTCCATACATGTAAACAAAGGCAGAGAGAGTGGAGTGCTGAGGCAAAAGCAATATAATATGGGGCTAGAAAAGTAGGTGGAGGGGGCAGCTAGGTGGTGCAGTGGATAAAGCACCAGCCCTGGATTCAGGAGGACCTGAGTTCAAATCCAGCCTCAGACACTTGACACTTACTAGCTGTGTGACCCTGGGCAAGTCACGTAACCCTTATTGCCCAGCAAAAAAAAAAAAAGAAAAGAAAAGAAAAGTAGGTGGAGTCAGACTGAAGATGACCCTAAATGACAAGAAAGACATCTGACCTTGGGCAAACATCAGTTGAGGAGATCTGTGATTATTCTAGTAGCCCTATGAAAGGTATTTTAAGATGAGGAAAACTTCTTTGGAAGTTTTTGAAATCAGCACTCAGAACAATTCCTGGTACACAGTAGTTGCTTAATAAATGTGTTGGCTTGATTTGAGGTGTTCTATTAGGACAGTGACATTGAAAATAAAGGGGAAGGGGGCAGTCAGGTGACACACTAGATAAAGCACTGGCCTTGGATTCGGGAGTACCTGAGTTCAAATCCAGCCTTAGACACTTGATGCTTATTAGCTGTGTGACCCTAGGCAAATCACAACCCTCATTGCCCAGCAAAAAAAAAAAAAAAAAAAGAATGAAAGAAAGAAAAGAGAGAAAAGAAAGGGGAAGATGGATGTGAGACTTTGCTAGATAAAATCAGCAAGGCCTCAGTAACTAAATAAAAATAAGAATTAAAGGGAAGAAATAGTCAGGGATAACTCCCAGTTTTTAATGAGGATTAAATAAATGATGGTCCCCAATAGTACAAACATAAAAAAAAGCTTTAGGGAGAAAGATAAGGTCAACTTTAGACACTGAATTTAAGGTGCACAGAGATATCCAAGTGGAGATGACCCATTTGGGAATATTGGTCTATAACTCAAATGAGACATTAGAATTGACTGTGGAGGTTCTAGCAGAGGTGGTAGCTAAAGCCATGAAAATGAACGACGTGGTCAAGGAAGAGAATACAAACTAGAAAGATGAGGAAAGAGAGCCAAGATTAGAATCTTACCTACCAGTCCACCTTATGAAAATGAGAGGGTCACAAAGACAAGAAGACAGAAGGAATTAATAGATTGGTGGGAAAATAACCAGGAGAGAGTATGTAAGATAGGGGGTTCTTAACTTGTGGTCCATTGACCCCCAAGAGATCCATGGTTAAATTTCAGAGGTGTGTGGACTTGGATGGGAAACAAAATTTTCATCTTTATTTTCACCAGCCTCTAACTAAAACTTGGCATCTGTGATAAAATAATGGGATTTGGCAGTTACTCAAAGGCTCACCTGGAGATTAATCAAAACTGATTGAGAGGGCAGCTAGGTGGTCCAGTGGATAAACCACTGGCCCTGGATTCAGGAGTACCTGAGTTCAAATCCAGCCTCAGACATTTGACACTTACTAGCTGTGTGACCCTGGGCAAGTCACTTAACCCCCATTGCCCTGCAAAAAAACAAAACAAAACAAAACAAAAACTGATTGAATTGAGAGTTTGTGGTTGAAGCAGGCTCATGGCGGAGGACTTGAGGAAGAACCCGACCAGGCTAGAACTCTAGGCTAGATAGGCCTTTTCTTAACTTTCTGAACTCCATGTGAATACCTGGTATGCTTTAGTAAATGCTTAATGCCCAAAGACTGGTGCTAAAGCTTCTAATTTAAGGTGACCACACATTTAGATTTTAAATATCACACATCTCTTTCAATTATAATTATTCTGAAACATCCAAAGGACGCTTAACACACACACACACACACACACACACACACACACACAAGTTTAAGAAGCTCTTATCTAAGAGAATGGAATGGTCAATGGCAGAGCTGCAACTGGCAATTTGGATACTTAGGGAGAACATGACAAAAAGTGCCCTCAAATTAACTCCCTAATTCATGATGTGAAAATAAGGCAAGAAGTAATTAAGATACATTTAGTTGAGTGGGAAGGAGAATTAGTTACTAAAGGGGCTTACAGATGGATGTTGTTAACAATTTGAGCCATCTGGTCGCTTCCAATTTTAACTAATTATTGTTTCTAAGTGCAAAGCTCAGTTGTTTCTATACTGACCTATCAACATTTGAGTTAATACAATTTGAAATAGTTTTCCAGTCCTCTCATAGATTAATGATCTCATTTACATTGGCTTTTCCGAAAAGAAGCAGCCTGCCTACTCTGCGTGCCTCAAGTCTAAAGTTTTCCCATAAATTTACTATAGTGTGTCCACACTTCTCTCAAAGTCAAGTTCTCCCTGGAAGAGTACGGGGTTCCCCTTGTCTTCACCAAACCAACAAGGGTCAAAAGCAGCTACCCATCAAAATGCTTATACTTCATCCCTCTGCCTTCTAACATCTAAAATCTTTAGATTGTAAGCTCATTGAGGGCAAATATTGTCTTTCTTTTTAGTAATTGTATCCCCACTGTTTAGCTCAAAATTGTAGGCACTTAATAAATGCTCATTGTATTGGTGTTACAATAGGATCTTAGGACCTAGAACTGAGAGGAACCTTGTAGGTTGCTTAGTCCCTAGCTTCTTAAACTGTGACCCCATATAGGGTCATGTAACTGAATGTGGGGGTGGAGAAAAACTTAGCAACATTAAAAATTATGTATGCCAGGAGCAGCTAGGTGGAGCAGTGGATAAAGCACTGGCCCTGGATTCAGTAGAACCTGAGTTCAAATCCAGCCTCAGACACTTGACACTAGCTGTGTGACCCTGGGTAAGTCATTGCCCTGCAAAAACAAACAAATTATGTATGCTTATTTTATATACTTATAAACCCAGGGTCACATAAAAATTTCTTGGGCAAAAAGGGGTCACGAGTAGGAAGTTTAAGAAACCCTGGAGTCAAACATTTTTTTGATAGATGAGGAAAAGGTTGAATATGGAACTGAACTGGATTAGATGAATAAATTGATACCTAACCAAGGAAGCTGACTTTCCCAAGATCCCACAGCTTGTGTGAAGGTCTAAGACTGAATCAGAAGACAAGGGTCAATTGGAGCTTAGTGGGCAGGGGCTCTTTATAGCCCTCTCAAGTATAACCTAGTCTGGTTCATTGGAGTTGCAGGCCTGGATTCAAATCCCTCCTCTGCTATTTTAGTACTAATTATGTAGCTGAATCACTTAAGTGGCAAATCTAAGATTAAAGGATCTGGCATTCTCAGTGCTGTCTAAGGTACTGTTACTTAGAAGCTTTTTTTGAAAGAGTTCACTTATTAAAACATATTAAGGTCTTATTAAAACCATGGTTAACTTAAAAATGTGTGCGCTGATGGTTGGATACAGCATAAAGGTGACAAGTATATAACAACTTGGAGAGGTAATCTAATATACTGGAGTTTATTTTTCTAAGCTCTACATTAGTCCTACAGGAATATGATGTCAAAGAAACAGTGAGAAAAGAAACACAGACAGATGAAGAGAAAGAAAGACAAGGAGATAGCCAAGAAAATAATCCTCACCAGGGTTGCTCCCTCTGTCCATCAAAAGAGGTCACTAACATTGTGGGAAACTATGTAGCAGATATCCAAGTCAAGACATCTGCCATTATTGTGCCCTTGTCTGAAAGAAAAAAAAAAACCAACCAATCCCAAAGGTATGGTATTGAGAGAGTTCCAGGGTAGTCTGGCCTTCACAAAGGTCAGGGGAGTAAGTGTGACTGCTCTGCTGCCTATTAGCTCATCTCATCATCAAGAAATACAATTACACTATGATTAAAAGACATCCGCACTAGCAAAATGAAGATATTGTGACAGGATCACAGTCAGAGCTGGAAGACATCTTAGAAGTAATTCACCTTATTTTATGAAAGAGTAAATCAAGGCCAAGGAAGGTGAAGGTACTTTTCACACAGGGAGTAACAGATGTCATTTCAACTCGGGTCCTCTGACTGTAAATCAAGCTATTTCCTCTGTAATGAACTGCCCCTCAAATCCCAAAACAAAACCAGTGGCACCCACCACAGAGGGATTTTTAGCCTGAATTATCCAAATTAATTCTGAGGTTGCCAAATAACTAATCACAATTCATCAAGATAATACCTGTCTCTAAAATGCCTTTGATTTCTTTTTGCTAAATTACCTGATTGTGTTATAATCTAAATGGCATAGCCCTCAAATCAAACTTAAAAAGAATATAAAATGGTTATAAAAATATTCATGTAGGGGGCAGCTAGGTGGTACAGTGGATAAAGCACTGGCCCTGGATTCAGGAGGACCTGAGTTCAAATCTGGCCTCAGCCACTTGACACATACTAGCTGTGTGACCCTGGGCAAGTCACTTAAACCCAAATTGCCTAAACAAAATAGATAAATAATAAATTAAAATTAAAAAATAAAAATATTAGTATAGATGCTAAGATAGAGTCAACTCTACAAATTTTGTGAGTTCTTTATTTTTCTCTTCTGTAATAATATGAGGTTCTGTCAGACCCTTCATGCTCTAGGTGGTGATTCATTCAATTAGGCAACATAGATCTTTTGCTTAGTGTTAAAAAGAAGGCCTAACTTTTCACATTAGGATGTGTCAAATAACAAGTCAGATAGTTCTCCATTAACAAGTACTTATAACAAGTACTCCTGAACACTAATTCCCTTAACCAGCATTTGAAGTAAAGCAGTCTACAAAGCAACCTAGAAACAAGAATGGAAAAATAAAATTGTCGGAAGTGTGCATTTCCTTAAGGATTGATACTATTGTGAGAAATAATTGTTAATAATATTTTGGGGCACCCAGTGACCTTCCCTTAATTCTTAGTCCTTTCTCTCCACCACCACCCCCAACCCCCACTCCAAAAAGTCAAGTTCTCCTTAAGAGATTCCATCAAATCTCTCCATCTGGGCCAAACCCAAGCCAAGCTCACAAAAGGAGCATTGTGTGGAGTAAGATTCCATTTTCTAGATAAGGTAAAGGACTTTACTGATGAGATTTGGCCTACATGAACCAGTTCTAGGTTGGAACCATTGTGGTCCCATCAGCTAGGGTAACGGTCTCTACATTTTTTCCCTGCTGCCATCTTTACTTGAGTCACATGTCCCCCAACTTCATTTTAATATAACCCACTTCCAATCATGTCAACCAATTAGATCTGAATGATGCTAACTAATTAGATTTGATCGCTGTGTGATGGACCTCCTACAGCTAGAAGGGTCTATGAACTGAAACCCAACTGTGAGGAGGGGGTCTTTGGTCTGAGAGATGCCACAGACCTCATTTTATTAATAACCTGGTCATATTAATAAAATAATCAAATTACCCAGAAACTATGTCTCTCCTATTTTTAATTGTCACACTATACTGGTATAGGGGTACTCTCATAGAATGGGTAAAATCTTTCATTGAAGATTTTGGGTATATCTAGACCCACCTGTGATTTAATTAGTACAAGGCACTGCATTGTTAGAGAGGACAATGAAGATCTGCAACTGTTCGAATGGCTGAAAAGCACTTATTAAGCCCCTATTGCAGTGAAATGAGACAAACCCTGTTGTTCTCAAGGAGCTCAACTTATTTTCTTTTTTTTGTTTTTGTTTCTGTGGGGCAATGAGGGTTAAGTGACTTGCCCAGGGTCACACAGCTAGTAAGTGTTAAGTGTCTGAGGCCGGATTTGAACTCAGGTCCTCCTGAATCCAGGGCCAGTGCTTTATCCCCTGTGCCACCTAGCTGCCCCAATGGAGCTCAACTTCTAACAGGACAGATACATAAAGGAGGGGTCAGCTTAAGGAGGTATGGAATGGTCCAGTGGTCCAAATATAAAACAATCCTTGGCTGAAGAATATAAAAGAGAAGAAAGTGATTTTCCTGGTCTTCAGTTATTGTGGGGACAGTGGCAGGGGTCAGCAGTGTATCTGCTGGGGTTGTTTCCCTGTATGATCGGGACTTGGGAGGGAGGAGTTTGTGCTTAGCAAGAAGACAGAGTCTTTTTTCCCACAACTGAGATGGGGGAAGGTGTTATCTGCATCCTCCAATATGCTAACTTCCAGCTCTCCCTTGGAGTACCTGGCTGTCATCCCCCCCACCCCAATCCCATTCCACTTCCCCCTCCCGGAAACCTCCATCTTCACTGCCTGGCAATTAGACTACAAGCTTCAAGAGAGCAGGGACTGCCTTTTGCCTTTCTCTGCTTTCCCAGTGCTTAGCATAGTGCCTGGCACACATTAGGCACCTAATGTTTACTGGCTGACTGCTTCAGCTGGGATGGCTTCAGCAGTAGCAAGTGTTAACAGTGATGGTCTGGCTGATTCTCCACAGGTGTTGCCCTATGGACCATGGTGAGATGCTAAGGCAAAATCCACTTGGATATAAGTAGAGGTGGTGGTCCTGAGTTCTATAATAATTATAGTTATAGAGTAGTCTATAATTGTTCTTTAATATGTCTTCTTAGATAGTTGAATAAGGTACTAAGATGGTAAATAACTTGCCTAGGGTCACACACCAGCAGATGTTGTAAATTACATTAGGACTTAGGTCTCTAGTTCTTCTTACTTGAGTTCAATTCTCCATCATGGAAATTCTCTCAGTTACATATAATTATAAAGTGGAAAACATTCCATGTGATTCCAAGATCAGTCACCTTCATGACTCCAAGACAATATATCAACATTATTGCCAAGACAAGATTCAGAGCTTCTTGGTCTAAGTTTGGATTCATTTCAATTTATTAAGACAATTCAGTAGATAATGCTCTAGGACTGGAGTCAAGGGGTCCTGAGTTCAAATCCAGCCTCAAACACTTATTAGCTGTGTGATCTTGGATAAGTAACTTAACCTTTTTACCTCAGTTTCCTAATCTGCAAAATGAGCTGTAGAAGGAAATGGGAACCACTCTAGTATCTTTGTCAAGAAAACATCAAATAGGGTAGAGAAGAGTTAGACATGACTGGGACAATTGAATAACAACAATCTACAAGGACTATGAAAAATGCTGAAAAGACAAAGACAAAACAACTCACACCCTCAAGGAGATTACACCTAAATAGGAGGGATATAACATTTACACACATAAGTCAATCCAATAGAATTTGGGGAAGGAGAGAATACTATCAATTAAAGGAAATCAGCAGAGGTACTAATTGAAATAAGTCTTCAAGGAAGCTAAGGTCTCTAAGGCAGAAGTGAGGAAAGAATACTTTTCAGTCAAACAGGATGACCAATTTGAAGGCCCAAAGGCAGGTTAGGAAATGAAAAATTCAAAGGGCAGCAAATAGAACAGTTTGGTAGGAACACAGCGACAACAGATGGAAGGGAGCAATGTACATTTGGAAAAGTAGGCTGAAGTCATAATGCAAAGGTTTTTAAACATCAAGCTAAGGCATCTGTAATCGAGTAACAGAGGGCAACCAAAGAAGTGCAACAATGGATAGAGCACTGGGCTTAGAATCAGAAGACTCACCTTCCTGAGTTCAAATCTGGCCTCAGACACTTACTAGCTATTGTGAAATTGGATATTAGATCATAAATCTCCCCTACTTAACTTTTCCCTTAATTTATCTCCCAGACTAGTAAATGGAAGAAGCTTCTGGTTTTCTAGATAGAGCCTTTATTGTATATAAGGTGTTGTTGATTAGAAGGATAGGAAAATAGAAATACAGTACAAATCGTCTTAAATCTAGGCTTAGTCTATATTCCTTATAAAAACTCACCAAACCAAAAAGGCCACCTTTGGAGTGAGGGAGACCATCTGTGCCATGCCGCCAGGAGTCCCGCCAAGCAGGCAAAAAGGCCTACTCTCGTTCTCTCCACCCCGGAAGTCAAAAAACCCAGCAGGCAGTCTGACATGCGCAGCAGGCGGACTGTACCCGTCTCCTCCCCAAAAGGGTGGTCCTTGAAAAACTGGCGTCTTTCAGTTATCCTAACCAACTGTTAAAAACTTTCATATTTTACCACACTATGTAACCCTGGACAAGTCACTTAACCCCTATTTGCCTCAGTTCCTCATCTGAAAAATGAGCTAGAGAAGGAAATGGCAAACCACATCACTATCTTTGCCAAGAAAACACAAAATGGGTTCATGAAGAGTCAGACAGGACTGAAAACCAACTTAACAACAACAAAAGATTCTTGAACGAGGGTGTGAAATTGTCAAACCTGTAGTTTTAGAAGGCTGACTTGGCCATCATATAGATTGGAGAGATGAGAGAGTGAAAATAAGCCAATTAGAAGTTGATTACAATGATCCAGGTAAAAGGTGGTAAGGGTCTACTAAATCAGGTTGGTGGTTCTAGGAGATAAGGAGATCAATGCAAGAGATTTTTCCGAGGTAGAACTGACAAGTCAGACTGGATATGCAAAGTGAGAGCCATCTCTCAGCTCTCATGACTCAGGAAGACTCAGAAGTTGTAAAATGAGTGAAGAAAAGATGGTGGTGCCCTCAAACAGAACGTTGAAGAACAGGAGAGTTTAGAGAAGGATGAGTGGAGACATTGAGTTTTGATGCTTCTGGGATATCCAAATGGACATTCCTGTAGTCTTTTTTTTTTTTTTATTGAATAGAATTTTATTTTCCAAAATATATGTAAAAACAGATTTTAACATCAATTTTTTTTAAAACTTTGTGTTCCAACTTCTCTTCCTCCTCCATTCCCAACCCCCATCCACTAGAATTCAAGCATTTCAAAATAAGTTATACATGAGTAGTCACGAAAAACATTCTCACTTTAGCTAGGCTGTGAGAGAAAACAGTCAAAAAAACCCAAAACTTCTGACGGAGGAATTGTCAAAGAGGAAGAAAAAAAAAGGGAAAAAAGTGTTTCCATCTGTTTTCAGATACTAGCAGTTCTTTCTCTGTAGATGGGTTGCCATTTTCATAAATCCTTCAGGGTTATATTGGATCATTGCCTTGCTGAAAATAACCACATGCTTCCCAGCAGATCATCTTACACTATTGCTGTTATTTTGTATACAGTACATTTCACTCTGCTTCAGTTCATGTAGGTCTTTCCAGGTTTTTCTGATAGTATCCTGTTCATCGTAACCTGTATATAGTACCTTAAACTTGACAGAAAATTTTCTTCATAATAGCCCAGCAAGGTAGGTACCATATATTTTGCCATTATAATCAATCATCATAACTATTTCCCTCCATCCTATTCCCTTCCCATGATATTTACTCTATTTTCCATCTTCTTTTAACTTATTCCTCCTCAAAAGTGTTTTACTTCTGTCCCCTCTCCCGCTCTGTACTCCCTTTTTTTTTTCCCTCCACTCTTCCTTCCTTATCCTCTTCCCCTCCTACTTTCCTGTAGGGTTAAATAGATTACTCCTCCTGATTTGGTGTGAATGTTATTCCCTCCATGAGCCCACTCTGATGAGATTAAGGTCTTTGAGCTAATTCTGTATTCTAAATTTTCTTCCTCCCTCCCTCCCTCCTCAACTCTCCCTATGAAATCAAGCAATTCAATATGTCATCCTCGTGCAGTAATGCAGAACATCTTTACCTTCCTCTAAAGTGTTTTGCTTTTTACTGCTCTCTCCCCCAATTTGCCTTTCCCTCCTTCCCCTCCCTCAGGGCAAAAATATATTACTATACCTACTTGAGTATGTATGTTAAGTCCTTCTTTGAGCCAATTCTGATGATATTAAGGTTCTCTCACTCCCCAATTCCTTCCCCTTCTCCCCCTCTCCTCCATTAGCTTTTTTCTTGTTTCCTTCATGTGAACTACCTCTCCCCAGACCATCTCTCCTCTTTCTCCCTCCCCCAGCCTATTCCTCCTACACCTCAAACCTATTTTAAAGATGTCATCATGGGTTAGTTAGGTGGCACAGTGGACAATGCACCAGCCCTGGACCCAGGAGGCCCCAAGCCCAAATCTGGCCCCAGACATAAGACACCCCACCCTGTCTGCCCCACAAAGAAAAATACATAAATGCTTTACAGATATCATCCCTTCATATTCAGTTCAGACCTGTGTCCTCTGTGAATTCCTTACTGAGATAGTTCTTATGAGTTTGAAGTATTTTCTTCCCATGTAGGAATATAAACAGTTTGATCTTTTAATATCCCTTGTGAAGTCTTTTTTCCTGTTTACCTTTTTATGCTTCTACAGGGTCTTGTATTTGAAAGTCTAATTTTCTATTCAGTTCAGGTATTTTCATAGCAAATGCCTGAAAGACCTCTTTCTCATTGAAATTCCATTTTTGCCTCTAAAAGATTATTCTTAGTTTTGCTGAGTACATGATTTTTGGCTATAGTTCCAGTTCCTTTGCCCTCTGGAATATTATAGTCCATGCCCTCCGGTCCTTTAATGTTCAAGCTGCTAGATCTTGGTTTATCCTTATTGGAGCTCCCCAGTATTTGAATTCCTTTTTTTCTAGCTGCTTGCAATATTTTCTCCTTGACCTGGGAGTTCTGGAATTTGGCTATAATATTACTGGAGGTTTTCCTTTTGGGATCTCTTTCAGGAGGTGACCAGTGGATTCTTTTGATTTCTATTTTAGCTTCTGCTTCTAGAATATCAGGGCAATTTTCCCTCACAATCTCTTGGAGGATGGTGTCTAAGCTCATGTTTTGATCATGGTTTTCAGGTAGTCCAATGATTTTCAAATTATCTCTCCTAGATTTATTTTCCAGGTCAGCTATTTTTCCAAGGAGATATGTCACATTGCCCTCTATTTTTTCATTCAATTTTATTTGCTTTATTGTGTCTTGGTTTCTCATAAGGTTATTAGCTTCCATTTGTTCAATCCTAATTCTTAGGCAACTATTTTCATCAGACAGTTTTTTAATCTCCTTTTCCATATGCCTTTTCAAACTGTTGACTTTTTTCTCATGACTCCAGCATTGCTCTCATTTCTCTTTCCATTCTTTCCTCTCTTTCTCTACATCTTCTATCTCTCCTACTTTCTCTTCAAAGTCCCTTTTGAGAGCTTCCATGGCCTGAGACCAGTTCATAATTTTCTTGGAAGCTTTGCTTGTTGGAGCTTTGATCCTGTTATTTTCTTCTTTTGAGGTTGTATTTGTAACGATTGGAATAACGCCACCTGCTGGAGACTTACTGTAGAAGAGTTCCGCCCATGAAGTGAAGGTCTTTGAGGGAAAGACCAGGAGTCTTTTCTTTGGCGTCAGGAAGTGACGCAGGCTAGTGGGAGGAGGAAGGAAGAGACTGGCGCTCAGTCTCGCTCTCTTTCCTCTGGACTCTGGTGGAGAGCGGAGCTAGAAATGTGCTCTCCCTTTAATAGATAGGAATCTAGGCCTTTCTCTCTCTCTTTACCAAATTCTTAGTCTCCTTAATAAATGCTTAAAAGTCTAACTCTTGCTAAAGCTTATAATTTATTGGCGACCACTCATTAGATATTTTAGACAGACTAGCTAGAATTTTAGCCCTTAACATATTGTAGTCTACCTTTCCCCCAAAGAAGTTTTCAATGGTCTTCTGCTTTCTCTGCCTACTCATCCTGGCTTACTATTTCTTGGCTTTTAGCTCCTTCTTAAAACGTAGTGCTGCTTCCAGGACACATTGTTCATGCTACAGCACGACCCAGGGGGTGATTGGGCTTCTTCTCAGCCTGCCTGGCCTATGAGTAATCACGGCTGCTTTCTCTTTGACCTGGAAACAGAAGTCTGATTGAACTCTGATTTTCTATGGTCAGAAGCTTGGCATGCTTTTGCCCCTCCCCCACTGGGCCACCACTACTCAATTCAGCCCACTGGTTCAGACCCAGGGTGCTTTGTCCCAACTCCAGCAGATACTGCCTCCTCTTCACCGCGGCCTACTGCGAAACCCCTTCACCAGTCTGTGATCAGAGCCTCAGAAGCTGCTGGTGCTGAAGACTCTGATAGTTGCTGGAAGCACTGTCCCTGGCTGGGTCCAGACTACGTGCTGAGCTGTTCAGCCTGATGAGTAGGTGATCGGGATTGCCCTCTTTTGCAGAGAAATAGTCTCACTCTGTTCTTATGTGCAGTAGGCTGTTCTGGGTTTTGGTTTTTTTACCACATTATTTGGGCATGAGTAGATGGTTTTATCTGGAGCTTGTGGGAGTCAGAGTCTCCTCAGCCATCTTGGTTCCATTTCTACTGTGGTCTATTGATGAAAACTCAAAGATTGTTTAGGTTTGTATATGAGTTTTTTCTACGGAGGGACAATAATAGAACTCATGGAAGCTGATGAGATTTCCCAAAATAGAGGATGTAGAAGAAAGAACCTGAGATGGCTCAAGGCAGAACCTTCAGGGCCAGATTTCCATCAGCATTTCCGGAAGTAAATTCGAGACATATCTGCATGTTATATCTGCTGCTAAGGGACTCTGCTGATAGAACACTGGACTTGGAATTAAAAAGACCAGGGTATGAATCCAGCCTCTGATACTTACTAGCTGTGTAACTAACTTAAAGCAAGTAATTTAATCTCTCTCTGCCTCAGTTTCCTCATCTATGAAATGGGAACAATAATAGCACCTTCCTCACAGGGTTGTTGCAAGGATCAGCTGAGATAATGTTTTTAAAGCACTTTTCAAACCTCAAAGCACTACATAAATGCTAGCTATTATCGTTTTACTACCTATACAACCAACTCCTAGTAACAGACTTTCTAATTCCCAAGAAAAAGACTACTAAAAAGCCTACCAGAAAAGGGCAATGTTTTTCTCTTTGCCAATTTTGTCTTGACTAATGAGCACTTATACAGAATTCTGAGTTACTACCAGATAATTTTTAAATACTTAGGGCTAGGAATAATGGGCAAATAGTCCCACCAAACAAATGAGGTACTAATACCTAAACCAGGAAGAGCAAATACAGAGAAAAAAATTATAGACCAGTTTCACTGATGAATATAGATGTAAAATTCCTAAATACAATACTAGCTGGGAGATTAGAACAACATATGAAGAGTCTAACATGAACTTCAGATAAGAGAAGAGAAAAAGAACTCACCAAATTTTAAGCTGACTCTACATTGCTATGTATTTTGTTAATCGGCAGTTAATTTCCAAGGAAATGCTAACCTGATTTTCTTCATGGGATACTTTCTCAATGAAAAAGTAGGTGAAGTTTGTTGGAAAATATCCAAATTTCACTGCACCAAATTGAATGAAAAAAATGTTCACCTATAGAGTATCCAACTTCAAAGTATCTTTCATCAATAACTCTAGTCTGGACCCTAGTGATTTCAGTGCTATAGGACAGATATATATCAAATACCCATGGGCTTCCTTGCTGTCTAGAACAATTCCAAATGCTGTCTGAACAAAATTTAAATGTAATTGGAAAATATTTAACAAAATAAATGAACAGCAATAGACTATAGATAAGGTTAAGGGATCTTTGTTCTAAGTCAGTATGTGGTCTTCAGGAATCCTTACATACTATTTCTATTTGAATTTGACACTACTGCTCTAGAAAATTCTCAGATGAAGGAACTCCTACAACCTCTCTCTCTTGAACATTATATCCTATTGTGAAGAAGTCCTTAATACATATCAAAGGAGACTATGATAGGACTCTGCCAAACTGTAAAGATAAAATGGGGAGAGGACAAAAACACAATATAAATGAGTTTGCTTTTGCAAGATAAAATTAATACTGTATTCCTGAATAAAAATCATATTAGATATTTTAGTCAATCTGCTTAAATTATATACTTAAAGAAAAGCTATGATTCCCTTATGGTACAATGATGATAATACTTAAAATGAATAAATATTTAATAATATAATAAAGTACTTTAAAGTAATATTAAATAATTTTTAAAGTACAAACTTAACACTAGAATTTAAGGTGTGTTTTGTCAAATATTGAGTTCCCTTGAGGCTTAATCCATGTGAAAAGGAAATAAATCCCTGTGCTATGATGAATAGTTACCAAGATACCCAAGTCTCTGCCCCCTCTTCCCCATATTATTTTAGTTCATTATTGTTGTTCAGTCATTTTCAGCTGCGTCCAAGTCTTCATGAGCCCATTTGGGATTTTCTTGGCAGAAATACTGAAGTGGCTTGTCATTTCCTTCTCCAGCTCATTTTCCAGATGAGGAAACTGAGGAAAACTGGGCAAAGTGACTTTCCCAGGGTCTGAAGCCAGATTTGAACTCAGGAAGATGAATATTCCAATCCAAGCCCAGTGCTATATCCACTGAGCCACCTAGCTGCCCATTTGGTCCATTATATTCACTCAATCACCATGCTTTACATGTTTTGAGATACCACTTTACCTCAAAATAAACAATAAGCTTGAAAATCCAATTATCTAGTCATTTAGTTAACTGTTTAAGTTATAAAATATTGCATAATTGCTTAGTTTTATTTGACAGCAATGGAAGAGGAAAGAGATGGAATGTTGACTTGAAACAACAACTATGAGTATTGTTTGACCAAAACAAGAGTGCCCTGAAAACCCAAAAGGCAGTAATATGAACTGTATGGGCCAAATTCAGTATGGGGAGAGTTAATTGGGCGGCTTGTCCAATAATGGGAGACCTCTAGGTCAAGAGTTTCCTCTGTTCCAAACTGCCTTTTCTTTAGTTATTTCTCTCAGACTGATAAGAAAGGAGACTAACAGCCTCTTTCCACAAACAAATCAGGTTTCATTAATGGGAACAAAATTTACAACACAAGTGAAGTTAATAGAGCCAGGGAAAATGAGAAAGGGGATAGAGAAAGGGTAAAAATATGTCCCACTTCCCAGATGATTAGAATCTAAATCTCTAGAGTTAAAAAGGCCCCCAGGTACCTCGAATAAGCTCTGATTCCTCAGCTACTCAGAACAGCTTGACTCAAACAAAAGTGACTCAAACCCTAAACCTGCTCCCAACTCAGCTGGCCTAAAAAGCCAGCCTCTCTTCAACAACACAAACTCACTACCACCTGGAATCCGTAGTTCTACAGTTCTAGGGAGAATCAGCTGTGCAGTGTTCGATTCTCCCTCTCCCTCTCCCTCTATCTCTCCCCCTCCCCCTCCCCCTCCCTCTCTCCCTCTCTCTCTTTCTCTCTCTCTGTTTCATCCAGTCCCTCGGAGTTCTGCCTTCCCCTTTCTGCCTCTCCCACAGGAAGGGAGGTTCTTAGCCATGCTGAGTTTCCAATTCATTCAACATACCCCCTTGACTGTCCCCATTACAATTTTGCCATGCCCATGTGGGTCTTGGATACTTTTTTGGACACTTTGACTCAATAAATGTTCTTTGTGTTATTCATTCCCACCTAATATACATGACAAATCTAATCAGAGTTCCTTTTGTTTGTTCTATTATCTCTTCAAGTACACACCCATCTTTTTTTTTCCCCCCCAGGGCAATGAGGGTTAAGTGACTTGCCCAGGGCCACACAGCTAGTAAGTGTCAAGTGTCTGAGGCAGAACTTGAACTCAGGTCCTCCTGAATCCAGGGCTGGTGCTTTATCCATTGAGCCACCTCGATGCCCCACACCCATCTTTTCTTAGGCTTTTCAAGATTACATATTTTCAGAACTAAGGCTGGAGAGATAGATTGGAGCCAGTTATGGAGTTACTCAAATGTCAACAGAAGCAATAGAAAACCACCAAAAGCATTTTGAGCAGGAGAGGGCTGTTTCTTAATATAATTTCAAAAGATATGTGAAGGCCAGATTGAAAAGAGGATAGATCAGAGACATCAAGTTTATACTGATAGACCCAACCAAAGCTAAAGACACTGTGAGTGGAGAGAATGAGGCAGATTTTGAGAGGGATAAAAACACTGATTAAGTGATCATCTGATACTGCTCTAGTGTTACAAATCCTTTACTCACAGTACTAACATTACTATCTGATACCAAGTGCTGATTAAATTTAGAATTTTATTGTTGCCATCATCATAGCTTGGATAATCAGGAAAAAAAAAAGTCTACTGCAATAATGAAAGTCTCTCATAATAAATAATACCCAGATGTATTCACATCTGTTAACTAGAGATTACTCTAAAATTAAAGGAGATTTTTGAAGACAGTTTTTTTAAATTACAGCAACAGAGAAAGACTTTAATTGAAACTATATCAACAAAACTTCAAAGAGATATATATGGCTTGATTAAGACCTTTATGCCTAGTAAGCAATTACTTAAAAATTAAAGAACAATTTCTCGGTTTTTTTTCCTCTCAGTAGGTAATTTTGGGATTATTTCTACTTCAACTGATTATTCTAAGTCAGAGGTGCCAAATACCAGCTGTAAAATTACTCCATAGTTCTGCTGGAACCAGACTAAATTGTAATTGGAAAATATTAAGTAAAATAAATAAAAATACAATAGAACATATAGAATATTACTCTGTGTTTTTCTAAATCACCTAGATTCTACTTGAATTTGCCACCAATTCTCTAAGCAACTTAAATAAACTGGAGTACCAGGCTGGAGACAAGAACATTCAGGGGGACACAAGAGCTTTTGAATGATTTTCAAGTCCAGAAGCATTTATTAAGTACTTACTATGTACTTATTGTTGTACTAAACTCTAGGGATAAAAATACAAGCATAAAGTCAGGAGTTCCAGGGTGCCACAAGGAGAAAAATGAAGACATGGCTGGCTTTGTTGTCTTTCCTATAACGGAGTCTGGGAAAAATCATTCATTGAGAGGGAGAGGTCAAAAGAGCAGAAAGTTCTCCAACTTCATGAAGTCTGGGATGGAGTGAACTTTTAAGGTGAAGAGATCTCCTTGAAATGGTAGAGAAAGTGTCATGTGGAATCCAGATTAGCATTGTTCTGCTTGGACAGAGAACAAGGTCCATTTGGATCACAAACTAAAGGCAATGGGTAAAAGTTGCAAAAGAACAAATGAAATAAATAAAAAAATAAATAGTTAGCATTGCAGTGCCTAGAATGTGGCAGAAACTGTATTAAATATGTTACAGTATTAATTCATTTTATCTTCATCTCAATTCTTGGAGGTAAATGCTATTATGATACCCATTTTACACTTGAGGAAACAGAGGCAGAAGTTAAGTAATTTAGCAACAGTCACACAGCTATTAGGTGACTGAGGCCAAATTTAAACTCAAGTCTTCCTGATTCCAGGCTCAAGAGATCTACCCATTGCAGAACCTGGCTACGAGCTAGGTATTACTTAAAAAAAAAAAAAAGCCTAACATAAGAACTATCCAAAAGTCCATGGGATACCCTAGGAAAACTGGGTTCTTCTTCTCACCCCCCCCCCCAATCCTTACCCTCATTTCAAACAAAGGGAAAATGAGCACTTGCTAAATTTGTGGTCAAGGAGATCCTTGTTCAGGTTTGGGTTGGATTAGATAGCATCTGATGTCCTATCCAAATGTGTAATAATAACTATACATAAGATTCGATTTATTTCCCTCATCTGGGAGTTTCCTTATGAGAAATGACAATTTGATATCCACAGTGACACTGGTCCAATTCTACACCTAGATAATACACATGAATCTATGTGGGTGGATGGTAGGGTGTGGTAGGAAACCACTGGTAAATCAATACAAAGGAAATAGTCTAAAATATCTCTCCCCTTTATATCCCACACCCACAAAGATGAACCACCAGCTTTCCCCAGCATTACATCTCTTTCCTCTGAGTTTTCATAGATTTTCCACTACACCTGGAATGCACTTATCCTCCACTCCCAGTTCCTCTTAGAATCTTTATCTTCATTCAAAATTGTTTAATTTAAAGGCCACTTCCCATCCAAAGCCTTTTCCTGATTATTTCCTCCCAACCCAAACCTAGTTGTAAATGGTTTCTCTCCTTGCTAAAATTAATCAGTGTACAGGTCATATTCTGGTTCCCCAGTGGAAAAGAAGCTCTTTGAGGGGAAAGGCTGTGTCATTTTTTATTTTGTATTCATTATACCCAACACAGTGCCTTAAACATAGAAGTCCTTCAATAAATGTTAGCTGAATCGAAGACATTAACTTTGCTAGGACACCAGAAGTTCATTTTACACTGTATCTTGTTTACCAAAAATCTTCTACTTGACCTACTGGGAGAAGCAATTCACTACATCCCATAATAACCCACGCAACTAATTTGTTGAAAGAGAGACATACAGAGAGAAACAGAGACAGAGACAGAAAATATAGACAGATCACAGATAATGATAAGACTTTAAGATTTTAAAAGTCATTATTCTAAGCCAGAGGTGTCAAACACCAGCTGTACAATTACTTCTGAGTTCTGCTAGAACAAGATTAAATTACAATTGGAAAATATCTAGCAAAACAAATAAAAATACAATAGTACATATATTTAGTGTTAATGTGTTTTTTCTAAATCACTATATCATCTCATTTGATCCTTACATTAACCCTGAGGGGTAGATCCTATTATTATCCTCATTTTAAAGATGTAGAAACTGAGGCCCTGAAAAGTAGTAACTTGCCTAGTCACACAGTGTCTGAGGCAGACGTTTGGATCCATGTACAGTCTCTATCCAATACTTTGCCACTTATGTATCTGTTTTGAATCACAGAATCCCACTAGAAACAGAGTATAAACATGCATCCAGTTTCAATTCACTTGGTTCTGTATCAGTGGTATATCCAATTTCCTAATAGCCACAGAACTTTCCAGGATTTTTAAACATAAAATATTCTAGGAAGTCGCAGCAGAGCCATAATCAATCAAAACATGCATCAGTCTTTTCACTGCAAACAAGGTAGATACTGCAGACAAGTTGAGACTGGGCTTCAATTTCCTTAAAACTGTCTTCATAAGCTTTTGGAAAATATCTTATTTGGCAATAATAGTCAATTAAGGTTAGTGTGAAATGGCCCCAGAACATATCAAGATTCAATCAAATAAATAAAGCACAGACAAAAAAATGGACTCAATCTGCAGTGGAAAAAGAGGAAGGGAATAAGCATTTATTAAGTACCTATTATATCACAGGTACTGTGATAAGCACTTTGAAAAATGTTCTCATTTCATAAGAAGAAAAAAAAACAGAAAGCAGTGAGTGAAAATGACAGAAATTAAAACTATTTCTTTCTCAATTTGAAACCAGACTGTACTCCTACCCAACCAACCTTGGCATGTGCTTTCTCTACAGTAAATTAGCCTGGAAGCCTGACGATAATTATTAAATGAGGCTTTCAGCAAAAAATATTCTCTGATACCAGATGTATTAGGCAAATGAATTAATCATTCAAAATTACCAAAAAGTAGCTCTAACCTGCTTTAAATCACAGCTAAAACTGGAACTTACTCTATAATGTCATTTTGATGATTTCCCAGTCAGGCTATACAAGAATTATCTGGCTAATAGTGGCATTTGAGCAGTCAGTTTCTACAGTGCATAAGGGACATGGGCATACTGGGAAATATTCAAGCTAATGTCTATAAACACATAACAAAAAATAAAGGCCAGATAAGAGACTATGAATCTTACTTGGTTTAGGGACAAAATGATCCACCAATCCACAAAGACCCACTAAGCTGCTGGCAAGATGCTATTCAATCAATCAACAAACATTTGTTAAAAGCTTATTGACACCAAGCTTTGTGGCAAGTATTACGGGAAACAAAGAAAGGCAAAAACTGTGATTACAAAGACAAAACCAGTCTCGGTCCTCAAGGCACTTTCATTCTATCTCATTTATCCAGGGTAAAATGGATACTAACAAAATTTTAAGCTGCTATATATAATGTAAAAACAAAACAAAACAACCAACCAAAAAAAAAAAAAAACTTAGAGAATCCGTACTGGAGAAATTAAATTCTAGCACAGTGGTTTTTGTCACTATTCTGACACATTCAAATTAGGCACTGCTAACTATTTTAAAGGCATCTTAAAATCCTTGTATCTCAGAGGTATAATCACTTTTATTAAACAAAAACTCTACTCTTTCCTTCTCTTATGTTCATTCAGTAGCCAGACTGTTTTTTAACATCTGCTATGGGAACATTATAAATTTGAAGAGCTAATCACCTTAACATTTTTTTTTTCATATCTTGAGATAAAAAGATGTAAAACATTGTTCAAATACAGTACCTGGAAAAAAAGGTTTCTGAATAGGGGAAAATATCTCTCATAATGCTATCTGTCATTTCTTGGATTGTCCAAATATGAATACAATAAAGAGCACATTTATGCTCTTGTGACGAGTCAACATCTTCCTTCAAAAACAATCTAAAAGATAATAATGAAAATTTCATTGCAACAAGTGTACAGGCCTTGTTCATTGTGTGGAAGTGGAGAAAGAGCTGATTAAGATGTCTAATTTAAAGAAAAGCAGAGTCTAAATGTCTTTGTATCCTTTAGCCAGAGTAAGTAAGGGTGGGACAGAAGGAAAAGGTTTGTTTAACTTGGGATTGGGAAATTAAAAAAATATTTTTTTTCCATTACTGCATTTCAATAATTGGTTTTCTTTATAATCCTTTGTTTTGTTTTATGCATTTAAAAGCAGAATCTGAGAAGGGAATCCTTAGGTTTCACCAGATTGCACAAGAGGACCATGAAATTAAAAAAAAAAATTTTAAAGGTCTCGTCCCTATTTAGGGAGAGTGTAATTCCTAATGTGTAGAAGCAACTGTCGCAAGAAACTCAAGATTGCATCAGAAAAAAAGGGGGTGGGGGGGAATGATAATGCGTAGTAAAGTCTTACAAAGCAAAACCTCAGCGGGTGGGAACCAGGCAAATTTAAAAAAAAAATCGGACTAAAAGCCTTCAGAGTCTACAATCTACTTTCTCCGACTCAAGAGTGTAACCTACTGACTGACAACTGAGGGAAAAGAAGGTGGTCTAGCTTTAAAATGGAAGGGGGGGGGGCACAAACCGCTAGAAAAATGAAAAACGAGGACAGAGCTTCATTTGCATAAGCACCCAAACATTGCTGACGTCACTGTGCACCAGCCTTGATCCCGCCCAGATTTACTCCAGCCATTCTCTGAGAAGGGATGCAGGGAAAAGGGATGGGGATGAGGGCGAAGGAGGAGCAACAGCCCTGAGCATCTGTTCCAAGCAGTCATCATTTAACATCGAGTAAATATCTGGAAACTCCAACCCACAATTATAAGAATAATCTTGTGGTGTGGAGATTTACAATCAACACCACCCCCAACCACCTGTTTAAAAAAATGCCTTTGATTTGGGGGCTTGAAAGACCTGTTAATTTCGCCCAATGGTGACATTTAGAAGGCCCGGAAGATTATTTTTTCCCTAAATTCAAGGGGCGTTAAAATAGCTTAAGGCCACTTCTAGATCGAAAGTTATTTCTGCCCTATGCAACACTTATACTACCAAGCCGAAATGTGAATGAATTGAGGAGTGCTTTTGATTCCTTCATCCCTGCCCATCCACCTTCAAATCTTCCACCCACGCACGCAGCAGGACCCGGCTCCAAACTGACAACGTGGCCGTTAGCTGGTCTCCCCTGCTCCCCAACCTGGTCCCTCTGAAGAAACACACTTTGAGAACGGACTGTGTCCCAGCTCGGGTCGCGTCAAAAGGGAACTGGGGTGATGGGGAGACTGGATAACGCTTTTCTTGGGGTCGGTGCAAAGGGAGGCTCTAGCGAATGAGGGATGAGTCGGCTCTCCCCCTCTCCGCCCCCATCTCACATCAGCACATAGCATCCTCCTCTCGATTCCTAAAGGAAACCCAAAGCTCAGCCCCCTGAGGGCCCAGCCCAAGTCTGTATTGCTCCCGGAACCCGCTCCTCCCTTTGCGAACCACCCTTTGGAAAATCCCACCAAGGAGACGGATAAATCTTAGGAAGATGATGCTTTGATGATACTGCTGCCGCGGGGAATTTCCACGGGAGGCGGCCACCCTCCTCCTGGTCCCTCGGTTTGTACACAGACACTCGTGTGCATGCACACACACACACACACACACACACACACACACACACACACACACACACACACACACACACACACAGCCTCTCCCACAGAAAGAATCACGCGCCCTTCCCCTGGACTCGGGAGTCTCGTGATGCGCCCCAAGCCGTCTGTTTCCCTTCCATCCATCCGTCCGTCCTTCCCTCTCCCGCTCCCACCCTCACCCTCACCTTCACCCTCAGAGGGCAGGGCACGGGGGCCCAAGGCCCGAACTCCCCTTACCACGCAGCTGGGTCCGGGGCAGACTCCCAGGAGTGGCGGGGGCGGCGGCGGCGGCGGGGGCAGCGGCAGAGGCAGCTGTGGGGGCAGCGGCAGCGGCGGGGGCAGCAGCAGCAGGGTCCCGCAGGCCGGCAGCTGCTGGGGCAGCGGCGGCAAGGGCGGGGGCGCCGGTGGCGGGGGCTGCGGCTGCGGCTGCGGTTGTCCGAGGGCCGGCGGCGGCGGCGCGGGCTGCTGCGGGCAGGCGGCCGCCTGGTGCGCGGTCTGCAGAGAATGGGTAGAGGTGTAGAGACTGATGTGCGTGCTCGTGTGGGTCGGGGTGTGGGTGTAGGTGCAGGTGTAGGTGTGGGTGTGAGTGTAGGTGTACGCGTGTGTGTCGGTGAAGGCGAGGGAGCGCAGGATGAGCGAGTGTGTGTATGTGTGAGTGTGTGTGTATGTGTGTGACGGAGGCGCACATGGGCCCGGCCCTCCCATGAAGCGGCTGTTTAAAGGCAGCGAGAGGAGAAGGAGGGGGACCGAGGGGGAGGAGGGGGGGGGTGGCGGCCGAGCTGGCGGGCGAGCCGAGGCGAGGCTGAGCCGTGGAGCCGCACCTCCGTCCGCCGCCCGCCGGGCTTGACGCAGAGACGTCCGCAGCGCCCACCCGCAGTATCCTCCCTGCGCCCTGGTTACAGGGCACGCAGAGCGGAGGGTGGACGGGGGATGATCGAGTCAGGAGCTGCAGCCCGACGTCCAGGCGGATCCTTCCCTGAACAACTCATCCCCTGCAACCCTCCCCCCCCCAAAAAAAAAAGTCCTGGTGCCCCTGTCCCCTTAAGCTTTGTCTCCCACCCTATTACAGGAGCGGTCAGGGCGTGATCCCTACCTTGGGAATCAGAAGACCAGCAAGCAACTTACTCAGGGCTTACTTACTACCTGAAGGGTACTGCGCTAGAAGAACTAAAACAATCACCAACAAGCATGGATTAAACACCTATTGTGTGTACTGTAGCTCTGGTTATACAAAGACCAAAAAAAAAAAATCCTTGCCCTTTATGGTGGAGACAATCTGGATATAAATAAATGTAGAGGAGTATATCATAGTATCCTAGTTTCCGCTCTCTCTCCCAAACATATTAAATATTTTAAAATATATTTGCATTTATTCACTTCATATTTCTGCTTATGTATTTTTGCATGTACTTGTCTACCACTTAGACTATAAGCTTCAATAGAGTAGGAATTGTTTGATTTCTTTGTAACACTGAGACCTAGCTCTGTGATTACACATATTAAATAGGTGTTTAATAAATGCATGTTAAGATTTTATATATAAATATATGTATAGGTGGATAGTTTATATTATTAACTATGCATAATAAATACAAGGGAGGGGCACTATCAGCTTAATATAGAAGGAATTCCATAAAGTGAGGGAAATGAGGGATCCTAAGGAGTAAAAATTAGTGATTTCTAGATTTGGAGGACAAATCCATAAGCAATTATCAAGTGCCTACTATGTGCCAGGCACTCTGGAGCACTGGGTATAGAAGCACAAAGAATGAATCATTCCTACTGACAAGGAGTTTACATTCTATAATAGGAGACATACATATACACACAATTATATGTATGTGTATATGTACATATATGTATGAGTGTTGTCTCCTTGAGAATATATACATACATGTATATACCTATACATACACATATACATGAGTGTGAGATGTCCATAGGACATCCAGTTTCAAATATCCAGGAGGCAGTTTAAAATGTGCAACTGCAGGTCAGGAGAGAGTCTGGAGCTGGATGTATACTTATTCGAGACATCTACATAGAGATGATAGTTAAACTCATGGGAATTCATAAGGTTGTAAAAACAAAGAATGAATCTAGAGAAATAATAGGAGTCCCAGGACGGAGCCTTTAGTGACACCCACAGTTGGGGGCAGGAGATGAAAGATGACACAACAAAATACTGAAAAGTAGTGGTCTAACAAGTAAAATGAGAACCCAGAGGATTCACTGTCACAACCTGGAGTGGAGAACATATCCAGGAAGAGAGAATTTACATGCCACAATGTGAAATGCTACAATAAGTAAAGGATGAGAAGAGTGATTACAGGCCTTCAGATTTGGCAATTTAAAAATCATCTTTAACTTTGGAGAGAGGAAGCTTCAATTGAGTGATGATATCTGAAGCTTGATTTAAAAGGATTAAGAACACAGTGGAAGCAATGTTTTCTAGGAGTTAGCCCATGAAAGAGAAGTAATGTATGCCAAGATTACTTGAGGAGATAGTAGGGTCTAATGAAGGTGGTTTTAGGATGGGGAAGGTTTGAGTATGTTTGTAGGTAGCAGAGAAGGTATTAGATAGAGATCAAAGATATGAATGAGACAAGGAGTTAGTCAAGGAGCATTTTTAAGCACCTACTATGTGTCAAAGAAAGGCAAAAAATAGTCCATGCTCTCAAGAAGCTCACAGTCTAACAAGGAAGACAACATGAAAAAAAAAATATGTACAAACAAAATATATATGGGATAAATCAAGGAGTCCCAGAAAGAAGGCACAAAGATTAAGGAGGAGTAGGAAGGGCTTCTTGCAGAAGGTCTGACTTTAGCTGAGATTTGAAGGAAGACAGGGAACCTAGATGATAGGAAAAATAGGAAGGGGCCAATTTATGTAAAATTTTCAAAAACAAACAGGATTTTTTTTTTAATCCTGAACATAATAGGGAATCACTAGAGTTTATTGAAGACAAGAGTGACTATGGTCAGACCTGTAATTAAGGAAGATCACTTTGTCAGATGAGTAGAAGATGGATTGAATTGGGAAGAGACTTGAAGCAGGGAGACTAACCAGTGGGTTCTTACAATAGTTTGGGCATAGGGTGACAAAGACTTGCACCGGTATGGTGACTATGTAAGAAGGGATGTTATAAAGGTAAAAATGATTGAACTTAACTGATTGAATAGAGGGGGTGAGAGATTGCGAGGAGTCAAGGATAATACCTAAGTGGTGAGCTGGGTAACTGGACAATAGTGGTGCCCTCAAATAGAAGAAATTGTTATTTTGCTATTAAGAACCAATTATTGGGGGCAGCCAGGTGGTGCAGTGGATGAAACACCGGCCCTGGATTCAGGAGGACCTGAGTTTAAATCTGACCTCAGACACTTGACACTTACTAGCTTGTGACCCTGGGCAAATAAATCACTTAACCCTTATTACCCCCGAAAGAGAAAAAGAAAAAAGAATCAATTATTAAATTAGGATTTGTTTTTTTTCTTTCTATTTCCTCAGTCAGGGACCAGTCCTTGAAATCTCTGAAAGACAAGGCTGATAAGATTGGTCTAATTCATGGACAAATTTCTCCTCAATCATGGGTAGGTTTCCACCCAACTAGGAGAGTTTATTTCTGAGTAATTTGCAAATAGAATCTAATCTAGGTGGATTCTAGCTCTAAAACATTAGTCTTGGCCCTAGAAACTTCCCCCCTCCCCCTTACGTATTCTGGGTGAAGACAGATCATTCATTCATTCATTCATTCATTCATTCATTCATTCATTCATTCATTCATGAGGGTTAAGTGACTTGCCCAGGGTCACACAGCTAGGAAGTATCAAGTGTCTGAGGTCAAATTTGAACTCAGGTTGTCCTGAATCCAGGGCCTGTGCTTTATTCACTTCACCACCTAGTTACCCCTAAAGATACATTCTTTTGTCCATATAGTGGGAGCAGCTGAATCTCATTATCAAGCAGCAGGAGGAGCTGAAGGCTTTCGTCCCACCTCCTCATTTGAACGTCTAACACCTCATTAATTCTTCACCAATCATGGTTTATTTCCACCTGTCAGGGGCACCCACTTTTCCCAAAGATATTTTAAGCATTCTATGAGCTCTACAGGTCTTTTGTCTTTGGTTACACAAAGAAACCAATGACCATCTATATATTGATTATTTGCTAGCCTAATTAATAAATTGATTGATTACTCCAAACCTCTGTCTCTCAGACTTTTCATTTATTTCAACACCGATGGTAATTTTGTGGGAAAGATAATGAGATCGGTTTTGGACATGTTGAGTTTGAGTTCTACAGGATATCCGGTTTGGGATGTCTAATAAGCAACTGGGGACACAAAAGCAGAGGTCAAAAGAGAGGTTAATGATAGACAAAACAGATCTAAGAATCATCTTCATAGAAGATAATTGAGTAAATAACAGAAAGGACCAGTACAAAACCTTGAGGCCACTCAGGTATGCAATGGTGCCGTTTCTAATGATCTTTGCTTGTTAAATTTCCAGTATAAGAATTGACACCTTGGAAATCTGCAAAAGCTGGGAATTAGGACTTGATCTATTGTTTTGGTCATGTAGGCTTAAGAAAATAATGAAGAAAATGTCAAATAATGCAGATTAAACTTAAAAGTCTTTTGTGCTTACATTTTTTTCCCCAGAATGCTGGTTATTGATTTTGGTTTTTCCTGACGTCATGGGTCCCCCAGGGACACACACCTACCATTAGCAGGCAATCTAGATCCAGTAAAGGAGACTGAGATAGAGCAGTCCAACAGGCCAGTGGAAAGCTAATAGATATCCCTTCTACATCGAGACTTTCCCCATTGGGGTTCTAATATAATGATAGTCCGAATAAGCAATTAAATGGGAATTTCTGGGGAGTTTTGTGGAAGCTGCAAACTAAACCCAAAGACCAGGAGAGGATGCAGAGCCTATGACCAAATACTTAATCCAAGTTTTACAGTAAGGTACAGTAAGCACCCCATAAAAAGAAAAAAAGAAAAATCAGACTTCTCTAGTATGAAGGAAAGGCCAAAACAATTTTACTCAGATTTTCTAGATCTAAGGGGTTCCACACCCCTAACCTTCAAGATGTAGAAGGGATAACTGCATAGAAAGGATTATTGAAAGATTGTGTAGATGTATACATATCTGGAAATTGCAAAGAGGGGTGTCTCAGAGATCCAATTACCCTTTCATTCATCTCTCACCAGTCATAGCCAACCCTTCACTCCCCACTACAAAAGACCTTGTTTCTCTAGACCACTTCCCACGTGTTTGTAGTGGAAATCAAGATGTGATTTCCTTGGATCAAATCGGGCTTCTTTTCTTGATGGTTGAGTACTTGGGATTTTACCAAAGCTGTTCCCTTCAATTAAGGACTATCAGTGAAAAGAAACCTGAATTTGGGGTCAAAGTGTGTAACCAAATCCTGGTTTTGTCATTTTCCCATTTGTGAATTATTGGTCAAGGACTTTAAGCTCTTAAGGCTTCAGTGTCTTCATCCCTAAAATCAAGAGGGTGGACCAGATGACTTCGTGTCCCTTCCCTGTGATACTATTATAACTGGCATTTGGACCCGGCATAGGATAATATAATTCCCAAATTCCTGGTTCCAAGAAGGAAGACCTCCCTACCATGAAGAAAAATAAAGATGGGTTCATACTTGAAAAATTGTGGAGATTTACTAGAAAAATACCTTACAGGGCACAAAGGATAAGTCTCCCTTTGAAAATAGTGTAAGCTCCCTCTAGACTCTATGTAAACTATGAAGACTTAAATCTTGATTTTTGGAACTCTTTCAAAACTTGTAACTAAGGTCGGAGGGAAAAAAAGGAGTAAAACTAATACTTTTAGGCTTCAGAGGGCTCAAAGTTTTCCCCCCTTCTGCTTAGTAACATTTTGTCAGTCTTTTAAAAATTGTTTTCTTTGTACTTTTTGACTCTTCCAAGAATTTGTCAAATTTTGACACTTTTTAGCCAATAAAGTAAGTATAACATGGTAGGGATGATGGATTTAAGGCTTTCGTGCACTGGAAAAAGCCCTAGAAAAGAAATCATAAGACCTGATTTCAGGTCAGGACATTGCTACTAATCCCTAGATTTCAAAGCTGCCAAATATTCAGTATTCAGCCCCTCCTCCCATACCACCCTTAAAAAGGTAGGAGGTTTGACCTCCCGGAATTGACCTCAGTTGCACCAAGTAGGTCCTGGAAGTGTATATTTTTTGACAGCTATGATACATAAGCTCAGAAAAAAAAAAAAAACAAAAACCCAAACCAAAACAAAACAAGCATTACAAATAGACCATAGAATCTCGTCTCAAATCTAGTACCAAGATAAGGAACAAGGGGCAACAATAGTAGTCCAGGACAATTCTGATTTTTCACAGCTGACAAGAGCCCTTCCCATACCCCACATCACCTTGTATCTACTTTATATGTACCTAGAGAAGTGTGTGTTATCTCTCCTCTACCCCACACAGAATATAAACTCTTTTAGGGCAAGGACTATTTTACACTTTTGCCTTTGTATTCCCAGAACCTAGCAATAGTGGGTATTTTAAAAATGCTAATTGATTGAAATGAATACTTGTTCAGTGATTCATTGAAGTACCCAGCTTGTTGTAAATAAATCACCCAACAAGCATTTGTTAAGCTCCTGGCATGGGACATTGGGCATTGTGACTAAATTCAGAGATTATTAACACAAAAATGCAATATATCCTTGCCTTTGAGGAACTTGCCATCTGGGATGGGGATGGGGGATGGGGGAGAGAAGTGTGATGTTTAAAATCTAAATGTGTGGTCACCTTAAATTAGAAGCTTGGGGGCAGCTAGGTGGCGCAGTCGATGGAGCACCCGGCCCTGGAGTCAGGAGGACCTGAGTTCAAATCTGGCCTCAGACACTTAACACTTGCTAGCTGTGTGACCCTGGGCAAGTCACTTAACCCTTACTGCCCCCCCCATCATATCTCTCTCTCTCTCTCTCTCTCTCTCTCTCTCTCTCTCTCTCTGGATTAAGTATTTGGTCATAGAAATATATATATTTCTATTGGACTTCGAGAGTCAGGGAACCCTGGGTTCAAATCACATTTCCCTTGATAAGAAATGTGACCAATCATTAATCATTCCTGAGCCTCAGTTTTCACATCCATAAAATGGAGATTAAAATCCTTTATTAACCTTCACAGGGTGGTAAGTTAATTTTTTTTTTTTTTGCTTAACTTTCTTTAATTCTATAAATGTAAGTTGGTATTTATCTAGGAATAGAAAATCCAGTCTGGAAGAAGGGCAAAGGAAATGCCAATCCTCTACATTCACCTGCTCACTAGTTCTTCCCCCACCTGTTCACTAATACTTAAAATTCCAGAGGGAGGCAACATGGTGCAATTAAAATGTCCTGCATTTAGAGTCAAAACACCTGAATTTAAATCCTGGTGCTGTCACTTATCAATCTATTTGATCTTACATAAACCATTTTACTTCTCTGGGCCTCAGTTCACTCATTTGTAAATGGGAGGGGGGGGGTTCCCTAAGGGTCCTTCCTGCTTTGTGATCCCCTTATTCCTTTACTTCAGTACTTAACTCTTGCACGTCTTAGGTGCTCAATAAATAGTTGTTGAAAAATGCTTGGGGTTTGCCCATTTGTGGGTACCCCCATGTCCAAATATATCCTTATATTTCTTTGGCATATGTCCTATTTTTTTTTCTAGTGGGACATAAGCTCCTTGAGTGCAGGGACTAAGTTCCGTTTTATCTTTGCAGTCCCATCCATGACCCAGTGCTAGACAAGTAGTAGGTAATGAAAACATGTTGATTGATCCTGGGAATGGAAGAATGAATGAAAAGGTATTTGTAAAATGTTAACTACTGTGAAAGTTTCCATTCTGACTCATTAAGTTCCCCCAATCCCTTTGCTTTTCAGCTTCATTTTGTGTATTGTCTTTCCCCATTAGATTGTTGATTCTCTGAAGGCAAATAGGTGAATGGTGGTCAGGGAAGACTATTTTGGTTTGGAAAGTTAGAGCATAATGAATGGATATAGAAGGTGATAAAACACTTTCCCCAGTAGCAATGGTAGTAGTATAGTGGTTTAATTACCAATGGCAATATTTCTTTGATTACAATTCCTGATGTGGGAGTTAAGATAGGGGGAGAAGTATGAAGGCAGGGCAACTGGCTAGAAAATAAGATTACCATGACAGGGTTTAAAGTGAAGCATGACTGGGGTGCTTTTAACATAAAGTTTATGGAATGAGGAACTTTTGTGGGGAACCTATAATTTTTCATATTCATTTTTTTGTTCCTAACCTTTAATTTTATCAGTTTATGTAAATACAAGTGAAGAAACAGTCTCTATCAATGTAGATCACCAACTTTTCTGCAACTTAGAGCAGAATCCCTTTTCCCTTTAGCAATCTAGTTAAGCCTATGAAACCCCTTCTAAAAATACTGTTTTTAAATAATCGAAGTAAATGCTTTGAGTTTGGGGATTTGTTTTTCCATCCAAGTTCTCAGATCCCCCCTTTAAAAGAATCCTTGCCTGGAGGTCCTGAAAGATTTAAGTGATTTGTCCAGTGTCACACACAGAACCAGGATGTATCAGAATTAGGACCAGATATTTCTTCAATCTGAGGCTCTCTTTCCATTGGCCATATTGGCTCATTTTTGCATGTTCTTATAGATTGGAATCTAACCACTTGAAAAATGGGAAATGTGGGGTTTTCCATCAATATGTGTGGTTGATCTTTTTTTTAATTGTATTTAACTAAGTCCCTTACATATTGTGTACAGACAAACTCTCCAAGTTAATAAAAAATCTACTGGGGCTATTTTAATCATTATGATTTAGTTAGCTTACATACTCCTATGATGAATAAGAAAAAATGTGTGTGTGTGTGTGTGTGTGTATGAGAGAGAGAGAGAGAGTGTAAAACTTGTTTTAGGGAAGCCTTTGCTATAGTCTTTGATGCTTGGCAAAACTTAAAAATAATAGAACAAACATTTATACTTAAGAATGAATAATAGGGTCATTGGCTAAAATAATGAACTCAGTGTGAAGCACAAGTTTAAGGCGGAAGATAATAAATTTCTCTTTGGACATAATGAATTTTAGTTGCTAGTATGACACTTAAGTAAAGATGTCCATTAGACAGCTGGAGATTCAGACCTGAATTTCAGAAAAAGAGGTCAAGTCTTGAGTCCTCTGGATAGAGATGGTAGTGGAAACTGAGAGTGAATAAGTTTATTAATGGAGAAACAGAGACAGAGAGAGAACCAAGGACAAAATCTTGGGAAATATTACTGTGAAGAACTTGGAAAGAGAAAGGGGAATCAACAATGGGGACAGAGAAGGGGTACTTCGGTAGGAGAAGGAACAGAAAAAACCGTCTTGTCTCCAAAGTCAAGGAGATAGAGTATACAGACAGCATCTCATTAATTAACAAGCATTAAGTGCAAACTATGTGCTAGATCCTGTACTAAGAAGCTGGGTCAAAGATAAAAATGCAAAGGGCCCTGCTCTCTATCTAGGAGTTTACTTTCTAGAGGGAAAGCAACACATATAACAGTGTTCCTTGAAATTGCTAATGTTATTATGGAAATGGGGCCACATAAGGTGTTTAGCTAAAATCAGGCCACTCCAAAGTGGCTCCTTTATTATTCACCCAAGGTACCAACACCTATTTATCTAACCCCCTTTCTCTTAGTTCTTTCAAGGAATGCTTCCTAACATACATACATCTATAAATAAGCATTTTAAAAAATGTGGTTTTTTTTTCTTTTTTGGAGGGGAGAAGGCACTAGTATCTGGGGGGATTAGAAAGGGCTTCTTGTAGAAGATGATGCTTCAACAATATTTTAAAAAATAGATTTTATTGATTTCTGTCTGCTTTTTATATCACCTTGATTTCTCCCTATATCCTTCTTTCTCTTCTTTCCCAAAGAATCATTTATTATAACAAAGAATTTTTAAGAGGAAGAATAGAGGAAAAAAAGGCATATTTAGGGCTGGAATTGATTCTCAAAGTCATGGAATCTTAACTTTATTTTACAGATAAGGAAACTTAGACATAAAGTGGCTAGTGACTTGTCCAGGATCACAGGGCTAGTAAGTATCTGAGGCAGAATTTCAATTCAGGTCATGATGAATGATTCCAAGTCCCCCTGACTTTCCCATGGTGGGAGAGAGTAGTTGATTATACTGGGAAGTTCTAATGAGTTGAGAAATGGAGTTGAAAATGCCCATATCATGTGGCTTCATTCCTCCAAGGTATTGTTGTAAGTGGCCTGAGAAGAGGAAGGTAGGGAATTGATTAAGATGGTTTTATAAAAACAGTTCATCTTTATCTAGTCCTTTATGTTTTCCAAAGCATGGTCTTAACAGCCCTATGAGGGAGGTAGCTAGGCTAAGTGTTATTACTGTCTTCACAACCTGGCAGGAACCCTAATCACAAACTGATTGCATAGACTTCAAGGGAGGGGAGGTCTCTGAGAGCTGATCCAGGAGTGGAAGTAGGGGGGAAAGGGTGTCCCCACTCCTCCTATCCCTATCATTTGGGACCTGTAATTAACTACCTGTGTGAACTTGGATAAACATCCCTGGGTCCTTAGTTTCCTTCTCTGTGAAATGAGGGGATTGAACTGCATGACCTCTGAGGTCCTCTGAGTAGCACAGTGAACTTGGAAACAGAAAGTTCTGAATCTGAACCCTGTCTCAGTCATTTAGCAGTAGTAGGACACTGACAAGTCACTTAAAACTCTGTGCCTCAGTTTCTTCATGTGTTAAATGAGAGAGTTGGGTTTGAAGGCCTCAGGATCATTAGCTCTAAGATCATTAGTAGCTCTAAAACAATAATTTGTATACTCCAGCTTCAGATTCTGTGTAGATATAAATAAATGACTATACAGAAATTTCAATGATTAGACTTTTCACTGCAACAAAGGCCTAAGTTCTTTTAAAAAAAATTGACCCTGGGGAAGTCACTTAACCCCCATTGCCCTGCAAAAAAAAAGAAAAAAAAAAATCCAGGGGGCAGCTAGGTGGTGCAGTGGATAGAGCACCGGCCCTGGATTCAGGAGGACCTGAGCTCAAATCTGACTTCAGATACTTAACACTTACTAGCTGTGTGACCCTTGGCAAGCCATTTAACCCTCATTGCCTTGCAAAAACCAAAACAAACAAAAAATCCAGTGATGGATAAGGTAATGACAATGAAAATAGTACAATGTGATTTGGAGGTGTGCCTTTATTTTTGTGCCAAAGAATGTCAGTGTAATTTCCTGGTTTTGTATCTTCCCACTGCCAGTATTTCTATTGCTTCTTATCCTTCTATATAAATATAGGTGGCACAAGATGGATAGAAATTCTGAGCCTAGAGTCAGTAAACCCTGAGCTCAAATCCAGCATTAGACTATGTGACCCTGGATAAGTAACTTAACTTGTCTGCCTCAGTTTTCTCAACTGTAAAGTGAGGATCATAATAATATCTATCTACCCAAGTTATTGTGAGGATCAAATGAAATAATTTGTTAAGTGCTTAGCACATAATAAACACTTAATAAATCCTTGTCCCCTTTCTTTTCCTGAATCTTGACAATATTCCTGGTATAATGGTCACCATAGAGAATGATGCTAGCCAGAAAGAAAAATGGAAAATCAAATGATAAGAAAATTTCTTCCTCAACTTTATTACTATCATTTACTTGAAAGGAACAGGTCATGTAACTAGACAGAGCCTGAAAAATTAAGCTGAGATATTAAATACGGACTTGTTGTTATCAAGTTAGTTCCTGTTCTATTTGCAAATTCCAGCTTGAGATATCAGCTATAGCTCCATTGTTTTATTGGCTTGTTTCCTGTTTTACCTGATATAAGCCTTTTGCCCTTCTGTCATGTTTTCTTTATGTCGGTATGTATCTTCATCTTTCCTTATGTAGTCTTTGAAATTTCATTGTACTCATCCTATTGATATAACTAAACCCTACATAAGGTTGCTGAAACTGATTTTCAGGATTCACTGATTTTTATTTCAGTGATGCCTATGCTCTGAGAATACTAAACTAGTTTTGGTTTTGATTACCCGCCCCCCACCCCGTATCGCTGCATCTGTACTTACTAACAAATCCTTGGACAATTTTTATCAGTGTTAACGCTTCATCTTTAACTCCACCAACAGGGCATTAGTTGTCCCAATTTTTCATAATCCCTTAAATATTTGTCATTCCTCTTTTCTGTCATGTTAGCTAGTTTGATAGCTATGAGGTAGTATATCAGAGTTGTTTTAATTCCCATTTTTCTAATCAATAGTGATTTAGGGAGCAGCTAGGTAGAGCAATGGATAAAGCACTGGCCCTGGATTCAGGAGGATCTGAGTTCAAATCTGGCCTCAGACACTTGACACTTACTTGTTGTGTGACCCTGGGCAAGTCACTTAACCCCAATTGCCTCACCAAAAAAAAAAAAAAAATGTGGTTTAGGAATTTTTTTTTTTAAAGTATGACTATTGAGAGTTTTGATTTCTTCTTCTGAAAATTGCCTATACATATCCTCTGACCATTTATCAACTGGCTTTTATTTTATATTTTTGTCTCAGTTCTCTATGTATTTGAGAAATGAGAACTTTGCATTTTTATATATTTTGTAAATATTTCCCAATTACATTTTAATTTAATTCACTCATACTCAGGATAGTTGCCAGCGTATTTGACATTCTGGCCTAGGATACTAAGATGTTTGACTCCAGATCACACAATAGAGTCAGGACTTAAACTGAGCTATCCTGGTCCCAAGGTCAGTCAATCAATAGGCATTTATTAAGTACCTATTATGTACCAGGCACTGTACTAAACATGGTCAGAAACAAAGAAAATGCAAAAGACAGCCCCTGCCCTTCAGGAGCTAGCTCACTATCTAATGGAAGAGCCTATCTTTTAAATGAGGTAATATTTATAAAAGCCCTTAGCACAGTGGCTGACACATAGATGCTATATAAATGCTTATTCCCCTCCCTCTTCCCTTTCTTCTTTCAACTGTGTCAAACTGCCTCTCAGATGTGAGCAAAACAAACCATGTTCAGATGTTTCCAAATAAACTCAGGGTGAGATTTGACCTAAAAAAAGAATTATAATTGAGAAGCTCCTAGTGAACCCAGTCCATGCTTAACTTCTGGGTCACAGGTTACAATAATAATAGAAATGCTAAAATATTACAAGATGTAAAATGGATAATTTTCATTGTATTAAATTTAAAAGGTTTTGCACAAACAAAACCAATGCAACCAAGATTAGAAGGGAAGCAGAAAAATAGGATTTTTTAGTCTATTTATTTATTAATTTTTACTACGAGTGTCTCTGATACAGGCTTCATTTCTCAAATATATAGAGAACTGAGTCAAATTTACAAAAATACTAGTCATTCCACAATTTACAAATGGTTAATGCACATGAACAGGCAGTTCTCAGAAGAAATCAAAGCTATCTATAGTCATATCAAAACATCCTCTTAATCACTACTGATTAGAGAAATGCAAATTAAAAATTAAAACAACTCTGAGGTACTATCTCACACCTATTCTGGAGAGCAATTTGGAACTGTGCCTAATAGGCTAGAAAACCATGTTTACATATCCGTTGACCTAACAATAACACTAATTACTAGGTCTGTACCCCAGAGAGAAAAAACAACAATAACAACGACAAAAGATAGGGTCTATATAAAAATATTTATAGCAGCTTGTTTTTTGTGATGGCAAAGAATTAGAAATTGAGGGAATTCCCATAAGCTGTGAATGACCTGCCTATTTTCAGCAAGACAATGGTCCAAGAAAATTTTGAATAACTTATTGTGAAAAATGCTATTCCTCTTCAGAGAAAGAACTGATGGAGACAATGAAGATTGAAGCATACGTTTTTAAAATTTTATTTTTCTTGGGGTTTGGGGGTATCTCTTTTCTTTTGCAACATGGCTAATATGAAAATCTATTTTGCATGACTTCACATAGATAATTGATATCAAATTGCTTTCCATTTCAAAGACAGGGGGAAAGGAGGGAAGAAGGGAAAGAATTTGGAAATAAAAAAAATTAATGAATATTAAAATGGTTTTTATGTGTAAATTGGAAAAAAATAAATATTCAAAAATTCTAAAATACATAACAGTAACAATAACAACTCATACCTAAATAATGCTTGAAGATGTGTATAACTCATCTTCCTAAATTCAAATCTGTCTTCAGATACTTTGGGCAAGTCCTTTAACTTTGTTGGTCTAGATTCCTCATCTGTAAAATGAGCTAAAGAAGGAAATGGCAAAACCACTTCAATATCTTTGCCAAGAAAACTCCAAATGGAGTTGGCCATGACTGAAGAAAAAACAAAACCCAACAACTGAAAAACAACAAACCACTTGAAAAATTCTGTCTATATGACACAGTAGGTGCTACAAAAGATTATGTACACAAACATATGCAGATATGTGTGTGTATAAATAAACTCCCTATAACTATAGAGATGTAAACAAATATACATATGTATGTTCTCTTTTTTTTTCCTCTTTAATATTTGAGAATCATAGAAAATAAACCAGAAAGCAAAGAAAGACAAATGATGTTACATTCAAATCTTTGTTGTGGCTTAAAGTGAGACAATATAATTACTTCAGGCACTGGAATGGAGAGGATTGGATAACAGGATTATAGGTTTTGAGATGGAAAGGACCTTAAAAGGTCACCTAACATAACTCCCTCATTTATCAGAAGAGGAAACAGAGGCCCAGAAAGATATATCAGCTTTAGTCATTGTGCATTCATGAAATACATGTAATGTGCCAGGCACTGCATTAGGCTCTAGGGATAAAAAGTCTCTAAAGAAACTTACATTATATTGGAAGAAAACTACATGTATTCATAAAAGTAAATATTATACACACACACACACACACACACACACAAAGTAAATGCAAGATAATTTTTAATGGGGGGCAGAAAGTTAAGAAAAGGCTTCATAAAGGAGTCAGAACTAGTGAAAGGGGAAAGGAATAAACATTAAGTATTTATTTTGTGCTAGGCACTGTGCTAAGCATTTTTACAAATATAACCTCATGTGAGAACTGAGCTCTGAAGGAATCTGAGGATTCTAAGGTGCTTGTGGGGAGAGAATTCATTCTAGGTGTGGAAATGGATGATGCCATGTTCTGCATAAGGGAATGTTCTGAATAAGGAATGGCACAGGTCATATCTTGAGGCCCTGTGAGAGAAATGATTATTAAATAGCCAATTATTGGGAAGATCCAGGGTTATTTCCTTTAAGGAAATCTCTGTCCTTGACCCAAAATTTAGGTTCACAAAGCACTCAGTAGACAATTTGTTTGATTCCTACAACCACCTTTATTTTTTTCTTTTTTTTTTGCTGGGCAGTTGGGGTTAAGTGACTTGCCCAGGGTCACACAGCCAGCAAGTGTCAAGTGTCTGAGGCCAGATCTGAACTCAGGTCCTCCTGAATCCAGGGCGGGTGCTCCATCCACTGCACCACCTAGCTGCCCCGTTACAGTCACCTTTTGAAATAAATGGTACAGATAATATAATTCCCATTTCCAAATAACTATAAAACTGCCTCATAATTGTTCCAGGGGCAGGAAAGCAGCTTACCAACCCAGCAGGAAAAGTTTGTCTTGCCTGGGTGGGAAGGGAGCAAGGAGAGGGGAGGGTGGGGAGCAGTAGCAGCAAGCAGCAGCACAGCAGTTAAACCCCACACCCAAGGGAGGCCAATGAGGAAGCCCTATGCCCCCAATACAAGCCAGAAGGGAAGCCTACCATGCAGAGCATGCAAACAGCTAAGCCCTGAAGTCCAGTGAAAGCCAGCAGTAAGACCCAGAGACCCAGCACAGAAACCTGGGACAGTGCAGGACTAAAGCCCAACTCTTACATAAAAGCACTGAGCCACAAAAACGTCATAAAAATGAGGAAAAGCCCCAAAACAAAACAAAACAAAATAAGTTTGACTATAGAAAGATATTGTGGTGATGGGGAGGATTAAGCCATAAATTTACAGGAGGACGATAGTGCTCAAAGGGATACAGCTTTCAAAGAAAAAAATTATTTGGCTTCAGGCCCAAAGAGAATTTCTGGAAGAGCTTCAAAAGGGCTTTAAAGAACAGATTGGAGAAGTAGAAGAAAAACTAGGAAAAGAAATGTGTGTAATGCAAGAGAATCATGAGAAAAGAGACAATAGCATGGGAAAAAAAGATATATACAAATTTACCAAGGAAAATAACTCCCTAAAAAATGGAATTAGTCAAATGGAAAAAGAAATATAAAACATCACTGAAGCAAATAATTCCTTAAAAATTAGAACTGAACAGTAGGAAACTAATGATTCTATGAGATATCAAAATATTATATAACAAAATTTTAAAAAGTAAAAGAATAGAAAAAAATATGGTTTTTAATCCACTGTGCTGTTCTCTTCTGTTTTATGGGAGAGTTCATTCCATTCACATTCACAGTTATGATTACTGTACATTTCCCTCCTTCCTATTTTTCTCCTTGTTTATGCTTTTTCTTCTCCTTTCACCCTGTCCCTCCTGACCAGTGTTTTGCTTCTGACTACGGCATCACTCAATTTGACCTCCCTTCTATCAGTGCCACACCCTTTTCTATCCCCTTTCCCCTGTTAGGGCCAAATTTTAATTGGGGAGCGTTAGGCGGCTCGCTGTCATATTGGGGTAAGGAAGGAGATTAACAACCTCTTTAAAAAAACAGGGTTTATTAACAAGAACCAATTTAAAACACAAGTAAGATTAGTAGAACTAGGGACAAGGGAAAAAGGGAAGGAAAATAATGTGACCTGGAATCACACCAACTGGACTTAGCTGTTTCCAAAGAGCAAAATGACTGCACCCCTTCTTTCTCCCTCTCACACACCAGAATGGAGAGAGACTCCTTTCTTCTCCTTCCCAGAAAACCCTGGGCTGTCCACACACACACACACAGCCCCAAGCTAATTGGCTGGCAGCCCTGATTGACAGTCACATGACTGCCCTCACTGGGCTTCCAGTCATTATAATTTGGCCAGGCCCATGTAGGCATTCTCATGTGGTGATGACATGAGCTGCAGAGCCATAGCGAGAGCTACAGCCAGTGGGTGGAGCATTGTGCTGGCATGGAGGTGGCTAAGCCAGCTGGGGCACTCCCCGGGGCTTCTAACTTTAGCCAAAGATGGGGTCAGAAAAAACCTCAAATCACAATTAATTCTTTACACCCCTTTTTACTATACGGTAAGATAAATTTCTATACCTTTTTGGGAGCAGCTAGGTGGCGCAATGGATAAAGCACCACCCCTGGATTCAGGAGTACCTGAGTTCAAATCCAGCCTCAGACACTTGACACTTACCAGCTGTGTGACCCTGGGAAAGTCACTTAACTCCCATTGCCCCACAAAAAAAATAAAAAAAATAAAAATTCTATACCTCTTTGAGCCAAATCAGGTGACCATAAGGTTGAAACAATGCTCCTCCCTCCCTTCTTTTCCTCTATTGTAATAGGTCTTTTGTGCCTCTTTTATGTGGAATAATTTATCCTGTTCAATCTCCCCCTTCCTTCTTCCAGTGCAATTTATTTCTCATCCCTTTATTGTTTTTTCATCATCCCATCACCTTATATCTATACCGTCTGTCTACATATCTACATATCCTCCATAATTTTCAAAAAGAGCCTAGACATCAAATGTCAAGAAATTGTCAAGAAAAAATATCCTTCATTTAGAATTCAAATAGAAATTCAAATAGAAATTGAAAGAATACACCAGTCACCTCTTGAAAGAGATCCCAAAATGAAAATTCTCCAGATATTATAGTCAAATACCAGAGTCCTAGATCAAGGAGAAAATATTGCAAGCAGTCAGAAATAAACAATTCAAATATTGTGGAGCCACAGTTAAGATTTCACAAGGTTTAGCAGTTTCCATGTAAAAGGAGTGGAGGGCTTGGAATATGTAGGATATTCCAGATGGCAAAGGAACCAGAATTGCAACCAAGACTATCCTACCTAGCAAATCTGAACATAATCCTTCAGGAGAAAAAATGGATATTTGGTTAAATATAGAACTTTCAAGCATTCCTGATGAAAAAAGAGCAAAATAGGAAATTTGGCATTCAAACACAAGATTCAAGAGGATTGTGAAAAGGTAAGCATGAAAAAGAAATCATAAGGGACTTAATAAGGTTAAATTATTTATATCCTTATGTGGGAAGATGATACATGCACCTCCCAAGAACTTTGTAATTATTGGGGAACTTAGGTGTTTACATAGATACAGGACATGGATGTGAGTCAGTTATGTTGGAATGATCTCAAAAAGATGAAGAGGTGAGAAAGAGGGATACAATGGGAGAAGTGAGAAGGGAGAGATGTGCAATGAAGACCTTCTACAGTGGAGGGGAAAATGGTTTGAGATGGTAGTCAACACTTGAACCTCCTTTTCACAATTGATTCAAAAAGGAAAGAATATGTATTCATACTCAGTTGAGTATATAAATGCATCTTATCCAACAGGGAAGTATGAAGGGGAAGAAAAAAGAGAAAGGAGGGTTTGACAAAAGGTGGGGGCAGAGATTAAAGTAGTCAGTGGTCAGAAACAAAATAGACATTTGAAAAGGGACAGGGATAAAAATAGAGAAAGAAGGATAGAACAAAACAGCATGGAGGAAAATACAATTTTGACTGTTAATGTGAGTAGGATGAACTCATCCATAAAACAGAAGTACACAGCAGAAAGGATTAAAAACCAGAATCCTACAATGTTGCTTACAAGAGACATACTTGAAATAGAAAGACATGTATACACTGTTAAAATAAGGGACTGTAGAAGAATATATTTTGCTTCAGCTGAAGTAAAAAAAAGCAGGGGTAGAAATCATGACCTCAGACAAAGCAAGAACAAAAATGGATCTGAGTAAAAGAAATAATCAGGGAAACTACATTTTGGTAAAAGGGATCATAAACAATGAAGTAACATCAAAAATTGTTATAAAAGTTTCTCTGAAAACAGCCCCATTTCTCAAACAATTGCGACTGAATAAAAATTATAAAAATAAGAGATATTTCCCAATTGATAAATGGTCAAAGGATATAAACAAGCAATTTACAGAAGAAGAAACCAAAGCTATCTATACTGAAAGGAAAAATGCTCAAAATCACTACTGCTTAGTGAAATCCAAATTAAAACAACTCAGAAGTACCATATGATATGAATATACTATGCTATGGTATGATATGATATGATATAAATCTTTCAGAAATGAAACATTCTGGAGGAGACTTGGGAAAATAGGCATGTTAATGAACTGTTAGTGGAGTTGTGAACTGATTTGGCCATTATGGAGAACAATTTGGAACTATGCCAAAAGGGCTATAAAACTGTGTATACCTTTTGACCCAGCAATACCACTACTAGGTCTATATCCCAAAGAAATCAAGAAAAAAAGGTCCTATACATAGAAAAGTATTCACAACAGTTCTTTTTTTTTTTTTTGTGATGGTAAGGAATTGGAAATTGAAGAGACGTTCATCAATTGGGAAATGGCCGAACAAGTTGTGGCATATGATTGTACTACTGTACAATACTACTGTACTCTATGGAATACTACTGTACTCTATAATAATGATTAGGGGCATGGTTTCAGAAAAACCTGGGCAGACTTATATGCACTGATGCAAAATAAACAGAACAAGGAGATCATTATATACAGTAACAGCAGTAGTGTAATGATGATAAACTGTGAAAGACTTAGCTATTCTGATCAATACAATGATACAAAAGAATTCTAAAGGATTCATGATTTAAAAAAAAAAAGCTATCCACTTCTAGAGGGAAAACACATGAACTCTGGATGAAAATTTAAGTATTTTTTTGTCTTTCTTTTTCTTGCTTTTTTGCAGCATGACTGATAAGGAAATGTTTTGCATGATTTCCCACGTATAATTGATATATTTCTTTCTTTCACAGCAATTTCAAGGGTTAAGAAGGAGGGAGGGAGAGAATTTGGAACTCAAAAATGTTTTTTTAAAAAAAAACACTAAAGATAAATAATAAAAAACAAACAAAAACCAAATATTTAATGAATGTCTATTTGGAGATGTATAACAACAAGAACATGACAAAACAAAAAGAACATGACATAGCCTCTTTCCTAGAGGAACATGTAATTAATTACATTGGGAAGAACTAACACATTAAAACATTTATATAATAGTCATATGTTAACTTGTAAAGAACTAATCATAATGATAGTAGGAATTTGGGGATCAATATGGCATGGCATATGTGTCTTAAACTGGCTTCTGAAAGACAGGATTTAATCAGCACTGGTGTATGATGGATAGAGTTATAACTTTTGCCAGAAACCACAGTACTGAAAGTTATTACCAAATATCACTGAGTTATTATCAAAAAGTTCTCAGTTGTTGCATTGGCAAGATCAGTAGGGTAAAGCCAGAAGGTAATGAACAGATCTTAGTTATAAAACAAAACTTCCAAGTTCAAGCATGATTAACAGATTGAGAAAAATCAGTGTAGACTTTAGGTCAATAAACCACTATAGAAATGGACAGATGTCTATCATCAAGATTAGGGCTATAAATGTGGAAATCTAGAATCCCACAGAACTTGGATCCAGCATTGATCGCTCAATACATTTTATTTACATTCACCCATACCTTCTGGTGACATATGTTCAAAGAATTTGACTACGGAAAAGATAGGTGACAGAGGCAACTGTCAGTCGGTCAACAAGCAACTATTAAAGTCTACTTTGTTCCAGTCCCTATTGTCAAGGAGCTCACAGCAAAGGCACTTTAGTGCCTTTATATATATATATTTTATATATTTTAATATAGTACTCTTGGCTTTGAGTAGAATTTGAGGTGAAAGTAGAATGATTCAACAGAGTAAATGTCACAATAATATCTTGGACAAGACAAAAGTGAATAATAATAGTAATAATGTTAATAATAGCAACAACTAGCATTTACATAGTGCATCCTATGTGTCAGATACTGTGTTAAGTGCTTTACAAATATTATCTCATTTGACCCTCAAAACAACCCTGGAAGGTAGGTAAAATAAAGAGTTAATGGATCATCTCTTTAGAAAGTATAAGTTGTGGGCAGCTAGGTGGTGGAGTGGATAAAACACCAGCCCTGGATTCAGGAGGACCTGAGTTCAAATCCTACCTCAGACGCTTGACACTAGTTGTGTAACTCTGGGCAAGTCACTTAACCCTCACTGCCCCACAAAAAAAAGTGTAAGTTGATTTGGTTACTAAAAAATAGCCAATCTAGAAAATATAGGACAATTTTAAAATGTTGTAAATGTAAGAGGGAAGAATAAAATTTATTGAAATTTAAAGTCTCCACTTTAATACAGAGTAATGATGACTCAGAAAATTAAAGCAATATCCATTCTATGCATCTGAAATGTACCATTAATTGCTGAATTCTTCTTTGACCTTTACATTCATAACTTGAAATCGCACATAGATTCCTAGGGAACTAATGGACATTCAAAGATATAACAGAACATGCTTTAGATGAGAAAAGTATTCCAACAAAAGTATCAGTTCTACCTTCTTGCAGGTGCATTTTTATTCATGTTGGAAAAGATTAGGATCACAGGACCTGGAGGAAGAAACTCAATGTAAGGAAACAAACAAAAGGAGTTTACTAGAGCAATAATGCTACTGGAGGAAAACCATCACCCATTCCTAATATAATGCATGCTTTCCATGGAATAATAACAATTGAACCTCAACTCTGTATTCTAATAATTAAAACCACTAGCATAGAATAATCATATCCCTGACATAGAGGGGTCATCAAAGGTTAAGTAGGCATTGTGGTGCAGTAGAGAGAGTTCTGAGATCTGGGTTTGGATCCCAGCCCTATAATTTCTTACCTATGTGACTGTGGGAGAATTATTTAACCTTACTAGCCCTTTGTTTCTTCATCTATAAAATGAGGCAGTTAATTCAGATAGCCTCTTAGGTTCCTTCCAGTTCTAAATATATGATTCTCTCTTTTTTTTTCCTTTTCTTTTTTTCTTTTCTTTTCTTTTCTTTTTTTTTTTTTGCAGGGCATTGGGGGTTAAGTGATTTGCTCAGGGTCACACAGCTAGTAAGTGTCTAAGGCTGGGTTTGAACTCAGGTTCTCCTGAATCCAAGGCTGGTGTCTTATCCATTGCACCACCTAGCTGCCCCTAAATATGTGATTCTCAATGGATCTTAAGTATAATCAAACATCATCTGCTGCCTCATACAGGAATTTCCATTTCTAATCGGTGGTCATCCAACTTTTGCTTGAAAAGTTCGAGGGACACAAATCTCATTACTTCACATTCTGGTTTTTCAAAATTTCTAATTGTTAAGTTTTTTATTCATTCCACTAAAAATCTACCTTAGGAAACTTTCACGCATTGGTCCTAGTTTTTCCTCTAGAGCTGCAACAGGATAATTATGATGCCATTTCCACATGGCAACCTTCAAATTCTCACTATAAATCTTACTTTCTACAGGCTAATTCATCCCAGTTTCTTCAACCATTTTTTTAGTGGTTGGAAAAAGAATGGCCTAAACTTGTGATTTCATTAGCATGTGGCATTTCTAGTTTTAGTAAGGTGTTGTTATTTTGGGGGGCGGGGAGTGAGGTAATGAGGGTTAAGTGACTTGCCCAGGGTCATAGAGCCGATGTGTCAAGTGTCTGAGGCTGCATTTGAACTCAGGTCCTCCTGAATCCAGGTCTGGTGCTTTATTCACTGAGCCACCTAGCTGCCCCCAATCAGTACCTTTTCTATAATTTATAGTTTTAGAGCTTCTTGGGACATTGTAAGGTTAAGGGACCTATTCATGGTTGCACAGCTGTCAGAGGCAGGCTTGATCCCCAATCTTTTCAACTCTGAAGCTGATTTTCTATCCATTACTGCCTCACAACCAAATGAGATGATTTTGAAGACTCTCACCATCCTGTCCCTCCCTTAGGATATATACAGTTTGTTTACAGTCCACTTAAAACATGGTTTCCATAACTGAACATTCCATTGGAGGTTGGGGCTAGATAAAGTGACATCATTACCTCCATGGTTCTGGGCATTATTGTAATTCTGTTAATATAGTTTCAAATTTCATTATCTTTTGTGACAGCCATGTCATTTTGTTAGCCCATCTGGAGTTTAATGTCAACTAGAACTCCGTAAGTTTTTACCCCATCTGGCACTTGTTATGATTTTTTTACCCTAAATGCAGAAATTTACAGTTATTTTTGTTATTAATGTTCATTTCATTAGATTCAGTCCATTTGGCTGAGCTCTGCCAAGATGCTTATGGCTCTTGATTCTTTTGTGTAGCATGGCATCATGGGAGAAAATGTTGGATTTGGATTCAAAAGACTTGTATTATGGTTCTGCCATTGTATGAATTTGGGCAATTCACTTAACCGTTGTGTCCCACTTTTCTCACCTATAAAATTTAGGGGTAGGTGGTAGAGGAGGAGTGGATTAGAGACCTTCAATCAATAAACAGCATGTAGTGAGCACCTATTATATGCCAGAAATTATGGGGAATAGATATAGGGTATACAAATACAAAAATGAGACAGTTCCTACTCTCAAAGAACTTAAAGTCTGTGAAGGGGATAAACATATTTACAGATAAGTTAATAAAAAAGTATAGAAAATAAATAAGAAGTGAAGGGAGAAGGTAATAAAATTGGGAGAACTGTTATCTCAAGGATGCAAGAGGATACAGCATGGACAAAAGAATGTAGGTCATTAGTCATTGGGGGGGTCAACCCATGAAGTTCACTGGACACAAACAGAGCAAGGAGGTAGTCATGAGAAGAGCCACAGGAAGGCAGAACCAGAATGGATCAAATTAAGACCATCAGAACATTAGCTTATTTACCAATATGGAGGCACAATAGGACTGTTACTAGGACAAAACATCATTGCATCTATAACCATTTATTAAGTAACTTCTTCCAGGCTGTGTGATGTAGTAGATTGAGAGCCAGCCTCTGAATTAGAGAAACCTACATTCAATACTCTCATCTGATATATACTGACTGCATGACTCTAGGCAAGTCCCTTGATCTCTCAGTGCTCTAGGGCTAGGTAGCTCTCTAAGATTAATAAGTTACAGAAAAGGTGCTAACCTGCATTAGTAGGTGGAGTTTCTTCTCCTAGAGTTCACTATATCAATAATCCATATGCTCATTCTATTTGAAATTCTATGATGCCATAAATCAATTCAATTTAACAAGCATAAAGAGTAGACCTAAGATAACCACAGAGGGGAAGGCTCAAATCAGTTAGTCAATAATGCTTCTTGACAGCAGGGACTATCTTTTTTTGTATTTGTATGCCAAGTGTTCAGCATAGTGCCTAACACACAGTTTGTTGTTGCTATTCAGTTGTTTTAGTCATGTCCAACTCTTCATTACCCCATTTGAGTTATTTTCAGCAAAGACATTAGTGTGATTTTCCATTTCCTTCTCCATCTCATTTTACAGATGAGGAAACCAAGGCAGGGTTAAGTGACTTGCCCATGATCACACAGGTAGTAAGCATCTGAGGCCAGATTTCAATTCAGGAAGGTGTCTTCATGACTCCACCTAGCTACTTTAATATACAGTGGGGATCTAATCAATGCTTGTTCATTGATCAATTGAGATGGAGTGAACTACAGATGAAACAAAGGTATTTGTTGAAGAGGTCGATGAAACAAGGGGAAACAACACAAACCAAAATCCCCAAGCATTAGGTGAGGGGGTAGATTTCTTTAAAAAAAAACAAAACAAAACACCATAAGATCTAAAGGAAGGGGCAGCTAGGTGGCGCAGTGGATAGAGCACCGGCCCTGGAATCAGGAGTACCTGAGTTCAAATCCGGCCTCAGACACTTAACATTTACTAGCTGTGTGACCCTGGGCAAGTCACTTAACCCCAATTGCCTCACTTAAAAAAAAAAAAAAAGATCTAAAGGAAGATTGAGAACTTGAGAAAGAAGGCAGAATGACTTGTGGTCTGGTGGAGAAGAGACACCAGAATCTATATTGGTTGATTTATTAGGATGAAATGAACCTAAAATCATAGAGATCATTGACTGATGGTGGTAGAAGGAGAGTGAAGAAGTGACAATTAGGATCAAGAATCATGGCTACTCCTCCTAGCTCATAGGAGCAAGTTCATGAGTGAAGGTATAGACACTACTGGAGAGAGTAGCTAAGGATATACAGGTTTCCATGGTTGCAAGGAGGTAGGAATGGGCTTAATATGAAGGTCAGTTTAAGAGAATGGAGGTTACAGAAGACATAAGGGGCATAAAGAGTGGAAGGTGATAGATGAAGCTTGGATAAATGGGCCTGAGGGATCACAGAGTGATGTCCAGAGAAGAGAGCTTTAGCCTAGGATCTGGGTATTCTAAAATGAACCATAGGAGAAAAGGTTGTCACATCCTTAATAATAGGAATAGTAATACTGACTTGATGAAAATTTCTGAGCCAATCCAGGTGTGAGGTGAGAAAGTGAGGTTGTCTGAACAAATGATTCCCGGTTCTCCCTTATGATCAAGGCAGAAATGAATGGGGTCCTGTAGTCTGGTTATTTATTAAAAAGGAAGGTATATGGGGGCAGCTAGGTGGTGCAGTGGATAAGGTACTAGCCTTGGATTCAGTAGGACCTGAGTTCAAATCTGGCCTCAGACACTTGACACTAGCTGTGTGAACTTGGGAAAGTCACTTAACCCTCATTACCCCGAAAAAAAAAAAAAAAGGAAGGTATGTTTGACCTTACGTCTATTCCAATACTAGATTATGCTATTTGTTTCCTTCTGAATCTTTTTTACCTAATCTTTCCCACTAATCAGGTGTTCTTGTTTTTATTCAGTACTAGATCATTTTACCAATCATGTTTTTATTATTTGAGGTCTAACAATTTCAAGATAATTGATAATCATTTGTAATTCTTAAAAATATATTTTCTTGTAATTTTTGACCACTTTTCCACAGGAGAATGCCCCCCCCCTTTTTAGATTTTTGTCAATTGTCAATAGATTTTGCACATTAGCCTTTCTTTATGCCATCTCCCTTGGTGATCTCATTAACTCCCGTTTGTTCAATTGTCATTTCTGTGCAGATGATTCCTGGATCCAAATATCCAGCTCTAATCTCTTTTCCAAACTCAAATGATGGTTGTGAATGCCTCTTGCACACATCCAACTGGATATCAAGTAGATATGTCAAACTCAACATATACACAACAAAAGTTATTATCATTAACCCCAAACCATTCCCTCTTCTGAACTTCCATGTTACTGTTGAGTCCACCACCATCTTCCCAGTTTCTCAAGGTAGCAACCCCATCATCATTCTTGACTCCTCATTCATGTTCACCTCATATATCTAAACTCTAAGTCTTGTTATCTCTACCTTCAAAACGTCTCTCTTATGAATCCCTGTCTTTCCATTCATACTGCCACCATACCTACTTAGGACATCCTAACCTCATTCCTGGAATATTGTAATAACATTGTGATTGACTTCCCTGCCTCAAGTCTCTCCTGTTTTTAGTCCATACTCCACTAAGGTGTCAAAGTGATTTTTGTGAAGTGTAGGACTAATCATGTTCTACACACACACACACACACACACACACACACACACACACACACACACACACACACATACCAGTAAGTTCCAGTGGCTCTCTGTTACATCCATGATCATATATAAAATCCTGTGTTTGGCTTTTGAATAACTCTTTGCAAGCTGATCACTTTCTACTCGTTTAGTCTTCTTACTCTTTATACCCCTCCACATTTCCTATCATGCTGTGGCCATTCCTCCTACAAGATATTTCATCTCCTAACTCTACGCCTTTTTACGTTTCCACATAGTTTTTCATGGTTTTTCACAGGGTTTTCCCACATGTCTGTATAACTAGGGGCTCCAGTCCGGTTGCTAAGTTTTCTCGGCAGAAATTCATTACTCATTGCTCCACATGGGCCTGTATGAAGGGTGAAATTGGCAAAAGCTTAAGAAAAGAGACGTTTTCTTCAGCCTTCCAAATTTGAAAGGAAAGATTGGAATTTCTCTTTCAAGACAGCTCCCTGAAGAGAGAGAAGGATTTGAGGAAGAAGCTGACATGTAGATCTGGTTACACTTATACATGTTCCCTCTTCAACTGTTAACTCTTGGCTTCTTTAAAGAAACAACTCGGGGTCGGCTAGGTGGCACAGTGGATTAAGCACCGGCCCTGGATTCAGGGAGTACCTGAGTTCAAATCCGGCCTCAGACACTTGACACTTACTAGCTGTGTGACCCTGGGCAAGTCACTTAACCCCCATTGCCCCGCAAAAAAAAAAAAAAAAAAAAAGAAACAACTCAAATCCCACTTTCTTCAAGAGGCCTTTCTCAAGTTCCCCAACTGCTAGCTACTTCCTGTTATTACATATCAGATGCCTTACACTCGCATTGTAAATATCTTAACTGTATCATTTTTTTTGTATTTTAATGGTTTTATTATTGAAATATTTTCATCCTATCCCCTTAAAAAAAAAACAACCTCATTTTCCTCCCCATCCTGCCTCCCAACAACCTTCCCTGCCCTTCTGTATTTTATTTCAAAATTCTGGATCAGTGGCCATCTTGAAATGTGTTCATTGGGTTGCCTTATGAAGCCATTTGGTAAAGAAGGGGAAGGGAGGAAAGAAGCTCTGTCCATGGCTACTGTAGGGCTTTGGCTACGAGCTCATAGGCTAGCTCTATCTCCTCAGCATCTGGACAGGTAGAGGCAAATTCCTCTCTGGCATAAGCATTGCGCAGATATCTTTGCACCCCTCGAAACTCTTCTGGGATAGAAAATCCCCTATATTTCTTACATACAACCTGTACGATGTGAAGCTTGGGCAGTAGGTTGCAATCAGCCAATGTAAGCTCATCACCATCCAGAAACTTTCTGTGGGAGACACCCTCATCTTCTGCACTTGTCTCATCAATCTCCTCAGGAAGTGGTGATGTCAGATAGTTGTCCAGAACCTTCAGGGCTTTCAACAGCCCCTTCTCCAAGTTGGCATTGAGTGCTGGGTTTGAATTCTTGATGTAAGCAGAAAATTTGGCAAAGACATCTAGGCCAGCTGTGTTAGATTCTGGGTTCTTTGCTGCCAACTTGGGATACCTAGGAGGACTAAGCACCTCCTCCAGAAACTCTTCAATCTTGTTAGTGTCTGTGTATACTTCATTGCCGTACAGTAAAAATGGGAGCTGACCTCCAGGACACAACTTCTGTACTGTCTCAGTTCTCCTCTTGGTGTCTACAGTGGTGACATTGAAGGTGACACCCTTAAGCCAGAGTACCATGAAAAGTCTTTGAGAGAAGGGGCAGTTCCCAATCTTGGCACCATCACTGCCGGCCTTGACGAACAACTCGACCTGTGTCTGCTCTTCAGCCATGGCTGCGACTGGGACCAGGAAGCAGCAGGCGCTGGGGGAACTGGGAGGGGCCGGGGGTGGAGGAAAGGTGGGTTGTGAAGTTTAGGGAGCTTTCCCCTCAAATGTCCTAGGACTCCCTCTCTTAGGTCACCAGGCAAGACACACACTCTCACACACACAGTCACACTTAGACACACCAGCTTGGTCCAGATCCTCCCCCACCAACTGTATCATTTTTAATGTTGTCACTCACATTATCACGTGAGCTCTCTGAGGGGAAGGATTGTGTTTTTAACTTTCCTATGCAATTCTGCCACTTAGCATAGTACCTGGAACATGATAAGCATTTAAAAATTGTTTGTTGACTGTTTTCTGAAAGGTTTAACGGAAGAGATTTTTTGAAACTGATTTTTCTTAGTCCATGTCTTTTCTTATTCTAATTTGATTTGCTTATGTTTGTGCAAAACCTTTTTACTTTTATATAATAAGAACCCAAATTATTCAGATTTGTTAGATTAGATGGCCTCTGAGGTCTTTTCCAATTTTATAACTATGATAAGCTATCATATAAAGGCCAATTTGAGAACAACATCTCAACGGGTTTTTAAATTTTTTTTTTTCTGATCCAGGTTTCCCTACTTTTACATGCCACCTAAAGATAGTCATATTGTAAAAGCAAGGCTGATGCCTTCACTAAGTTTATTGGAAATAGTTGCTGTTTTCCTGCCCCCACAGATAAAACTTCTACCACCTTGATTATAGCAAATTTTTGAGTGAGTGCCTCATCACCTTCACTCTAAACCTCTTTTTCCCACAGGTCCTCAAAACCTCCCTCTTCCCCTATTCTCCCAGCTGAGGAACTTGATTCTAACTTAACTGAGACAATCAAGGCCATTCACTCTATTGAGTTCCCGCTTCTCTCTTCTTCATCTCAAAACCTCAAGATTGGGGCAGCTAGGTGGTGCAGTGGATAGAGCACCGGCCCTGGATTCAGGAGGATCTGAGTTCAAATCCGGCCTCAGACACTTAACACTTACTAGCTGTGTGACCTTGGGCAAGTCACTTAACCCCAATTGCCTCACTAAAAAAACAAAACAAAACAACCTCAAGATCATCCTATCCCTCTTTCTTGCTTTAATCCAGTTTCTTATAAGGTATTCCTTCTCCTTGCAAAGGAAATTTTCTCCTATTCTTCCCAACAGATTGTCCCTTCAACCATTTTTCTCTACTTGCTAATCTCTCCCTTTGCACTTGTTCCTGTCATTACTGCTTTCAAAACATCCCCAATCTCCCCCATTCATAAAAAAAGTAAAACAAACATCTATTTGTTGCTACCATTCCTGTAAGCTATTATCCTATGATTCCCCTCCCTTTCTCAATCAAACTCCTAGATGTAATATTTAAAAAGTTCAAGAGACATAGTTTCTGGGTAATTAGTTATTGTATTAATAATGTTATCATTTTATTAATAAAAGGGTCAGTGTAGGGGGCAGCTAGGTGGCACAGTGGATCAAGCACTGGCCTTGGATTCAGGAGGACCTGAGTTCAAATCCGGCCTCAGACATTTAACACTTACTAGCTGTGTGACCCTGGGCAAGTCACAAAACCCCAATTGCCTCACCAAAAAAATAAATAAAATAAAATAAAATAAAATAAAATGGTCAGTGACACTCTTGAATGCCAAAGACCAGTCATGGTGGTGGGCTCAAAGTTTGGAAGTGTGGGCCTTCCTAAGGATGGCAATTAACTCTGATTTTTTGTTTTGTTTTGTTTTTTAGTGAGGCAATTGGGGTTAAGTGACTTGCCCAGGGTCACACAGCTAGTAAGTGTCAAGTGTCTGAACTCAGGTCTTCCTGAATCCAGGGCCAGTGCTCTATCCACTGCGCCACCTAGCTGCCCCTGATTTGTTAATAATTAAAGAGAAAATGGATATTACAATGAGAGGTGGGATCATTCCAGTAAGGGTCTTGTGAGAGATTATTATTTCTCTTATATTTAATAACTAATTATTGTATTAGGAACAAGGTTTTTCCTCTTTTTCTACTTCCTTATCTAGAAACTAACCAGTGTGGGAAATTTCTCATAGAAATTTACCTAGTCTAAGATCTAATCAGACAATAAAAGAAATTCTTTCTTTCTTTCTTTCTTTCTTTCTTTCTTTCTTTCTTTCTTTCTTTCCCTCTTTCTTCTTTTCTTTCTTCCTTTCTTTGTTTCTTCATTTCTTTCTTTGTTTCTTTCCTTCCTTCCTTCCTTTTCTAAAGAATTGTTATTTGAGGTTTTTGTGATCCCATCTTTTGGCTAGAATTAAAAAAAAAAAACCTCAGCACACATACTGGCCTCTGGGGCTCTGCAAATAGCACAGTGCTCCACCCACTGGTTGTAGCCGTCGCCATGGCACTGGCACCTCATGTTATCACCACTTGCCGATGCCTACATAAGCCTGGTAAATTATAATGATTGGAAGCCTACTGAGGGCAGTCATGTGACTGTCAGAGCAGCCATCCAATTGGCTAGGGCTGCTTGGGGTTTTCTGTGAAGAGCGAAGAGAATTCACCATTCTAGCTGGAAGCTGGAAGGTGACAGGAGTGCTGCAGAGTATTCTTAGCTTATTCCTGGACAGTGGTGTTTTTCAGGTTGTATAATTTCCCCTTCCCCATTTTATTTCCTTTCCTTTGATCCTACTGATCCTGTTTGTGTTTTTTAAACTTTGTTCTTGTTAAATAAATCCTGCTCTGTTTTGAGGGAGGCTGCTGGTCTCCTTCCTTGCCCCAATATTGCGGCAAGCCGCTTAGCTAACACTCCCCAATTAAAAATTGGTCCCCACACTTTCTTTCCTTCTTTCTTCATTAATTAATCAATCAATCAATTAATTCGTTTGTTTTGCCTAGATAAAGGAGGCCATTCTTTGCCTTTTTTCTTACCTAGCCTTAATCACTGAATGGGCATTTGGGCATTTCCTCAGGCAAACTGAGACCTGGGAAAGACCTTAACTTCTTAAAAAGGCCAAGGTGTCCTACTACATCTGCAGCCATCTCCATTTGTCCTAATGTATATCTTGCCACTGGTCCCAGAAGGCTTTGAAGGAGAGAGTGAAGGTGGTGACTTTGCACAGTCCTCCTTCACTTAAATCCAGTTCACTGCAATTCATGACATCACCTTGCCATGTCATGGTCCTCTTTGAGAACAAAGGACAAACAAAAGCAACAAAAAATTATGTTTGAGTTAATGGGCATAATTCTGTTCATTGTATTTGCTCAGAAAGAGGCTGAGAAAATGTTGATTCTCCCTATTATCAAGACAGATGATATGGAAATTGCTGTTTCTGTGACCAAGATTTGAGTGAACTAAGTCATGTAACCCAAGATAGCTCACCTCCCATTTGATTAACCAATCAGAGTTGAGTAGGTACCCCTTGGGAATACCTCCTCTTCAAAGGGCATATAAACTGTGACCCCATCACCCTTAGGAGTCTTTAGTCTAAAAGAGATGGCAAATGACCAGCCTATTATTAAAAACCCACTGACCTTATCAATAAAATGAAAAAATTACCCAGAAACCATGTCTCTCAAACTTTTTGATTGTCACAGTCTTGAGGTATGTGACACTTTGTACCTAAATCTTGGCCAAAAAGACTTACAGATTTCCATATAAGGTAGAACCCACATTTTCCCACACCCATCTGAGTAAAGACAATGAGCAGGAATCCACCCATTTGCCGAAACTTAGAATTTCTTTACAGACTTTGATTAGATCTTAACCATTCTGACTGGGTAAGTCTGCCCAAGATGTCCCACACTGATTGATTCCTGGATGAGGAAGTAGAAAAGGGGGAAAACCTTGGTCTTAACTCAATAATGAGTTTTCAATATATGAAAGAAACAATCATTTCTCTCATAAACAAAGTTATCCAGTGGCCCAGAGCTTAACACAGTGTCTGGCATATATTAAGTGCTTAATATATGGCTACTGATTTATCATACTTATTGATTCTACTCCTCCTTCTGTCACTACTCTCCAGATTTTGTAGTTTAATTTTTAACACCTGAAATTGCTCTATCCAAACTTACCAGTGATCTTCCAATTGTCATGTCTGTGATCTTTTAGCCTTCATCTCTTTTGATATTTCCACTGTATTTGACCCTGGTCACCAAAACTACATCCTGAATATGTTCTTCTTTCTGCGTTTTTGTAACATTAGTTTCTCCTTGCCCCCACCCTCCCCCCAGGATCTCCTCCTACCTTTCTGCTTATTCTCATTTAGTCTCCTTTGATGTGTCATCAACCATCTCATGCCCCCTATGAGTGATGCACAAGGTTATTTCCTTTCCCCTCTTCTTTTCCTCTTTTCACTCCTTTCTCAAGGACCCCATCACCTCATTGAAGACAAGGGGCACAGAAAACTTTATTTACAAAGTAAAGATGTGGTATAAGAATGTGGTTAGTTTTATTGACCTGACTTTTTTTCTTGTTGTTTTTCCTTCCTGAGTTTGAGATAGCACAGTGCTTGGCATATAGTAGTTGCTTAATAAATGCTTATTGGTTGCACATGTATAACCTATATATGATTGTTTACTTCCTCAAGGAGGAGAGAGATGAAGGGAAAAAGGAGGGATAGAATTTGGAACTTAAAACTTTAGATTAAAATGTTTGTTATATTAAAAAAAGCTTGTTGAATTTATTTGAAAAACAAAACAAAACAAAAAAACCCTTAGCTATTTCCTCTTAGTAGGTGCCAACTTTGTGTCAGTAGGACCGCTCTTTTCCAATTCTTCCTTTCAGAGATCTTCATGGGTTTGACTTTCCTCTAGTCAATTTAGATAGAAATGATTCATCCAATCTATCCCCTTCACTTTCATCTATAACAGGGCTTCTTAAACTTTTTCCATTCACAACCCCTTTTCACCCAAGAAATTTTTACATGACTCGGGTATATAGGTATATAAAATAGGCATACAAATCAAACAATAACTGCCAAATTTTTGCAACCACCCACTATTACAGTTACAGGACCCCATTGTAGGTCACGACTCAGTTTAAGAAGCTTTGATCTATAAAACATACCAGTTGTTATTTCTCCCTCTTTTTTTAAACTCCCTCTTCACAAAAATAGGAACACTTAAACCAGAGCAATTATGTTATTATATAGCTAGAAAGTTAAAAGCTAATTAAACAGATATTTAAAATGTAAAGTAAATGAAATTGAATTTGGAATTCCAAACTTTGACTCTGAAATCAACTTCTGCCTTTGGGGACAGAGAAAAGGAGATGGATTCAGGTACTTCACCATTTAAATCTTTCAAAGGAGAGTTTAGTGCTGATTGGACAAGCCTTTTGATGCTCCCTCAAGCTGATCTCTCTAACCCTGGTTGGCAAAGGTTGAAGTGACAACAGTAGAATTCACTGACTCTTAAACATCATCCATGACAGTCACCAAATGCCTCCATTCAGTTTCCTCGTTCTTCTTTTTCACTCAACTCCCAATTGAATTTCTCCTCATAGTCTCCTTCCAATCTTGTGTACCATTGTACACATCACCTAAGAAGACAGCCTCTCAGGAATGGTGTCACTTTAAAGCACAGCCCCTTTTTCATCTATAGGTCAAGGTGAGCCAAAATATTTCTTTCAGCAGGCTGGAATTCATCCCAGATGCATTTCTCTGTGTCAAAAAGGTATCCAGAATTATATTTTTAATTGTTTCTTCCAAGAGATGGCCCATAGGGAAGAGGAGGGAAAGGGTTATATTCAGAAGTTAAGCTGATATAAATGGAAAAGATAAAAAATATTAAAGAACATAAAATCTTATAATGGGATTTGGATTTCCATTTATGATTCTTTGACAGGGATAAAATGCATTTACCAAGAACTGGGAAAATTAATTTGCCTTGCATTTTGCAAATCTAATCAAAAGGGCTTTAAATTGAAATGGAAAGGGGGAGAAACCTGGCCGTATATCCACCAACCTACATACCATACAGAATAGTTACAAGTTATTAAGAAGAATAGTATTTGGGTAACTAAAAATTTCACAAGAGAAAAGCATCTAGAAAAGTCAGCAGAAGTAAAAACTCAGGGTCTCAGATGCCATACACAAATGATCAAAGTATAGGAAAAAGTAAAATGAACTGAAGCTTTAACAGAAGAAGCCAAATTTGAAATAGACACACATATACAAACACATATTTAGTCCAACTTGTGTATATGTATATGTCTGTATGTGTGTATATGTAATATATATATACATGCATACACATACTGTGAGAAAATTATTAATAATAGGGGTTTGGGGACTCCCAGGGGCGCCTGCTGAGAGAGACCAGCTTGACTTTTCTTAAGGTCAGCCCAGAATCAGGAAGCTACCTCACTCAAAACCACAGCCACCTGAAAGCCTTGTTTCCACCAGAGGATCTGTTCTCTGGGCTCTGACATCAGCACAACTGTGCAGAACCGCCGTCAAATCCAGTGAACCAATAGATTTCAATGATGCTAGCCAATTAGCTTTGAACAATGTGTATGGGTGGGCTCTACTCCTGCCCACAGCAAGCTTACACAGACATTCTTTGGCCAGGGAACTTGGTGAGAGCAAACAGCCCACTAGGGTTCCCCATTTTCTCTCTTCTTTCACTTCTATTTCCTTGCTAGGCTTTCCTACCTTTCAGAGCCATTTGCGCTCTCTTTACTAATATTTAATGTACTTTAATAAATGATTAATGCCCCCAAATGGGTGCAGTAGCCTCTAATTTCTAAGTAACAAATATATGATAAACCTCAGCTAATTTTCCCTACACTTGGGACAGTAATAGGGCGACCACATAGAGTTTTACTCACCATAATACTTATATAGGAAGGCCTCTTCATCCAGGGAGGGGTCACTCAGTCTACCCATTGAAAAGGATATATATTCTTTGAATTTATAGCCCAAGACTAGGGGGGTAGTCTAGTATAGCCCTTCATTTTAATATACCCCAGGGTTTCTTAAACTTTTTCCATTCACCACCCCTTTCCACCAGAGAAATATGTGACCCCAGATATAATAGTATATAAAATAGATACACAGAAACTTTTACTGTTGCCAAATTTTTCATGACCCACATATTCAATTACACAACCTCATATGGGGTCATAACCCACAGTTTAAGTAGCTTTGATATAGCCTATCTCCAACTACATTAACCAATTAGATTTGATTGCTGTTTGATGAACCACCTATTGTTTCAAGGGTATATAAACTGTGCGGCTTGCTGCCATTGTTGGGGCGGAGGCAGGGGGCAGCTGTCCACCTGGTTCTGGAGGTGGCTAGCTCACCCAAAGAATTAGAGGCTAACAGTGAATCTTAAAAAATAAAAAAAGATTTATTAGGAAAAAGGAATATTTGGCCGGGAGACTGCCTCCCTGAGTAAGAAAAGAGCTGATCTTTTTATATGTTTCCAGACAAAGAAAGCTACTTGGAGATTCCAAAAACAAAACAAACAAAACAAAACAAAACAAAACCCAACAACAACTGGGAAGGGGATTACGAAACAACTGGGAAAGGGATTACAAAACAACTGGGAAGGGGTGCCTGGAGTTTTAATAATGGGCTATCAGTAATATATGCAACACTCATCCTTCTGGTGTTCAGGGGCCCACATCTCAAACTATCATCTTTTGTTCCTTGTAGACCTTGGTATTCTTACCGGGGTTTACACCATACCAGGGTCTTTGTGCCCTGGCCACACCACATTCCTGAGGTGGGAGGCAGAGACATTTTTTACTTCTGGATTCTTTGGCGTTAGTGTCTAAAGTTTAAGGATTCCTTAGGGGTTAGGGTTTTGGGGTTTCTTGGAGTCCATGTCCCAGTACACCATGATTGTATTTGGTCTGAAAGAGATGGCCAAATGACCATGCTTTTATTACTAACTTGCCAACCTTATTAATAATATAATTAAATTACCCAGAAACTATGTCTCTCAAATTTTTAATCATCACAACATATATGCATTGTGCATCTAAATCTGTATATGTATGTATAAACTTTATCACAGAATTTAGCAACATAATATGTATATTCATATTCACATCTATATTAATATTATGTATATTTATATGTTATATATAGTATATTGTCATATATGCATTATATAGGTATAGGAATATATATGTGTGTGCATATATATATCATATATCACATGTGTATATTGTGAGATTTAAAATTGGATATTAGATCATAAATCTCCCCTACTTAACCTTTCCCTTAATTTATCTCCCAGACTAGTAAATGGAAGAAGCTTTTGGTTTTCTAGATAGACCGTTTATTTATTGTTATGGTAGTCACAAGTTGATGTTGATTAAAAGGATAGGAAAGTAGAAACACAATACAAATCGTCTTAAGTCTAAGCTTAGTCTATATTCCTTATAAAAACTCACCAAACCGAAAAGCCACCTTTGGAGAGAGACTGTCTGTGCCGCGCTGTCAGGAGCCCAGCTGAGCAGGCAAAAGCCCCACCTCCGTTCTCTCCACCCTGGAAGTCGAGTGCGCTGCAGGCAGTCTGACGTGCGCAGCAGGCAGACTGTTCGTCTCCTCCCCAAAAGGGTGGTCCTTCAAAAACTGGCGTCTTTCAGTTATCCTAACCGACTGTTAAAAACTTTCATATTTTTTTACCACATTTCCCCCCCTATGCTTCCTCAAGAAACGGAATGTTTCCTTGACGGAACAGTAAAAACAATATAATAACTATTGCTAACTAATAATATGTGAACAACAATATAGAAAAGGAAGAGAGGAAAGTTTTGTCCAGAGGGGCGATTTTTTTTTTGTCCTCATGAACCGACGCTTTGACATTAGTCTTGCAAAGGGAGAGCCTCTGCAGAGAGTACATGTTACAGATAGTATATATTATAACAGAAAGGAGATAGTAAAAGCTAATAAAGCAAAGCAGTTCATATAAAGTCTTCATCAGGAAGAAACTGGATTCTGGTCTGGAAAACTGGATTCTGGACTCTGGTCTGGAAAGCTGGATTATCTTCTTTAACTGTTTGAATTGCTGTATTTTTTACTAAACCTTAGCATAGCATTGTCAATGATCAAATTAATAAATTCCATTACATTCCCTCCTTTATATGGTTAGACTTGTAATAGAGGGTTGAGGTAGTTATGCAATGTGTAACACTTTTTACCACCATGTGTCTGGATCAAAGTCAAATTTAGTATGTGATCATGACACCTGAAAATGTTATGGAAAGGTTATCATACCATATCTCATGGTTCTGAGACAGCCAGTGATTGTGCTAGGCCACAGGTGAGTTCAACTGAGTGAGATAAAAAGATAATTAAGTTCAGTTAAATTAGGTTAAATTAGGAGGGAGAGAGGATGAATACTGGACTGTGCCTAGTAATTGTGCTCTACATAGTCACCATCATAAGCAAACCATGGACTTACGTATACCTGTCTCTCCTTTTGTTGCACATATATTCTCTCCAGGGCCTGCATCAGAGTTCACAGCAAGTTAGTCTCTGAAATGATAAGTTTCCATACTTCCAAAATCTCATTAATTTCACCAAAGACAGTATGATGGTAAAAATGCGTGCTATGCTGCATAACTGAGAATATATTAGTGATATATACAATAATTCCAAACCATACCCAGAGTATAATGACATATAAATAATAAACGAATGTAAATAGCTGATTATATTAGACATTATTACATAATCTTCTTTTAGACATTATCACATAATCTTCTTTTAGCAAGTAAACCACATCATCTTATACATGAATTCTCTAGTATAACAGTAGCAGATACTTAAAGTGATGATTAATTTATCAAAAAGAAGTAAGACTTCAATTAGCAAGATTCAATATTCAATGTTTTCAGTGAGGTATCAAGCAATAGGGTTCAATAACCCTTTCTGGTATTTTTAGTTAAACAGAACAACATACAAGAGAAAGGAGAAAAATAAATAAATAAAACAAAACTCATTAGAACTCATGGTTCTCTCAAAAAGAAAGAGTAAAAAAAAAGAATTCTGGTAGCTTCTGAGGCCCGATGGCCTCACCCACAGCATATACTTAAAATGTCTTTGAATAATCACTTAGTTTACAAAATTTAGTTTTAAAGAAAAGCAAAAGAAGCAAAAGTCAAAAAACAAAGCAAAACCAAAAATAAAAAATAAAAAGCAAAAGATTCGCTAAGCACCCTTTTGTGCTCTTAAAGAACTTAAAGGTGTGGTGAATTCCAGGTCTTTTCAGTGCCTTTCAAAAGTCAAAACAAAAAAAAAAAACAAAAAGAATTAAAAAAAAAATAGTTGAAGTGGGCCAGAAAACTAGGCCATGTGCTTTAGTGGTTTGCCTGTAGAAGGAAATGCTTGTTAAATTATAAGGTATTTAAGCTGCTAGAGTTTGGGGTATGCCACATTGTTTTAACTGGTTCCCCAATTCTCTGCATGCCAAAGTGGCAGGGGTTTCTGAATTGTCATTGGTCTTTCTAATGCTGTCATAATGTTCTTTATGGTAGAAAATGTGGAGTTCTCTAGCATCAGTTTTGTCTGTGCCACTGATTTTCAATAAAGCCCGATTTAACTGGTGAACCACCACATTCAGCTGATGCTGCTTAGCAAATGCTACAATCGTATCATTTCCTCCCCACTTTCCAAATTTCTTTAATTCATCAACATATTCTTCAAAAGGGGAGTCATTTACTCTAAAAGACTCAAACTCTTGTCTATGGTTAATCATGTAAGAAGCAGCTTCTTGTCTATGTCTGAGATGATTTCTACAGTGACCTTCTAGCTGGTCTGCTAAAGCCCTAAAAAGGCAATTTCCGTCTCCTGATACTTTATTAAGACTGAGTCCCAAAGCATTTAACTGATCAGTGGGATTATCAAATGGGAACTGTCTATTTCCTCTGAACTCTCTCTGCTCTTTAACAGTTGCTATAGTTAGGGTTTTTACCTCTTTAACGTCTGCCTCAGGTCTATCTGAAATCTCTTCACCTATGAATGGTGCAGGCTTTACATGAGAGCAATGAATCCATGAGTCTTTTTCACCAATTTTAATGGCAGTAGGAGTTGTCAATAATACCTGAAAAGGTCCTTCCCAGGCAGGTTGGGTTCCACTGGTTCTCTGAAAATTCTTTACATATATTTTATCTCCTGGGTTGAAGTTATGCAATGAAAAGTCTAATGGTCCTGCCTGGACCACAGCTCCTGCCCCATGGAGTTCACGTAGCCTGGTCTGTAATTCCTGTATATAGGAGGCAACAGAAGTATCACCTCCCACCAGTGATGTATAAACTGGGGAAAGAGTTTTAGCTTGGATAGGAGGGTGACCAAAAAGCATTTCATAAGGAGATATATGAAGTTCTCCTCTTGGTCTACTGCGTAGATAGAATAATGTCAATGGTAGAACATCAGGCCATTTTAAATGGGTTTCAGTACATAATTTGCCAATCATACTCTTAAGCTCTTTATTCATACGTTCAACTTGGCCTGAACTTTGTGGATGGTAGGGCGTGTGGAATTTTGGAGTCACTCCCAAGAAAGAGTAGATTTGGGATAAAATCGAATCAGTGAAATGTGTGCCTTTGTCAGAATCGATGCGGGCTGGTGGGCCAAAACGAGGTACTATCTCTTTAAGAAGAATTTTGGCAACAAAAGCAGCTGTGGCTCGGGGGCTGGGAAATGCCTCTACCCACCGAGTGAGCTGATCAACTATAACAAGGCAAAATTTATAATGTCCTGCTTTTGGCATAGTAATATAATCAATTTGTAAGTGCTCAAAAGGTGTATATGCTAGAGGACGCCCTCCATAAGCTTTGACCTTAAAAGCATACTGATTATAAGACTGACATGTGGAGCAGCCGGAGCAAATTCGAGATGCTGTATTAGTCACACCTGGTGCTATCCAGGTTCTCTTAATAGAGTCTACAATGCCTTGTGTACCAAAATGGCCTTTTCTGTGAACAGAGAGGCATACCTCGTGGTAGAATTTCCGGGGAACACCCAGATGCCATTGATCTGTTTCGCCTTAAATTTCTTTTTCCACTTTTCTACTTCAGAATCGTCATAGGTTAGGTTGGAAGGAATATCCTCAGAAGGTGAAAGGTTAAATATATGTTCAGGAGCTTCTAATGCAGCAAGCTTGGCTGCAGAATCGGCTCGTGCATTTCCCTTTGAAACAGGAACACTATTCCCTGTGTGGGCAGGGCAATGTACAACGGCTAGGGAAGAAGGCAGTTGTCCAACATCCAACTGCCTAAGGGACTCGGACTCCTGATTTTTCTTCAGGGTTAACTCCCAAAGCCTTTCCCATATATGATTATAGCTGCAAGGTAGCAGAGGTTTGAAATCAGGGTTTCCTTCCCTGGGCAGCTAGGTAGCACAGTGGATAAAGCACTGGCCCTGGATTCAGGATGACCTGAGTTCAAATCTGGCCTCATACACTTAACATTTACTAGCTGTGTGACCCTGGGTCAGTCACTTGAAGAAGAGGAAGAAGAAGAGAACAACACTGGTACTTTGGAGTAATGAAAAAAATCCCTCACTGGTTGGTGATTGATTACTTGATGGACCTTTTAAAGAAATAACTTCCAGACCAGTCAACCTTGCTTTGGTTCTCCCATATAGAAAGTAGTGTACTTTGTCTCTAGATTGTTTGTGAGGGGAGATGGGCTGCAGAGCATGGCTAACTAGAAAAACTTGTGCCTGGGTCCTCTGGCTGCCTTGTCTGTTTTGTATTTCCTCTTATAAGGTGATTGAAAATTAACCTTGATGTGAATGCACCCAATTCAAGATACCCAGAGATCTTTGTCCAATTGAGTTGGCAACAGGGGAAACTTCTACATCAGAGAGGATAACCGCTCATAAGAAGATTTGGCCAAAGCCCAACTGTTTTACTAATAAACAAGCACCAAGAGTTGTTTGGATGAGACAAAGACAAGATGAAATCTAAAATACCTAATCAGCTGGCAAAGTTAGGTTACTGGATCCTATATTAAATTTGTTTTTGTCAAATAAGTGCTTGTATAACTCTAGCATTCCTTTGTGTGGAGGAAGTAGATGCCTGACTTATTTGTGCATTGAGTTCTTTTTTCACTTTGCCTAATTGGGAACCCTAGATGTGAGCCTTAAAAAGCAAATTATTTAAAGCTAAACTTTAAATAATTTGTCTTCAGAGTATAAGGATGGGGACTTAACCTCCTGAAGAATTTGAGGAGGAAAAAAGGAAGTCTACCTTCCTTCTTATTAGAAGCTGTGCTCCCCAAGGACTAAACATGTTTGAACAATGGGCCTAGATCCAGAACAGAAAGACCCCTTAGAAGAGAAAGGAATAGGCTTAGTATCCCAATCCCTGTGGGACAGGCAGTAATTTCTCAGTGTTTGACTGACAAACATTCTAGATTTTGTAAAAAAGGCAGATTGCAAGGGGTTCAGAGGAAAGATAAATAGGATTTCATGGACTGTAATTCCATAAGGAAAAATCAGTCCAAGAGGTAGCTGACTCTCAATAATGAAATTCTGAAGATACACACAAACACAAACACACACACACACACACACACACACACACACACACACACACACACACACCCCACCACCACCACCACCACTGCCGCCAACAACAATTTTTTAAGATTTTGAAAAAGTGTTAAAATAATTGTTAATGTGACAAAAAAAAATGTTGATTGCAATTGTTATTATAGAATGCCATAATCTCTTGGTCATCCTGACAAGGTCAAAATTCCAGTAATGTCCTTATATATCCTACCCTTAAAATAATGAGATTAGCTTGAGCTAAGCCATACCTTAAGCCTCCACTTGGAGGTCTTTAAATCCCCAACCTCAGAATCTTTCCAGGTAAACAAAGCCAGCTTGAGCCAGGACCCCCCTCCCACCCTCCCCAGACATTCTTATGCCTTCTGTTAGGATTCATGGCATTAAGGGCAAAACAGCCAGAATGAAGTGTTTTCCTTGCTCAGATTGTCAATGGCAGCTGGCATTTCACAACCAGCCCTTGCTACTTCCTCCCTCTTCCTATAAAAAAACTTTTCACAGGTCTCTTGTTTGGGGAATCCATTGTTCTCTGCACTCTAAGATGACCCCAGTTTGCAAGCTTCTTTATTTCAAATAACAGAAAAAAACATTTCTTTCCCCTTTCACTTCCATGTTTGCTTTATTTCAGGATGCAGCATTTGTAAGCTCTTTGAGGGCAGGGACTGTCTTTTTCTTATTTGTAACACCAGCACTTATCACAGTGCCTGACACATAGGAGGCACTTAATAAAAGTTAATTGAATCAAACCACAACAATAATTTCAATAAGGAAGAAAAAGAGGAATCATCTGAAGAGACCATTGGAGTTGCACAGATAACACCCTCTACCTTGTATTTATAAATACAAGGCAAAACATCTAAAGAAAATAGAAGCCAAGACACTTAACATGGTATGAAAACAAAAATGTAACTCATTTCTAGAACAATGTTAGAAAGGTGGAATAATGGAGACAAGTTAAGACTTACTGGATCTAGATCCCTCTAGATCCCTAACAGACAGTTCAACAAAGCTCTAAAAATGCACCTGAAGGAGCAATGGTAAAGAAACCCAAAGACAAACTCTGTGTGTTGGTAGTTCTTCCATCTAGTACTGGGCTACACAAAAAGACATTAAAATGCTGCAGAAGTTGAGCAGGGATCAAACTATGGTAGATAAAAGGAGAAGCAGACAAGTCACAGAAACACAGAGCAGGTATAAAGGCTAGAGCACTATCCAGGAGAGCGTCCATGCAGCCTGGACCCAAGGCACAATAGGAGGTAGATCAGAGTCCAGCAGGACCACAGATTAGCACGAACACTCCCACCCAGGGAACAAGAGTGTATGGGAACAGATCAGAGCCCAGTCAGCACAATGCCCAGAAAACTCAAAACAGGAGAAAGGGTCAGGACCTCACATGAGAAACAAAAAATTGGGGGACTTATAGAAGGCCTGCTACTTGCACAAGCAGCGTCTGCTTTGGCCCATCAGGTTTGCAGTAACAGTTGGAGGTGACTCTAAGTTTAAGGAGAAAGAGATCATGAAGCAATCAAGTCCAGAACTTAGATACAGTCACTCAGTGACTGAGTTAAAAACCATTAATTCCTGCAGAAGGTGGGGCCTAATCTTAGCCAATCTACCAGACAGAGTTTACCCATACCACCCAAAAGTATGAGAAATATGATTATCTGTTTTGTTTGTGGTGGGGCAATGAGGGTTAAGTGACTTGTCCTGGGTCATATAGCTAGTAAGTGTCAAGTGTCTGAGGTCACATTTGAACTCAGGTCCTTCTGAATCCAGGGCCAGTGCTTTATCCACTGCACCACCTAGCTTCCCCGAGAGATCATTATCTGACCCAAATACAAAATCTAAAGACTGAAAAAGGACATATTAATAAATAGAAGAGAATGCCAAACACAATGAAGACATATAATAGGTTGACAAAAGCTTGGAGGGCAGCTAGGTGGTGCAGGGGATAGAGCACTGGCCCTGGAGTCAGGAGGACCCAAGTTCAAATCTGGCCTCAGACACTTGTCACTACTAGCTATGTGACCCTGGGCAAGTCACTTAGCCTGATTTCCCCAGACATCTGGGGCTATTTCCAGTCATCTTGATGTATATCTTATCGCCAGACCCAGGTGACTTTGGAGGAGAGAGTGAGGCTGGTGACTCTGCACAGTCCAGCCTCACTTAAATCCATTTCACTGCAAGTCATGATATCACCTCCCAATGTCATGATCCTCTTGGAAAAAGAAGGACAAAGAACAACACCTGGTAAACCCAGGGGAAAAATGCTTTGATTTAGTCATGAGTTTTAGTTTTCTGGTGACTCCTGGGTTATCTCCCTGCAACCATGTTCCAGGTCAGTTGTTTTTGGTTTTGTTTTATGCTTTTTTATATTTTATTTTTCCAATTACATGTAATAACAATTTTTAACATTCATTTAAAAATTTAAGCTCCAACTTCTCTCTCACTCCCCACCCCCTTAAGAAGGCAAGTAATTTGATATGGATTATATATGTGCAGTCATGCAAAACATATTTCCATATTGGTCATGTTGCCAAAGAAAACACAAACCAAAGCAAATAAGGGGAAAAAAAAGAAAGTTTTAAAAAAGAATGCCTAGATCTGCATTCAGATTCCAATCAGTTCTTTCTGTAGAAGTGAATAGCATTTTTCATCATACGTCCTTCAGAACTGTCTTGTATCATTGTATTGTTGAGAATAGCTAAATCCTTTGTAGTTGTTCATTGTAAAATATGGCTGTGTACATTGTAAAATACTGTGTAAAATGTTCTTCTGTTTCTGCTTACTTCATTTTGCATTGGTTCATATAAGTCTTCCCAGGTTTTTCTGAAACTATTCTGCTTGTCATTTCTTATAACACAATAGTATTCTATCACAATTGCATACCACAATGTCCCAGATTGAAGGACATCTCCTCAATTTCCAGTTCTTTGTCACCACACAAAAAAGCTTCTATAAATATGTATAATTAACAAATAGATCCTTTTCTTTTTGACACCTCTTTTTGTTTTGTTTTGTTTTGTTTTGTTTTGTTTTGTTTTTGGGGGGGCAATGAGGGTTAAGTGACTTGCCCAGGGTCACACAACTAGTAAGTGTCAAGTGTCTGAGCCCAGATTTGAACTCCTCCTGAATCCAGGGCCTGTATTTTTATACCTTTTTTTTTTAATACAGACCTAGTATGATATTACTGGGTCAAAGGATATGCATGGCTTTATAGCCCTTTAGGCATAGCTCCAAATTGCTTTCCAGAATGGTTGGATCAGTTCATAACTCCACTAACAGTGCGTTAGTGTCCAAACTTTTCCACATCCCCTCCAAACCTTGTCATTTTCCTTTTCTGTCATATTAATCAATCTGATAGGTGTAATGTTTTACCCAGAGATATTTTAATTTGCATTTCTCTAATTGATAGTGATTTAGAGTTTTTATATGACTATAGATACCTTTGATTTCTTCATCTGAAAACTGCCTATTCTTAGTCTTTGGTTATTTATCGATTGTGGAATAACTTGTATTGTTATACATTTGACTCAGTTCTCTATATGTGTGAAAATTGAGACCTTTAAATCAAAGGAATGTCCAATTGGGGAATGGCTAAACAAGCTGTAGTATGTGATTGTGATGGAATATTATTGTGATGTAAGAAATGACAAGCAGGATGATTTCAAAAAAGCCTAAAAAGACTTGTAGGAACTGATTTATAATGAAGTGAGCAGAACCAGGAGAAAATTGTGAACAGTGATAGCAGTATTGTTTGATGAAGATTTGTGAATGACTTAACTATCCTCAGCAATACAATTATCCAAGATAATCCCAAAGGGCTAATGATAAAGCATACTATCCACCTCCAAAGAAAGAACTGATGTTAATTGAACACAGACTGAAGCATGCTATTTTTCACTTTCTTTCATTTTTTCTTTTATTCAATTTTTCTTATACAAAATGACTACTATGGAAATGTTTTACATAATTGCACATCTGTAACTTATATCTGATTGCTTCCCACTATAAGCTATAAATAAAAATGTTTATTAAAAAAGGAAAAGGAGGTCTTTAACAGAAAAACTTGCTATAAATTTTTCTCCTTTTTTGACTTCACTTCTAATCTTGACTATATTAGGTTACATTAAATAATAATGTAATAAAATTATCCTTTTATATCTCATAATATCATCTCTTGTTTGGTCATATATTCTTCCTATATCCATAGGTAAACTATTTTATGGTTCCATAATTTACTAAGGGTATCACCCTTTATATCTAAATCATGTGTCCATTTTGACCTTATCTTGGTATATGGTGTGAGATATTGGTCTATACCTAGTCATGCCAAACTACTTTTTATTAAATAGTAAATTCTTGTGCCCAAACCTTAGATTTTTGTGTTCAGCAAACATTAGATTACAAGTCATTTACTCTTGTGTATTTTGTATCTAATTTATTACACTAATCCACCATTCTATTTCTTAGTCAGTACCAGATTGTGTTAATGATTACCACTTTGTAATATAGTTTGAGATCTCTTATTCCTAGGCCACCAACCTTCACATTTTTTCTCCATTGATTCCCTTGATATTTTTGACCTTTGGTCTTTTCAGATGAATTTTATTATTTTTCTAGTTCTATAAAATATATCTTGGTATTTTAATTGGTATGACACTATATACATAAATTAATTTAGGTAGAATTGTCGTTTTTATTATATGGGTTTAGCCTACCCATGAGCAATTAATATTTCTCCAATTGCTTAGATCTGATTTTATTTGTGTGAAGTGTTTTGTAATTTTGTTCATATACTTCCTGGGTTTGTCTTGGCAGATAGACTCCCAAAGTATTTTATAGTGTCCACAGGTTTTGTTTGTTTGTTTGTTTGTTTGCAGGGCAATGAGGGTTAAGTTACTTGCCCAGGGTCACACAACTAATTAAGTGTCAAGTGTCTGAGGCCAGATTTGAACTCAGGTACTCCTGAATCCCGGGCTGGTGCTTTATCCACTGCCAACTAGCTGCCCCCCCCCCAGTTATTTTAAATGGAATTTCTCTTTCAATCTCTTCCTGCTGGACTTTGTTGGTAATATTTAGAAATGCTAATGATATATGTGGGTTTATTTTAAATCCTTAAACTTTGCTCAAGTTGTTAATATTTCAACTAGTTTTTTATTTGATTCTCTAATTATACCATCATATTGTCTGCAAAAAGTGATAATTTTGTTTCCTTATTGCCTATCTGAGCTCCTAAAATTTCTTTTCTTTTTTTTTTTGTTTTTTTGGTCTCATTGCTATAGCTAGCATTTCCAGGACAATATTGAATAATAATGGTGATAATATACATATTTGCTTCATTCCTGATATTAATGGGAAAGCTTCTGGCTTATCCCCATTACAGAATAGGTTAGTTGTTTATGATAATACCTATGTTACATTTTCTTCTTTAAAAAAATTATTTTTATTTTACTGTTTCTTGTTGTCTCATGGAGGCTTTGTTTTTTCTTTGTCCCATTCTAATTTCCAGGGAGTTTAATTCTTGGGTAACTTTCATCACCATTTTTTCCTAAAAGATTAATTCTCTTTCAGATTCTTTCCTACCTGTCCTTTCCTTTTACATTTCATTTTGCAGTTCTTGCTTCATTTCTTTTGGGAACTCTTATGGTGCTTATGGGTTGAATATTCCTTTCTCTGAGGTTCTACAAGAAATCCAAATAGAACCTCAGTGGCTATGAACCCATGACTTTCTGACTGCAAGTTTAGGTCTAAAAGTGCTAATAAATAGTTTTCCTACAACCTGAGAGAATGTGCATATCCATATCCACACATATACATATATACTGAGATTACTGAAAAGCCTGAGAGAGAATTTCTGGGTAATTAATGACCTATTTATTAGTTAGGCTAGTAAATAATAAATTGATGGTCAGTGGTCTCTCAGTAACCAAAGACAAAACTGGAGACCACCGAATGCTTAAATACTTTTAGAAAAGGAGTTGTCCCTTATAGGTGAAAACCAACTCTGATTGGTTAACAATTAATGAGTAGGTGGACTTTTCCTAATAAGGGAGTGAACTAAAAGTCCTCAGCCCCCCCTGCTGAGAAAGGGGCTTGATCTTGAGACTCAGCTGCCTCAGCTGCCTTCAGACAAAAGAATCCATCTCTACCCAGATCGCTCAAGTTGAACAATGATGAGGTTTCAAGGGCTTGAGCCTAATGCTTTTAGGGCTGGAATTCACCTATATATATAATTTTTTCATTTTTTCAACACACATACATACATACACACACACATACATACATGCCTCTGTGTGTAATGTGTGTCTCTCTGTGTGTGCATCCTTGATACTTTCTCTAAAACTGTGGTTAGCCTTTTTTGTGTGTCTTGGACTCTTTGAGCAGTATGGTGAAAGTCTATAAACCCTTTCTCAAAATAATGTTTCTATACACATAAAACAAAATACATAAGATTCATTAGATTGAAATATAGCCATTCTTTAAAAAAAAATCATGGGCACCAGATTAATAACTCCTCTACAGTTATGAAAGGATTTGGGCCAATGTCCCTTTCAGAGTAATTGACTCATTTTGTAATCAATCAGGACTTTTAAAAATCTCATTTGCTCATGAAATCATTAAACGTTTGAATGGTCTTTTTGCAATTTAAAGGGTCAAGAAAATCCTAAAGACACTGATCAATGCCTTTCTTTGGCACCAGGAGAGGGACTGAGATTTTAAAAGGAAGAAACCAAGCCTGTGGAAGTCTAGTGGTTGGGAACAGAGACGACTCTGATACAGTTAGTCAAGACTGACTCTTCACTGACTGACCTCATTATCAGGTTGTAGGAAACTCCTTAACACCTCATTCACACCTCCTGAAAGAGTTTGGATCTTCTCCTGTGGAAACTAGGGAGCTACTGAAGTTTTTTGAGCAGTGGGGTGATATGTTCAGACATGTGCATCAGGAAGTTTATTTTGACAGATTAAAACAATCCATGTCTCCTTTTTTTTTTTCTATATCAGGGGGGAAAAGATTAGAAATAGAGCTAATTTCCATAAAAACTGGCTCATTAACATGCCAGCTGCTGAAAAATTTGTGAAACCAGCTTCATGCTGGCAAACAGTAACACAGGCTGTCTTAGTTGGCAGTCTGTGGGAAAATATATCTGCAAGCATGGAAGGTATTCTGTTCAATGAAATGAGAAGTATAAAAATTGTTTGTTTAAGGCCTTAGGATACTTCGGTTGACTAATGGTAATGTTCTTAAGAATGCAGCAATATAAGAATATGGTCCATTATAAAAATAGATCTTCTTTTCTCAAATTAAGCTTTTTCCAAGAAAAGGGAATATTCATTTTTTGGAAGACAGTACCCGTATTAGAGAAGCATTGTAGTACAGTGGAAGGAATACTGCATTTGGAATCAAAGCACCTGCTTTCAAATCCTCCCCCTTTCACTTATTTCTTCTGTGACCTTTGATAAGTGATAACCTATGTTGGAGCCTCTATTCCCATATCTATAAAATGGGCTGTTGTGCTAGATGACCCTCAAAGTCCCTTCCAAATCCAGATCTATGGTTCTATGATCATTTTCATTTGATTTCTACAAAAATCCACCATTTCTTCCTAGACTGGATGATTTAAACTCTTTTCAGTGGAGCTGGGGAGAAGGAAGAGGTTTACAAGAATGCTATCACAGTTCTTCTTTGGAAGAACTTAATTTCGTTCAATTACTTCTGAGCAGGTGGGAAAAGATTCAGAAGCATCTCTTCTTTGTGTTCTCTTATTCCTGACACAAAGCACTTAATAAATATTGATTGATTGATTGAATGATGTAGGGAAGAAATGGAAGAATTGTGTGAATTTTTCCTATTAACTTGGTTTTCAGGGGATTTTCATGTGAACACAAAAGCAGTTATGAGGGAAGCACCATGATTCTGATGGCCTAAGCATAACCTGCAGAAGCCATTATGCAATATACATAGGGATGAGCCTGCTCCCTAACTTACTCCCAGTAACACATGTGATCTAGCTTCTACCTGAAAAACCTGTGTAGCTAGAATCTTTTGGTTCACTCCTTATCCCCATAATGGGGGAGAGGTTGGGAGCTGTACCAAAGACCATTGGTAACTAAGCCAGGAGAAGCCACCATTCAACAGCATTTAAAAGCAAAAGACAATGTTTCTCCCTTCTTCTGAATGTGTCACGTCTCTGTCCTCTTTCATTTGGATTTGGAAAAGGGGGCATTTCTCTCTTTATTCTTCCTCAGAAGGTTTGCTGGCTACAGGCACATAGCAGTGAGAGCATGTGTTTGTCAAGGCAAGTCTGAGACTGAATCTCAAGTCCCTAGTTGCCTCTTACACTTTGGGCTTCTTTCCCTGAGCACAGATGAATGGATAGCCAATTTGAGAGATGGAAGAACCCCAGGCATGTGTCATCATGTGCACTCTATGATGTAGTCCCTGAAGACCCCAGTTTAGCCTTGGTGGTTCCTTTATGGGTGCATTGAATCATTTAGAGGTTTGGCTAAGAGAAAGCAGGAAGGAAGGAAGGAAGGAAGGAAGGAAGGGAGGGAGGGAGGGAGGGAGGGAAGGAAAAAAAGAGTAAGAGAGGAAGGAAGGAGACAGGAAGGGATAGAGGAAAGAAGGAAGAGAAGGAGGAAGGAGGAGAGGGAGGGAGGAAAGGAGGGAAGAAAGAAATGAAGGTAGGGAAGAAAGGAGGTGGAGAGGAAGGAAGGGAGAAAGGAAGGGGAAGGAGGGATGAAGGGAGAAGCAAAGAAGGAAGAGAAGAAAGAAGATGTATATATTTTACAAATATTAATAAAACATAATATCAAAGAGAAGGAGTATACAAATAGTGAATAGACCTTAGAATAAGGAAGACCTGAGTTCAAGTCACACATCTGACCCATACTAACTGAATGACCCTGAGGAAGTCACTTCTCTTCTTAATGCTTTGTGCAGCTCTCTACAAAGCTCTCTGCATCACAGAGGTACTTTCTCACTGAGTTTCTTAAAGTGATGAAATCACAGGTCCGTTTAAATATGATAATAGTAATGATAACTATTATGCTATTAATATGCATTTGGAAATCCTATTAAATCTTGCTATGGATTATTTATTTTAAGGATAAGTGAAGAAGCTATCCAATAAACTCAGATCTTAAAAGATTGGATATCTCAAAAATAATTTAAAACAAGTCTCTCATTACCTACCCTCCCACCCTTCCTGGGAACCTATTAAAATACATCAATCAATAAATATTTATTAAGTGCCTACTGCATGCCAATCACTGTGCTAAGCACTGGGGATACAAAGAGGGGCAAAAGATAATCCTTACCCTCAAGGAGCTTACAATCTATTAGGAGAGACAACTCATAAGCAAATATATACAAAGCAAGTAATATTCAGGATAAACAGGAAATAATTAATGGAGGGAAGAGCAGTTGGGGAAGGCTTCCTGTAAAAGATGGAATTTTAGTTGGAACTCAAAGGAAATCAGGGAAGTCATTAGGCTAAGTTTAACCTTATGGTCAAGATTCTGTAATTTTTTGGTGTGGGTACTCCCTTCACTGACTTTGACTGCAATCCTTTGATAATTTAGGTCTTTGATAGTTGTTCCAGATCACAAAATCATCACTTTGTGGCCAGCCTGGTGATAGGCCAATCTCCAAAAGTGGTTGAGTTGGTCCATGGGCAATAAAAAAGGCTCATTTAACTAATTTTATTATTCATTGTGATATCATTCTCTTTTAGGAACTTCTTCCTCCTAACTTTCCCAAAGAAAATGAACAATCAAGAGTGAGAAACTAAGTGAAAAATAGAAGAGGGTAAGAAATATGAGGACATAGAGCTCATCACCTGAAACCTTTCCACCTTGGAAGAACTTGCCAGAACTTACACTCTATTAGCATGGCCACCAAGAACCCAGAGTCTGTTCTGGACCAAAATGAAGAATTGGGTAAGATTTTAATGGAGATGAGAAGATATCAAGTCCATTAAAAGAAAAGCAAGCTATGCACAATAGAGATTTGCAGTATGAAAAGTCCAATTTATTAATTATAGTTCAGAATTTTTTAGAAGAAAAAATATCAAGCCTAACAAAAGCTTATAACCAAAGTATTTTTCCTAGACATTTTGTCTTAAACCAGAGTTTATAGAAATCTGGGATGACATTTGGCCAGTGTCATCCCCATATTTAAAACACAGAACAAAACCCTTTTTCATGGAGATCCCAGAAATTCAAATAGAAATTCAAAGGTGTTTCCAGACCAAATGTATATTTGCAATGTGAGATGTAGAATTAAGGCAATTATCCTATTCAAGCAAAATTCTCTCCTTTAGAATTATCTAGGTGATTTAGATAAAAGTATTTTGTTTGGATAATTGCTTCACTTCACCAATTTTGCTGGAACTATATCCAATCTCATGTGCTTGGGAGAGGAGCACTTAGAAAGTCCTTCTCTGAGACTAACAAACATTGTCAATACATAAAAATTAATGCCTTGAAAGTGATATTTCAATGTAAATGGAAACTATTATTATACAGGATAAAGGACAAAATGACCTGATGGAATTAAGGTGCTTCTCTTAGAAGCTAATGGCTTCTCTGTGAAAAATTATGAATGGGAATTTTTCCCCATCTATTTCTAGCTGGATTTGGGGAAGTAAATTACCAGGATTAATTTTTACTCTCTATATAAGATAAATTTAATTGGTAATTGGCCACTCTTTTTCTGTGTTAAATCTACAGGCCAAAAAAAAAAATGTGCATGTATGTATGGAAATAGGTGTGTATGTATATATTTGTGTATATATATATATATATATGTTTGTATATGTGTGTATTGTGTGTATAGAAATATCCATTTATCTATGTCTATTTATGTCTATCATCTATCTATCCATTTACCCATTCATTCATCTAACCATCCATCCATCTATCCATTTATTCATCCATCCATCTATCATCTATCAATCTCCCATCTATCGATCCATCCCACATGTATACATTGCTGAATTTCCATAAAGGTAAATGAGGCACCACCACTGGACAATGAATAAAGAGCTGTCCTTGGTGCCAGGAAGCCTGGATTTGAGTTTTGCCTCTGACACAAGCTGGGTGACCACAACCAAGGTCAAGTAACTTAAATTCCCATTGTCCCACTGAACTCTCCAAGGTTGGAAGAGGGCGATTGAATGTCACAAGTTCTCCCATACTAATGCAATCACAAGTCTATAAGCTCCCTCTCTTACCCTACCCCTTCTCCCAACTCTCAAGGAAGTTAAATACATTTGTTTTCAAAACATTCCCCAGAAAACATGTATTTCTCAAACCTCTGACTGACAGTATTAGGCCCTCAATCATGCATGACCTGAAAGGAGCTTTTCCTTCCCACCCCCTCCCCATATTAACTTCTCTTTAAGGACATAGACTAAGTAAATAATAGACATTGAATTAGCTGTGAAGACTTGAAATTTTCACCTTTCTTACTTCCTCCTGTTTTGATTTAGCACCTTTCTCTTCCTTACTAATTTTCATAAGGAAATGAAGGGACTGTGATTTCTTTAAAGACAATGGTAACAGGTTCAAGTAATAAATATTTCTGTCACAGAAAAGGAGAGGGTTGTTGATAGTACCCGATTCCCAATTTCCAACCAATCATCGTCTCCCATGCCTCAGCTCTGTAACCAATCATATTGATTTTGCCATTCACAACGTTAAAGCTTTTTTAACCAATCATAACTTGCTCCTCACCTACAAATTCCTTTTCTTTTTTCTGTACTACCAAAAACTATAAAAGGGAGCTGTTCCCCTTATTCATGGTCTTAGTTTTGCTGAGGAAGCTGAGAGTATATTTATTGGTAAATTTGCATTTTATAAATAAAAAGATCACACTTGGAACTTTGTTCATCAGTTTACTTCTTATACCTTACTCTACTACTCAGTCTTCTTACACCTTACTCTACTACCCAGTGACACTAGCTTCTTTACTGTTTCTTGCACAAGGTACTCCATCTCCCAAATCTATGCTTTTTCACTGGCTGTCCCCCATGCTTGGAATACTCTTCCTTCTCATTTCCATCTCCTGGCTTCCCTGGCTTCCCTCAAGTCTCAGACAAAATCCCACCTTCTTCAGCAAGCCTTTCCTATTTCCTCTTAATGCTACTACCTTCTCTCTGAGATTATGTGCAATTTACTCTATTTATATCTTTTCCGTACAAAAATTATTTGCACATTGTGCCCTTCATTGAACTGTGAACTCCTTGAAGGAAAATACCTATGCAGTATTTTTCCTTCTTTGAATAGCAAACCACACATCCTTTAAGGATAAGCTGGATAGTGTAAAGATACTAGACCAGACTCCCTGGTGTCTACCTGAATCTCCCAAGGATAGCAGAACTCTTTAAGGCAAGAATAGAACAGTGATTGGCAAGAGAACTGTATTTCTAAACTTAACTCATTACAGGCCAGCTGAATTTCTGAACTAGATTCAGAAACAAAGAACCATAACTTAGGTAGTTACAGGACAAAATCAATTAGCTATAAATAGGACCCATTAAAAGATGATACCGAACCTATATGATTATATCAGTAGGAAGTGGTGGATTCTGAAAGGTTTTGCAAAACAAACAGGTTTCTAATCTTTGCTCCTGTAGATGATAGAGACTCACTAGACTTTGTTGAGTAGAGGTGACATGGTCAGACATATACATTAGAAAAATCACTTTGGAAGCTGAGTGAAGGATGGATTGCAGTGAGCAGCAAGGAGACCAAGCAGAAGGTTACTACAATAGAACAGGTGTGAAATGATGGGGAACGTTACCAGGGGAGCAGCTGTGTAAATAGAGAGAAGAGGACATATATAAGAGATGCAAAAGACTAAAGTAGAAATGACAAGACTTGGCAACAGATTTTATATACGAATTCCCCCCTGATAATCTGAACTGCATGGTTGCAATAATGGTGTTTCCTAAAATAATAGTAGTCTATAAGGGTAGAAGCCTCTACAATAGATTTAATAAGCCAGTCCCAGTCAGGGGGGTAGAGGAGGATGGAGGAAACTTTAGGATGTGTGACTCACTGTGGTAGAGAGAAGTGTCAGCTATAGACTCAAGAAAAAGCCATATTGTTGGTATTGCAGTCAAGTAGACCATCAAAGAACTATACCTACAGGGAATTCCATGAGAACTTTAAAAATGGAGAAAACAACTTCCAGGGCCAGGAATTGGGAGCTACCACTTTGCTACATGTGTTCTCATTACCACAGTACACACTGTCCATGGATATTATGTATATTTATGGGAGACTGTGCCCCAGGATCAAAGAGGAATGTTGTTGTTTTTTTTACTGACTATTACTATACCACCTTAGAAAATACCTTTTCTAAAAGCTAAATGAGGCTACTGACTATTAATGGGAAGCATACCAGTAGGGGTTTAGGAACAACCCATACCATAAAGGCAGGCCCTTATGTTTAACTCCTGGAACCCTGAGTGAAAGTAGTAGTAATTACCCTTTGGGGATTCCAAGTCATTAATATTAGCAGGGGGAGGGGTGTCTCTAGAGATGTTGCTACAAATAAACACCATAAGGATAAGATCTAAATATATGAGAACAGAAGGAGGATATATAACTTCATAAACCTTTCAAAACTCAGAATCTCCCTCAAATGCTAACATAAAATTTGAGAATGATTAATTGAATATTCACCAAGTGACCACCATGGGGTTAGGCACAAAAAGGTACAAAACTCCTTATACAACATACTACATGATCCCTGTCTTCAAGGAGCTTACCATCTACTTACTTGGCATGAAAACTTAACTAATGGTCCAAGATAGCAAATAAAAGGAGGCGCAGGTCCCCTGGAGTTCAGGGAAAGCAAATATAAGAACAATGGATGGGAGAAATTGAACTTTCCTATGAAATAACTATTATAATTTTGCATTTCCAATACTATATTTTCTATATGATTATTTTAAAGTTATAACTTTCAAAAAAACTTTGAAATGTATGGGACATATTCAGATTTATCTTTGAATGTTTTCCCTTTTCATTTTGAAAAAGTGAGTCACAGTAGGAAATCCACAAAGCATCTGAAAGAAGCAAAAAAATAAAGTACCAAATTTATCAGTGACTGTTTTTTTTCTTTTATTAATCCAACACAGGTATTTAAAGTAAGGGCTAATTATTTTGGTTACTTACTATTCAAAGAGAAATATCCCCTGTGGAATCACATTAGGAATATATATATATATATATATATATATATATATATATATATATTTGATGCTACAATGGGGAAGATCAGAGTCTTAGACTTGGAAAAAAAAACCTTCAGAAGAAGACCCTCTGGAGATTTTTAGAGGAAGCAAAATGTACATTTTGTTTTTCTTTATGGGAGCAAAGTCATTCTGTGTACATCCATTCTGCTCCCACCTGCCAGCCATTTCTGGGCATGCCTTTCAGAAAAGTACAGAGAAGTGTCCCCAATCAGCTGCTCCACACACAGGCAGTCAGATCTTCTTGAGTAATTTTCTCCATTTTATTAGGACCAAAGAAAAGAGCAGCAATATAAGCAAAGAATCTAGGTCACAGTTGGAAGAATTTTCTCTATTCTTTACCTCTACTTCAAAAATCACATGACTTAGGATTTTAGATTTAGATCTGGAAGGGGTTTTAGAGATCCTTAAATTCAACCCTCTCTTTTTAGATATGGAAAATTCAGGTCCAAGAAGATGTAGTAAACCTCCCAGGGTCATATTGGTAGGCAAAACTCCGAGGCAAGATTCAAACCTAGGTTTTTCTAACTTGAGGTCCAACAATCTATCCACTATTCCCCTTTTGCCAGTTGTTGAGTTGGTTTTGTGATCCAGTGGTACCAATCTAGACTCTGAATGCAGTGATGGAAATTCAAATCTCAGTGGAAAATCCACTTTTTACAGGAATTGTGGTGTGGTGGATAGAGAGGCAACCAGCTGGGCCGATAAAAGCAGGATGGGTTTGGAATCAGGATGATCTGAGTTCAAATTCAACCTCAAATGCTTACTAGTTCTGTGACCCTAGGCAAGTCACTTAATCCATTTACCTTAGTTTCCTCATCTGTAAAATGTGGTTAATAATATCACTTACCTCCCAGGACTATTGTGAGGGTCAAATGAGATAATATTTGTAAAAAGCTTAGCATAGTTCCTGGTACATAGTAGGTGTTTAATAAATGTCTCCTTTTTTTCTCTTCCTTCCTTCCTTCCTTCCTTCCTTCCTTCCTTCCTTCCTTCCTTCCTTCCTTCCTTCCTTCCTTCCTTCCTTCCTTCCTTCCTTCCTTCCTTCCTTCCTTCCTTCCTTCCTTCCTTCTTTCTTTCTTTCTTTCTTTCTTTCTTTCTTTCTTTCTTTCTTTCTTTCTTTCTTTCTTTCTTTCTTTCTTTCTTTCTTTCTTTCTTTCTTTCTTTCTTTCTTTCTTTCTTTCCCTCCCCTACTGGACTTAAGAACCAGAAGAAGATATTAGTTATCATTATTTCTCACAGCTTATTCCTCCCTGAACATTTGCTAGCTGTTTGATACTGTGTAAGTTATCTAACTATTTGAAACCATAGTGTCCTTTTCTATATAATGTATATAATAATAATAATAATAGCACCCATTTATATAGCACTTATTATGTGCCAGGCACTGTGCTAAGCACTTTACAATTATTGTCCTATTTGATCCTCATAACAACTCTGGCAGGTAGGTGCTAGCTATTATTTTCATTTTACAATTGAAGAAACTAAGACAGGTGATATTATTATCCCTACCTTATAGATAAGGAAAATAAGGATAACAGCAATTAAGTGACTTGCCCAGGGTCACACAGCTAATAAGGGTATGAGGGTAGGTATGGACACATGTTTTACCAATTCCAGATCCAATACTCTGTCTACTACACCAACATTGGCAGTCTTTATTTCACTAAGTTGTTCCAAAATTGAGCTAAAGCATGAGAATGTGCTTTATTATTGTGAAGTGTAAAATTCTGTTAACATTATTATTTTGAATATACTTCAAAAGATCTATCATATCAGTGATCCATATACTACTTTCACCAGATTACAATCCTTTTCCTGCTTTAATAATAATCATAGCTAGCATTTATTTCATGCTTTAAGGTTGGTAACACACTGTCCATATATTATCACATTTGAAGATCACAACTATTCTGTGAGGTAGGTGCTATTGTTATCCGTTATCCCCATTTTACAAATGAAGAAGCTGAGGTACAGAAAGGTTAAGTGATTTGCCCAGGGTCACACAGCTGGTGCGTATCTAAGGCAGGATTTGAACTCAGTTCTTCTCAAGCACTAGTCCTACAATGTATCTGCTCTAATGTGATGGCCACTTCCTGGTAATGAGTCTACAAATTTATCTAGGCTTTAATGTTACAGATTGGTAGAATCTAACAGGAATGAATGTCCTAGAATTAAGCATTCCGGTTCACTTCCAAAACAAGATGAGAATTTAGCATAAGATTGCAATGAGATATTATTGTTTTTATCCATAAAAACAGGACTTAATGCTATTTGGGTACTTTTCAATAATTTAATAACATTTGTTTTAAAATTTTTATAAGAATGCCTTACAAAATAACCTTTTAAGCAAGCTTATTAATTTTGGATTGAGTGCCAATGGCAATATTTGTCAAGCATCTTCATTGAACATTTCTTTCTCGGTTACAGAATAATCAAACAGATTTTTACTGGTCAAAGTTACTCCATGTCTTTGAATAGGATAATTAAGGCAATGCTATTAACCCTTTAGGTCAATATGCAGCACATCACTGCAATACCTCATTAATAGTTGAGTAGTGGCCTGTTATAGTCATATAGCCCGCATATAGTCATATAGATACCAAATTTATAATTTGTGACTAGAGAGGCAGCATAGTTTAATAGGAAGAACATTGGATTTGAAGTCAGTTTCCTCATCTGTAAAATGGGATTTGGGGTTGCTAGGTGGCACAGTAGATGGAGAACCAGGTCTGGAATCAAGAAGACTCATCGTCCTGAATTCAAATTTGACCTCAGATGGTTCCTTGGCTATCTAGAGATCCTGAGTCCTTTCCCTATGTGGAAGAGCTTGCACAGAGTAACATGGGAAGACATGAGATCTTTGTTTGAATGATTGCTCAGTTTCCTGCCTGTCTACATATTCCACTGAGCCCTTTCCATGTGTGAAATAAAATCCATTCTATAGTTTATATCTTATCAACTTGAGTATCTTCAGGAGAGCTGAGAGCAGGTACCCTTTGTGAGGAAGTGCCATGTGCTGATATTCCCAGATGTCTTCTGGATGGGTACCAAAGAAGTCAGGTACTGAAGTTTCTAGGGTTCCCTTAGGTGGGAGTAAAACAAGTCAGATTTTGTGAAGGACTTCTCAATCTATGCTAGGGCCATGACATCAGCTCATGTCCCTTTGATCCTTTGTGTCTGCCTGTCTAGATGGATAGATAGATGGGTGGATAGACAGAGATAGATAGATAGATAGATAGATAGATAGATAGATAGATAGATAGAATTAGATAGATGTAGATGATATAGATGTGATGTTTTTATTTTGTTAAAATCGCTTATTTGTCCAGATTTAGTAAAATGACTTTTTGGCAGCTAAGTAGCAATACTGTTATAGACTCTTACACTGATCATCTGACACTTTCTGAGCCAGTTCTCAAAGTCTTGAAAATTTACCTGCTGTCACCAAATCTCCAAAGGTCTGTTATTCCATTCCCAACATGTGAATAAGGAACTAAATTAGAAGAAAATCTGTTTCTAGGCCTGCAGTTTTCGTCACCCATATTGTTAAGGTCCTTTCTTTGAATTTTTCTAAAGTGATATCTTCCATTCTTTAAATTTTAGGGTAACTTTTTCCCCCCAGGGAAAAACAACAAACATTTGTATAGCAAATTAGAAATTTCAAAACACTTTCTTTATCTCATTTGAGCTTCAAAACAACCCCAACTCGGGGAGGGAAGGAGGAGAAGTTTTACAAGTATAAATATCCTCATCTTACAGATGTGGATGCTGAGTGTCAAGAAAGTTTAAGAGATTTGCCTACTGGCACACATCTAGTAAAGTAGTAGGTGAGATTTGAACTCAGTTCTCCGTGACTGAAGCATTCTAAGCTACTATATCATGTTGCATTATCATGAATCAGTAAATCAGATTCTTAGCCCTGGGGTCCTACAAGCTTTGGTTCATCAGACTAAAACTTAAACTTAATATCAAAAAACCAAAACATTATGGCAGTGTTCTAAGATCACATAAAGTAATAGCATTTTTGAGTTAGAGAGAACCTTTGAGATCACAGTAAAATAAAAGTGTAATTCCAAGGGACTTCAGACACCCTCTAGTTCCATCTTCCTCATTTTACTGATGAGGAAACTGTGACCCAGAAGGGGTTTAAAGACCTGCTTAAGGTCACAATGGTAGCAGTCATCAGATTTGAACCTGGATCCTCAGACCACAGAGTCAGGGCACTTTCCAAACTACCTCAAGCCCTTCTTTTGACAGATGAGGAAACTGAGACCCAGAAACTTGGGTGTAATGATTATTAGCTGTGTAATTCCTAATCCATTTTGTAGTCTCTGGGCAAGTTATGGACCACAGTGTGAGAGCAGATTCGGCAGCAGGACAATTGTCTACCTTTCTCCACCATGGAGTGGGAGTCAACCAACTTAGCTCTCGGGCTTGTCTGTACAGTGGTATGTTGTTCTCACAAGCATTTGGCAAGAAATGAAAACCAAGAGGCTATTTGAATGCCAGTCTGTCTGAAGAACATAATTATATTAAACAGCATCTGGATTCTTTGACTTCTTATTTCCTGTGTTGTGTAAGCTTCGCTATCCTAAATGTTGCCCTTCTCTATATTTATCATTCTCTCAACCTCCCTCAAAGTTTCAAAAGGAGAAAGTGTATTCCCTTTGATTCCATTCTTCTTAACACTGGATTATAGACAAAAGCTCAAATCTCCTTTATATGACTTCATTCTAAGCAAACATTTTGCGATTGTTTCTAGGTACTTCCTTCTGTAGGGAGTCTTCTCAGTGCATGAAATGCAATGGGATTTGTTCATTGGGATTTGGAGTCAGAACTTGGGTTTGAATATTGGCTCTGCTGCAGAGTTACATCTATGACTTTGGATCTCTAGGTGTCTTTTTTAAAAATCATCTATAAAATGAGGGAAGTGAAAGGATAGGAGCAAATAGTTCTCTAAGGAAGAATTGCAAACTATTAACAACTAGATGAAAGAATGTTTAAAAATAAGACAAATTCAAAATCAAAACAACCTAGAGGTTTTACCTCAAATACTGTAAGCTGGCAAATGTGACAGAAAATGAGAACCATCAATGTTAGAGGAGTTTGTGGAAGTTAGCTCCTTAGTACATTGTTGGTAAAGCTGTAAATCTAATAATAATTTTGGAAATCAACTCAGAATTATGGAAATAAAGTGACTATTATGGCTATATCTTGTGACCCAAAGATTCTGCTTCTAAGCTTTTTTTTTTCCTCTAGGAGGTCATTGATAAAAAGAAAGTCTCCAACTATGTGAAAATATTTATAGCAACATTTTCTTTTTTGTGATAGCCAAAGATTGGAAACAAAGTTGATTTCCATTGATTGAGGAATAGTTAAACAAATTGTGGTACACAAATATAATGGAATATTACTATGATGAAAGAAATGATGAATGTTATTAATATAGAAACAAATGAGGGCAGCTAGGTGGCACGGTGGATAGAGGGCTGGCTTGAAATTTGACCTTAAACACTTACTAGCTGTGTGACTCTGGACAATTCACTTTACCCTTTCTGCATCCATTTCCTCATCTATAAAATGAGCTGGAGAAAGAGAAAACCACTCCTGTATCTTTGCCAAGATAATCCTAAATAGGACTTTAAAAAAGTCAGTTTTAAAATTTAAGAGTCAGATACATCTGAAACAACTCAACAGAAACAACACAACAAGAGAGATACAAGGGAAAATTTACATGAACTGATATAGAATGAAGTAATAAGAGACAAGAAAAAAAAATACTACAGCAATGTTAATGGAAAGAGCAGCCACAAAGGAACTAAAAGTAAAAGTTACAAAATTATAATGAGAAAGCATGTCCTCAAAGAAAAGATATGAGGAAACATTCCCCCACTCCCACTTCTAATACCTTTGCAGGTCTATGGACATGGTATGTTGCACATATTTTCAGTGTTTTTGATCAGTTTTGCTGATTTTGTATCTTCTTTTTCTTTAAAATATTATTTGTTATATAGGATGGTTCCCTGAGAGGTGGAGAGGGAGGGATTTGGGGGAAAATTTAGTGTTGTAAAACAAATAAATAAAAGTTTATTAAAAAAAATAAAATGAGGGAGTTGGATAACAGTGTATCTTTATAAGATTCCTTCCTGTTCAAAACCTACTAACCTGGGAGCCTATGTAAGAAATGACACTAAAAAGAGAAGGGATTGGATATATGTAGAAAATATTCATCTGAGTAGATTGGAAATTACTATAAAATATATTCTTATCAACAACCATGTGGATCTTGTGGCATGTAAGCAGCTCAAAAGGGATCCTGAGGTATGTTCAATCAGGTATATGTCATCACACTGTATCACCTGCTGTCTACTTCCCCAAATGGCTCTGGTAATGGTGAAAATATGAGCTGTGCATACAACAATTCAATTCAGCCAGCATTTTTAAAGTACCTATTTTGTGAAAGACTTCTGGTATTTACTAACTGTATTATAGTCAAGAAAGCAAATCACAACTTCTGGAGTAATCTGAGAGTACAAGTTACATACTGGTTAAGTATCCCCACAGGTCTCAGAAACTGATGACAAAGTATAGAAATATGTGTAAAGTACCAGGGCTAGGCACCCGGTATACAAAATGGAGAGAGACAAAGGAGGGAGAGAGGGAGGGAAGGGGGAATAAGAGAGGGAGAGGGAAAGGGTGAGAGAAAGAGAGAGAGAGAGAGAGAGAGAGAGAGAGAGAGAGAGAGAGAGAGAGAGAAACCAACAAAGATGTAGAGACACAGAGAGAAAGACAGAGAGAGGTAGATGGAGAGAGAGAAAGTGAAGAGAAAAGAGAAGGGAAGAGAAGAGAGAAGAGGAAAAAAGAAAGGGGGAGGAGTAGAGGGGAGAGAAGGAAAAGGAAAAGGAAAAGGAAAGGGAAAGGGAAAGGGAGAAGGGAAGGGAAGGGAAGGGAAGGAAAAGACTCCTTACCCTCAAGGAGTTTATTATATTCTACTTGATGGTCTGTTGTACAAAATCTATAAATTTTATCTTAGGACAGCTAGGTGGTGCAATGAATAGAGCACCAGGCCTGGAGCCTGGAAGACCTGAGTTGATATCTGGATTCAGATACTTACTAGCTGTGTGATCCTGGGCATGTCACTTAACCTTGTTTGCCTCTGTTTCTTCATCTGTAAAATGAACTGGAGAAAGAAATAGCAATCTACTCCCAAATCTTTGCCAACATAACCCAAATGGAGTCATGAAGAGTTGGACATGACTGAAACAACTGAACAACAAGAAATGATTTTATCTGTGTTGGGAGCTCCTAGTGAAGAACTTCCTCATTGCAACAGATTCTAGTTTTAGAGAGTTGTTTGGGGCACTGAGGTATTAATAATTTGAGCAGAGTCACACAACTAGCACCTGCCTGAGTTAGACTTCACTGAAGCTGTTTTCTGCTTTTCTACCTATCCCTTTACCTCCCTTCCCTCTCCCATCTTCCAATTCTTGCTCTGAGAACTCTATTACCTAATCACTACTGCCATGGCCCAGGAAAAGGAATGTCCCTTGGCTGTCCCTATTCTCCTCAGCATTTCTGGGACATCCCAGATCTTCATCACTCTCTTCCTTGGCCACCATCCCCTCCCCATACAATTGAATGTAAGCTTCTGGCCTTAAAAAGAAATAGGAGAAGACATGCCCCCTAGGTCCTTTGTAGAAGTGGAGGGTTCTTGGGTTTGGAAATTTATACATAATATCAGTTTTTTCCCCTAAAATGTTGATTATTTATGCTGATTTTCCCCCTCTTAAAAATAAAATGAAAAATACCCCTTGTTAAAGGGTGGTAATCTGGGAGGGGGTTGTAATACAGTGGAGAGAAGAAAAAATTACATACATGATAACTTTATTATATATTTAAAAGAAATAGCAAGTTGTACATAATAAATTTGCAGTTTCATGTACAATCATCTTTTTAAAGAAAATCACACCATGTTGAAAATGCTTTTGTTAGTCCATAAATGAAAAATAAAAATAAAAAAATAACATTTCAAAAAATAATAAAGTATATTTAGGAAGCCAACAGGCAAAGCTGGAGAGTGAAGGCTTAGGAGAATATTTGCCAAAGGAGCAAGGCCCAAGAGCCTTGTGTGTCAAGGGAGTCTAGAATTATCTTGTTTAGCATAACTTAAGAATACATGGAGGTAGCAGGATTATGAGTTCAGTATGGAGAGTAATATAAGATGTTTCTAAACAAGTAAGAGTACCCCCAGGGTCTGGAGGTTCTTAGGCAACATTTATACCCTCCTCAGAAATTACACATGTAAGAATTGTTCAGTGAATGCTATGCAGGTCAAACCAAATGAGAAGCGTTAAGTAGTGTACAACTGACCAAAGAAGGTGATTGCTCTATGTTGCTAGGGTCAGCACTTCTAAAGAGGATGCTGTAATTAACTTCTCCACCAAGTGGCCCTGGGCCAAGCTCATAAAGCAGATTTGCATAGCTCCTTCTTGGCTCCCTAGTTACTCCCACACTCTTTCACCAGCCAAATAAGCTATGTACTCACACAGCTACCGTGTGACTCCTTCAGCCTTGCATCACAGTTAACACTAAATAGCCTATCAATTATCTCTGTTCTTTTGTAGATTAAAAAAAAATCTTTTGATTTCTTTTTTTTAAGTCAATGAATAGATTGAGCTGTCCTTGGAGAAGTCATCAGATTATTGTTGAAGGCAACAATGATTATGACTTTATTTGAACAACCAATTTCTGTGATTTAAATAGCTCATCTCAAAGAATATAGTCTGTTCCAACCAATGAATAAAAAATGAAATCAAACTCTCAATAGGTTGAATGACATATTTTCTCCCTATCAATCCATTCTTATGGTACCAACTTCTATCCTTCAATGAATTAGTGATCTCATCTATGGAGGTTCATATCACAACCCACCCATAACCTTGATGTTCTATGGGATTCTTGTCCAAGTCCTCCCTAAGTTCACCTAATGGATTGTGACTTCCTTTAATTCTCCTGGCAATGTGTAGATACCAGTGCAACAATCCATCTGTTCACTGCAATTCTTTGGTTCCTCTGCATAATAGTTTCACCTTCCCCCATGATACAAATCTCAGATGACATTCTTTATCCCACTTCTTTTTTTGTGCAGTTCTTGGCTGGTTCTGTGCTACAGCCTACTCACAACAAGCACAAGTTATTTCTATGGCCCTTTCAGTATACTTTAGTGTTAATTCTTCAGAGTCTCTTTTTCCATGACTTGTAGCCATGTAGTATCAAAGGAAGAATCTGTAGACCTTTGTCTCTAGGAGAAGGTCATAGGTTAAAGGGACCTTCAAGGTCATCAATTCTACCCCCTCATTCTGTAGATAATAGTTCTGAACCCCTTAAATGACTTTCCTAGGGTCACAAAGCTAATAAACATTTAAGGTAGAATTTGAACCCACTTCTTACTGACCCCAAGTCCAGTAGTCTATTATTTACCAATGGAACAACTCTGGCATGGTCCATTCAATTGTATATCATAGGTCAGAAAACAGCCATGTTTTATCACCCCCTACCTCTAGTTAAGCTAAATTTTCTTTTAAGTATTAATGACTTTCCTTAGGAAAACTCTGCAGTGTTCTGGGGCTGATATAATTAGCACAATATCATCCAGGAACAGAAACATCTGTAAGACCTACAAGAGAAAAAACCTTCCAAGAGAATGACTCTTCTACTTGGACTCTGAACTGAACACCTTCATGGACATGGCAAATACTTTGGTCAAACATACCTCTTATTTTATACTTCCTTAACCTATGTTGAAATTATTTTCCCTTTTTAAAAAAATTATGAACTTGACAAATACCAATATGAACATTTCAATATACAAAAAGAAGAGAAAGAGGATTGTACATTTTCTATTATACTTTTGTTACATGTAGTTGTTTTTAAGTGTCTATTAAATTTAACAAAGTAGAAACAAAATCATCCCCTTTGTGTCCCCTTCTGAAATTTTCTCTTCTGTGTATTTTTTTTCTTTGAAACTATTTCCTTTTTATTATTATGAACCTGACAAACATCAAAAAATATGTGCATTTCTTCATTCAAAAAAGGTTGAATCATGTACAATGAATTGTGACTACGTACATCTTTTGATCCTCCTTCTGCTCTTTTCTGAGTATTTTTAGTTATTCATTGACATTTTTTCTTCTTTTTATTAGTATCACTCCTCCCCCCCCCCATTCTAACCCCATAACTCTTCCCTCCTCTAAAAAAGAAATATTCCTCTCTTGAAACAAATAAATATAATCAAGCAAAACATATTTACACATTGGCTATATCTGATGGGCTAGTTTATTCATATCCTTTATCTATTGGAGAATGATTCTTATTTTTACATCCTGTGTTCCTTTAATCCCCTTTGTCTTGGATACCCAACTTTTATTAGAGAGATTTGCTATTTTTTTTAACAGTTAAGTATTTTCTTTCTAATCCCTCCCCTGTTTTGATTATAATGAAGATTGTGCATTTCATTTCTTGTTATCCTCCCTATCTTCTGTTTGGTCAAAAACTTTTCTTCTATCCATTGTTTGAAGGTATTTCCTACTCAGCTCCTCTGATTTGTTTATGATATGTTCTTGTGTCTATTCAGAGCTTTCAGAGCTTATTGTGCTATACCGTGTGACAATAGTTTAAACCTAGTTTCTACTATATTACTTTCCAATTTTCTCAACACTTTTCTTTTTACCAAGTGTGTCTTTACATTCAGAGTTGGGGTCCTTCATTTTATCAAATAGTATGTTACTAGATTGCATTGGTTCTGCCTTTTATACCTAACATGTTCCACTGATCAACTGTTCTATTTTGTTGTTATTCTTGTTTAGTCATTTTCAGTTATGTCCAACACTTTGTAACCACATTTTGGATTTTCTTAGATCTGATACTGCTATGCATGTTTGTAGAAATTTTTTTAAAAATTTTTCTCCTGAGAATCTTGATTTTTTCCCCCCAATGGGTGAATTTTGTTATTATTTCTTATATTTGTATATAGTAACCTTTTGATAATTCGATTGGTATAACACTGAAGTTTTAGATTAATTTAGGTAGTGTCATAATTATTACATTGGCTTGGCTTACACATGAGCAATTAATATTTCTCCAATCATTAAAATATGTCTTTTTTCCTCAATAAAGAGGATTTTGTAGTTGTATGTATATAATTCCTGTATATATCTTGGAAGGAGGAATTCCAAATATTTTATACATTCTGGAGTATCTGAATGGAATTTTTTTTCTCTCTCTTCATTATGTCTTTTTTGGCAATGTACAGAAAGACTAATTGGTTTTGTGGATTTATTATATATTCTGTTACTTTACTGAAATTAATTGCTTCAATTAATGTTTATTTAAAAGTAATTAGAATTTTCCGTGTAAGCTATAATATAATCTACAAAAAGAAATTTCCTCATGCTTATTTTCTCAAGTTATTTTTCTTGTATTATGATAGCTGGTATTTCTACAACTATATCAACTAATAGTGAAAAGAGACAAGTTTCAAGTATTTTTATTTTTCTGTTGTTTATTTTGTTGTTTTTTATAATATTTTATTTTCCCCAATTACATGTTAAAACAATTTTTATACATTTGGTTTTTTTCTTAAAGTTTTGAGATCCAAGTTCTATCCTTTCCTCCTTCCCTTCCCTACCCCACCTCTGAGATGGTAAGCTATCTGATATAGATTATACATGTGCAAGTATGTAAAACATTTCCATATTAGTAATTTTGTACAAGACTCAAATGAACAAAAGAATGAATAAAAGTGAAAAAATAGCATGCTTCAGACTGTATCCAGATAATATCATAAATGGTCAAAGGATATGAACAGACAGTTTTCAAAGAAATCAAAGATAACTATCCTTGTATGAAAAATAATGTTCTAAATTACTATGAATTACAGAAATGCAGTTTAAAACAACTTTTAGGAAAAGCCTCATACCTATAAGATTGGCTAATGTGACAAAAAAGGAAAACACTAAATGTCGGGGATGTGGGAAAACTGGGAAACTGATGCACTGTTTTTGGTGTTATGAACTGATACAACACCATTCCATAGAGCAATTTGAAACTATGCCTTAGGACTATAAAACTGTGCATACCCTTTGATCCAGCAATACAACTCCTAGGTCTATACCCCAAAGAGATCAGCTATTTTTCTATTACACATAATGCCTATTGATATAATCATGTTTTGGGGGGGGTTGTTTTAGGTAACAATATGACCTATCAAGGGTATAGTTTCCTAATATTGAACCAACTCTGTATTCTTGGAATATATCCCATCTACTTATAGCATATAATCTCTTTAAATATGTTGTAGTTTCATTGCTAATAATTTATTTAGTATTTCACATTAGTGGTGTTCCAGCCCCTTCCTGTAACTCTTTGTGAATCTTTATGATTCGATTATGTTTCTTGTGAACAAGACATAGTTGGATTCTGTTTCATTATCTATTTTGGTACCCTCCTTCATGGGTGTGTTCATGCCATTTAGATTTACTGTCAGGATTGCTAATTGTAGATTTTCATCATAACTTCTTGTTTCTTTAGCTCTCTTTTCTCACTCTTTCTTAAAGAAGAAGTGGAGAAAGAAGGAATATAATCAACACAAGTACCTATAATTGAATTGTCCATTCTTACTCCCCTGCCCCTCTTCTCTTTATCAAGTCCAGATTCCTTGTTCTGAGCTATCTTTCTTTTTTTTTTTTTTTTTTTTTTTTTTTTTTTTTTAGTGAGGCAATTGGGGTTAAGTGACTTGCCCAGGGTCACACAGCTAGTAAGTGTTAAGTGTCTGAGGCCGGATTTGAACTCAGGCACTCCTGAATCCAGGGCCGGTGCTCTATCCAATGCGCCATCTAGCTGCCCGCTATCTTTCTATTTATCCTCCACTCCTTTTTTAAAAAATCCAACCTATTTTAAAGGGATTTTTTTGTTTGTAACTATTTCTTCCCTGACTCTACTTCCCATTTATGTTTCCCCTTCCCTTTCCCTGTTGAAGTTTTTGATACCAAACTGTTATATTTGTATGCATGCATGTGTGCATATGTGCATGCATGCATGTGTGTGTATTGAACCTTCCTTTGTCCAGGCATTCTCCAGTACCATAGTAGCTGGTCACAGGCCTTTACCAATTCCCTCATTCATAACTTATATCTCATTATTCTGGTGTTTTTGTGCAGGTTTTAACCTGGAGGTTATATGTCTACTTTAAGTTCCACACTCTCCCATCAGGAGTTAGTTTCATCCTTTGCTATCCCCCTGTCAGACCTCAGTTGTATGTTGGAGATCATGTAGGTCTCAGTCTTCTGCAAGGCACCCGACTTGGGTGCCCTGTGGATAAGTTGATTCTGCCTCTTACTATGGCTCTTAGCACTGTGAGGAGAGTATGGATTGGTCCTATCTCCTCTCACAGTAATCTGCATAAATTGACTCTGTGTCCCACTTCTGTTCTGACAGGCTGTGGTTAAGACCTTGTTTCAAGCTGATAATTATTGGAATTTCTTCTGGTTGGTGGTCCACCCTTTTCAGAAGCTGGCTTCAGGATTGCTTATAAAAGTTCCAGTGATTTCTCTGTTGGACTCCTCTTCCAACCTGTGTGGACTTCTGGTTATCTTTTTGTGCAGTTCTGGTCTGGATGGAGGAATTATTTCTGTTTCTTTTTGCTTTTTTGTTATAATTGTTCTATCTTGGTCTTTTTTCATCTATTTGTTATTGTTTAGATGGGAGAGCTGGGTTCATTATCTTTCCCAAAAATGTTCCCTTGGTATGACTAGGTCATCAACAAAAGTTGTTTCTGTTATATATTTGGAGGAAATGTGAATGATTTTTTAAAAAATAAAAGTATTTTATTATTTTTCAGTTACATGTAGAAATAGTTTTCAACATTTGTTGATATAAGATTTCCAATTTCAAATTTTTCTCCCTCCCTCCCCTCCTTCCCCCCTCCCCTAGACAGCAAGTAAGCTGATATACATTATATATACATAATAACATTAAACATATTTCTACATTAGTCATGTTATAAGAGAAGAATCAGAGCAAAAAGGAAAAACCTCAAAACAGAAAACCAACAGCACCAAAAACCAAAGAAATAGTATGGTCCAATCAGCATCCATATTCCACAGTTCCTTTTTTTTCTGGATTTGGAGAGCCTTTTCCATCATGAGTCCTTTGGAACTTTCTTGTACTGTTGGATTGGTGAGAAGCATCTAGTCTATCACAGTTGATCAACACATGGTGTTAATGATACTGTGTATAGTGTTCTGGTTCTGCTCATCTCACTCATCATCAGTTCATGCAAGTCCTTCCAGGTTTCTCTGAACTCCTCCTGCTCATTGTTTCTTACAGCACAATAGAATTCCATTACATTCATATACCACAACTTGTTCAGCCATTCCCCAATTGATGGACATCCCCTCAATTTCCAATTCCTTGCCACCACAGAAAGAGCAGCTATAAATATTTTTGTACATGTGGGTCCTTTTCCTTTTTTTATGATCTCTTTTGGAAAAAGACCCAAAAGTGGTATTGCTGGGTCAAAGGGTAAGCATAGCTTTATAGCCCTTTGGGCATAATTCCAAATTGCTCTCCAGAATGGTTGGATCAGTAATGTGAATGATTTTTACTTATGCAACAAGGAAACACTTGTTGAGGAAACAAACAAATAAACTTTTAAAGTGATGTTTTTTTCCTAGCAAAACAAAGAACTTTTTTAGTCAACAAACAATAAAGATAATGCAGCGTTGCATTCTATAAACCTTGCAAATAATTGTGAGATCATACAGATGTCATCTACCACAGTATATAATTTGCAAAAGCTTGTCATTTCCTATCTCATATCTTCATCAAGGGTGTCCTTAATGTATATGAAAAGGGGTAGGTCATCCTAGACAGTCACTCTACTCTATTTACAATAAGTGACCTTGGTGATGAAACATCTGAATTGTTTACTCACATGAACAAGACCCAGGAACCTCCATTGAATCAATCAATCAATCAGTCATAAGATTTAGACTAAGTGAAAACAGTCCTTGATCTGTTCATATAAATTGAAGGACTTGTTCATGACTTTGGAGATTACATATTAATAATAGATATACACCCACCAACATAATAATAATAGTAGTCATAACTAACATAGTAATTTAAGGTTCTCAAAGTACTTTAATGTGTTATTCATTTGATCCTTCCAACAACCCTGTGAAAGAGGTGCTATCACGATCACTATTTTACAGATGAGGAAACTGAGGCTAGGAGAGACTAAGCCACTTGCCCAGGTCATATAGCTTAGGTAAGCACCATAAGTAGGATTTGAACAGAGTTAATCCTGATTTCAAGTCAAGTCTATCTATCCATTGTGGCCTCAAGAAGCCATTTTGGAATTGTAAATCTAAGTATCTGTCATTAGAGAGGAAAAAGATCCACACTTGGGAAGGTAAGGTTGGGTTAGAATATTGCCATAAAAAATACCTTTTTAAAAAGCTAATTGTATCTCACTGATATCAACTGATAAGAATACTAGTAGAAATTGGTGAACTATAGTACTATAAAAAGGACCCCTAACCCCTTAGGGCTACCTGTAGAACCTTGAGGGGAGATGCAGCCAGCAGTTAGTTCTCTAAGGGACCCAGAAGTGAAAATAATGACTAGAAGAATAAGTCCAGAGTATGTGCTAAACTCATGTAGCTTATTATGACAAGAATTTTTGTGGTGATGGCAAAATAGGTATATGGATTTATAGGCATTAATACAGTTTTTGGTTACTTTTTTGTGTTAACAAAGAGTGCTGTGGTTTTTCCCATGTCTTTGGTATTCCTTCCCCTTTCATATATTATGTTAATCCCTGTGTTTTCAAATTTATGTTACCTCCAAAAGAGACCTACTAAATTCTACACTTATTCTAGTCCAGCTGCTTTTTCCATCTTATATGTCATTCCTACTTCCTCATACATAACATGGGATATTGTATCATTTGTAACAGTCCAAACACTCTCATTGATGGTGAGAATTGTTGATATTTTCAATTTTTCTTTTCTTTGCTCACATTCTGCCAGTTGTATCCTTCAATGCCCTTGGGATAATTTTACCTAATTGGATCCCCTGACCAGTATTCTATACACTTTCCCCCCTCCCTTGCTTCTCACTGTTGTTTAAGGCAATACTCTTATAATCTATTCATGACAACTTGCATTTTTAAAATAAATAATTGGAATTGTGGAGCAAGGAAAATCACTAATAAATTCAAACAAAATTCATGTTGAATACTTTATTTCCTTAGATTTAAGATATATACATATATATTTTACACTTAATATCAGTGTGTAAATATGCATAATTTTATAAATCTTTCGTCTTAAATTAATCTTTAAAAAATCCAGTAAATCTGGAGCACTTAAAAAAATATAAATCATGCTTGCCAGGCAAATTTGTACAAGTCTACAAAACTTCAATCAAATGTTAGAAAGGATTAGGAAAACCATAATTGGAAAAATGAGTTTAAGATCCCTATCCTATTATAATGTACTTGTCTGAAATAAAATTAAAACATCTAAGTAGACTGTTAAAAATGCTTAGGTTATGGCTTATTTTCTTCAAACACATGCAGATTAATAGCATAATACCTGCTTTATGTTTTAAAATATTTCTTTCTCAAGTCAACCATTTCTATGTATATAATAAATTGTTTTTGTAGAGTAAATGAAAGTTTAAAATGATTTTTCTTTACAACAATTCCATAGCAAAGGTAATTCAAGTATCATCTGCATTTTACAGGTTAGGAAACTGATGTTTTGAGGCGTTGTCACTGACCCATCATCAAACAGCTAGTCAGTTAAAGGGGCCCAAATTCAAACCTTAAGTTACTGCCTCTTAATTCAATCAACCAATCTACAAGTACATTTAGGTACTTCCATTGAACACAGATTGTTTTCAAAGTTACAAATGAGGTGATTAATAAAATCTGATAAACATTTTGTGGCATCTTGATGCTCTTCCACTAGGCTCTAGATAACACCATTTTGCTGAGTAATCTGATCATTACTTCATTCATTGGACACTCACTGAGAATTTATTGTGTGTATGGGTCCAGCAATGAACTGTGTGTTTATTGTCAGACTTCTTAGGGGCAATCACCAGGTTGGTTTCTGGAATGATAATTAATTTTACCACTACCCCAACTAATAAAGACAGTTAATTAATTGCCCAATCATATTGACTGTTGATTGATATGGACAAGCAACTAAGGCATAAATGGGTTTCAATCTGCACTGTTGGACAGATTGCCCACACTGACAAAAAAATCCTCGAATAGATGAAGCCTAGTGTACCAAGTTGAGTGAGTAATCCAAAAAAGGGCATACCACAACATTTAAAAAAAAAGAATAATCTTATAATCTAATCATAAGACATGTATAAAGTATGAGATTTTCATAACATTCCAGTAATATGTAAACGCTTTAAGGGTGGGTACTGTTTTTCATCTCCATATCCCCATTAAGTAGCTTAAAATATTGTACATAGTAAGTATTTAATAAACATTTATAGTGCTGAATTTGATTAGAAGTAAGGGCCACTTGGGTGATATAAGGAGTATGCTACTGGATTTAAGAGCAAGAGAAGGAAGTTCTTTCCAACTGGGGTAATGAAAGGTTTCAAAAAACAGGTAGTGACTGAGTTGGGCATTGAAGATCAATGGAAAGTAGAGCCAGATAGGCAGCTCGGTGATATTGGGGATAGAATACTATACCTGAAGTCAAAAGTATCTTAGTTCAAATCCTACCTGTGGTTTAACTCTGGGCAAGTCATTTAATCTCTATCTGCCTTAATTTCTTTATTTGTAAAAAAGGGACAATAATCCTCCCTCCTAGAGTTAGTAAGAGGATAAAATGTGATAATATTTGTAAAATGTTTAGCCCATCTTTAAGTGTTATATAAATTCTAGCTATTTATAATCACAGAATGTAATCTAGGTGCTGGGTATATAAAGACATATGTGAAATAGACACTGCCTTCGAAGAGTTTACATTCTATGGGGAAAGACAATGTGTACCTACATTGTTGTTATTGTTTGCCCTTCATTCTCTAAGAGGACCATAACATTGGGAGATGATGTTATGACTTAGATTTAAGTGAGAGAGGACTGTGCAAAGAGAGGGATCACTCTCTCCTCCAGAGCCAAGTGGATCCAGTGGCAAGATATACAATAGGATGAGACTGGAGATGGCCCTGGATATTTGAGGCAATCGGGGTTAAGTGACTTGCCCAGGGTCACATAGCTAGTAAGTATCAAGTGTCTGAAGCTGGATTTAAATTCAGGCCCTCCTGACTCCAGGGCCAGTGCTCTATCCACTGTGCCATTAGCTGCCCCTCACGTACCTAAGACTCTGAAGAATAAATAAAAGATAAATATGGTGTAGATATGGGAAGAAGTATACTAGCTATTTGGGGGAAAACAGGAGATGCTTTGTGTACAATGGGGTGCTTAAGCTAAATCTGAAGGAAGTAAAGAATTCTGAGGCAAAAATAAAGAGGAAGGATATTCTGGGCATGGGGGTCTACCACTACAAAGGTGCAGAGATGGAGTTGGAATGTTGTTTCTCAAGAACAGAGATGAGCTTAGCTAGATTGTAAATTTTTAAGAGTAATATGTAACGAAACTGGAAGATAGGATACTAAAGATTTAGACCTGAAAAGGATCTCATGGGTCATTAAGTCAAAACACTCAATTTTACCAACAAGGAATCTGAGACTAATGGAGGTCAGGTGAGTTGCCCAGGATCACCCAATGAGGTGATATCTGAGGTGGAATTTGAACCCATGCATAATGCATAGACCCAACTCAAGTGGATATGCTAGGTTGGGGTGGATGTTGTGTTGAAATGAGGCATTCCTAGGTCATTTACAAGTTATTGGCTTTTGGTTTTTTGTGGGGCAATGAGGGTTAAGTGACTTGTCATGGGTCATATAGCTAGTAAGTATCAAGTGTCTGAGGCTGAATTTGAACTCAGGTCCTCCTGAATCCAGGGCCAGTGCTTTATCCATTGTGCCTCATAGCTGCTCCCATTTACCAGTTTTTTTAAAAAATAAGATTTATTTAACTATAGTATAGGAAGGATATTTAAAAAATGGTAGAGTACTTAGCTTGGGTAGACTCCCACCCTCCATGCCTTGGAAATGGTCTGATTATTAGGGCAGTGTGGCAATCCACAGATTTCTGAGACATCTGCCAAGTGTGAAAGGTCCTCTCTTCCTTGTTGGCTGGCTTTTAAAAATTCCCTTAGATGACCAGAATCCATGTCAATAAAACCCCAAACACCCTGGAAGCGACCTCAAGGGATTCAGCTTGAGCTTTAGCTCTCTTGAGCCAGTTAACTCCTAAAGACAGCTTTTTCAGTTTTCAAGAAAAACTACCAAAGGAGATTATGGCAATATATCACAAAAGGAGGGGAAAATTGTGGTAGATATCCTATCTCAATGCCTAGTTCTTATCTAGTAGGGCCAGGTTGTCAAGAGTGCTAAAATTCATAAAGAAAAAAAATTAAAAATAAATTTATCATTTATGTTTAACATTAATTTAAAAACATTTTTTGAGTTCTGAATTCTCTCCCTCCCTCCTGTCCCTCCTCCATCCATTAAGAAGGCAAGCAATGTGATATCAATTATATAAGTGAGGGGCAGCTAGGTGGTGCAGTGGATAGAACATTGGCCCTGGATTCAGGAGGACTTGAGTTCAAATCCAGCCTCAGACACTTGACATTTACTAGCTGCATGACCCTGGGCAAGTCACTTAACCCCAATTGCCTCACCAAAAAAAAAAAAAAAAACCCAAACCAAAAACAATTATACATGTGAAGTCATGTGAAGCATATTTCTTTTTAAAGATATATACATTTCCTAATTACATGTAAAAACAATTTTAATATTCATTTAAATTTTTTTCTATTCCAAATTCTCTCCTTACTCTTCTCCTCATTGAGAAAGCAAGCAATTTGATATAGGTTGCACAGGTGCAGTCATATAAATTATATTTCCATATTACTCATGTTCTGAAAAAAAGATCAAAAAAGAAAAGATGAAAGAATTAAAAAAAAAGTTTGCTTGGATCTGCATTCAGACTTCATTTGTTCTTTCTCTAGAGGTGGATAGCATTTTTCATCATAAGTCCTTCAGAATTGTCTTATACTATTATAAAGATGAGAAAAGTTTAGTCATTAACAGTTAATCATAACACGACATTGCTGTTACTATGTACAATGTTCTCTTGGTTCTGTTTACTTCACTTTACATCAGTTCATGTTGAGGAAAGGAGTATTAAGAGTTCATGATAATGCCAAGGTTTCAAAGCTGGAAGACTAGTGCCTGCAATAAAAAACAGAAAAGTCTGGAGGAAGAACAAGGCATGGGGTTGGGAGGGGGAAGAGGTAAGAGAAATGAGTTTTCTTTTCGGTGTATAGAGGTTGCTATGTCTATGGGACATACACTTTGAAATGACCACTAGACACCTGGTGATGTGGGACCATAGCTAAGAAGAGGGACTACGGCTGGATCTATGAGTCATCCACACAGTGATGACAAACTCATGAGAGTTTGAGATGAGTCACCAAGTGAGAAAGTGTAGAGAGAAAAGAGGCTATAGATGAAAAATTAGAGGGTGGAGCTATAACTAGTAATTTTGGCACCTGAGACAAGTGTCATAAAAAAGTGCCCAGGGCAAACAGTAGAAAATGTACCCTCATGTTACCTTTTAGACACAAATTCATTCAGGGGGACAGAGATGGCAAAGATTCTTGGGCACAGGGCTCAATTGTGGATAGGAACTCCAGACACCACCCTGGTTGGGGAAGGGGAGATTCCAGGATTCTGGCTCCCAAGCATTGGACCTGGAATATCAAAAGCCCACTGCTAGAAAGACTGCTTCTTTGGGGAGAAGGCAGTGGTATCATGGAATTAACCAGAAGGAAGCTCACCTGGGGTATGGACATGGTGATAGAGGGTTTTGGGGATGGGGGAAGTACACATCGGCTAGTTTTCTATTTTAACTATTCTTGCTATCTAGGTGAACAAAGTGGCCAGTGAGCCTACAGTAGCTCTGAGATTTTATTCGTGTAAACATTTCCGACAGTTATACAGATTGTGACCCATCTCTGCCTACCCATGCTGTGTAAAGCTTTACACAATATAAGAAGACAAATAACAGGTCAGCTTTAATATTAATGTTGTTGTTGTTTAGCTGTTTCAGTTGTGTCCAACTCTTCCTGACCCCATTTGGGGTTTTCTTGGCAAAGATACTGGAGTGGTTTGCCATTGCCTTCTCCAGATCATTTTACAAATGAGGCAGAGTTAAGTGACTTGGCCTGGGTCACATAGCTAGTAAATGTTTGAGACTGGATTCCAGTTCAGGTCTTCTTGACTCCAGGCCTGGCACTCTATCCACTGCACCACGGAGCTGCTCAGTATTCATATTAATACTTAATTTTTATTTAAAAATATATAAATATGAATAAAATTGTTTTTTCTGACTATGCTGATTATTTACTATTAAAAACAAAATCCTAAAACTTTTCTGAAGGCTTGATTCTACAATACCATTTTTCTTTCCTATAGGTTCATATATTAAGAGCTTGGGAGGGTTCTTTGAAGTCATCTAGTCCCATTGCTTCCAATCATAGAATAAAAAACTGAGTCCTGGGAGGACAAAAGTAAGAAAGCCAGCTCATACAGGCACTTGAGGGAAGATTCTTCAATTTTTAATGTGAGCATTTACACCTTGGAAATTAGCAAATGCTACAAATTGGGGCTTGATTTATTGTTTTGTTGATTTCCAAACTTAGGAAAGTAATGGAGAAAATGTTAATACTATAAGATTACAAACGTGTCTGGTACACAATTTTCCCTCCAGGAAGCCTGTTATCAAACATTTACCAGCATGCCATTCCTGGGGAGGCTAAGTTAAGACAAGGCAATAAGTAGCACGGTCAGTATTTGAACCCAAGGCCTCTGACTTTAAATTGAACATTCTTTCTGTTGAGGTATACCATCATTTTAATTTGCTCAAATTATAAAATGAAGAACATAAATAGGGAACTAAAATCTAAAGACAAATAAGCTGTCAATATATACACTAAGGATAAATGTGTTAAAATGATTAAGTCCACAGGAAGGATTTGAACCCAGCCCTTGACTCTAGTCCTAAAAGACTATTTTACAGAGAACACACACAAGGAAAGAGATCACACAGTGGTGGGAAGTGATACAAGGACACACTCAAGGTCTCTCTGAAGAACTTTAGCATTGACTGTGAGACATGTGAGACACTGGCACAGCCCTGCCATGTCAAAGAAGGCACTATGCCCCAAAGGAAATGTGAGCTGCTCCAATCCAGAGCCATTTCCATTCCGAATGTTCTTTTTTCTTTGTTTGTTTTGTTTTGGTTTTGTGGGGCAATGAAGGTTAAGTGACTTGCCCAGGGTCACACAGCTAGTAAGTGTCAAGTGTCTGAGGTCAGATTTGAACTCGGGTCCTCCTGAATCCAGGGCCGGTGCTTTATCCACTCTGCCACCTAGCTGCCCCCTAGTCCAAATGTTCTAATGGACTAAACTTGTGCCCAGCAAACAAAGAAGTCTTCCTAACATGAAGACATCTTTAAAGTCAATTTAAAAGGTTGGCTATCACTCTTTTCTACATATAAAGGTTTGCAAAGTTCTTTACAAATATGGTCTCATTTTATTCTCAGGAAAACCCTGAGAAGTAGGTATTATTATTATTATTATTATTATTATTATTATTATTATTATTATTATTATTATTATTATTATTATTATTATCCCCACTTTACAGGTGAGGAAACTGAGGCAAACAAAAGTTAAGGGATTTTTCTCAAGGTTACATAAGAATAAGTAAGAAGAATAAGTAAGAATAAGTAATAAGTAAGAATACAGTAAGAATAAGAGCAGGAATCTAGGTCAACTACTCTACCCACCAGGACAACTAGCTGCTTCTAGAAGCATGTTCAGAGATAGTAAGGTGAGATTATGTGGTAAAGTTAATATTAAGGTTAAAATTTGGGAGATGTTACAAAATTCTATTCTGATATATTTTTTTAGTAAGGACACTTTTGGTTTTGCTTCCCCCACCCACACTCCTCATATTTTTCTGAAACTATTTTTTCTTCATTAATTGTTTCCACTGTGTTTGGGCAAATAGTTAAAGTTAGCAAAGCTATAATCTCTTCCCTGTCAAAGACACTATTTTGTATTCATTTAAAAATAAAGATCTGACAATAGTTCAAATATGGATAGCAAAATGACTACATTTTAAGAATTTTTCCTGCACTTTCTTCCCCATTTACACTTCGGTTTCAACACATTTAAGAAACTGGGCTCACTCTCCCACAGCTAAATGACTGTCTCTAACTAGCCCCAGCCATGATTTATATTCCACTCTGACCATCTTCCTGCCAGCTGCCCTGTCCCCTCCTGTACCTTTTCCCTACCACCTCCTTCCCCTTTTCTGCTGAGGACTGTAATCACATCAATACTGACATTGATTTTGGAAGGAATATGTCAATCGATGTTTCTCTAGCTCTGCTCACTATCCCAGGCAGAGACTTGAACCAAAATAGGTTCTGTGGCCACTATATCCATATACACACATACACACATGCATACACACACACACACATAAACACATATGTTTATACACATACATATATACATGCACACATATGTGTATGTATACATTATGTATGTATGTATAGGTATATGTATATATCCTTAGATTAGAATGTAAGCTTTTTGATGGTAGGGACTTTTAAGTCCTTACAGTCATCTTTTGTTTTGTTTTGTTTTGTTTTTGTTTGGGGGGGCAGGGCAATGAGGGTTAAGTGACACAGCTAGTATGTGTCAAGTGTCTGAGGCTGGATTTGAATGCAGATCCTCCTGAATCCAGGGCTGGTGCTTTATCCACTATGCCACCTAGCTGTCCCTCTTAGAAAAATTGCTGAATAATGTGGTTTTCTGCTCTACTAGTGACAGCTTATTTAGATGATAGTAACAAAAGCCAGCATTTCCACAGTACTTTAAGGTTTGCAAAGAGCTTTTTAAAAATTATCTCATTTTATTGTCATTGCAGTCATGGGAGGTAGTAACTATTATTATCCCCATTTTACAGATGACGAAGCTGAAGTCTAAATGAGTTGTGTAGTGGGGGGTGCAGTGGATAAAGCACTAGCCCTGGATTCAGGAGGGCCTGAGTTCAAATCGGGCCTCCTCAAGTCACTTAACCCTCATTGCCCCAGAAAAAAAAAAAAACAAAAATAAATAAATGAGTTGTGTAGTGTCACACAGATAATGAGTGGCTGAGCCTTTTTTGTATTTGTAACCCCCTGGAACTTAGCACAGTGCTTAGCATACATCGAGTGCTTAACAACTGCTTTTTGTTTATTCATTCATTCAACAAAGAGTAATCAAGTGTCTGTTCTGCACAGGCTGTGCACTAGGATTACAAAAAAAGGAAAAGCATTAGAATTCCTCCCCACAAGAAGGAGGTCAAAGTCAGATCAAAGGTGAAAAAATATGTGAACGAAAGAGAGGGAATCCTGGTTGTTGCTGTTCATCCTTTGTTTTTGGAGAAGATTAATGACATCACAATGTTGGGGTCAGGGTACAGGGTGTTTGGCTATGGCTGATCAGAGCAACACAAATTTGCAAGTCTCTACCACAGGTCAGGGACAAGAAGTCCATTAGACCATTTGGAATAGCACCCTCTGGATCGGCACAACTCATATTTCCCTTGTGCTTCTGCAATTCTGTCTTGTTCATGGAGTACAGTACCTTCTTTGATGTGGGCACATCATCCTGGGCGGTACTATGCCAGTGTCGTCCATGTCTCACAGATGATACAAAAGTTCTTCAGAGAGACATTCAGAGTTCCTTGTACCAATTCTTCTGACCACCATGGGTCGGGTCAGTCAATTGTGGTGTGCTCTCTTCTTTAGAGTTTGAATGCTTGGCAGTTCAGCTCTAAAGAGTATCTCAATGTCCTGTAATTTATCTTGCCAGGTCATCTTCAGAATCTTCCTGAGACAATTGGAATGGATATGGTTCAGCTTTCTGGAATGTCACTGTTATACTGTGCAGGTTTCACAGCACAATTACAGCCTGTAGATGTACAGTTTGATAGGCAGTCTAATACATCTTCTCTTCCATATTTTCTTTCAGAGCCTCCCAAACGGTTAGCCCTGACAATGTGTGCATCAATCTCATCATCTGTGTAGAAAATCCTAGAAAATATACTGCCAAGGTAGGTGAGCTTATCCACAGCATTCAAAATTTCTACATTTACTCTAATCAATGGTTCCATGTATGGATGGTGTGGTTCTGGCTGGTAGAAGACCTCTATTTTCTTGGTATTGATTGTCACGTCAAAATTAGTACAAGAAGAAGAGAACCAATCCATATTCTATTGAATCTCAGCCTCAGAGGCTACATTGAGTGCATAATCATCTGTGAACAAAACGCCGTGCACCAATTCATCCTCTACTTTGGTGTTGGCTTGTAAGCCTTTTCAAGTTAAATGGTTTATCACCAGTGTGATAGTTGACCTCGATGCCATTTGTATCATAGTTGAAGGAATCTGACAAAAGCATGGAAAATATCCTGCTAAAGAGCAAGCAAATGACCCTGTTTCACTCCATTGGTGACCGGGGAAGCGTGAGAGCATCATTTGTTATCCAGAACCTGTGCAAGCCTGCTGTCATGAAACTGACAAACAATACTGATTACCTTTTCTAGGCAACCAAATTACACAATGATCTTCCACAGGCCCTCATGATTGAGAGTCTCAAAGGCTTTGGTCAGGTCAATGAACATTTTGTACAGACCTCTGTTCTGCTGCTGGCATTTCTGTTGGAGTTGTTGGGCAGCAAACACCATGTCCGCAATTCCCCAGTCCTTTCTAAAGCCAATGAATCTGAAAATCTAAGTGAAATGGATGAACATTTATAAAAATATAAATTTCCCAGGTTAACAGAAGAGGAAGTAGAATCCTTAAATATCCTTATCTTAGAAAAAGAAATTGAATAGGCCTTCAATGAAATACCTAAGAAAAAATCCCCAGGACCAGATGGATTCACAAGTGAGTTCTACCAAACATTTAAGGAAAAATTAATTCCAATACTATATGAACTATTTGGAAAAAATTAGCAAAGAAAGAGGCTTACCAAATTCCTTTTACAACACAAATATGGTTGCTGTTACCTAAACCAGAAAGAGCAAAAACAGAAAAAGAAAACTATAGAACAATTTCCCCAAGGAATATTGATGCAAAAATTTTAAATAAAACACTACCAAAAGAGATTACAGCAATATATCACAAAGATCATCCATTCCAGGTAGTATGTGATGAAAGAAGAAGGACTAAGACAAAGGCTTATAAGCGATCTAATCGGAGGTTCTATTTTCCAGAGGCAGGATCACAGAAGACTTCGTGAAGAAAACAGCTAGCTCTTGCACTAGACCTTGGAGGAAAAGAAGGATTTTAATAGGTAGAAGTGTTGAGGAGGTATGGTCCTGCAGAGGATGGGGATGGCTTAAATAAATGTGAGGAATTAGGGAGTGAAGAAAGAAAATGTCAGGCAGCTGATTTGATTAGATTGCAGAGCGATGGGGAACTGAGTAAAAAACCACAAGGACCTGTAAAGGGCAGCTAGGTGGTACAATAGATAATAGTGCCTGCCCTTCAGTCAAGACCACCTGAGTTTAAATCTGGCCTCAGTGTGACCCTGGGTAAGTCATTTACGTTTCGGCCTCAGTTTCCTCATCTGTAAAATGAGCTGGAGAAGGAAATGGCATACCACTCCAGTATCTTTGCCAAGAAAACCCCAAAAGGGGTCATGAAGTGTCTGACATGACTGAACAACGTGAAAAGCTGTGAAAGCAGGTTAGAGAAAGAGCAGGAAGCACCTTAAACGTCAGACTGGAGAAATTTGTATTTTGTTTTACAGATAATAAGGATGCTCTGAAGGCTTTTGAGTAGGAGAGTGGCATGGTCAGACCTGTGCATTAGGAAGATTAATTACAAGGCTGTGTGAGAGATGGATTGGGGAGAGATGACATGGGAGGCAAGAACAGATAAGAAGTAATTATAATAGAATGAGAGAGGGCTAATGAGCATCTGAACTAGTGGTAGCAGTCTGAGTACAGAGAAGGGAACAGATGGGAATTAAATTGCTGCATCTTACCTGAGGCAGGGCTGACTAGTGCTGGTAATTGGACAGAAGAAGAGCAATCCCCACCTGGAGGGGGAGGGGAAAGAGTTCAAATGAGGATACAGTCTTAAACCAAGGGTTTGTCAGGTTTTTTCTGCAAGGGCATCACGATGTAATGCATCAATGGCAATCATAATGCATCCAGTACTAGGCCTGGATACGGGAAGATAAGGGTTTGAATCATGCTACTGATACTTAATCTTTGTATCAACATGGATAAGTCAGTCCTTACTATGTGGAGCCTCAGTTCCCTTATCTTTGAAGATAAAAGGATAATAATATTCCTAGTACCCACCTGGCTGATTTCTGTGAGGTGATAATGTGTGCATAGTATTTTATAACTCTCAAAGATCTCCCTGTCCCTCTGTCTTTAGCTAGTCCAATCAAATAAACATTTATTATGTGTCTCCTATGTGTCTACTATAAGCACTAGGGAAACAAATAATAATAATAATAAAAAATAGTCCCTCCTCTCAAGGAGTTTAAAAGCTAATGGGAGGGAGGCAATACACAAAAGGAGTCAGGAGAGGAGTGGGGAAACCAGGGAATAGCTAGTGTGGGTTTCTTGTTCCATGGAGTTAAAACCAAGCCAAGAAGCAGATGCAGAGTAGAATGAGCCAAATAGTTCAGTTTCTGCCCTCTACAAAGGAAGTTATTGGGAGGAGCTTGGTACTCCACATTCCAGTCTTCCAATCAGAGGAGAGAGGAAGCTGGGGGAGGTGGTGTCAATATAGGTTTGATCGAGTTAGCTGTAGGGTGGTGAAATTAGAGGTGATGAGCTTCACCTGGAAGGGGCATCTTGGTAGAGCTGAAACCAGGGAAGGCAGCAGATGCAGAGTGGAGTGAGCCACTTTATTTGTTTATCTCTGCATCTATCTCTTTGTCTCTCTGTGTGTATGTCTCTCTATCTCTGTCTGTCTCTGTCTCTCTGATTTTCTGCCTCTTTCCTTCAAATGACTAACTGGTCCAGGATTACACAGTCAGTTATATGTCAGAGGCTAAACTGAACATCTTCCAGGCTCTGAAACTAGCTCTTCTCTAACTAAGAACTAATTATATACATATATACATATATATATATACACACACATATATATATACATATACACACATATATACATATATACACACATATATAATTATATACATATATACACATATATTTGCATGCATGTTTATACATAAACATGTACACAAGTGTGTATACATATATACACATGCATTTATCTACAAACCTCCAAGATTTATGTTTCTATCTGTCTGACTATATATATATTTACACATATACACATATGTGTATATGTACATATATGTAGTGTGTGTGTATTACACAAGGTAGCTAGGTAGCACAGTGAACAGAGTGCCAGGCTTGGAGTCAAGAAGACTCATCTTCTTGTGTTCAAGTCTGGCCTCAGATACTTACTACCTGTGTGACCCTGGATAGCTTTTTTAACACTGTGCCTCAGTTTCCTCATCTTTAAATGAACTGTAGAAGGAAAAGGAAACCACTCCAGTATCTTTGCCAAGACAACCTCAGATGGAATTGTGAAGATTTGAATACAATTGAAAAGCAACTGAACAAAAACAATGTATTACACACATACATGAGGCATTTGTTGTGCTATGTACATAGAGGTAACAATTGAAGACAGTTGAAGATTCATGGCAGTGAATAAAGTAAACAAGGGAAAAAGTATAGGGAGGCCCACAGAAAGAACTCGAGAAGGAACAGTTTAAACAGGTAGGAAGAGAAGCAAGAAAGCAGTACTAAAAACCAAGGCATCAGATAGTGTCAAGAAGGAGGGGGTGACTGACAATGTTAAATACTGAAGAGAGATCAAGGAGGATGAGGGCTGAGGAAACAATTGGATTTGGAAATTAAAAGGATTTCAGTCTTCTTAGAGTAATGCTAGATAGGATTTGGAAAGAAGCCAGATTGTAGGTGTTTCAGGAATAAGTAAACAGGTGGTGAGAAATGGGGATAGACAGTGTAATGACTTTTTCTAGAACTTTATCAGTAAAAGGGAGAAAAGATGTAAGATACTAGCTTGAGGTAGTAAATTAGAGGGACGAGGAAAGGTTTTTTGTTAGAGGGGAAGAGAAGGAGAACAGGGAGGAGAAGGAGGAGGCAGAGGAGAAAGAGAAGATAAACCCAGTGATCACAACAATGCAAGTGGAAAGAGCAAGCATCAAACAATCAGAACTGATTTTTCAAAATGATAAAGAACAAAGTTAGCCCCAAGAAGGAAATGTGAGAAAACCTATCTCTTCCCCCTTCTCTTTTGTGAAGTGGCAGTATATGTGAGTATATGTGTGAATACACACATATACATATATATTCTCTAAGAACTAATTATATACATATACATGTATATACATATATTTGCATGCATGTTTATATATAAACATGTACACAAGTGTAATCTTTAAGGCATTCTAAATTCTATATCCATAAAGTCTGGTTTCTCTCACTCACTGTACTACTTTATATTTTGAACTCCATCCTGGTTTTTAAATATGTATATATATATATATATATATATATATATATATATATATATATATATATATATATATATATATATATATATATATAACTTTTATATTTTTCAGATAGCTCAGTTTTCTTTTTTCTTTTTTTTTTTTTGGCAGGGCTATGGGGGGTTAAGTGACTTGCCCAGGGTCACACAGCCAGTAAGTGTCAAGTGTCAGAGGCCAGATTTGAACTCAGGTACTACTGAATCCAGGGCCGGTGTTTCATCCACTGCACCACCTAGCTGCCCCCACCTCACAGTTTTCTAATGGATGAAGACCGCACAATTATTTAATTATACTCCTAAATGAGCTGATTGTTAAATTGATATTTCTAATAGTTTCCTTATCAATTTGAAACTGAGAAATTGATAAGAAATAGCCTTAAAAGTTCAGCAAAAATTTAAACTAATCATTTTTTTCCTTTATTCTTATTTTCTATTTTTGAATCATCTTAGTTACTGTATTACAACCTCATTCCACTCTATTGTTTAGATCTAGATCTACTACAGTGGATTTCCAGAAAGACATGGTTAATAATCCCAGAGAATGAGAAATCATGAAGGGTTAAATATTCTGAACCTACAGATGGACACCCATATGAATGGGATCCCAGATCCATCTAATGATTACAGTAAATGTTTCCAAGTTCAAACTATTGAATTAAAATCATGAGTAATGCCAGCATGTGATAAAATTTCAATAAAACATCCTTTAAAAAGTAATCTCAAGGCCAGCTAGGTGGCGCAGCCCTAGATTCAGGAGGACCTGAGTTCAAATCCAGCCTCAGACACTTGACACTTACTAGCTGTGTGACCCTGGGCAGGTCACTTAACCCCAATTGCCTCATAAAAAATAAATAAATAAAAAAGTAATCTCAACTTAAAAATTTTATCCCTTGAATTACAATGCTATAGGAAGGGCCTGCCTAAGACCAAATATGTTAAGCCTGATAGTGTGGTATGCTGGAAAGAGAACTAGATTGGAAGTCAAGAGAAAAACTTAGATGCAAATCCAGGCTCTCCCATTTAACTAACTTCATAACCTCTGACCTGTCACATAGACTCTCATTTCCCTTATCTGTAGAGTTGGTAGCTGATGAGATCTTTTCTAGTTCTGACGCTGTGTATCTTATAATTGCCTTCCAGATCTTTTAAAATAACACTAACACATCTACATGAGAGCATGTCTCAGGCCTTGAATTATTCATTGACCTAACAGCTAAGAGGCCCTGAAACTCTAATGAAGTTGTAAAGGAATTGTGCTCTGATAGATGAAGGACATTTGGCCATATTGTCCATAAATTATCAAGCCAGTTGAGAAGGAAATGGGATTCCAGACAATGGAATAAGCATAGGGTTCCATGTGAAGCCCCTAAGAAGGTTCTGCCTTGGGGAGATTGTTGGATGTATGAGTGTGAAGGGGGTATAGGGAGATAAAGAAGGAGAGGCCTCCACCTTTGGCTTTGGGAAGATCTCTGCTCTCCCCTGTCCTTTGGTCAGAAAAGCTGACCTTGTGAGCTTCGTAGGGTGCTCTCAGAAGACTTTGGACTTCCTCTTAGAGGATCTTGGGCTTCCCTTCTCCCTAGAAAAGGATTTTGGACTTCCCATTTTCCTATTGGAAGATTTTGAACATTCCATCTTTCCATCAGAGGATTTTGGACTTTCTTTCTCTCCTCTGGTGTCTCAAACTTGGATGTTACATGCACTACATGTAATTTTAGCTTTCTAAATATCTCCATTATTTTCTGCTTCACTAGGACTCACAAATGGTTTCTGTTGAATTTTGAGTCTTACTAGTAGTATTTAAGGCATTCTAAATTCTATATCCATGAAGTCTGGTTTCTCTCACTCACTGAACTACTTTATATTAGTCCCTTTTGAACTCCATCCTGGTTTTTAAAGCTTTCTCTAGGCTGTCTGTCTTTGTGGATCCTGATAGGAGTAGCTCCCCAGGCCCCAAGCATTCCTACTGCATTATTCTAATTGAAAACTTTTTTTGAAAAGTTTATTTAGACTCTCAGCATCTGGAAAAGTAAAGAATGAAGTGAGATCAATAAAATCAAACATACTAGCCAAAGGCAAGAAAGATGTAGCCTAGAATGCTAAAGATTCCAGGGACCTTGAAGTGTCATTTAATCCATGTTCCTTTCTCCAAGCAGTTCTTTGACCTACCCCAACCCCCTTTACCCACATAAGACAATCTAGCCCATTTTAAGAGACTGTTTTAAATTCCATCTCTTCCATAAAGAGAACCCTGGCTTCTCCACACCCATTTTTTGCTTCTTCAAACTCCAACTGTTCCTATACTCTTTGACAGTAGACTAGAAATCATTTTCTAATATTTTGTCATGATTCATTTTATCTCCCTGACTAGAATGTGGAGCTGGAGATTTGAATATAGTAGATACGCAAGAAATGTTTAAGGAATTGAGTGTAGAGACCACGACTTGGTCTTTTTATTTTTCATTTTTACTCCCACATTATCTAGCATGGTGTGAGGTAACACAACAGATACCACTAACACATGGGTTATCTGATTGGCTTTCGTGGAAAAAGCACGGCATTTGGAGTTAATCACATGGGTTCAAATCCACAAACACTGAGCAAAATTAGTTGCTACATTTCTCACCTTGATCAACAGGAAAGGGGGTAGAGCCAAGATGGTGGAGAGAAGCCAGCAAGTTGCTTGAGTTCTCTTGAGGTTCCCTCAAAAAGAACATTAAATCAAGCCTCTAAACGGATTCTGAAACTACAGAATCTACAAAAAGACAGAGACCCAATCTTCCAACTTGAGATAATTTAGAAGACTTCAGGAAAGGTTGGTCTTACTTGGGCAAAAGGGAAGCACAGCACAGCTTAGCACAGAGCAGTGTAGCACAGAGCAGGTCTGGGCAAGTCAGTAGGAAGCTCTTGGCCACAACAGAGCAACTGGACTGCCTCTCCTGGACCCATAAAAAGCTTCCACACACACAGTTACTCCTAGACTCCCTCTGAGGTGCTCCTGGTGGCAGAGGACTTGGAGGAAGAAGCAGGCCAGGCTGAGCTCTATTTCTCCTCTAGGCTAGATAGGCCTTTTCTTAACTTCCTTCCTTCCTTCCTTCCTTCCTTCCTTCCTTCCTTCCTTCCTTCCTTCCTTCCTTCCTTCCTTCCTTCCTTCCTTCCTTCCTTCCTTCCTTCCTTCCTTCCTTCCTTCCTTCCTTCCTTCCTTCCTTCCTTCCTTCTTTCCTTCCTTCCTTCCTTTCTTTCTTTCTTTCTTTTTTTTTTTTTTTTTGGTGAGGCAATTGGGGTTAAGTGACTTGCCCATGGTCACACAGCTAGTAAGTGTCAAGTGTCTGAGGCTGGATTTGAACTCAGGTCCTCCTGACTCCAGGGCCAATGCTCTATCCACTGTGCCACCTAGCTGCCCCATTTTCTTAACTTTCTGACCCAGGTGTTCTCTCTTTACTAATATCTAATATACTTTAATAAATGCTTAATGCCCCAAAACTGGTGCTAAAGCTTCTAATTTATAAGTAACAACTAATTTAGAAACCCCAGCTAATTTTCCCCAAACTTGGGACAAAAAATAAGGTGATCACATATAGTTTTGCTTGCCACAGTACCTAGCATGTAAGAAGTTTTAAAAAAAATTGTTCCTTTCCCTTCTTAACAGCATGAAGCAGTATCATAGCTAGAGAGCAGGTATTGGACTTAAGTACAACTCTGGGTTTGAGGATAACAGTTACACATACTAATTGTCTGACCTTTGACAAGTTATTTGTCCTCTCTGGGCTCTCAGACAATTCACCCTTAAATGGTAAGTTCCAGAGTACATAGTGATGGATATATTCCCTCTGCCAATGAAATGAGAGGTTTGGTCAAAAAACTAAATAAATGAGTGATGGTAAAATAATCACTATTAATGAGAAAACTGGTAGATAACTTCACTAAATACAGTAAGTCACTGAAGAAATAAAAATTTTAGAGGGTCATATTTTAATTTTTCAGCATATTCTTTCAAGGCAAGGGGATGTAAAGTATGATTTAATATTAAACTGGCTAATAAAGCCTTAATGGTTCTTTTATCCCTTCCAGTAATCATAATCCTTTTAAAATTATGTGGACTTACTGCCTACAAGAAATAGCTTCTCTTCAATACCATGCACATTATAGCCAACAATAACAATACTTTATTGGGTGGGAAAGCAAATAGCAAAAACTGGCTGTAAAATTATAATGTTTTGCCAATTTCTAGTGATAAAATATTCATCCTCTTGTATTGCACAGGAAATTGTACTCTACTCACTGCTTATACCCATCAATAAATGCCTCGAAAATGATAGTAGCCAGCTTCTCTCCACCCTGGTTTTTGTTTTGTTTTGTTGTTGTTGTTTGTTTGTTTGTTTGTTTTTGAGAAACTGGTGTCAGAAAGTATCTAAGGGCAGCTAGGTTTCTCAGTGGATAGAGCACTTGGCCTGAAGTCAGTAAGACTCATGTTCCTGAGTTCAAATCTGGCCTCAGATACTTACTAGCTGTGTGACCCTGGGCAACAGTGTGGTTGACTCAGGAAGACCTGAGTTCAAAGTTGACCTCAGACACTTACCATGGGCAAGTCACTTAACCACCATAACCAATGCCTGCCTTAGTTTCCTCATATGTAATATGGATATAATAATAGTACCTACCTCCCATGGTTATGAAGAGGGAATGAGATCAAATTTGTAAATCTTTTGTACACCTTAAAGTGTTGTATAAATGTTTGCTATCATTAATAATGTTATTCATTCCAGCATCCCCCTCTAACCCAAAACTTTAGTTATCCTTTTTTCCTTTTTCTGATTAGTAAGAATCTATCACTTCTAGGACAATTTAAATCTTCATACTGTTGCTCTCCTTGCCATCTTCACATAATGCTTCTGTTGTTAGATAACCTATGGGAGCGCACGTGCGCGCGCGCGCGCACACACACACACACGTTCCATCTCTACCTCTGCAAACTATTATCAAATCAATACTACCATTCCTAGAAAGGATACACCAATCAGTCGTTCTATGAATCTGCTCAACGTCCCTGTGTGTTCCCTCCCCAGAATATACTTCCTTGTCTACCATATATATGTTGTCTTCCTTCTCCATCAATCAGTCAGCAGACATTTATCAAGTGTTTAACTATGTGCCAGGGAATATGCTATTCCTATTTGTATCCATTGTGTCTAGCACAGCGCTTGGCATATACTAAGTGCTTAATAAATGCTTTTTCATTTATTCACTTATTTTCTTAAAGGATATGGTCAGTGCAGATTTATTCAATTAAAATTGTCCTTGAGCCCCGACTTGTGGGAAAATTCACTTCCCCCCTTTTATTTCTCTGATTCCTAATCATGTAACATTAGTAAAATGGAATCCACTCTTCCCCCATGTGAACAGACATTTTAAACTATATCTGATTTTTTTTTACTATTTTCATAGCAGGAAGAAGTAGAATGATAATAATAGATAATAGGACACTTACCACATGGCCATATGGCCACATCTTTAATCTAAGACAACCACAGGCCTCTAGGAATCCCAGAGTTCTAAAAAAAAAAGATGTAGATCAGTTATTTTAACTTCTTGCACAGACATTTCTCCTACAAGAAGGCAAAGGAGTTTAGGAAATATATATCCCAAGTGATCATTGATTCATGGCATCCAATGGGTTCAAAGTCTGGATTCGGTTTGGGGAAAATTTGGGAATAGGAGCAAGCTTTCAGTGTCACAAGTTTCCACACACAACACTGTTCTCTGTCTGCTGCCTACTTCACTGTCCACAGGCTGGGCTGACTCCCATCATTCTTCTCCATTCCTTATAGAACAGTAGAGTGTGGTCAAGGACAGACCAGATACACTGGCTCCGCTCACAAGCTTGCCTCTTCTCTGTCTTTGTCCTTATACTTCCTTCAGCCTCTCCAAAAACTATGTCACATCTCTCTTTGTGTCATTGTCTCTCTACTTTTTTGGCTTTTTGAGAGAGCTGATGGAAGGCACAGAACTACAGCCACCAAATGGTGAACAGAGTCTTGACCCTTGTTATGGCTGTAACACCTTGGAGACATTTCTTGGTCATGCATGGTTCCAAGAGATAAGGACCCAGTGGAGAAGGAAGGGGATAAGACTTAAAGGAACAGTGGTAGCTGGGAGGGGTAGAGGTTTTATTCATTCCAGGCCCACAGTGTATTCATGGCCCTCAAGAAAATGGTAAGAATGTAGGTAATGGCAAAAGGGGTAACTGAGTGATATCTGCCTGGATGTGGAAAGAACCAAACTATATTCAAGAAATTCTGAGAAAATCTCTGTCATCATGCAAGTTACATTTCATGCAAATCAATGCACAATTATGTATTTATGTAACATTCACTTAGTGGATTTTCCATTGCTATTTTTAAATTCTAGGGCTGCTATTCTCTACTGACAGATATGCTTCTGGGTCACCAAACCCTACCATCAATTGTCAGGGAATTAAAACTAATGTCAACATTAGTCTAAGTAAACACAGTTATGAGTTTAAATCTACCGCTTCTGCAAAGATAATATAATGCATTACAAAAATAATAGACTCTAATAACAGATTATATCCAGAGCTCACTAACCTCAGCTATTTAGAATGCAGCCAAGGACTTAGGGAGTGAGAAAAATTGGCCTCTAACCAACCAAAATAGATTTTGCTACTGTAGAAAAGCTCGGACTCTAGACTCAGGGAACCTACATTCATATCTTGCCTCTGTCACCACCAGTGGGGCTTTAAGATGGTCAGTAATCTCCCTGAGCCATACTTTCCTCATCTATAAAATGAGGGTTTGCTCTGGAAGACCTCAGATGGCCCTTCCAGCGATAGGTCTGTGATCCAAGTGTGATGTAACCTCAAGGGTATCTTGGAGCCTACTCACACCAGCTTATGAGAAATAATTATTACATTTTCACCATGAGCATTCAAACCTTAAAAACTGGCAAACTACACATCAGGTCTTGACTTATCATTTTGTTGATTGTCTAGACTTAAGAAAGTGATGGAGGAAATGCTAATAATGCAGATGAAACTTTAAAAGCATTATATAAACATTCCCCCCCACCCCCCGCATACTTTGCTCATGGGTGCCCCCTCAGCTGCTATTGAACATAGACATTTTTAACTGAAGAGAATGATGGAGATCATAGGACCAAGGCCCAACCTCTTTACTTTAAAGATAGGAAACCAAAGCCCAGAGATATTAAGTGATTTGCCTAAAGTCACATAGCAACTCCATGGAAGGGATGGAATTCAAATCTACTTCTCCTGATGTGATGAATATTACACCCACAAACCTAGGTTTCACTCTCCTATAGATATACACATCAATGAGAAGAGTAATCACACCTAAGAAACAACTTGTGCCTCATCATTTAGTCTAATTCTCTCATCCTACAAATAAAGAAACAGAATTTAAGAGGTTAAGTGCCTTGTTTGGAAGCACAGAAGAAGTTGTATTTGACTTTTAGTGTTCTAACTTCAAACTCAGTGTTCTTTCTACTTTAAAAAAAATTTAAATTTTGCTTATTTTACTTTGAACTTAAGAAATTAAGCATTTCCATAACATAGTCGAATAGAAAAAAAAAAGATTATACATGAAATTACAAATCTATTAAGTACAACTTGCTATTCCTTTAAAAAATATAGTAAAGTTGTCATGTAAATTTCTTTTTTTCTCTCCCCCCCCACCATGAGATGGCTACCATTAGACACAAACATGTGTGTATATACACACATACACATATAAGTAAAATAATATTTTTCTGTATACAAAAGTACATACTTTTACATATATGTATGTAATATATATAGTTTATATATATACATATATGTAAAATACATACTTCTATTTATCAGTTCTTTCTCAGGATGCAGATAACATTTTTCTCCATATGTCCTTTATAATTAAGTTGGGCATTTATGATAGACAAAATGACTTATTCACTCAATGCCATTGTTTTTTTTTTTTTTTTTTAGTGAGGCAATTGGGGTTAAGTGACTTGCCCAGGGTCACACAGCTAGTAAGTGTTAAGTGTCTGAGGTCAGATTTGAACTCAGGTACTCCTGACTCCAGAGCCAGTGTTCTATTCACTGTGCCACCTAGCTGCCCCTCAATGCCATTCTTACAACAATATTACTGTTACTGTATACAATGTTCTCTTGGTTCTGCTCATTTCACTCTTCATTATTTTGTGTCTTTTTTTTTTTTTTGGCAGGGCTATGGGGGTTAAGTGACTTGCCCAGGGTCACACAGCTAGTAAGTGTCAAGGGTCTGAGGCTGGATTTGAACTCAGGTACTCCTGAATCCAGGCCTGGTGCTTTATCCACTGCACCACCTAGCTGCCCCTGTGCAAGTCTTTCTGTGTTTTTCTAAGATCACCAAGCTCATCATTTCTTAAAGCATAGTAGCATTCCATCACAGTCATATACCACAACTTGTTCAGCCATTCCCCAATTGATGGGTGCATTTTATACCTTGTGTATTTTTAGTTAGCTTTACTTCATACACAGAAGTCTGACCAACTTTGCTATCCATTTTCAAATGCTTAGCAGATTAAATGAAATAGACTAGGAGTTGAGAAACAGGAGGAGAATGCAGTAGGGAATACTACTGGCAGGCACCTTGATAGCAATAAGAATTAACAGCTGCCAGTGAAAGCTGATAAGGAAAATGTTTAAAATTATTCTTAGTTCTTATGTCTCAAAAAAAAATAATAAAAGAACTTGAAAAACTTAAAAGTCTGGGGCCATTTTGTGTAGGGCCGAAAAGTTGTATATCCCTCAATATCCTCAAAGAACACCACTGTATTTCAGCCTAGTACAATCACTTACCTGTATAAAAATGACCCCAAGTCATAAAAAGGGAAAGTTGAAGTGTGTTCATTTGAGGTCTGTTTGAAAGAGGCAGGAAGAATGGTATAACTGATAGTCCTAGACTTAGAAACAGGAAAATCCATGTTCAAGTCTCACCGTTGGTGATTGCTAGCTATATGACATTGACCAAATAATTTAACCTGTGAATCTCAGCCAGCTCCCTAGGACTGAATTAAAACTAAACCAAAGATATTTTTGATTTTAGTAGGGGAGGAAATTCCCACTCTCTTGTTAGAGAGAGCTCCCATTCTAATATCTTCCTTCCTCAGCTCTACCTCCGAGAATTCCTAATGCAAAACCCTTCCTGCCTCCCTCTCCCAGATTTTAGCATTGCCCAATTAGTTTTTCCCCAATACAATATGGTTTCATTGAGAACATTTCCTTTTTGTCTTTTTATCCTCTGTGCTAAGTATAGTGACTGGCACATAGTAGGTATGTAATAAATGCTTGCTGAAATACATTGAAGTTTTCAAGTATGATAAGTTTAAGAAGACAGAGAAGTATATAATGCTTCTTTTTTTTGGGGGGGGGTGTTGAGGCAATTGGGGTTAAGTGACTTGCCCAGGGTCGCACGGCTAGTAAGTGTTAAGTGTCTGAGGCTGGATTTGAACTTAGGTCCTTCTGAATCCAGGGCTGGTGCTCTATCCACTGCACCACCTAGCTGCCCCCTAGATGGTCTTTTATTCCCTACCCAATGCTTTGGTTTTCTGTGCTATCCAGTAACTGTGAGAGTCTTTCCCACCCAGATTAAATCTTTGGGGAAAGCAAACTAGGCCATTTTTTGTCCCAATTCTGACCAACCTTCAATTACAGAATGGGCATTGCTTCAGACCAACTGAGACTTAGGAAAGACCTTAGCTTAAAAAGGCCAAAGTCTCCCCCTACACCATCAGTTGTCTCTACTTATGTCTGGCCACTGGACTCTGATGACACTGGAGGAGAGAGTGAGGCTGATGACTGCATAGCTCTGCCTCACTTAAATCCAATACACTTGCATGTCAAGACATCATCTGGCTGATGTCATTAGTTCTCTTTAAGAATGAAGGATGGGGGCAGCTAGGTGGTGCAGTGGATAGAGCACTGGCCCTGGAGTCAGGAGTACCTGAGTTCAAATCCAGCCTCAGACACTTAACACATACTAGCTGTGTGACCCTGGGCAAGTCACTTAACCCCAATTGCCTCACCAAAAAAAATTTTTTTTTTAAATAAAAAAAAAAAAAGAATGAAGGATGAACAATACATGATACTACTGCACTGATGTTGCTTTGCTGGACCCATAGCCTCCAGCTTCTGTCTCACCTGAAATCATTGGCTTCTAGGGAACAGTGGGTGCTGTCATACTCTTTCAGGCCAAATCCATAAATTTTTCCTGTCACTTTTCAGAAAAGGCAGCAAGGACAAGCGAAAAGCCTCCCTTCAGACTTTCCCTAACATGTTTCTTCTTAGTCTTGGCTATTCAACTCTCACTAATCACTGGACTTGGAGTAAGGAAGCCCTGGGTTTGAATACTCCCTCAGCTGTTTATTAGCAAGTCATTTAAACCCTGTTGGTCTGAATTTCTTCAGCTATAAAACTGGAGATAATTATAGCTTCTATCTATCAAGATTGTTGTGAGGATCAGATGAGATAATATATGTAAGGGCCTTTACAAACCTCCAAGCACTATATCAATATTACTCAGCATGAAAATTCTTAGCCTGAGGCACCAAGCTCTTAAAAATAAAAGGGATGGGCTCTCCCAGCTAACTATGCCCTCAAGGTTTGCACTTTTCTTCCATATCTGCTTCCCTTTTAGAGATCTTACCCTAGTTTATGTAAGCATTACATATACTTCCCAGTTTTAATCTCTGAGGTCCAGTCAACAAAACAGCTACTGCCCAAAAGCATCAGACTCAGAATTCTCCAGTTTTTAAAACCTGAGTCTCTTCTATTCTCCCCTGTAGATGAGTGGGCAGGGAAAAATCACAGAGCCTAAGGAGCTGCTACCTGGTACACTGATAGGCAAGATACGGGTACTGCATATCTTACTGGTGCTCCATTATTCCAAGATTCCCTCCCTATTGTTACATTTCCCTCCCAGTTCTTCATAATGCCCTTCATTCCTTTTTGTCTTGTAAAGATACAAAAGACCAGTCTTCTCTTACTCCTGTGGGACAGTCACCAAGGTGATCTGTTCCCAGGACATATTTCTTTCTGTCACACACACACACACACACACACACACACACACACACACACACACATATACATATGGATATATTGAGATAGATATGTATACACACATAAAAGTATATGTATGCATATGCAAGTGTATGTAATGTACATTTAATTTGCTTGTACATTGACATGTATATATAACACACATCATTTATCCAGTAACATAGATTTAGAATTGAAAGGGCCTTTAGCTTTAGAGATCAGCTCATCCAAACCTCCCATTTTAAAGATGAAAAGATTGAGGCCTAGATTCTGAGGTTAAATGCTTGGCTCCTAGTCACATGGCTGAGAAATGACAGATCAAGGACAAGAGCCCAGGTCTCATGATGCCACATCAAGGCCTCTCGTCACACCTATTCATCTTTGTTTCTTAGCTGTTACATTTCAAGGGATGATGCATGTTTAGTGGTTTCTTTATAAAAATCTTGCTCAGATTTTCAAAGTACTTGGTAAGTCTTAGAATTATTATAAAAAGTTATCTTAGAGATAATTTACCTCAAAATGCTTATTCTTGAGATGAAGAAGTTGAGGCCAGGAGAGATTCAGCACATGTATTTCTGCATATAGATAGGTATAAACATATGCACACACAATCTGGAGACAGGCACATGTTTTTATGTGTACATTGTATACAGGTTTCTCTGTGTGTGTTTCTATACATACACACATACATATATACATACACAAATGCATATGGAGATATAGAAATAGGGGGGTTGGAACTGGACTTGTGATTTTATGGATTTGGGAATTTCTAGGTGAGGATACATTTTCTACCAATGCAGATTAGCCCCTTCTCTGCAATTTATAGTCTTAAGAATTACCCAAGAATGCTAAGGAATAAAGATACTCACACAGGATCACATAGCCAGTATATAGCACAGGTGGGAATTCAAATTGGGTCTTTTATACTGGGAAAGTGAGCTTTTTATCTATTGTACCACACTGCCTCTCTACATAGAAATGCATACACACATACATACATACATACATATAATCATATCTGTGGAAACATATAGACATACACACATGTACATTCATAAACAAAATCATACAAATACAGGGTTTTCCAAATGTCTTTTAAAGCTTAAAACTGTACCAAGACTTTTGGAACATCCAATATAAGGAAATCTAGGTATGTATTTGTATACATGTATACATACATGTTTCTATGTATATCACACATATACATACATATCTCTATAAGTGTGGAAAATAAAATTATATGGTCACCTTATTTCTGTCCCAAGTTTAGGGGAAATTAGCTGGGGTTTATAATATATTTGTTACCTATAAATTAGAGGCTTTAGCACCAGTTTTGGGCATTAAGCATTTATTAAAACATACCAAATATTAGCAAAGAGAGAACACTTGGCTCAGAAAACTAAGAAGCCTATCCAGCCTAGAGGAGAGATAAGAGCTCAGCCTGCCCTCTTTCCTTTTCCAAGTCCCCCACCACGAACCCATCCAGAGCATAACTGAGAGTGGAAGTTTTCTCTGGTTCAGAGGAGAGGCGGCCCTTCCACACTGCTCAAAGCTAATTGGCTAGCATCATTCAACTCTATTGGTTTACTGGACTTGAGGGTGATCCATGAGCAGAATGTGCTGATGTCAGAGTTCAGAGAACACACCCTCTGAAGGCCAGGCTTTCAGGTAAGTGTGGTTTTAATTAAGTTAACTTTAAGTGAATTAATCAACAAAGTTAATCCAATCAGTCTTAATATTATCCTCTCCAGAGCGGGGACCTCTGGGTGTTGTAAAACCCCATTATTTTCTCACAATAGCTATGGCTATCTATCTATCTATCTATCTATCTATCTATCTATCTATCTATCTATCTATCTATCTATCTATCTATCTATCCATCCATCCATCCACCCATCCATCTATCATCATCATCTACACACACACACACACACACACACACACCTTCTTCATAGAGTTATGGACTAGATGATATACTATATGTAAAGCACATTGAAAATCCTAAAATAATATATATATGCATACATGCATATATTTATGTGTTTATATGTATTGCATATGTATGTATATGCATTTATCCCTTCCACATTGTGACTTTCTCCACCATAGTTTCAATATATCAGCCTAATATATTAAATGAGAATTGGGGCGGCCCCCCCCCCCCGGGGAGTTTGGCAGAAGCCAGAGAAAATACCCAAAGGCTAGCAGATGACACAGAAAAAAGTTTAGAAACTCAGAAATGCATAAAATATAAGTATGGTATAGAATAATATCAACATATTTTTTCTTTTAATAACATAATAATTCACACTTCTTCTCTGGTACAAATGGAGGGCCAAAAATATTTACATAGATATTTCAAGTCATGGGTACACTGTGGCCCTATAGGGCCACACTCCCCATCCCCCATGATGGAGAAGGGATAACTGTGTATATTATTCTGTTGAAATATCTATGAATGCACACAAATATATATTTGTACCATCCTTGTCAGTTCTTCCCTGTAGGGAACTCCTAGGGAAGACCTTCTTATATCATTGAATTTTGGCAACTCCTCTGCATTATGTATGTGTGTAAAAATCACATATAGTGTATATTATAGGTTATGTAATTTATGGTATGTATTAAATTGCGTGTAATAGTCATGCAATACAATGTATACATAGAAATACATATATGTAAGCACATGTGTATATGTGTCAATTTTGCAGATGAAAAAATTCTAATAGAGGAAAGTTACCCCTTTTTCATAACACAAATCTACATCAAAGTCAGGATTTAATCATAAATTCTTAGTCTCTCAATGACCTATGGAGTATTATTAGCCTTCTTAATCCTTCTTGGATTAACAAACTAATTGAGAGCCAGTGTAACAAAAGAAAAAAGGAATTTGGATTTGCTTATGATACTAACTTTAATAGAGAATACTCACATATGGATTGTAAATTTTCTTTAAGATAAATTTTCTGTTACGATGAATTTGATTATCAACAAATACAAACATTTCAATGTAGAAAAGAAAAGCAAGAGAGGGTACTATACACTTTGTTGCTTTAAAGATGGATTTATACATTTTAGAAAGATGAATATGGAAGCACCATGTATGATATGGTTACTGAGAAAGGGTCACCCTGATTCTAAGAGCTATATATTCATTAAACAATTAAAAGATAACTATATCCTCAAGACTATTATGGTGTGTGTGTGTGTGTGTGTGTGTGTGTGTGAATAATAACATAATATAGTCTTCAACATTAACTGTATTTCAATATAATTGGTTTCCTTTGTCATTCTAATGTATTTTATTTTATGTTTTTAAAATATTATTCTGAAAAAGGGTCCATAGGCTTCATCAGACTTCCCAAGGGGTCCAGGACACACAAAAAAAATGTTAAAGAACTGAGATGTAAGTCATTATAGATTCACTGAATCAATTTGTGAATTGTTAGAGCTGAAAGAGACCATGAATATTATCTAGAATAACCAATCCTTTCATTTTACTGCTAAGACACAGAGTTAGATGACTTGGTCAGTGTCACATAGCTGGTCAATGATCAATTTTAGCCTTGAACAAAGGTCATTGTGACTCTAAGGACAGTCTTATTTGCATTGTGAAGTGCTTCCTTTTATGGCTAGCAGAATTGAAATTAAACATAATGTCAAATAGGCTTTGAAGCAAGGCCATGCCAGATGCAATGGATAATTAGAAGAAAACTTTGTTTTGACTTGATCAAATCCCATAAAAGTGGCAGGAGAGGATTTTTGAAGAGCTGGGGAACTATAGGTATGGAACATCACACATCCTATCAGACTTGGTCAATGTGTTAATTAGTTATGTTCATGGTTTGTTTTTTTTTCTATTTATTTTTTATTACAAAAGATGCCTTTATAGGAGAAGGGAGAGGAGTATATGGAAATGGAAATGATATAAAAGCAAAATATATCAATAAAATTAATTTTTAATGTCATATGGTTGTGGCTAGATTGTGACAAAAATATATTAGAAATGCTCCAGCCATACTGACTTACTTCCTATTTCTCACTTACAAAACTCCAGAGCTAATTTCATTCCTTTGTCCTGGCTATTGTTCAAGTCTGGAATGTTCCTCTCCTTACCTCTGCCTATTGGAATCCTTGCCTTCCTTCCAGACTAAGCTCAAGTGCCACAGGAAGCCTTTCTAAGTCCCTCTAAGTGTTAGTGCCATCCCCTCTAACATTGATATTGTTGTTTAGTCATTTAAGTCATGTCTGACTCTTCGTGATCCCATCTGGGGTTTTCTTGGCAAAGATACCGGGTTTTCCTATTTCTTCTCTAGCTCATTTTACAGATGAGGGAACTGAGGCAAACAAGGGTAAAGGTCTTGTCCAGGGTCAACTAGCTAGGATGTGTCTGAGGTTGGATTTGAACTCAGAAAAATGAGTCTTCCTGATTCTAGACCTGACACTCTCCCCACCAAGCCACCTTGCTGCCCTTCTTCTAAGGTTACCACCTTAGTTCTACTTTGTATGTATCTTATATATACCTATCTACGTACAAATTGTCTCCACTGGAATGTAAGCCCCTCAATGACAGGGACTGTTTTTGCCTTTGTGTGTGTGTGTGTGCACAGTGCCAGGCACATAGTAAGTACTTAATAAATACTTATGGATTGATTGATTAACATAAATGTAGTCATATAGTTCTATTGTAGATATATGTGTTTGCTAGGCTGAAAAATGCAGTCATTATGGAAAATACTTTGGCAAAATCTGCTGATCTGCTCATAAGAAAGGGTCTATATGGCTCAAGGGTATTATTACAATTACCTGCAAAAGGTGTACTTAGATTATTTGAGTTGACTTGCAATCATGTAGACACTCGTTGAATGAAATTCTCTGTTTTAAATAATATGTTGTCATTATTATTAATAATATTCCAGGAGGGTGAATGAGTCAATTGTTATGTGGTAGAGCCCATAAAGAAGTTAGGCACAGTGACTGGTTTTAGGTATATACAGAGAAGCTTTGAAAAGGTCTTTTAATGCTTGAAAAATGATGAAATTTATCTGGAAGGAATCGCTGGACTCAGATGTGTGCTACATTTGTTGTTGGTTAGGTCACCCATTTTTAATGTTTTGTAACCACCCACAATAAATTCCTCAGCATTCCTTTCCATTTCCCCTTTTAACCTCAAATCTCCAATCCACCAATGCATAATGCTTACCACTACGGTCACCAAAAGACAGTCATATTTTGGAAGAAATATGAAATCTTCATATTTGATTTAACCAGTGTAGACCTGATATAAGTAAAACATTAAATTTTCCCTCTAAGAGATTTAAATTCATATCCGAATATTCTGGAGAGAGATAAAGGTTAGCCAAAATTGTACAATTTCTGATTTAAGTGGGACATTTTGCATTAACATAATTTCTCTAAACTTGAGGCACTACCTGGGATAGTAGGTGGATAAAGAGCTAGTATTGGTACAAAGAAGACCTGAGTTAAAATCCTACCTCTTGCTTTGTGACTTTGGTCAAGTCACTTGACTTCTTAGTAGGCAGCTATAAATTACAAAGAACTTTCCAAGCTACATTGATAGAGGGAGTTTTCTTGCCTGGAAAATCCCTTTACCAATGAAATCACAAGTCTAATTCCTATCCTTATATTCTATTTACATACACATGGAAATATATACTTCTTCAGCACCTTAATGACCCTGTGATCTCATCAGTTTCAGTTCTCCCTCCAGTGACACAAATCCAAAGCCATTTGTGCCTTCTCATTTTGTGCAACCATTGTCCATGTCTTTCCACAAGTCCCACACACATTGAAATATACTCAATATACTCCTGGATGATTCCTTCTAGATCACTTGACAACAAAATAATTGTAGAGGTGGGAGAGTCGACATGTAATGTGATGATAATTATTTACTTGGTTATTGTATACAGAACAATGGAATATATGAGTGGACACCCGTTGTTAACTTGTTTTAGTCATGTCCAACTCTTTGTGACCCCATTTGGGGTTTCCTTGGCAAAGACAATGGAATGGCTTGCCATTTCCTTCTCCTGCTCATTTTACATATGAGAAAATTGAGGCAAACAGGGTTAAGCGTCTTGCCCAGTATAACACAGATAATAAGTGTCTGAGGTAGAATTTGAACTCAGGTTTTTCTGATTCTATGCCCAGTGCTCTATCCACTGTGCCACCTGACCATCCTAGCTATTTCTTACTCATGTTACATAAGCAAACCATATCCTTTCTTAGTCAAAATCTCTGAGGAGATAATTTACTCTTTTTCTCTTGAGCAATTCTTCATTGTGAATATGGTGAAGTCCAGCGACACCATGTATCTTTCCATTTGCCCTTGGGTGCATTTCAATTTTAATTCTTTGGAGACTGGTGTTACATGACTTCCAATTTTACAGCATCATTTAACTGCTGTCTGCCTCAGTTTCCTCATTGGCAAAATGGTAATGATAATACTATCTACTTCCAAGGATTGTTGGGAGAATCAAATGAGACACTATTTGTAAAGTGCTTTACAACCTTAAAGCTCTATATAAATGCAAGATATTGTTATTATCATTATATTAATAATAAAAAGTGGGTCACTGTTTCACAGAGAAACTTAGGGTCATTATAAACACTGAACAGTTTCCAGAGGAAATCCCACCTTCATTCCTTTTCCTCTTCAGTTCATTATCTATTTAGAGGATCTGTCTGAGGCATATGGTCCATCTATATGGATTATTCACCTAACCGAATATTATAGTCTGGAGAAGGGTCAGTCTTCATCCTCTTGCTTTCTCCTGTTGATAGGGTACAATCTACAGATATTATTTTTGAGGACCTCATCATCTATTGGAAATCCCTAATCCAATTGAACTCTGTGTTAAACATCCCTATGACAATATTAAGTAACTTTGACAAGGACAAATCACCCTCTTTTATCCTTGCTTTATATTAGTAATCAGAGATCTGTCAAATAAAGTTTTCTCTACTATTAAATAGCTGAAGTTACCTTGAATGATCTTATAAATACATTAGAGACATTATTTTGGAGGAGGGTATTTAAGGTAGAGTTTTGCTCTACTAGATCAAAATGCTTTTTTATAGTCAAAAAATAATAGGCACAATGAAATCATGCTTTCTATGAACTTTTAGTCTATCATGTGACTATAAAATGATCTGCTAAAGAATATTATTTGCAAAAAGCTGACTGTTTTGTATCTTCATCAAAGATGCTATTGATGTATATGGAGATGATTTTTTTTTAAATGTAGAGGTGGGAGAGTAGACATATGAAAAGATGATAACTATTTTCTTGCTTATCCTTTTTTAGAAATAATAGACTTTCCCACTGTTCTCCACCCCCCCACCCAACATTTGATATTTTCTTCTCTTACATCTCTTGAAAATTCATCCCTCTCCACCCTCAAAGTTTTGTTATCTCCTAGACAAATATCCTCTATGGATGCTTGATCAAGTCCAACCACTCTTCCCATCTTTTCAAAAAAATTAATGCCATTGCTACTTTCTCAAATGATACATTTGGGGATTGTGATATAGAGTCCAAATCTGTTGGCTCCACTATCATTGATGGAGAAGAGAGTTTATTATATAAATCTTGGCAGATCCTCATATTTTTAATCTGTTTACTATGAACTTCCTGTTCATCTTTAATGTTTTTGGTATTATCTGACTTGTTTGAGCATCTCATCAACCATTCTGTAAACTCATACCCTCAATTGTATTTCATGGTTATTTGACTTGATTCTGTTTATAATCTCCTACTCTCCTTTCCCAAAAGAATGTATAAATGAATTTATATTTCAGGCCAGAATTGCCCTTGGCTACTATATGTCTCCATTTGGCAAGGACAAAATGTGTTTACTAGCTGACTCAATTTCTAGGGTTTTTTTTTTTAATATCCTCATAGTAATGATTAATTTACATGAGTTAAACTTATTTTGGAAATTGTCATAGCCTGTGTAAATATCTGTTTTTTAAATCCATTTTCTCTTTTAAAATGTTCGATTTTTAAAATCTTATTTAATGCTCACCTTGCCCAATACCTCTCAACTGTTTTCTTGAAAAAAAAAATAGATTTATATGTATGGGACTTCTCTATTTTACATAAGCCTTTGGTACCTTTTATTTTTTTTACTCCTAAATTATATTTTCTATTGTGTATTTTGTCATTCACCTCAATGCTTACAAAATACCTAGCAGAGTGCCTGGAAAATATTAAGTAGTATGTAAATGAATTTACAATTATGAAAGTTATTTGCCTTGAATTCACTCAATCTTAAAATATGTTGTTTTAATGATGTCTTACTAAATTCTTTGTAGAATTTCTCTACCTCTCCATCTTCTGCAAAATATATAAGTACATAAGCTACAATTATCTCGAAACTGGCCTTTTCATAATTGCTTGCCATAGGTAACACAATATGAGAGATCCCATTGTTCCACAAAATTATATCTCTTATTTGCTTTGAAAGCACAGTAAAAGAGACTCTAAAAACTCCTTCATTCATCTCTCCCAGGAGAATCTGTGAACTATCTTTAATTTTATCTGTAACTTCTCTATAGATTCTGGTTCCTTTTTTTTTTCAGGGCAATGAGGGTTAAGTGACTTGCCCAGGGTCACACAGCTAGTAAGTGTCAAGTGTCTGAAGCTGGATTTGAACTCATGTCCTCCTGAATCCAGGGCTGGTGTTTTATCCACTGTGTTACCTAGCTGCCCCTTCTGGTTACCTTTTATAATGAGAATGTTAAGATTTTCTATGATTTAGTACTTCAGGTAGTACATCCACTTATTGATCATTGGACAAAGGATCTCTCATGTAAAGTAGTAACAGTTAATTTGCATGTATCTATAAACTGGGTGGGTTTTTTTAGTATCTTTTATTCCCTTCTTGCCATTCTGTCACTAAAACTGAGGAAATAAGGATTCAGGACCATTTGGAATTTTTCTTTGTTCTACTGGTTGACATGAACAAATGATATTATTACTAAGTGGCTCCCCTATAGATAGATGATAAGCCTTTCTGCACTTAATTAGGTTGGTCCTGGAAAAGCAAACATTGTTTGTTTTCTAGGATTCTACTAGAAGCTCATCCAACATTATTAAGGCATGCCCATTCATGTGCTCTACTAACATAGCCTTGGCAAATTCAGGGTCAAGTTCAGAATAAGACAGGTCATCACATCAGGACTTCATAGAGGTCCTTGTCAGTCAAAAACTGAGTTTAATCAGTTAAAACTTCAGTATAATGAGCAACTTATTTTGCAGCAAGGGCATAACATATTAGAAATTTCATTAGTATTGCAACTACTGTGGAGAGTTTTGAGTTCATTACATGTTTAATAGTGAATAATGACCAAGTTGAATAAGGTATCCTTAATATTCTATAATATTCTAGTGATAGCCATAATAATACCATGGCATTACTTTTTACAATATAAGTTATTTACAAAATAGGGGAAAAGAATTCAAGATAAATCAATGATAGACAGATGTCAAAATCTTTTAATGCACAAAAGATCAAGGGAAAACATTCAAAGTAAAACATATAGTAATTGCATATATTTTTTTTCAGCTATTTAAAGAAATTGTGTTCATTGCAGTCCATGGCAATAGATATTACACAAGATGTAAAGTAAACTGGAATAAGAGTACATGGGGATAAGACTACAAAAACTTCAAAAAGCATAATAAAACTAAAAATATGAAATTATCTTTATTAACATTCTGTTTATTTTTAATATAAAATTTTTTGCTTTTTATCCAACATACCTAATTTATGTGTATACATGTATATGTGTATGTACACACATACACATACACACACAAATACATATACACACATATGCATATATTTTCACATACATATACACATACACATAAACATATATGCACAGCAGTGCATTGAATAGAGTGCTTGGCCTGGAGTCAGGAATATCTAAGTTCAAATCCAGCTCCAGACATTTACTAGCTTTTTGACCCTGGGAAAATCATTTAACCCTACCTGCTTCAGTTCCCTCATCTGTAAAATGAGCTGGAGAAGGAAATAGCAAACCACTGCAGTATTTTGCCAAGAAAACCCAAAATGGGATCATGAAAAGTTGGACACAACTAAAATGACTGCACAACAACAAATATGTATGTGTGTATATGTACATATTCATATGTATATGGATATAGAATAATCTGAAAATGCTTAATCACCGCCAGATTTTTAAAATTTTTTTTTACTGTTACACTCCAAAACCATGCCCAACTATAAGGATATCCCTGCTCTTATTAACTATACTATATTCCTACCAGAGACTAACATGTGGTGGAATGTTCAGCCATCCATTCATTTATGTGTAATGGGGAACCAGCCAATGACCCCAGTACCCATAAACATGCTCTGAGTATTGTTGAAGAAATTTCTCAAACTTGATGGCTTACTTCTGAGAAGTTTAAGTGTATGTCAAGTTTTGTAGTCATTCTGTAGCCTTCCTAGGTAAACCCAATGTCAAGATTTCCCAAATCCAATTTCCCCAGAATTCACACAGAAAAATTAAAGGCAAGCCCCAAGATTATATAAATGACGGGAAAGAGTTGGAAGGTAACTCAATTCCTAGAGTTCAATTCTTACACAAAGCCTAAATAGTGTCCAGAACATCCTTCACTAGTGCCTCTGACAGAAGATTTCCATTGGCAAGAAATACACTAATTTCCAAAGTAGGGAATATCTTTGGGGGGACAATGAAATGTCTCCTTCATTTAAAATCTATTTCCCCGCATCTTCTACCATTGGTACATAATGCTTAGAGCACAGTTTCACTTTGACTCAAGGGTGGCCACCAGAATTTGTTACTGGGATTCCTGGGTATTTGCCTATACCTGTCCAAAACTGAATGTGAGCCAACTGTTCCAGAACTGGAATGCTTTGCCAGATAATAAACAATTGGTATGCTTTCCGATCCTCACCTCTTTGGAGGAAGGGACAGTTAACTAAGGGGAATGAATAAGACCAGAGGAAAAAATTCACCTGGGGCAAGGTCTGAGTCATAAATATGTAAAGCAGAGACTTCTGAATCAAGCCTGAGATCACCAGGATAATAAATCCAAAGAAGCTAGGTGGGAGGCATAAAAACAGCAGTTTTAAAGATAGGGAATTAGCACCAGGTCTTGCTGAGAAGATTCCTTATAAACAGTAGTAGCCAAATGGGATCATAAGATCATAAGGTAATAGAGCTTGAAAGGGACCTTAGAAATCAATGAGTCCAACGATCTCTTTTTATTGATGAGGAAACAAATTCACATAAAGTTAAATGACTTCTCCAAGGTCACACAGCTAGTCAGTACCTGAATCAAGATTAGAACTGATATATATGTGTGTGTGTGTGTGTATATATGTATATATATACACACACACACACACACATACAAATATATACATATATACATATATCAGTTCTAATATATATATATATATATATATATATAAACTTTAAGTCTGTCTTTCTATCTACTTCATCATCTATCTTCCTCTATGATAATAGTTTGTCTCACATAATTTCCTACCTATAATGGCATTCTTTTGTGGAATTCATGAGTTAAACATGTCTCTCCTCTCTCAATCATGTCAGTATTACTTCAGGACTTAATCCTAATGGAGACCATTGCCTAAAGTCAAAACTGCCTTTATGTGTTACTTTATCTGTATATGGGGTGATGGTCAAGTATTCCTTGTTTTTGTAAAGCATCAACAAAAGTTTAACTTCTGACAATGGGGAAACATGTCTTATGTGGGAATACCAAAACCTACTTCTAGGTTGTCTGGCTTTGGACATGATCAATTTTTCTGGAAGAAATAGAGTTACAAATAAGTGGTTATATCACTATTTTTCAAAAAGAAATCTCTTGGCTTAGTGATTTGGTTGATGTGGGGAGAGATTTGAGGCTAGCAGACTCACCAGCAGGCTATTGTAATAGTCCAAGCATGATGTGATGAGGATCTACACCAGGGTTGTAGCAGTGTCAGAGAAAAGAAGCAGAAGTGTCAAGAGTGGGGCAGCTAGGTGGCGCAGTGGATAAAGCACCGGCCCTGGATTCAGGAGTACCTGAGTTCAAATCCGGCTTCAGACACTTAACACTTACTAGCTGTGTGACCCTGGGCAAGTCACTTAACCCCAATTGCCTTACCCCCCCCCAAAAAAAAAAGAAGTGTCAAGAGATGTTGCAAATGTGAAACTGATAGTCCTTGGCAACAGATAGGATGTGGGGCTGAAAGATAGTGAGGAGTTGATGATGACATCTAGGTTGCAAGTCTGAAAGAGTGGGAAAATGGTGCTGGACTGGGTAGAAATGTTAGGAATTGAGGAAGGTTTAGGGGAAAAGATGATGTTAAGTTGAAGAGGTCATTGGATATCTAGTTTGAGATGTTTACAAAGTAGCTGGAGATATAAAATTGATGGTTAGCAGAGAAATTAGAGAAAAAGAGCTAGATTTGAGGGTCATTCACATAGAGATTGTAATTAAATCCATGGGAGCAGATAATATCACCAAGTAAAATTGTATAGAAGGAGAAGAGAAGAGGTTCCAGGACAGGGGGCATCTACAATTAGAGGGCATCACCTGGATGAGGATCCAGCAAAGGAAACCGAGAGGGAGTGATCTGATAGGTAGGAAGAGAACCATGGAAGAGCCAAGCAACTTGCTTGAGGTCACACAGGTGATGAGTATCATCAGAATTAAAATTCAGATCGTGAAACTCCAAGTTCCTTATTCATTCAACCACCCACTATCTTACTCATGAATAATTCTCAAGCTCTTCTAAAGCTAGAGATGCAAGAAAATTGTTCTTAAAGCAATAGTAGTAGGTTAAGACATCACCATATCAGAAGATGCACTTGGAGCTAGCAAAATGGAGGAAGTAGATGAGACAGGTGATTAACATGGAGATAGAAAGAATAAATCAAGCAGAATGAAATAAAGTTGAGTGAACCTAGCAGAAGGCTATAGGGCAGATATTCCTAGAGCAGCTTCATCTAAGGGGAGATTTCAGCAGGAGACAGTGCAGTTGACTTTGACAGAGCAGTTATTATAGCCCAGACCTGGAGTATATGCTTACTTCTTATTTGGATTAAAATTTAACCTGGGATAGGGAAATTGGGAGTATTGATGTTATTGTGGGAATGTGGGCTTCTAAGTTCTATGTTATGTAGTTTCTATTCCTCATTTTTATTTTCATAAGTCTTCCTTTGGATACATTGCAACCAACAAGTGTACAAGTGGTAGAATTAGTACCATTCTATCTAGAAGAGGAATTTCTAAAGTTTCTAAAGGTAGGACCTTGAGAATACAGGATTTTTATAACATTAAAAGATAGCATCAATCCATAAGTTTTCCCATGCTTCCCCATATTCTTCACATTCATTGTTTCTTATAGCACAGTATAATTCTATGACATTCATATACAAGAATTCATTTAGCCATTCCATAGTCAATAAGCATCTACTTTGTTTCTAGTTCTTTGTTTCTACCAAAGTTCTATTATTGATATTTATTTTGTTATTGTATATGAGTACTTTTTTCTTTCCTTGATCTCCTGGACATATCTTCCTAGTATCATCGCTGTGTCATTTTCTTAGCAAAATTCCAGATTGCTTTCCTGAACAGTCGGACAAATTACAGCTCCACCAACAGGGTATTCATGTACCTAGCTTTTCACAACTCCTCCAATATTTACCACTCTCTTCTTTCTCGCAGCTATATCAATTTTCTAGGTTTGAGTTGAACCCTCCAAATTGTTTTAATTTTCCTATCTATTTTTATGAGTTATTTGAAACCATATGGTAAATAGTTTGCCATTCTTCTTTGGAAAACTCTTTAGTCACATCCTTTTAATCTTTATCCAGTGAAGAATGGATTTGGTGACCATGCTATATTAAGATTAGTTGAAGAGAATAATATGAAATAAGTGTTGAATGATAGGTACAAAGGACAGCTGTGGAAAGGATATAGCAGATGGCACATTGAGCTCGGGGAACAGCCAGTACACCAGTTTGGCTGGAACACAGAGCACAGGAAGGGGAGTAATATACAATGAAGCTTCAAAATTAGATAGGTTGGGAAAAGTTTGCAAAGAGCTTTATGCACATTGTCTCATTTGATACTCAGAACAACCCTGTGAGGTAGAATGTACAAATTTTATTATGTCTGTTTGCCAGATGAGGGAACTGATGCTCAGAAGGGTTAATCACTTTGTCCATGAGCATAGAAATGGCATCAGAGCTTATCCTGATTAGATGTCACAGACTTATAGTAGTCACCATATTTCACCTTGCTCAAAAAAAAAATTCACTTGGATAATAAATGTCTGTTGACTTACTATTCTGATATATTTGGAAAAAATATGATTGCTATGGAGAGCTCTATATAGCAAGTCACATAAAATTATGATTTTTAAAGTAGATTCTCTGCCTCCCATATTTCCCCTCTCCAAACCATCCTTTACCAAAATTCCTAGTTCATATTCCTAAAGCACAGCACTCCCCTGTTCACAAAAATTCCATTGCTCTCTCTTGTCTCTAAGATCAAATCCAAACTCTTCTATTAAGCATTTAAATGACTTCCCAATCCATCTCTAGCCTGTCTTCTTCACCTTACATTTCTCCACATACTCAAAGTTGCAGAGCAAGTAGTTTACTTATTGTTCCCTATATAAGACATTGCAACTCCACTGAGGTAGTTATCAGCCAAAGAACAATTAGTAGGTCACAGGTTGTTCTAATTCCCAGGTCCTAGTGAGGAAATGGTGGATTATCCTCATGCCTTTTTTTTTTAAATGCATGGAATATTCCTCCTCACCTCTATCTCTTGAAACCCATAATTCCCATTGTGAGATTTAAAATTGGATATTAGATCATAAATCTCCCCTACTTAACCTTTCCCTTAATTTATTTCCCAGACTAGTAAATGGAAGAAGATTTTGGTTTTCTAGATAGACCTTTTATTGCGATGGTAGTCACAAGGTGATGTTGATTAGAAGGATAGGAAAGTAGAAACACAATACAAATCGTCTTAAATCTAAGCTTAGTCTATATTCCTTATAAAAACTCACCAAAACTGAAGGCCACCTTTGGAGAGAGAGGGACCGTCTGTGCAGCGCAGTCAGGAGACCAGCAGAGCAGGAAAAAACTCCACTTCCGTTCTCTCCTTGTCTTTTAAGCTTGCACCCCGGAAGTCGAGTGTGTAGCAGGCAGTCTGACATGCGTAGCAGGCAGTCTGACATGCTCAGCAGGCGGACTGGTGTGCGTAGCTCATGCCGTTGGTCTCCTCCCCAAAGGGGTGGTCCTTCAAAAACTGGAGTCTTTCAGTTATCCTAACCGACTGTTAAAAACTTTCATATTTTTTTACCACACCATACAGGTTTAGCTTAAGTGCCTTCTCCTGCATGAGTCTCCTAGTTTATGAAGCCCTTTTTTCCCCCTCAAAACTATTTACTTTGCATAACTTTGTATAGATTTTGTATTTATGTGAGAAGGATTTCAACCTTCCCTCCCCCTATTAACATAACTGTTAAAAGAACCTGATGAAGTTTCATGGACATATAAATTATCCTGGATTACCAACCTCAAAAACCTATATCTTTTCACTTTGTAGTAGCAAAAAAGATTGGAAAGAAAGTATGTGTTCCTCAGTTCCTAGATGAACAAATTATGATAGAGAAATATAATAATATTATTACCAATAAGAAATTAGGAACATAAAGAAATTAGAGAAATATGAGAATTATTTATACTGTTACATTTATCTATTAAATATTTATTAAATACCTCCTATATGTATGGCACTATGCACAGTGCTGGGGATACAATTAAAAAACATAACAACCCTCATTGCCCCACTAAAAACAAACAAACAAACAAAAACAAAAGAAAAAGAAAAAAAACATAACAAACTCCACCTTAAGGACCCCAATAGAAACTAGGGGGAAAAAACATTCCACTTGGGGGAAGCAACATGAATAAATATACATAAAATAAATTAAAAAGTAACTTTGGCAAGTGGAATAAGATGAGCTTTCTTTGGGAGGTAATATTTAATCAAAAACTTGAAGGAAGCTAAATATTCTATGAAGTAGAGGTGATAAGGGATTGCATTTCAGATATGGGAAACAGACTTACAAAGGTGTAGAGATAGGGGATCAAATGTTTTGTTCATGGAACAGCAGTGGATCATTTTGGCTGGAATATAAAAATCAATGATGTTCAATAAGCCTGGAAGCTTAATCAGGATTGTGAAGGATGTGAAATAAGGAGGGAGAAATAAATCGAAGCAGGACAGCAATATATTCAAGAAAAGAAAATAATGTAAATGAAAAGAACACTAAAATCAACTGCAATATTGTATAACTACAATGGCCGATCATGCCCAGAGAAGAGATAAGGAAATTCATCACCTTCCTCTCTTTGGAAAGGCCTATGTTGTTTTTAAACCCATACCATGGGTACAGAATGTGGCATATCCTATCAGTCTTGATCTCTAAATTTGTTGGTTTTGTTGAGCTGTTTTTCTTTGTTAACAGGAAGATTCACCGAAAGATAGAGGGACAGGAGACAGGGATAGAAGATATCCAGAACTGACTCATATAAAAACAAAAGGTACCAATAAAATTACAAGCAAATAACCAAACAAATGAACAAATACAAAATGAAAGAAAGAATGAAAAATAAAAACAAATTAATAGATAAATATATGGTCATTCACTTACACTATTCTTTTAACTAACTTGTTTCAAGTTTGAATTTCAAATTCTGAATCTAAACACCAAAAAGTCATTTCCATAAACACAGAAAAACACAAAAAGACGCTTGTATATTTAACTATGAATCTCTATATCATTTGCTTTGCAAAATGAATATAATAACTTCAACATCTTACTTTCAAAACTGTCCTGAATCTCTATGCTTCCTTCACGGCTTCTGTCTGATCTATACTATTAGTGTCTCATTCTATCATGGCTTCTGAGAAGGAAGCATCATAGAGTTGAAATAGCTTTGGATTTGGAGTCAGTTGACTTGTGTTCAAATCCTATCTCTCCTACTTTCCAGTATGACTTTTGGCAAGACAGTTTACTTGGATGTGTCTTACTTCACTCAACTTGTAAAATAAATAAGTTGGCCTGGTGCTTGATGAGATCCATGCCAGTTCTCAATCTAGCTACTGTCTCTAGTTAGAAAAATCAATAGGAAAGAGAATTTCGACCCTTTACATTAAAATAAAATAAACAAAACATTTGCTGGGCGTTGACTATTAAATAACCACTTCAACTGGATCGATTCCATTAAAACAAATTAACATGGAGGGATACTTAAGGGATTAGCTGATGTGCATAACAAATGACATGTTGAAGAGAATAGACTTGCCTTACAGAGCAATTAAATGCCTTTAGCATCATGTGTTTTTAGCTGAACAGACTCTTGACCATAAATATTCATAAGAATCCAACATCAAACAAAAGTTAATTTCAACCAATGATGCTTAAAGAAACAAATGTATAAACTGGAAACATAAAAGTACTAAACCTTCATCTTATATGCCAGCAAAATAATAAAAATGAATGTCTTTGCCATAATAGGAGTATTTTTAACTGATCATTGTTTATTACATCTTTAACATCTCTTTGACTCAGACAAGTTTTTTGACTTAAGAAAATCAACTCACAAATATTTGAAAACTGACTACATGCCCTCAGGCAGTTCTCTAAGACTACAACTTGCACATGTACTTTGTTAGAGAGAGTTTCACTCCAGGAATTCTTACAAGAATGAAAGTAGAGTTTGGTCAAAACTGTAATAATAATAATAATAATAAATAATTCACATTTACAAAGCACTTTGTGTTCATTATCTCATTTGAGCCTCTCAAAAACCATATAGAGAATTCTGTGCTTTTAAATTAATGAGTAAAAAACCTAAATGTCACCAAGGTGCCAAAGTTTGCCTGAGTTCACCAGCTTCTAATTGGCAGAGCTGAAGCTTCAATCTTGGTATCAGACAAATGACAAAACTTTTACTTTACAACATACTTCAAAATTATAAATTGCAAACAAAATATCGGATGGTTTGATTCTCCCCCTCACAGTCCTAGCTTAGTTGACAAGATATTGATGGGATAAGACCCAAGATATAATACTTTTACGAAGTGTAAGCACCTTTCTCTGGTGGAATTAAAGGATGCTGGCCATTGGGATAGCAAAAATGTCAGCCACACTCCAGCTAAGCCCTAGGGTTAGGTAACACTGAATATCCTGAATCTTTCATTTACTATTACCTTGGACAAATCATTTAATATCCCTATGCTTTGGTTTCCTTAGTTGTAAAATAGTGGACTGGATAACTTTTTTATTCCTTTTTAAAAAAAAATATTAGATTTGTTTTGTTTTATTTTTAAGGCAATCAGGATTAAGTGATTTGCCTAGGGTCACACAGCTAGTAAGTATCTAAGGCAAGATTTGAACTCAGGTCCTCCTGATTCCAGGGCTGGTCCTGGTCTACCCACCATGCCACCTAGCTATCCCAGTTAGGTGACTTTTAAGAATGAGATCCTATGACCAACAAAGTCCAGCAGCAAGAAATAGAGAAATTCCATTTAAAGTATTTGGGAGTCTACTTGCCAAGAAAAACCCAGGAACCATATGAACACAATTACAAAACACTTTTCACACAAATAAAATCAGATGTAAATAATTGGAAAAATATTAATTGCTCATGGATAGGCCGAGCTAATATAATAAAAATAATAGTTGTACCTAAATTAATTTACTTATTCAGTGCCATACCAATCAGACTACCTAAAAATTATTTTATAGAGCTAGAAAAAATAATAACACAATTCATCTGGAAGAACAAAAGGTCAAGAATATGAAGGGAACTAATGAAAAAAATGCACAGAAAGGTGGGCTAGCTGTACCAAATCTGAAGCTTTACTATGTTAAATTTGGCCCCCACACTATAAAGTAGCAGTCGTCAAAAATATTTGGTACTGGCTAAGAAATAGAGTGGTGGGTCAATGGAATAGGTTAGGCACAGGAGACACAGTAGTAAATGACTTTAGTAATGTACTGTTTCATAAACCCAAAGACTCCAGCTTCTGGAATAGGAACTCAGTATTTGATTAAATTTGTTGGGAAAACTGGAAGATAGTATGGCAGAAACTAGGCATAGACCAACATCTTACTTCTTATACTAAAATAAGGTCAAAATGGGTACATGATTTAAACATAAAAGGTGATACCATAGGTAAATTAGGATAGGAAGGAATAGTTTACCTCTCTGATTTATGGAAAGGAGAACAGTTTATGACCAGAGATAGAGAATATTATGAAATACAAAATGGATGATTTTGATTACATGAAATTAAAAAGTTTTTGTACAAACAGAAGCAATGCATCCAAAATAAGAAGGGAGGCAGAAAGCTGGGAAATAATTTTTATAGCCAGTATTTCTTTTTTTTTTTTTTTCCTGAGGCAATGGGGGTTAAGTGACTTGCCCAGGGTCACACAGCTAGTAAGTGTCAAGTGTCTGAGGCCGGATTTGAACTCAGGTACTCCTGAATCCAGGGCCGGTGCTTTATCCACTGTGCCACCTAGCTGCCCCCATAGCCAGTATTTCTAATAAAGGCCTCATTTCTAAAATATATAGAGAACTAAATAAAATTTATAAAAATGCAACTTATTCCCCAATTGAGAAATGGTCAAAGGATATGAACAGGCAGTTTTCTGATGAAGAAATCAAAGCTATCTATTGCCATATGAAAAAATTCTATAAATCACTATTGATTAGAGAAATGCACATTAAAACAACTCTGAGGTACCACTTCACACTTATCAGATTGGCTAGTGTCACAAAAAAGGAAAATGATAAATATTTGAGAAGTTGTGGAAAAAATGGAATACTAATGCATTGTTGGTGGTGCTGTGAACTGATCCAACCATTCTGGAGAACAATTTGGAACTATGCCCAAAGGCCTATAAAGCTGTGCATACCTTTTCAACCAGCAATACTACTATTAGGTCTTTTTCCCAAAGAGATCATAAAAAAGGGAAAAGGACCCACATGTGCAAAAATATTTATAGCTGTTCTTTTTGTGGTGGCAAGGGATTGGAAATTGAGGGGATGCCATCAACTGGGGAATGGCTAAACAAGTTGTGGTATATGAATGTAATGGAATACTATTGTGCTGTAAGAAACAATGAGCAGGTGGATTTCAGAGAAACCTGGAAGGACTTACATGAACTCATGCTGAGTGAGATGAGCAGAACCAGAACATTATACACAGTATCAACAACATTGTGTTATGAACAACTATGATAGACTTGACTCTTCTCAGCAACACAATGGTCCAAGATAGTTCCACAGGACTCATGATGGAAAATGCTCTTCAAATCCAGAAAAAAAGAACTGTGGTATCTAGATGCAGATTGAACCATACTATTTCTACTTTTTAAATTTTCTTTTTTGGGATTTTCTCCTTTTGTTCTGATTCTTCTTTCACAGCATGACTAATGCAGAAATATGTTGAATGTGATTGTACATATACAACCTATATCAGATTGCTTGCTGTATTGGGGAGTGGAAGAGAGGGGAGGGAGGGAGAAAAATTTGGAACTAGAAATCTTATAAAAACAAATGTCAAAAAGATCAAACTATCTCTACATGTAACTAGAAAAGAAATGAAATACTTTTATGATTAAAAAGAAAAAGAATGAGATTCTATGAATGACCTTGGAGAAAGTCACTAGGCTGATTTCATCCACTAAAATTCATGGCAAATGATTTCATCAGGTACATTCTCTATGGCTACAAAATGGTCGTTCCAAACCTTTTCTACTCTCCTCTGGCCTCTAGCTACACTCCTGTCCTCTATACTTATAGCCTACTTCTTTGCTGAGAAAACTTCTTAAAATCCTTTCCTCCATTCCTCACACCATCTTGTTATCACCATAGCCATCCACTTCCCTTATCTCTTTTTTCTGTTTTTGTTTTTCTTGTGTGTTTTTTCGGGGCAATGGGGGTTAAGTGACTTGCCCAGGGTCATACAGCTAGTAAGTGTCAAGTGTCTGAGGCCAGATTTGAACTCAGGTACTCCTGAATCCAGGACCAGTGCTTTATCCACTTCACCACCTACCCGCCCTCCTCCCTTATCTCTTAAAAGGACACTCATTAAGGTTAATTTACCTGGGCTCTTGATTTCATTCCCTCCATGCTATTCCAGGACTTGCTTTGGTGTTCATACCTTCTCCCATATGTGTCTTCTGCCTTTCCCTTGCCAGTAGGTTCTTTCCACCTTCTTATAAACATACTCAGATCTCCTCAATTCTAAACAAAATCTTTCCTTAACTTTTCTAGACCAGTCAGCTATAGTCCTATTTCTTTCCTCTCTTTCACAGGGGAGCTTCTTGAGACGGTTGTCTTTACCTGATGTCTCTACTTCCCCATTATACACTCTCTGGCAACCTCCTGATATCAGCCTTCTGCTCTCACCACCCTAAAGAAACTGTTCTAAGGTCAAAATATTTGGGGCATTCTCCATCACTCTCTCCCCACCCACCCTGTCTACACAGAACACTCCACCTTCCATCTCAATACTTTTACAATGAGATTTTCACATGCGTGGAATGCACTCTTGCCTCTTCCATATCTCTTAGAAACTCTCTCTTCTTTTAACAAATGACTCAAGCACCATCTTCTAAATGAAGCCTTTCTTGATCCACAAACCACTGGTGGCCTCTCTCCCAAACTTCCTTGTATTTAAGTACTTCAGTATATTTGTATTGATTAACTTTGCATTTATGACATATGTATATGTATATATATATACATATACTTAGTTTACTCTATTATAATGTAAACTTTTTGAGAGTAGGAATTATTTCATTTTTCCTACTTTAATCCTTAATACCTGACATATAGTATATTTAATAAATGTTTATTAATTTGATTAATTGATTGATTGGATTTTCTCTCTTCCCTCATATTCAGACACCACATTCTTCAGGTTTTCTTCCAACTTCCTTTTCTGTCTTTTTCTGTGGCTGTCTTCTTATCATCTTTTTAAATCTTAACTTGGCTATTCTCCAAGAGTTTATCACTCACCCAGTGTGTGTGTGTGTGTGTGTGTGTGTGTGTGTGTGTGTGTGTGTGTGTGAGATATTAGGCAAATCACTTTTCTTCTTAGGGGATTAAAAATAATAATACTTATCCTACATTTGGTTAAAGTGCTTTAAACCATTCTATTTACTTATTTGGTTTTTTTTTAATCACCTGAATTAACACCTTTAAGAGAAGGAAAAAGCAGATCAGGAAACCCAATCAACACAACTACTAAGTTTTTACAGTCTATACATTAATCTACATTTATAGTACTCTATCTCTGCAAAGAATAAAAGGAGACATATTCTAGGACCAAGATTTTTGGTCATTCTCAATATGTAGTTTTCATTTTTTCATTTTGTTCTTTCCATTTCCCATTTTCATAGTCATTGAAATGTTTTCTTGGTTCTGCTCATTTTACTTTGCATAAATTCATAAATCTTTCCATGCTTCTTTCAATTTGTCTGTATTTCTTTTGGGGCAAATAAAATATTCCATTGTGTTTATGTGCTGTAATCTAGCTATTCTCCAATCAATGAACATCCCTTTGGCATATAAATTGGAGTTCAAATGTCAAATAAGAGGCAACCTGGCATAGTACAGAGAGCCAGTCTTAGAGTCAAGAAGATATCAGTCCTACCTCTGACATATATTCATTGTGCGATTCGATCAGCTACTCAAGGGCAGGAACTATTTTTGCCTTTTTTAGTATCCTCAATTCTTAGCTCAGTGCCTTGTGGGTAGGAAGTGCTTACTAAAATATTTGTTGTTTTTTTGACCTATTGTCTTGTCTTTAAATTTGAAGACCAGGTGCTAAATTCATTTCCCGAGAGTATATTCCAGAAATACACTATTCTATCAGGAAAATGTGGTTTTAAAATATTGACTTCTTCGTAGACAACTTTAAGTTAGTTCCAAGGGATCATGGGATTTATATTAGTGGGAAAGAAACTTTAAAAGCAACTGGTCCAACAGAAGAAGAAACTGAGGTCTTCAGAGGTTATTTGATATCCCCAATGCCACACAGACAGTAAAAGGCAGATCCAGGATTAAGACTCAGATTGACTCCAAAAAAATGTTCATCACTTGAGATACAAAAAATCCTTTAGATCATCATTTATAGTACAATCTAGGACATTTTTTAAGAAGGGAAAATAATTTTTAGTTTTCTACAAACATCAGTCAGCTTTATCACGAGATTTATCCTTAAGACCTACGCAAAATAAATTGCATCTGGCATGTCTCCTCACTGTAGCCACAGTGGCCAGACATAAGTAAACTAAATTACTTTAAGGAAGTTAATCTATAATCTGGTCCAGTGGGTGCATATGCAGCTGTCAAAAACCATTAGTCATGTGGTCAGATGGTATATTGGAACAAATGCTCAACTCAGAATGAGAAGCCTCAGTGGACATTACTCCCCCTCCTGCACTCTGCTATCTGGTCAGATTTGACTTCTCTCTGTTCCTTAGTCACAATGCCCCTCCTCCCTTCCCCATGCCTTTTTACTATCCATTTCTCATGTGTGGAATACATTCCTTCCTCACTTCTGCTGCAGAATTCCTCATTTCCTTAAAGAAGTAGCTTTAGCAGACACAGCTAGGTGGCACAGTGGATAGAAGACTAGCCCTGGAGTCAGGAGGATCTGAGTTCAAATCTGTCCTTAGACACTTACTAGCTATGTGACCCTAGGCAAGTCACTTAACCATGATTGCCTGCCTCCCCTTCCCCCCACCCCCAACCAAAAAAAAAAAAAAAGATATAGCTTCAGTACTGACTTTTACATGAAACCTTGTCTGGTCTCCCAATAGCTGGTACCTCCCCTCCCAAACTGTCTTTTATTTAACTCTTTTATTTATTTATATTCATTATCTTCTTTTTTTTTTAAGTGAGGCAATTGGGGTTAAGTGACTTGCCCAGGGTCACACAGCTAGTAAGTGTTAAGTGTCTGAGGCCGGATTCGAACTCAGGTACTCCTGAATCCAGGGCCGGTGCTTTACCACTGCACCATCTAGCTGCCCCCTCATTATCTTTATTACATATTGTGTATATATTTATATCCAAGGCAGCTTGCCATAGTGGATAGAAAGCAGGCCTGGGTTCAAGTTCTGCCTCTGACATACTGGGGGCATGTCTTAGTGTTTCAGGCAACTCTCTAAGACGAGAAGTTGTCTAACTGCATTGGCCAAGAAAGTCCCTCACTGTGATTTAGCTATACCCATGAAATCAAACCTCTTTGTGTAGTAGTCATCTTTATGGTGGGGGTGGAGAAGGGAAGAAAAAAGAAAGAGAAATTTACATGATAATTTTATTGTATATTTGAAAGGAATAGCACATTGTGCATAATAGATTTGTAGTTTCATGTGCAGTCATCTTTTTAATTGTACTATGTTATGGAAATGCTTGGTTTATTCCAAAAATTAAAAATAAGATAAAATTTTAAAAGAGAAATCACAGGTCTAGTCTGTTCCTAATACTTTCTACCTATCTTTCCATCTATGTGTCTATTACTTCTATCTATCCATCTATTATCTATAACTCTGTCTGTCTCTTTATGGCTATTTATCAACCTATCTGTATACACACATATGTGTGTATGTGTCTGTGTATTAGTATTTATATGTATACTTCTTGTCTCATCTAGTAGAATGGAAGCTTCTTATAAGTAGAGATTGGTTCATTCTCTTTTATTACCAGTGCATAGCCTAGTGCCAACCAAAAAGCGGGCATTAATAAATGCATGTTGATTGATTGGGTTGTCACCACAGTTCCACCAATGTGCCAAGCTATGTGAAATTGGAAGATTCACTCAACCTCTTTGATCTTTGATTTAATCCAGTTAATCGATCAATTAATAAACATCATTAAGCACCCACTTGGGGCAGCTGGGTGGTATAATAGATAGAGCACTGTGCTCAGAATCAGAAAGATTCATCTTCATGATTTCAAATATGGCCTCAGACACTAGCCGTGTGACCCTGTACAAGTCACGCTGTATGCCTCAATTTCTCATCTGTAAAATGAACTAGAGAAGGAAATGGCAAACAATTTCAGTATCTTTGCCAAGAAAACCCCAAATGGACATGACTGAAAAACAACTGAACAATAATAGCACTCACTATGTACCAGACACTTATACTAGGACATGGGGAAACAAAGACAAAATGAAAGAGTGCCTACTCTCAAGGAACATAATTTTGTATGGGGGCAATAACATGCACATGTATAAGATCAAACAAAATATTTATAGAGTTAAGTGTAAGGTAACTTAGTCAGGGATGGTGGAAGATGTACTGGCAGCTGGGTAGATCAGGAGAAAAGATCAGTTGAAACTAAAAACAAACAACAACAACAAACAACCAGCTCTGGTCATACCTATATGATACACCTCAAAGGATTTTGTGATAAATAAGTGATAATACATATTTTAAAAGCTTTTGAAAATTATACTATACAAATTTAAGATGCACATACTAATTGCAAGAAAATGGTATTTTCTATAGCAGTGAAACATTTGGAAATTATCCTCCTGGAGTCCTGGAGGCACAGTTCTTTTTTTTTTTTTTTTAAATGAGGCAATTGGGGTTAAGTGACTTGCCCAGGGTCACACAGCTAGTATGTATAAAGTATCTGAGGTCAGATTTGAACCCAGTCCTGAATTCAGGGCTGGTGCTCTATCCACTGTGCCACCTAGCTGCCCCTAAACTCAGTTATTGACCCTCTGCTATACTTGTCCTATATTCCCTCCCTCCCATACACTATTTTCATGACTTCAACCAATAATTTCTAAATACAGTTCTCCAGTTTCATCACCTTAGGCAAATTCTAGTCACGGACTCCCAATTTTCCCATGAGCATTTTTGCCCAAATTAAATACCTCAAAAACATAACTAATGAAGCCTTATACAATCATGCACCCCTCCTAATTGCCTTATTCCCTTCAATGGTACTATTGTCCTTCAGTCTCCACACCTTGTAGTTAATGAGTCAAAGAATCAGAGAATCTCAGATTTGGAAGTGACTTCAGATACCATTTCATCCAACTTGTACCTCAGTCAATCAGTCAACAAGCATTTATTATGTGCCAGACATTACATATAGTGCTAAGGATACAAATACAGAAATAGACACTTCCTCAAGGTGTTTACATCCTAATAGAGGAAGACAACTGTTTTTTTTTTTAAAGAGCTGAAAAGGTGGTGGTAGGAGTATAGTGACAAAATCCAGAGACTTATGACTATAAACAAAGCTGGGAGATAAATGAAGAATGGCCATCCTGGGACCATCCCCAAAATGAAGGCACCGTGAAGAACTCAATAATGGGTGATGGGACCCAAATGGGTAGAGGGATGTTCCAGGGCAAGAAGATAGCTGGGGAATGGTGGTGATGTCCGGCATGAGAGGAAAGAGCAATAAAATGAATAATAATGGTATAAAGCAAGTGGTTATCCAACTTTTTGGCTTGAAGACTTTCAGTGTGAAAGAATCCACTAACTTTAGAGGTAGCCCATCCTCCTTTGGGATGCCCCTGATTGGTAGGAAGTCCTCCTCCTCTTCCCAACCCCCTCCCACCACTACCACCCTTACAATCTAATTTAATTTTTTCCCTTTTGTAACTCCTATTTCTATCTTCTGAAGCCAAGCAAATTAAGCCTAATCAGCTTTCATGTGATGATCCTTCAAAATGAAGAAGAGTTATTCTAGAACACCTTAATTGTCAAATTTAGTAGACATTTACAAATTCTCAACCTTCTTGACTCCCTGTAGCCTCTGACACTGTCAATTACTCCCTTATTGATATTCTCCTCTCTAGGTTTTCATCACACTGCTCTCTCCTGGTTCTCCTCTTACTAGTCTGATCACCCCATTATTTCCTTCACTGCATTTTCATCTACAATACACCTGTTAACTGCACCTGCTAACTGTGGCTAGCCCCCACAAGGTTCTGTCCTACCTCCTCTGTTCTTTTCACTCCAAACTATTTCACTAGGTGATCTCATCAGCTTCCATTATCATCTCTACACAGATGCATGTCAGATCTACTTATCCAGTCCAAACCTCTCTCTGAAACTCTAATCTTACATCTAGACTTTTAGAAATTTAGCATTGGATGTCTTGTAGATATCTTAAACTCAACATGTCCCACAGCAAACTAACTCATTTTCTTTCCCATCAACCCTTCTCCTCTTCCTAACTTCCCCATTACTATCAAGGGTACCAGAATCCTCCCAGTCACCTTTCATTTTCTTACCCTTCATCCAAATAGCTAATCAGTAGTTAAGTCCTGTCATTTCCACCTTCATAACATCTGTGATAGGTTCCTTTCTCTCCTCTAACACCACAACTACTCTCATGTAAGCCCTTGTTACCTCATTCCCAGACTATTGTAATAGCTTACTGGTTGGTCTCCCTGTCTAAAGTCTCTCACCACTCTAATCTATCCTCCACTCAGCTATCAAATTGATCTTCCTAAAATGTAGATCTTAGATCTATTCAATAAACTCCAGTGGATCTCCTTTCCTCCCAGAATCATATATAAAGCCCTCTGATTGGCTTTCAAAATCCTTCATAATCTGGGTCCTCTTCTACCTTTCTAGTCTTTTTGCATCTTATTCCCTGTGATGTACCCTGGGACCCAGTGACTTTGGCCTCTTTCTGTTTTCACTGCCCCCCCCATACCTACAATGTTCTCCCTCCTCCTTATCCCTAGATTCCCTGGTTTTCTTCAAGATTCAACTACAATACCATTTTCAACAAGAAGCTGCCTTTCCCAGTCTTCCTAATCTCTGTGACTTCTTCCTCTGAGATTACTCTCAATTTCTTTCTTTCTATATATCTATCTATCCATCCATCCATCCATCCATCCATCCATCCATCCATCCATCCATCCATCCATCTATCTACCTACCTACCTATCTAGTATGTATGTATGTATGTATGTATGTATCTATCAATCTATCTATTCATCATCTCTCTCATCTATTTCTCTGTCCCTGTCTCTGACTTTGTCCCTGTCGCTCTGTCTCTGTCCCTCTCTATATACATATATGTGTATGTTTATATACATATTTGTATGTATGTACATATGTGTGTGTGTGTACACACAAATAGACATATATGTATATATATATATATTTTTTGCATAGTCCCCCATTAGAGTGTGAGATTCTTGAGAGCAGAGATTCTTTTTTTTTTTTTGGTCTTTCTTTGTATCCCCAGATGTTAGCACAATGCCTGGTACATAGTAGGTTTTTAGCAAATGATAGCTGATTGACATTATGAATGGAGAGTTAGAAGGTGTCTCAGAGTCCATCTAATCTAACCCTCTCATCTTCCTCTTTGACTCCTTTTCATCTCCTATATCCATCTACAAAGTCCCATCACTTCTGTCCTAAACATTTCACTCATAACTGTTCTCTCTTATCCATTCCCATGGCCACCTCCCCATTTTGACCCCATATAATCTCATGACTAAATTGTTTGCTAGAGTCATAATGGGTATCTTTGCCTTTAATCTCATTCCCACTCATAGTTTATACAAGTTAGTCCTCTACCAGGTAATGCCATAAAAAAATCACATGGTTCCGAGGGATGCTTCAGTGAGTCAGATAATAAAAATATTAACACTGAGAATGGGTTTGGCCTTTCAAGTCATGTAAAATTAATTTTACTCCTGAGATATATAGTCTCTATATACATACAACGCCTCGTTAGTCTGAAATCAGCGAAAACAAAAGGTAAAATTCATTCAAAATATTTTTTTGGAGATGGGTTTATTCACATAGCAAGAGAGAGGGGCAACTCATGAATGGTCCTCCTGCTCTGATGGTATCCACAAAATGTGAAGAGATCATGGGGAAAGCAGCAAGTCCTTTTCTTGCTCTCCTTTGGCAAATTTATGGGAGAAAACAGAATAGGGTTCTTACATGATAAGACTACAATTTGTATCGCTATAGAGAAGTTCACATAGAACCACTGGAATATTGGAGAAAATTCCATATTCAACTTTATATCCCATATTTTTCAATTAACTTTTTTTTGTTTTTGTTGTTTGCTTTATGACCGATTGTTCCGGAGTGGTGGAGAGACACAGCTGCAAAATAGACTTTGAAGGACATTAAGGCTATTTTCTCAAAGAAAGTGAAGTGGAGAATGAAATAATCATCTGCATAAATCAGTCATAATAAAACTATTTTTGAAAAATGGGAGGGAAATTGAAGTTGAATCATCTAGCTTACTTATCTAAACCCTGTGATGAACAGTTCTATGATCCAACTTAGTCATTTTTAAGTACTAGGAAAAAAATCATAGAAATAATTTGTTGCTGTTCAGTTGTGTCTGAGTCTTTGTGACCCCATTTGGTGTTTTTTTTCGAAGATAATAATTTGCTATCTCCTTCTCCACCTCACTTTACATATGAAGAATCTGAAGCAAACAGGATTAAGTAATTTTCCCAGGGTCACCCAACTATTAAGTGTCTGAGGCCACATTTGATCTCAAGTCTTCCTGACTCCAGACCTGATGCTCTATCCACTGTGCCACCTAGCAACCCAAAACAATCTGTACAAAAAGAGAAATGAGTATAAATACTTAAAAATATAAAACAAAAACCCATCATTCTCTGGTAGGTGCCGTAAGCATATACAAGAGGCAGCTAGGTAGTGTAGTTAATAAAGTACTAGACCTGAGTTCAAGTTTGGCCTCTGCCACTATGTGACCTTGGGCAAGTCACTTAAGTTCTCTGAGCTTCATTGTCCTCAGCTGTAAAATGAGGATAATGACAACACTTAGCTTACAGTGTTGTGGATATTAAACAAGATAGTATTTATAAAGTGCTTTGGAAAACTTAAGGAGGGGAAGCTAGGTGGCACAGTGGATAGAGCACTAGCCCTGAATTCAGGAGGACCTGAGTTGAAATCTGGCCTCAGACACTTGACACTTACTAGCTGTGTGACCCTGGGCAAGTCACTTAACCCTCATTGCCCAGCAAAAAAAAAAAAAAAAGAAAGAAAAAAGAAAAGAAAAAGAAAACCTTAAGGAGCTATATACGTATTCATTGTTATTATTCCTGGGTGTGATGCAATGGAAATCATATTGAATTTGGAGTCAGAAGAGCTGAGTTCAAACCATCCCTCTGCCACTTATCTATGTGTACATTTATAAAACAAAGGGGCTGGACAAGATGGTGTCTAGGCTCTTGTCTCATTATAAACATATGATCATAAGATTATGAACAAAAATAATACCCAGAAAGCTAATACTAATTATTTATAGATATTACCTAGTGACTCTTTTTTATTATTCCTTTGGTTTTTAAACAATAAGTTCTCTGGCCATATCATCAGGGTCAAAGCAGAGTATTTACTGGCTAATTCAGGGTTTTAACCTCTTTTGTTTCATGGACCCCTTGGGAACTCTGTGAATCTATAAATCTCCTCAGAACTGTGTTTTCCAATGCATAAAGTACATGGGATGACAAAGGAAATCAAAGGTTAGTGGGGAAAAAAAAGATGTCATTTTTTTCCATCCAAGTTCACGGACCCCCTGAAATATTTCCACATCTGTGAATCCCAGCTTAAGACTGGATGAATTGAGTTGGAGTTTAGTCTATAAGCAGATACTCTGTATCGCCCTCAAAAATTTCTAGTGTACCTTCTGTTATATTTGTATGAAATATTTGGGAAAATGTTTGATTTTATCATTTATTTGCTGTAGCTGGCCTTTATAGAGATTTGTCTAATATTGTTCTAATGTTGTGGGACAGAAAGTACCAACTCCAAGTGAATCAGGAAAGTCAGCTGAAGCTTGAAGGAACTAGAGGTAGAGATGGGGAGGGAGTAAAGTAGGGAATAATCTTTGCATAGGCACAGAAATGGAAGACAGAGTGACAAATTAAAGGAAGAGCAAGGAGACCAATTTATCTCGGATATAGAGTGTATGGAGGCAAGAAAAGTACAATAACACCAGAAAGTTAAGCTGGAGACACATTGTGAAGAACTTCAGATGCCCAGACTAAGAATTTGCCTTTTCACTACAATAGGGAACCATTGAAATTTAGTGAGTGGGAAGTGACATATTCCTTGTAAGCTACTCGAGAGAAGAATTGATATTGCATTTGTATTTTGTATTTGTAACATCAGTAGTAGGTACAATGCCTGGCACATTCTAGATACTTAATAAATGATTGTTTCTTGGTTCAAAAAGGAATAAACTCGTGGTTTGGAAGTTTGTTAGTTGTTTGAAGGAAAACATTCAGGAGCGTGTCCAATGAGAAGGTTATTGCATTTTCTTCAATTGTTTCTCATGACTGGCATGTTCTCCCTTCTCTCTGTCTAATGATCTCCCTAGCTTCTTTTAAAACCCAACTAAAGTCCTTTTTTTTTTTTTTTTTTGGTGGGGCAGTGAGGGTTAAGTGACTTGCCCGGGGTCACACAGCTGGTAAGTGTCAAGTGTCTGAGGCCAGCTTTGAACTCAGGTCCTCCTGAATCCAGGACCGGGGCTTTATCCACTGTGCCACCTAGGTGTCCCCAAGTCCTTTCTTTTATTGGAAGCTTTCTCTACCCCACTCCTAAATCCTATGCCTTCCCTTTGTTATTTATATATTTATATATTTGTATATTTTATATATAAATTTTCCTCACATGCAAAGATCATATGAGTGTATTCATTTCCTGTGTACTCATAATATTCTGATTCAACAATCACATAAAATTTTCCTTAAAAACATATACATATATATACACATGTGACCATATAACATATATTTACATATATTCTATGTGTATATATGTACATTTGTGTATATATATGCATACACACAAATATATATATATATGTATTTTTATATATTTGTTTACATGTTGACTCTTCCAGTAGATTACAAGAACCTTGAGGGCAGGAACCTTGGCTTTTGCCTCTTTCTGTATCCCCAATATTTATCATAGTACCTGGCACATAGTAGGCACTTAATAAATGTTGATTGTTTGATTGGTAGCTTTCCAAAGCTGATAATGACACTTCATCAAATCAAAATAGTATGGTACAGTGGAAAGAACACTGGTTCCAGAATCAGAGGACATGGGTTCAAATCCTGCCTTTGATGTTTACTACATATGATGCCTTGGGCAAGCCACACAACATCTCTAAGTGATTTGCCTAAGACTACTCATATAGTAAGCATCTGCAAAATGGACTTGGACTAGATGGTCTGCTGATTGCATTCAAGCTCTAAATCTATAATCCTAAAAAGGGATGAAGAGTAACATAGTCCCATGGAATCTGGGGGCTACTTTTAAGCGGGGCTGCTGCTTTTTTCCTTTTCTTTTTCTGAATGATCTGGTTCATGCTTTACTTATCTTTTATATTTCCAATATCTTTCATTTAAAATGGAGATGAAAGTGTTATCCTCTCCAGGGCCTGGATGCACATTTATCAGATGGATTGAGGACTGTCCAGTGAGCAAGCCAATCCTCATTAATTGAGAAAAAGCAGATTTGTTGCAGCCTGAATACTTTGGTGCCGTTTTTGTTTTTGTTTTTGTTTTTTTTTTTAACTTGGAAAGGCAAACCTGATCTCTGTTGTAGGGATGCCATAATGATGTTAAAGTAATGAGTAAACCATTTTATTTTTTAACTCAATTGGAAGGAGTCCTCAGAGAGCCTTGTGGTCACATGGTACCCAGAAACCTATAACACTGGGAGACAAGCTGCTCCTGCTCTTTCAAAAGCCATTTTAACTTGTTATAGGTCTCTATTTGCCACGTGATGTGCAATAACCTGCTTTTGCCATCTGCTCGGTTGCCCTTAGCAACAGAAAAGCATGTGACAGACAGGCTGGTGGGACGCTGCCAGCCTGCAACTAGAGGGATTTAAGCAAAATGAAGGAGACAGAAATATTGATCCAGGCAGCCAGCGTTTGCTAGTGCATTGCAGCGACAATGCAGATCCCTAATTCTAAGGCGAGAGGGAGAAAGAACAGCTTTCAAAAAAAAAAAAAAAAGGAAAACAATGACTCCTGTGAAAGGATGGAAGCAACTTCAGAAGTGGAGGGTTTGGCAGTGAAAGCCACCAATAATAGCCTTTGAAACACTGGTAGATAAGGGCCATCATAGGTTTCCTACAACAGATGATTGTTTGCTCTTTTGTGTTGAGCTTCTTAGAGTTGATTATAAGTGGACTGGACCTATTCAAAGACGCTCAGCTGACCAGCATGTGAGAGTGGAGGGGGAGACTCAATCTCATTTCCTGAAAGAGTTTTCTATATAGGAAAACTAAGCAATCTCCCCTTGCTATTCACAAAAATCTCCTGTTAGGCGAAGTCTTGAGGAAAGCACCAAAAGACAGTTTTTAAGGAAAAACTTTATGCAATTGTCAAATCGGGATATTGTGAGTAAGCAGAAAATGAATACACTCATATGATCTTTGTATGTGGGGAAAATTTTGTTTTGATTTTTTTCCCTGATATTTTTGGTTTTTATATAACCTGCATTTCCAAATATATCAGTCCCCTCTCTACCTAGTGATCAATCCTGTAATAACAAAGAATAAGGAGAGAGAGAGAGAATGATAAAGCAAATAGACATCTGGTTTGGAGTTAGGAAGACCTCGGCTCAGGTCTAGCCTCTGATTTATATCACATACTAGCTTTGTGTGACTCTGGGTAAGCCACTTAACTCTCTAAGACAACTCTTGAGTTACAGAGAAAGTATAAATCTTCATTGGGAGAAGTTGGTCACTGAGAGTTCCTTACACCCATGAAATAAGGGGAGAGACAGAAACAAAGATAAAAAGAGAAAGACATAGAGAGATCAGAAAAACCAATCACCAAAGCAACTGAACTTGACAAGATATATGCTGTGGGAGGGAGAAAGACATTTTAAGGAAAGGGTAAATGTAAAAAGTTTATTGAGCTAGGCAATGGACCTGCGATTTCCTTGATACAGGGACAATCTCAGGTAAGTAAACTCTCTATCAATGCAAGTCAGCATGTTCACTGTTACTTGTAATCTTGTCGCATTAATTAGATCACTAAGGAGTTAAGTGACTTTCTCAGAGTCACATGGTCAGGATGTATGTGTCAGGAAGGGAAAATGAAAAGTCGTGTTGTGTAGTGAAAGAAAGCTGGCCAAAAGCCAGAAAGCCTTTGAATCAAGTCCTGTCCACCTCTGACAAAAGGTCCATAGGAAGGTGGTTGTTGTCTTTTTTTAATCAAATACTTCCTTTATGGAAATTACAAAATTAGAGTCCTAGAAGTATGACTGAAAAGGTTCAATATTATACAATTCACAATGAACCAAATTTCCTTATTACATTTGTCAGTCAAGTATAAATATACATATCTACATGTTTGTATGTATGTTCAGTTGCTCTGATGGTTAGTTCTTCTTATCTTTTGGTCTCTGTTTCTATCTCTCTATTTCTTTGACTCCCTGTCTCCATCTCTCTCTCTCTCTCTCTCTCTCTCTCTCTCTCTCTCTCTCTCTCTCTCTCTCTCTCTCTCTCTCCCCCTTCCCCTCCCTTGCTCCTTCCCTCTCTCACTCTGCATACATAAACATACATGTGTGTATATATATATATATATAGGCACACACACACATATATATGTATGTGTATGTTTGTCAACCACTCAATCCAATAAAATGAAGAATTTACACCCTCAGCTGCTCATCGATCACATATAATTGAATTCAATTAAAATAACCTCCAAATATTGCTTTGCATTTTGCAATGACTTATTGGTGTATTTGTTCTTTCTTACTAACACAATATAAGCTTCTCTTGGGCAAGAACTGTTTTGTGTTTGTCTTTGTATCTCCAGAGCCCATTGTTGTTCAGTCATTTAGTCATGTCCAATTCTTCATGACCCCATCAGTACCAGTAGTGTCTATGGGATTTTCTTGGCAAAGATACTGGAGCAGTTTGCCATTTCCTTCTCCAGTGGATTAAGACAAATAGAGATTAAGTGACTTGCCCACAGTCACACAGCTCATAAGTCTCTGCGACCAAATCTGAACTCAGATTTTCCTGACCCCAGGGTAGCACTCTGTCCATTGTTCCAGCTTACTCCTCCTACTTGGTATATAGTAGTAGCTTAATAAATACTATCTAATAAACTTTTATTAAGTCCGTCTCATTTACCAGCCACAGAGTTAACCATTAAGGATACAAAAGCAAAAACAAATGAGGCCCTTCCCTCAGGGAATTTACATTCTCCTGGAAGAATCTGTACTTAAGCAAGAAGACTCATAGTACATACAAATGTGTTTCTTCTCTTTTAACCCTGTGGTTAGCTCTTGATCCCCACTGCCCTAGTTGTGGCTTCCTAGGACCCCACTAGACTTGGCCGCTTACTGATAGAAGCATTAACTCGCCAAAGAAGATTTTGAACACCAAACTCAACACATTCCTAACATCAAACATCACTGCAGTGATATACATTCACCATCCCCTCTCTCTGGATGTCAAGATTTTTCCCAGACGTATCTTTTTTTGTTCTCATAGTATTGAATTCTTTTATAAAAACATAGTATCCAGCTAATCAATGCATTCTTGCTGTTTATATAATTCTTTTTTTTTTTTTTTTTGGTAAGGCAATTGGGGTTAAGTGACTTGGCCAGGGTCACACAGCTAGTAAGTGTTAAGTGTCTGAGGCCGGATTTGAACTCAGGTCCTCCTGAATCCAGGGCTGGTGCTCTATCCACAGCACCACCTAGCTGCCTCAGCTTATATAACTCTTAAGATTAGGCTTCCCTTTGTAAGGGGTACAGGGACTTTCTATTATGCTGGCAAAATAAATAAATAAAATAAGGCAAAGTTAAGCCACTTTTGTTTCTTCTGGTCAGTATGGATAAATGTGTCCTTGAAGTATATGAGAGATTCAAGGTAGTTGATTGGCTCAGGTACTAGCTACTGGGACAGGAGAGGAAGTAAAAGAGAAAATACAGTATTTTTCTCCATTCATTCTTTGTATTCTATGTGCCTAGAAAATAGTGACTGCTTAATAAATGCTTCTTACTTAATTGGTCTGTAGACTCAGAAAGAGGCCATATAATTCATAAGGATAGGGCAAAACATACAGACTGTATTGAGGTTTGGGGAAGAATTAAGAGAAATTCCCTCACCAAAACAGACAAGCTAGGATGTGAGTCAGGAAGTTCAGGGTTCACTGATGCTGGATACAAGGTGGAGAATAGAGATGCATGGTTAATGGCTGGAGCTCAGATCAGAGAAAATGAGAGGTAAGAGAACAGTGGTTCCATTAAGTCAGCAGCAGCAGCCAAGCCCTCTCCCCTGGGGGAAAATTGCCTTTAAGAGACAAGTTTTCAAGTGGCACCTTCTAAAGGTGTGATTCATTCCTGTTCTGGGAATATAGGGGCATAGTAGTGATTAATTTTACTCAGCTCAAGTTGGGGCTCACCCCAAGTGAAGGGGCTAAAACCCACTAATCAGTCAATAAGTATTTATTAAGAACTTAACTATATGTAAGGTACTGTGCTAATTTCTGAGAATATAAAGAAAGGCAAAGACAGTTTCTGCTTTCAAAGAATTTAAAATTAAAATGGGGAAGACATCATGTAAATAAAGAGGTACATACAAGATATATACAACATAGACAGTGGGCAATCTGAGAAGAAAAGGTTCTAACATTTGGGTAAACTGGTAAAGGCATCCTGGAGAAAGTGGTATTTGAATTGAGTCCTGAATGAAAACCGGGAAATTACGAGGTAGACACAAGAAGGGACAGCCTTCCATGCTCTGGGTACAGCAAGTACAAAGATATGGAAGTGGGAGATTGAGTACTGATGTATAAGAAACAGTAAATGGACAGGTATAGCTACAGTACCTGGACGGAGGAATGGGAAAAGACATTGGAGAGGTAGGCAGTAGGTGTGACCTCCCAAGGTCATTTGGTGAGCTATTCATTTAACCCCAAAAAGCCTACAAATAGATTATACAATCATCTTCTCCATTTGCCCTCTAGCTGATGGTGTGGGGCCTTGGTGAGTAGGCTACTAGTATTGGCAAGATCAGTAGAGGGAATAGTACACTTGGACATGACTAAACAACAATGAATGTTTCATGCAGGAGTTAAGAATGGAATCCTCTTGAAATTGTGCCATAAACTTTCCTACTATGGAAGAGAGTGATATTTCTAGGAAAAGGGTGATGTTAAATTTAATAGTTGTTGTTGTTCAGTTATTTTTCAGTAATGCCTGACTCTTGGGACCCCATTTGGGGTTTTCTTGTCAAGGAAATGCTGGAGTGGTTTGTCAACCTTGAGACTATGAAGAAATTGCAAATGTTGAATATGGTGATCTTTGGCAGCATGCAACACTCCCAAGTGTGGCCCAAACCAGATCAAAATATCATTTAAGAACATTTTTAAATAAATAAAAATAAAATAAAATGTACATAATGTTAATGTGTAGTTTTCTAAATTAACATGTGTCTGCAGGGGTCCTTATGTATGGTTTAGTGGTCCAGTTTCTATTTGAATTTGACATCACTGACAAAATCCATCTCAGATAAGCTGTGTGGCCCAAAGCAAGTGTCTTCACTTTTCTGAGCCTCATTTTCCTTACCTATAATATAAGAGGTGGGGGGCAGATAGGTGGCACAGTGGATAAAGCACCAGCCTTGGATTCAGGAGTACCTGAGTTCGAATCCGACCTCAGACACTTGACACTTACTAGCAGTGTGACCCTGGGCAAGTCACTTAACCCCCACTGCCTGGCCAAAAAAAAAAAAGTATAATATAAGAGGTGGGAGGTTGAACTCATTGGCTTCTATGATTCCATTTGGCTCCAAATCTAAGATCTAGACTGAGATTAAGAAGTTCAGGCATAATCATTCAGTTTCTCAAATGGCCAAGTAGAATGTGGCTAATGAATGGACAAGCCATAACTTGACTTACAGAGACTCTCATGTACTTTGTTACTTGAGAACATGAGTACTATGGGTCACCTTGAGCTGTGAGAGAATTATCTCTAAACCCAGTTTACTCAGCTTTAAGTTAGTCATCAATGGGAGAGGACAGAGAAGAATCTAGGAAAGGACAGTAGGTTGCAGAGTAGACTGAGTACTTGGATTAGTAGAGTCAGGAAGACTGAAGATCAAATACAGCCTCAAAGAGTTAGTTATCATCTTTAAAATAAAAGAGTTTTGGGCCAGCTAGGTGGAGCAGTAGATAAAGCACTGGCCCTGTACTCAGGGGACCTGAGTTCAAATCCAGTCTCAGACACTTGACACTAGCTGTGTGACCTTGGGCAAGTCACTTAACCCTCATTGCCCCACAAAATAAATGAATAAATTAATTAATTAAATTAAATTAAAATAAAATAAGAGAGTTGGACTCAATGGCTTCCAGAATCTCTAGATAGGACTCTATCACTGTATAATAGTTTTCATGGAAAAAGCTATTTATATACATGCATTAAGGTGCACTCAGCTGTGGGGATAAAAGGAAATCTAATGACCTTGATGAGGGATAGCATAGGGTCTACAAAACTGAGAGTACAACTGCTCTCTTGTCTGACTGTTGGTATCAATATGGTGCACAAAAGACCCATGGACTTTGTCTTGCAGAAAAGAGAAGAGATTCTGCTAAAAAAGAAAAAAAAAGGCCTATAAACTATGGTCCCTGTGCTTTTCCAGTTGTATATTTCTTTGATGATCAATTTCATGCTGCTTCCTTGCATAAGTTTTCATTGGTGATAAGCTACAGTCTATTGATCCATGTCTCTTCATTGTGCTTTGAGTGATTTGCCAATTAAATTCTTTGGCGATTATAGTATTCCACAATTTACTCTTGTATGGCATCCCATTAGGGATTTCACTGTTCAAAAAAATAAACCTTCTTAATATCCTTTGGTACCACTGTCACTATATTATCAGAAAGAGCCTGCATAGAATTGGAGGATGTGTAATGTTTTCTCTTTCATAGAATCACATATAGTAGCATTGGATTTAGCACCAGAAGTCAGTTAGTCAACAGCATTTGATTACTTGCCAGGCACTCTTCAAAACTTTGAGGCACTGGGCTACGTGCTGAAAAGGACTTGAGAGTCATCTGAATCTAACTCCATTTTACAAATGGGGAAACCGAGGCCCATAGAGGTTAAACCACTTGACAGAGGGTTGCACAGATGGCAAGGGGCAACATCAAAAATGAATCCCAGGTCCTCTATTAAACTCTACTAGATTTTGATCTCCAAGGAATGCTTCATTTAGTGGCCAGGCTACTGTTGATGAGCCTCTGTATATTGAGGTGGGCTGACCTTCAGAGAGCAGGAATAGGTCATTGCTGGGACTGAACTCCAATTCCTTTTGGCATGGTAGAAGCTGCCAATGCTTGCAAGGTCACTCCCATGCCAAAACAAGGCATTGAATAAGGAATTTCTTTAGCAGAAAATTATGCAACATTTTAAAAAGTTAAAATAAATAGTTCATATCAATTCAGTTGGCATCTGGCATCTGTTCCCATTTCACAGCCAACAACATAATTGTTGGATATACTGTCTTAAAATCTGGTCCCTTTACATCAGTTTAATCCAAACATTGAGTTGATTTCAGAGTAGGACATTTTCCATTCATACATACCCTCACAGGTAGTCCAAAAGGAACACTGAACCTTAGTGAGAATTTTTTTTTTTTCGGGGCAATGAGGGTTAAGTGACTTGCCCAGCGTCACACAGCTAGTAAGTGTCAAGTGTCTAAGGCCAAATTTGAACTCAGGTCTTCCTGAATCTAGGGCTTGTGCTTTATCCACTGCACCACCTAGCTGCCCCCTAGTGAGAAGTTTTTTAAAAAATCATATATGCCTCCTTCTCTCTGGAAACAAACTCTTCCTTGGTCCATTTCAAACTACCTAAGGATGTCCTCTTTCCACCTCGTTGCTAATTATTACTTGTGTGGCCCTAGGCAAGTCATTGAACCTGTTAGGGCTTCAGTTTTCTCTTCTGTAAAATGAGGGGGCGTGCTGTTCAGGGAAGACAAAAACAGAAACAAAGGTCCAGTATATCGCCAAATATTCATAGCAGTACTTTTTATGCTAGCAAAGTGCATATCCCTTAACCATGGAATGACTAAAAATTATTTTGTATGAATGTTATAGAATATTATTGTGAAGCAAGAAATGACAAATATGAGGAATTCAAAGAAACAAGAAGATTTTTAGGAATCAATGCAGAGTGAAATAAGCATCACCCGAAGAAAAATATGCACAATTACCTCCATAATGTAATAAAAAGATCACTAGAAGGAAGCAAAACTATGAGTAATTGAAAAACCTAATATGATCTTGAAAAAGAGATAATGAAATACACCTCCCCCTGTAGAAGAAAGGAGGAAGAGTTATAGAAAAGACTGAAGTAAATGTTGTTAAACATAATCATTGTAAGATTTATTTTTGCTTAATATTTATTTTTCAGTATAATGGAAGGTTCAGTGTGTAAGGGAGATGGGAATCTTCTTCCAGATGCTATGAAGTAAAGTAAAAAATATCAATATAATATATATATTTTTTAAATAAAATAAACCAAGAAGTTTGGTTTACATCATTTTAAAGGTCCCTTCCAGGTATGTCCCATGATCCTATGCACCTATGCTGTTTCTGTTAATCTCTGTCTCTCTATTTCTCTCTGTGTCTCTCTCTCTTTCTCTTTACATTACTTCATACATATTTTTATATATGAATCAGTGTACATTTTGAATTTTCTCAGAATATGTAAATATATAGCCTCTTTAAGGGTAGTTAATTGCTTTATTTTTGTCTTTACCATCTAGTATGGTGCTGTTCACCCAACAAATACTTGATAAATACTTCTTGAATTGAGCTAAATACTGAGAAAGAAACAGTTGCATCCCAACTTGGAGAGAGGAGGCTGAATATGAGTTGTCCATGGTCATTTTCAAATTTGATAACCATAGACATCACCAATAGACTGCCCATTAGATGCACAAATGGTCATGGGAGTTGTCTGTATGTTATGATCACAGTCTTGTGGGCAAGGGTGTTTTGGTGGTCAAATAGTGGAAAGATACAAAGAAGGCTGAACTGGAAAATACTCAAATACATCAGAGGGAAAGAGGTTAACAAAAGCACCACAGACTTTGTTTTTGTTGTAGTTGTTGTTCAGTTGTTTCAGTCTTGTCTTGCTCTTTGCAAACCCATTTGGTATTTTCTTGGCAAAGATAGTGGAGTGGTTTGCCCTTTCCTTCTCCAGCTCATTTTACAGATGAAGAAACTGAGGCAAACAGGTCTAAGTGACTTGCCCTGGGTCACATAGCCAGTAAATGACTGAGGCCAGATTTGAACTCAGAAAGAAGAGTCTTCCTGACTTCAGGCCTGGAAGTCTATCCACTGTTCCACGTGGCTGCCCTTTGTCTTTGTAAGTCAGTTTTAATAATTAGAAGGCCCTATATTCACAAGGACCAGTGTGGGAAGGGTCAATAAAACAGTGAGTTCTCAATCTTGAGTCATAGTTTGTTTTAAAATTATGCATATAAATTTGTCAGACATATGTCAGATATGTTGTTGTTCTATTGCTGTTATTTAGAGCCATAAAACAAACAAGAATAAACATATCAACGAAGTTTGGAATACTGTGTTGACAATTTTTTTCTGGATGTTCTGACTGAGTTATGTGTCTGGCTGCCTCCGTGGAGGACAGCTATTTGTGGAAGAGTTGGGAGCTAGATGTCAATGACCGTGGCAGGATACCTGCCAAAAATATAGAGCACATGGATCATGCTTGGCACAAGATCAGGAGGGAGGTGTATTGAATGTCACCCTGATTACAGGAGATAGTGACAATCTTGCCCCTGGCACATTACAGGTAGAAAGGTTTCATAGCAGATACGGGTAGCCATAGAGCTTAGGAACCACCATTCAGTTCAGTTGCTACACTGATAGTAGGTGTTGCTGTTGAATGAAGTAGACTTGCAGGGGTTGGTCATGTCTTTGTATGGAACTCAGAAGCAGAAGCTTTTCTTACCATATGGTCAGCCGCAGGAAACAGGAACAGGCATGACCCTAAACTGATGTGATAGCCTAGGTAATTGGGAATGAAAAATAAGTCCCCAGGTATAGCAGTAACTAAGCCAGTTACTAAGGCTCAGCTGTTTGTAATTCTTCTTGGTGTCAGGGAATTAAAATGATTTATTTAATACAACAAAGAGTGCCTTGTACGCAGTAGGTTTCTAATAAATGTTTGTTGAATTGACCTAAATTGAATCAGAGCGTCTCCTGAGAATGGCAATCTTGACACTATCCATCTTGGCTATGGAGAAAGCCAACCTGAGTCAGTCAGTCAAGAAATACTTTTAAGGTGCCTAGTATGTGCCAGGAACTGTGCTAAATATCGGAGAGATGAAGAAACACAAAAACAGTTTCTGTTCTCAAGGACTTCACAGTCCGTGGGAAAGACCACATGTAAACACCTATGTATATACAAGATACATACAGTGTAAATGGTAAGTAATCTCAGAAGGCAGACATGGGGGGCAGGGTGTGGAGAGAAGACTTTGGTAAATGTAAGATTTAAGCTATTTTTGAACGAAGTCAGGGAAGCCAATGAGTAGAGGTGAGGTGGGAGAGCATTTGCCACCGTGGGACAGCCAATGAAGACAGAATAAGAACCATTGGAATGGATTTCTACATATCAGCAAAAGATGTGATCATTGAATTCCCAATCTCATTGTAGTCTAGGGCCTTGAGCTCTACTTGTCTCTTCTGTATAAATTTATATGACCCATAGGTGGGTGTGTTCACAGGTTGGGGGGGGGTATTCTATTTGCCTAGGTAAGCAGAACAGAATTACAGTCATTGGATCAGAGACTCAGAGCCAAAAGGAACCTTAGACACCATTAGTTCCAGCCCCTTCTTTTTTTCTTTTCTTTTCTTTTTTTTTTTTGGTGAGGCAATTGGGGTTAAGTGACTTGCCCAGGGTCACACAGGACCTGAGTTCAAATTTGGCCTCAAACACTTGACACTTACCAGCTGTGTGACCCTTGGCAAGTCCCCCCCCCCCCCCGGGCAATGAGGGTTAAGTGACTTGCCCAGGGTCACACAGCTAGTAAGTGTCAAATGTCTGAGGCTGGATTTGAACTCAGGTCCTCCTGAATCCAGGGCCAGTGCTCTATCCACTGTGCCACCTAGCTGCCCCCCCCAGTCCCTTCTTTTTACACACGAGGAAACTGAGGCACAGAGAAGTTAAGTTAATTTCTCAGAATCATACTGCTAAAAGTTCCTAAGACTGAATTCAATGTCTCTGGAAGGGATTTTTGACCTGTGATCTTTTAAAAATAATGATTATTATTATAATTACATTCCAATATAATCGACTTTTTCTTGGCAATCCTTTGTATTTTATTTTATGTGTTTAAAAACATTATTCTTAGGTGTCCATAGAGTTCATCAGATTGCCAAAGGGTTCTCAACACACACACACACACACACACACACACACACACACACACACACATATAAGGCTAACAACCTCTATACTATGACTTTTGACACTATGCGATTCATTTTTGTGGACCAGAAATGGATGCAGATTCAGCTAATTCTGCACATGCTTAATTGTTGATCTGAAATTTTCCATCATAGCATGGAACAGGTATTACTAAAGAAGAGAAACAGTTCTCGATGCTCAGACATAATGTAGCCAGGAAAGAAGGTAAGGTTTCTCACAGAAGTGGTCAAGACAGGTAGAATGGGTTTACATTGCAGTCAGGCACTTTTGGGAAGATGACAGATCAAACATGTGGCCAACAGGATGGATTGGCAACAAAATATATGAAAAGATGAAAAGGCTGAGTGGGGCTAGGCTACAGTCATTGACAAGAGATGGCATTTCTCCTAGAGGGTCAAATTTGACCATGTTTTAATGAGGTATGTTAAGGTTTTCTGAGTAGCCCTGCCCCATAAGGATATATGGTGGGGCTTGATTAGGGCAGTGGCTTTGTTTTCCTTGGCTAAAGAATCCTGTAAATCTCTCATGGGAATGAGTGTTCTATACTTGAGGCAGAGGTGGGGTTGTCATAGGGCTTAGATGGGCATGTACTCCCTGAGTCAAAGAGTATTCACTTTCTGAGTCATCTTTCAGTGTCAGAGCAAGGTGGTATTATAATGGAACATATTTCCTGAGGCCATGAAGTAGTTTTGGAATGTGAATGACAAAAAAAAAATGCCTCTACCTTTTCTCTAAATGGTAGATTTCTATCTCCAAAATACTTTTAAGGCTTCCCTTCCCTACCCTTCCCCCCTTTCCTCCCTTTTCCTCTTTCTACTTCCTTCTTCCTTTCTTTCCTTTTTTCTGCTTTTCTTATACAGATGGATATTCTTTCTTTTTATGCCAAATCCAGATAAATCCATTGTAATGGGAGGACTGACCAATGAGGGTCAAGCCCTTAATGCTTGATTGTATTTGCCTTTCCTGGTGGATCATATAGAGTGTGTCCAGATATCCCCTGCCCAATCCTAATCCCATAGGTGGGGAAGCTACTTATGAGCCTACTTCTGACCATAAGGGATGGAGGAGATGGCACTGAAGGGTGACAGTCTTCTAGTTGGCTGAAGAAACAGAAGGGCTGATGATTCAGGAGAGGCTGAGGAGAAAGCTGAGAGTACATTTAAAGGTTCCTGAAGACATGCTCTCACAAAGTGAGGAGGACTTCTCTGAGCATCATGTGGAAAAGAAAGGTGGCCACTTTTCCCTTACCAGACTATCATGTACTCCTGAACATATGGCTTCTCCTTCTTTTAATTTTATTCTTTTTGATTTTAGATAAACAAGTACATGGATATGGAAATGCTTAGCTGACTAGTGAGACCAGGAGATCTATTTTAAATCTTCCATGGCAACTGGAGTCACTAGCAGAGTTGACCACAATGCTGGTGGTCAATGACAGATTAATCAGATGGCCTGTGAATGGAGGTGGAATGAAATTCCCTAGGAAATGGCAGGAACTTCTAACATGGTGACTACTCATGATAGAGAGGAGTTTCCCAACCACAACCAAGAGCTCGACCTAAGGGGAATGTCATCAGGGCTCTATAAAGGGAGAAAAGGTAGAATTCCATTGTTCTACCCCATCTTAGAACCAGGAAGCAATCTTGAGGGGTACTCGGGGAGGGACACAGGGTCACCAGAGCTGTCAACCACAGCAAGCAAAATTTTGTTATCTGGTTGAATACCAAGTAGGCTTGGGGTTATTTACAGACCAGAGCACAGGCCAGGTGAGTAAAAAACCTGCCTCTCCTTAAATTGTAACACCTTGGACCCCCTGAAGCTTGGGACAGTGCATCCTGGAAGCAGGGTGCCACTTTAAGAAGGGGTTAAAAGTCAAGAAATCAGGGGCAAAATGAGCAGGCAGAGAAAGATGCGGACCATAGAAAGTTTCTTTCGTGACAAGGAAGATCAAGGTGCACCCTCAGAAGAGGATAGAAACATCAGGGCTCCAATATCCAAAGCTTCCAAGAAAAATATGAATTGGTCTCAGGCCATAGAAGAGCTCAAAAATAACTTTGAAGATAAAGTAAGAGAGGGAGAAGAAAAAATGAGAGGGATACAGGAAAGTCATGAAAAACATCAACAGCTTGAAAAGCCAAATGGAAAAGCTCTCTAAAGAAAATAATTGCCTAAGAATTAAGATTGAACAAATAGAAGCTAGTGACTTTATGAGAAACATAATAAAGCAAATCTAAATGAATAATAAAAAAAAAGAGGGCAAGGTGAAATATCTTTTTGTAAAACAGCTAACCTGGAAAATAAATTCAGGAGAGATGATTTGAAAACTATTGGACTACCTGAAAAAATTATCAAAATAAGAGCTTAGACATCATCTTCCAAGAGATTGTAAGGGAAAATTGCCCTGGTATTCTAGAAGCAGAAGGTAAAATAGAAATTGAAAGAATCCACTGATCACCTCCTGAAAAAGATCTCAAAATGAAAACTTCCAGGAATATTATAGCCAAATTCCAGGGTTCCCAGGTCAAGGAGAAAATATTGCAAGCAGCCAGAAAGAAACAATTCAAGTACTGTAGAACTACAGTCAGGATAGCACAAGATCTACCAGCTTCTATATTAAAGGATCAGAGGGCATGAAATATGATATTACAGAGGTGAAAGGAATTGGGATTACAACCAAGAATCATCTACCCAGCAAAACTGAGTATAATCTTTCAGGGGGAAAGATGGGACTTCAGTGAAAAAAAGGACTTTCATGTATTTGTGATGAAAAGGCCTATAATGAATAGAAACTTTGACTTTCAAATACAAGACCCTAGAGAAGCATAAAAAGTTAAACATGAAAAAGAATTCATGAGGGATCTTAAAGGTTAAACTGTTTACATTCCTACATGAGAAGATGGTACATATAACTCATAAGAACTTTCTCAGGATTAGGGAAGAAGATAAGAATAAATTTAGAGAGAGGGCATAGGTGGGAATTGATTATGAAGGGATGATATCTGTAAAGCATTTATTTTTTGCTTATCTTTTTTTTGTGGGGTGGTCGGGATTGGGTGACATGTCTGGGGTCACAGAGTTGGTGAGTGTATTATGTTTGAGTCTGGATTTGGGCTCGGGACCCCCTGAGTCCAGGCTGAGTGCTTTGTCCACTGCGTCAATTAGCTGCCCCATGATGACATCTTTTGGGTAAAATTGAGGCGGGGCGAGAGGATTGAACTAGGGGAGGGGGAGGGGGAGAGGCAGAATGGGGTGAAATCTCACATGAAAGAAGCAGGAAAGGGCTTATGGAGTGGAGGGAGAGATGGGGGAGCAGTGAAGCAGTGAATGAACCTTATACTCATCAGAATTGGCTCAAAGACCTTACTCTAATGAGAGTTGGCTCAAGGAGAGAACAGCATACACATTCAATTGGGTAGAGTAATCTATCTCATCCTGAAGGAAAGTAGGAGATGAAGCACATAAAGAGGGAGGGGTGAAAGAAAGAAAGGCAGAGTTGGGGAGGGGTCAGTCAGAAGCAAAATAGTTTTGAAGAGGGATAGAGTGAAAGAAGATAGAAAATAGAGTAAATATCATGGGGAGTGAATAGGAGGGAGGGAGACAGTTAACAATAGTAACTGAAAAAAATTTTGAAGCAGAGGCAAGAGTAATGTAAGATGATGATTGATTGGTTGATGGATTGATGATGACTGGATGAAGATGAGAATTGCTGAGGATTGATGTTGAGGACTGATGGATGATAAGGAGGATTGATAGATGATAATTGACTGATGATTGATTGATGACAATGACAAAATGAACGGTACTTTGCTGGGCTATTCTGAAGAAAATTATTTATCAGGTATAAGGTACTATATAAATGTTACCTATTATTATTATTATTATTATTATTATTATTATTATTATTATTATATGAAGTTTTGTTTTTGTCCGATTTCTTTCACAGCCTGGGTAATGTGGAAATGTTTTGCATGACTGCTTATGTATAGCTTATGCTTGAGTTCTTGGGGGTGGAAGAAAAGGAGGGAGGAAGAGAATTTGGAAAACAAAATTTTTAAAAATTGATGTCAAAATTTGTATTTTGCATGTAATTTGGGAAAATAAAATTCTAAAAGATTAAAAAAAATAAAGTTTCTACTCTGCATAATAATTTTATAGATATTAGGAGTAATAAACTTTCTAATTCAGCCCTGCTCTCAAGAAACTTATAATCTAATTGAGATGGGAAAGGGAAATGTTTCAATAACCATAGCAGACCTCAACACAGCTGCTAAAGTGATTTTTCTTAGCCTAGATCTGATTATGTCACCATCACCCCCACTCAAGAAATTCCAGGGGTTCCCCTCTTGCCTATAAGATCCACTACAAGTTTCTCTGGTTTTTAAGGCTCTTCATAACTTGCCCCCAGCCTATCCTTCTAGCCTTGTAATACTTCCTCCCTTTCTCATATACCACATTCCTGTTAAGCTGTACTTCCTGTTGTTCCTCATACAAGACACTCAATATTCAATGGGTGTTGCCTCAGACAAACTGAGACCTGGGAAAGAATTTAGCTTAAAAAGGCCATGGTCTCCCACTGCATCCCAGGATAACTCCAGTCACTCTATCCTGTCTTGCCATTGGACCCAGATGGTTCTGGAGGAAAGAATGACAGTGGTGATTTTGAACAGCCCTGCCTCCCTTAAATCCAATTCACCTGCAAGTCAAGATGTCACCTTCGTGATGTCATTGGCCCTCTTGGAGAAAGAAGGACAAATAGCAAACAGCAACAACAGTAAAAGGCTCTCCCCAAAACTTGGAATTCCTTCCTTCCTTCCTTCCTTCCTTCCTTCCTTCCTTCCTTCCTTCCTTCCTTCCTTCCTTCCTTCCTTCCTTCCTTCCTTCCTTCCTTCCTTCCTTCCTTCCTTCTTTCTTTCCTCCTTCCCTCCCTACCCATGGGGAATTATACACATACATGTGGATGCTCTACCCATAGGAAAAGAAATTTCCTGAAAGTGAGCTCTGGAAAGCCAGGCAAATTCAGTTTCAAAAGGAGCAACTTGACTGTACATTAAACCCAAGTCACTCTGACACTCACTGATTGGCCAAAAATGGGCCCCAGCCCAAGCCTCATTTGGTCATTGTTTGGGTTTTGTTGACTCAGAGTGAGTGTCAATAGTAATTGTTTCTGTTCTGGCCAAAACACCAGGATGTCTTCCCTTCCCAGACTGATTTTTTCTTTTTCTTTTTTTGAGTAGGTAAAAGAAGCCATCTTTTGCCTCATTTCTTTCTTTCTTTCTTTTTTGCAGGGCAATGAGGGTTAAGTGACTTGCCCAGGGTCACACAGCTAGTAAGTGTCAAGTGTCTGAGGCCAGATTTGAACTCAGGTACTCCTGAATCTAGGGCTGGTGCTCTATCTACTATGCCACCTAGCTACCCACTGCCTCATTTCTTAATTAACCTTAATCACTGTATTGGTATTGCCTTAGAGAAACTGAGACCTAGGAAGAGCCTCAGCTTAAAAAGCCAAGGTTTCCAACTGCATCCCTGGCTATCTCCAGTCATCCTGTTCTATGTCTTGCCCCTGGACCCAGACAGCTCTGGAGGAGAGGGTGAGGCTGGTGGCTTTGTACAGACCTGCTTCACTTAAATACAATTTACTTGCAAGTCAGGATATCACCTTCTTGATGGCATTGGTCCTCTTGGAGAAAGAAGGACAAACAGCAAACAATAACAACAATAAAAGGCTCTCCTCAATGCTTGGACTTCCTTCATTCCTTCCTCCTTGCAAAATTTTAGCTTGAGCTTCACTTTTTGCATGGAAGTTTTCCAGATCACCCCAGCTTTTAGCATTCTTTTTTTTTCTTTAACTATCGTGCATGTATTTTGTATTTATTGAGTATTTACTTGTGTGTATAAATATTGCCTCCCCTGACAGAATGTAAACTCCCTGTGGACAAAGATTACTTTATTTTTAAAAATCCCAAGTGCCTAGCATAGAAGATGCTTAATAAATGCTTATTGATTAATTGAAAATCATGCTTAATAAAGTGTCAGAAAAAGGATTAGAGGTAATAAGTGTCATGGGAATTAAGAGGAGGGAGGTTAGAGAATCACAGAAACACAGAATTTCAGAATTTGAAGGAATCTCAATGATCATCTAACTTCAAGAATTACCTGAAAAAGAATCTTACTAACATATAATTGATGATTTTCATCTGGCATTTCCTAGAACTTCAGTAAGAGAGAACCCATGTCCTTCCAAGTCAACCTTTTCCCCTTCAGTTAGAAAATTTTTCTTGCATCAAGCTTAAATTTTTGTCTTTAAAAATTCCATCCATTTCTCTTATTTTTGCCCTCTGGGGTCAAACAAACCAGATCTAATCTCATTTCCACATAGCAGTCTTTCGGGATACTTGAAGATTGATATCATGTACCTCTGAGTCTCTTGTTCCCAATTACTTGAAATGATAAAGACGAAACTTGAAGTCTTTCGCCACACTCATTTTCCTCCTCAGAACACTATCTATTTTATCAATGTCCTTCCTAAAATGGGGTGTGTGTAACTGAAAACAATACCCCAGACTAGAGCAGAGTACAGAGGGATCATCATCACCTCTGCTCTCCTGAAAGTTCATCCTCTTTTAAATCATTCCAAGTTCTCATTAGCTTTTTTGACTGCCGTAATAGATTGTTAACTCGAGATTGTCATTCACTAAAAAAACACATCTTTGTCAGATGAATTACTATCTAGACATACCTTCACAATTTTCATGCTTGTAAATTAGATTTCTTGAACTCAAATGTGACTACATTAATGCTTATCAAATGTTGACATTAGATTTAGTCCAGCTTTCTAGCTTGTTAAAAACTTTTGGGATCCTGAATATCTCCCTCCTAGGTGATTCTACCAGTCCTTAGGATAGTGCCTGGTACATATTAGGTGCTTAATAAGTGTTCAATGACAGTATCAGATCTCAAACTGTATTATAAAGTGGCAATTATCAAAACAATCTGGTACTGGCTAAGAAATAGAGAGGTGGAATAGAATGGGTACAAATTACACTACAGTAAATGTCTGTAGTAATCTAGTATATGATAAACCCAAAGATCCAAGCTTTTGGAATTAGGTATAAACCAACATCTTATACCATATATGAAATTAGGTCAAAATGGATACATGATTTACACATAAGCAAATTAAGAGAGCATTCAATAAAATCATTTATCTGTCAGATTTATGGGCAGAAGAATAATTTAAGACCAAAGAAGATATAGAGAGTAAAACAAAATGCAAAATAGATCATTTTGATTATATAAAATTAAAAAGGTTTTGTACAAACAAAAGTAATGTAACCAAGATTACAAGGGAAGGAAAAAACTGGGAAAGAATTTTTGAAACAAATATCTCCAAAAAAGGCCTCATTTTTCAATTATATATACAACCGAGTCAAATTAATAAAAATACAAGCCATTCCCAATTGACAAATCGTCAAAGGATATGAACAGGCAGTTTTCAAAGAAATCAAAGATATCTATAGACATATGAAAAAATGTTCTAGATCACTACTGACCAGAGAGATACAAATTAAAACAACTCTGAGGTATAGTCTCACACCTATCAGAATGGCAAATATAACAAAACCAGAAAATATTGAATGTTGGATGGGGATGTGGGAAAGCTGGGATGCTAATCCACTGTTGGTGGAGTTGTGAAAAGATCCAACCATTCTGGAGAATAATTTGGAACTATGCACAAAGGGCTACAGAACTGGGCATACCCTTTGATCCAGCAATACCACTGCTAGGTTTATATCCCAAAGACATACCCAAAAAGAGAAAAAGACCTATTTGTACAAATATAATTTTAGCAGCTCTTTTTGTGGTGGCTAAGAATTGGAAACCAAGGGGTGCTGGGTGGCGCAGTGGATAAAGCACCGGCCCTGGATTCAGGAGGACCTGAGTTCAAATCTAGCCTCAGACACTTGACACTTACTAGCTGTGTGACCCTGGGCAAGTCATTTAATCCTAATAACCTCACCAAAAAAAAAAAAAAAGAAAAAAGAAAGAAAAAGAAAAAAAGAAATAACAAACAGGATGATTTCAGAAAGGCCTGGAAAGACTCGTATGAACTGATGTATAGTGAAGTGAGTAGAACCAGGAGAATGTTGTGCACAGAGACAGCAATGTTGTCTGATGAAGAACTGTGAATGACTTAACTATTCTCAGCAATATAATGATCCAAGACAATCCCAAAGGACTATTGATGAAGCATACTATCCACTTCCAAAGAAGGAACTGATATTGATGGAACATAGACTTAAGCATGCTATTTTTCTTTCTTTCTTTCTTTTGTTTGAGTTTTCTTGTACAAGATGACTAATATGGTTATGTTTTCCATGGTTATACATGTATGGACCATGTGTGATTGTGTGGAGGAGAGAGAAAGAGGAATAAAAATTGGAACTCAAAACCATATATAAGAAAGTTTATTACTTAAAAAATGTTCATTGGATGATTGATTAGATTTGTGTCATCTGCAAATGTGCCCTGTGTGACATGTATCCTCTTATCCAACTCACTGATAATAGTATTAAATAGCACAAAGCCATGTGCATATCCCCAGGGATCCCAATGAAGACCATCTTCCAAACTGACACAGAAGTGCTTGAATGGCTAGACTTCCCTTTGAGTCTAGTCATTCAAGCACTTCTGAATCTATGTGATTGTACTACTGTCTCACCCTCAACTGCCTTTCCTATAAACATAGCATGAGAGACTTTATCAAATATTTTGCTAAAATCCAGGAAATTGTATCCACAGACTCCTCCTGATTTAACAGTATAATACTAGTCTCCTTATCTATCTCACTCAGGTCGTTATTTCTTTCTGACTTTGAAATGCCATCCTGGGGTAGAGGACTGGAGTTGAAATTTTAGTTCCTCTATTTACTACCTGTGTAGTAATCATTTTAATAATTTCCCCTTTCTGAGACCAATGTCCTCATCAATAAAATGAAAAGAATGGTCTAGATGATCAATAAGGCTCCTTGCAGTCAAGGTATGCAGGGAGCAATTGGTTGGAGCCTATTGTTATATTTTCAATGTGAGCATTTACACCTTGGAAAGTGACAAACACTAGAAATCAGGACTTGATCCATCATTTCGTCTAGACATAAGTAAGGGATGAAGAAAATGTTAATAATGAAAATTAAATTGAAAAGTGGGTCATGTGTATACTTTTCTCCACAGAGAGTGAGTTACTATATACTTTATATCTGTACTTCAAGATCTAACTAACATGAATCTAAGAACACTTTTGTCCTTTCATGATTTCAATTGCCATAAGCTGCCTGAATCATAATACAGAAGGCACCAAATTAGGGAACTGAACAAGTGGGATTCTGGGTTTTTAACTATTCAGATATCCTGAGCCACACTGGTGGCTAATTATACGATGACCCTCCATGTTGTCTTTTTAGCTGTTTACCTTAAGAGGAGAAGGTTGTACTTATGGCAAAATGTTCCAGCATTTTTCAACTCTTAGAGTCAGCAAGCCATTTTAATGATTCATCCAAATCCCACTGCCACCTCTAGCCCCCAGCTACAATTAAAACCCACTTTCTCCTGTTTTATCTTTGGAGATGAAGAATAGCTACTTGACACGAGCCTCATAGTATAGATTCATTTATAGAGCCTTAAGTCCATCTCAAATGCCTCATCTTCAGGCTATTTCCTTTCCTTCAAAGAGTCTAATTTTTAACTTCTGTCACTTTTTGCTGCTTTCCTTGAGAATGTCTACAAATCAAGTGCCCATCCTCTGTTAAAACTTCAGAAGTGTGAAAAATGGTAGCTCCTCTCTGTTCTTTTGCTTTCCAACTATGAAGTCCCAAAATCTAATTGCTTTCTTAATAGTAGCATACTATTTTGTTAGGTTTAGCTTATGAGAAGTGTTATCTCAAGGATCTTTTAAAATATTTATTCTTTTTAATAAACTTTTATTTATATATTTTGTGTTTACCTCACCTATATTTATATGTTCTCTTTCTCCAGAGTTCCATTTCTTTTAAGAAAGTATATAAAAAGAGAAAAAGGAATAAGAGGGGGAAAATACCTGCAAAATTTATAAATACTTTGAAAAAAATCTGACATTATACAAAATGTTGCACATTTGTTACCCTACCCCACCACCATCTTTTCAAAGCACTGAAAGAAACTGTCTTTTCATATCTCTTTTTTGGGACCAAACTTGTCCTTTGTAATTTTGCAACAGTTGTTTGCAACTGGGTTTTGGCTGTTGTTCTTTCCTTTATGTTCTTATATTTATTGTGTTTATTGTTTTCCTGACTTAGCTGACTTCACTTTTTATTCATGTAAGTTTTTCTTTGTCTCTCTGTGTTAATCATACTCATTGTTTCTTTTATTTATTCATTCATCTATCCATCCATCCATTCATTCATTTGTTTGTTTATCTATTTGTCTGTCTGTCTCTTTGTTTGGTAAGGCAATGAGGGTTAAGTCACTGGCCCAGGGTCACACAGCTAGGAAGTGTTGAGCGTCTGAGGCCAAATTTGAACTCAGGTCCTCCTGAATCCAGGGCTGGTGCTTTATCCACTGTGCCACCTAGATGCCCCCCATGGTTTCTTTTTAGCAGAGTAACATTTCTTTATTATATGTACCACAACTTAAGGCACTTAACAGTCAATGTCTACTTTGCTTCTTTTTTTTCCAGTCACAAAAAATAAAATGCTGCCAAAAATGTTTTGGTGTATATAAAGCTTTCTGTTAATGATTTTATTTGGTTATATGTCTAGTAGATAAATCTCATGGCTAAGAGGTATGGATATTTTAACCAGTTTATTTTCATAATTTCATACTGGTCATACTAACTCACATCTCCACCAGCAATGTAGTAGACAACAATGCCAGCCTCTCTACAACCTCTCCGACATTGATTCTTCCCTGTCTTTTCTAATTTTTACCAATTTTGTTGGTAAGAGGTAAAACCTCAGAGTTATTTTATTTTGCATTTTTTATTAGGAGTGATTTGGAGAAGAGTTTCATATGTTTGTTAATAGTTTGCAGTTCTGTTTTTAGAGCAATATCTCTCAATCACTTTTCTATTGGGAAATAGTTTTGTTCCTATAGATTTCTATTAGTTGTCATTTTGTTTATTCTTATGAAATCATTCCCCATCTTAGATTGGTAAAATTATCCAAACTGTGGTTTTCAAATCAGAGATCTAATATTGTAAGGAATCATCAAGTCCATCTCATCCAACCCTCTCATTTACAGGTCAGAGAACAGAATTTTAAAGAGTTGAAGTGATTTACTCAAGGTCACACAGATAGGAAGTAGCAGAGTCAGCATGACACTACCTCTCTTCATCAGTTTTCTTCTATTTATTCTGATCATGGCATGAAGGTGACATTGTGAATTATATTGAAGCAGAAAGAGCTCTGGAAATGGAATCACAAAGAACCCAACTGTAATGCCATCTCTTCATTTCCCACTAACTACTTTGCTTGCTTTCAACTCTAGAAACATCATAGCCTCTGCCCTACCAGGTACTCTCAGCCTACCTTCCCTGCCCTTTACAGGTTCCTCTTGTGTATTATCCTCCTTTATTAGATTGCAAGCTCCTTGAAGGCAGGGAGTGTCTTTTTTTTATTATTGTATCCCTAAGGCTTAGAACCATGCCTTGAACATTGTAGGTGCTTAATAAATATTTATTGACTATTAAGTATATAACACAAATTTCTATTACAAACAATAGCTAATATTTGTATAATGCTTTAAAATTTAAAAGTTACTTTGTATATATTATCTCATTTGATCCTTACAAGTATACTGTATGAGTTATTATTATGTCATGTATAATTATAGTTGTCATATGTAATTATTATCAGTATTACTATTTTATAGATAAGGAAATCTTGGCTGAGAGAGTGTCATATAGCTAGTAAATATCTGAGATGCGATTCAGATTCAGATCTTCCTGACTCTAAGAACAGTACTATCTATACCCACCTAGCTGCTTCTATTATTATTAGATATTATTATCCTGGTAATAAATCCTAGCTAAATCCAGAGAAGCCCATCATTCACTTGAGTACAAGGTAATGAATCTGGGGCCATAACAACTCATGAAAATTATTGAGAAAAACCTAGAGGGCTTGTCTTCTATTTGGAAGAAGTGATGCCCACACTAATAAAACCATAGATCCATGAAATATTGAATATCTTTTTGTTTACCCTCAGAGACAAAACAAAACAAATATTGGGCCACACCACATGGGTGTTAACAGTATTTGTCAAGTGAAGAGCATTGTTTAAAAAAAACATCTCTGAACACATGAGATGTATTTTCACAAGATCAGCTGGAAGACTCAGAAATTTTGAGAAAACTAAGCTTGTTTAAAATAACTGAAAGAGGGGGCAGCTAGGTAGTGCAGTGGATAAAGCACCAGCCTTGGATTCAGGAGGACCTGAGTTCAAATCTGGCCTCAGACACTTGACACTTACTAGCTGTGTGACCCTGGGCAAGTCACTTAACTCTCATTGCCCTGAAAAAAAAATAACTGAAAGAATGTTTTTATGTCTTCACAAAAAATCTTTCATTGCTTAAACACTTTATTTTTTTAATTCACTACCTTCAAAACATGTAACAAGAAGCACACCTACACATATATAGATATCCCTATGAAACTACAGGTATTGCTCAAATCCATAATCACATTACTATTAAGTGACTGACTATTAGAGAATCTCTGTGAATGGTAATCCCTAATTACTACTTATCCCAATCATTTATTTCCTAAAGAAGGAGTAACATTTTTAAATGCTTTGAAGAACCAAGCTGCATCACTTAAGGCAGTGTATTTTTTGTCCATAAGGAAAAAAAAATGGAGTAGGATTAAAAATTGTATTCCAAAGTAAAATTATAATATCTGATCTAAATATTTGTATTTAAAGTTCATTTGCATAGATAAGAGAAAGAAATTATTTATATCCAATATATTTCCTTGTCAGTTGATGGGCTTGCTCTTCCAAGTGAGATGATCAGATCCAAGGATTGAGAGTTTGAAGGGACCTCAGAGGTCATCTATTTAAATTCCCTCACTTTACAGATGAGAAAATGAAGGTACAGAGAGTTTAAATGACTTACCCAAAAATAAAAAAGTTGAGGGAAATGAACAAATAATAATTTCTTCCTCTTGAATCATCAGTTTGTATTATTAGACTATACATTTGGCAAGATAAATAGAAGAGTTCAAGATATATGACGGGTTCAGGATACATATTTATACATGTATATTATTTGTCTGTGTGTGTCTGTGTATGTACACATGCATGTATATGTGTGCATATATGAGAAAAATGTGATCAAAGAAGGTCGTTTAAGAGTTTGAAAGCTATTGGAACACAGTTGGCAGCCAGGCAAAGGCTGGTCCTACATGTCGGCAGATTCTCTTGGTCTCCATTTTCTCATCTGTCAAATTAGGGTTGGAAGTACTAGCCTGGTTCATTCCCAGGGTCTATTCCACTTTGAATATTCCCTGATACTTGACCATACTATCTGTATAGTGTGATCAACCAGTCAATAAACTTTATTAAGTGACAACTATGTATTGAACATGATACTAGGTATTGGGGGTAATATAAAGTGAGACAGTCCCTGCTTTCAGAGATTTTATCTTCTTATAAGAAAATGTAGCATATATAGGATAGTGGTGGCCAGGGAAGGGAATTTTGGGCCAGACAGTCTAAGGGTTTATGTGAAGAGTCATAAGGCAGTAGATTGCCATGTTCTTTGTGGTGGCAATGCTAGTATTGATTTGATTATTGCTCCCAGAGCAAGATGGTGATGGGAAGGAATGGGGATGGGGAGGGACACAAGTGGAGATGAGGCAGACATGAGAGGTATGAAGTGTTCATATGCCCTAAAACTTTCCCTCATTGGTTGGACTTAATGCCATTAGAGTCAATCCTTTGGAGGTAATTATCTCTAGAAAGCCCCCATCACAATGCAAAGTTTTGCTTGAGAGGTGTAACAAATGCACCCATTATTATATAGGTTAAGTACCATGGCTTGGGACATATGATATGTATGTTTTGATTAGAGAGAGGAAGGAAGAATAGGTTAGATCGAAACAATACAAACAGTCACTAGATTTGTAATCAGGAGATACCTGTATTAGGTCCTGACTCAGACAAATACTCGCTGTGTAGCCCTGGGCAATTTGTCTGCCCCACTCTATGCTGCAGCTTTTCCATCTGTAAAATGAAAGATTTGGACTTGATGGGACTTCCATTCCCTTCCAAATCTGTGATCCTATGTATAGCAAATAGCAGGTGATAGACAAATATTTGTTGACTTGAATTGCGAAGGATGGAAGGAATGAAGAAAGGGAGGGAGGGAGGAAGGAAAAGGAGGGTCTCTAGACTTGCACCTCCAGAACTTCCTTGGATCTCTCTATTCACTACATCATGCTGCACTTTATGTTTTTTAAAAAATAACTGCTATAATTTCTAGGGTTTTGAAACAAATGTGTACATCTCTTCAGTGCAGTGTTAATACTTCCAAGGTAGATTTGCTTTAAGGATAGTAAAATATTGCAAGAAGTTGCTGAATCATCAGATGACACTTCCAAAGTGGCACCTCCATTATGAGTCTGTTGCTATTTCTATTCATGCAAAGGTTTTGTCTAAATAAGAAGAGGCTTAAAGCATTCTTTTCTACAGTTTCCTAAGAAAGATGCAAACTCTCTCCCCTTACTTTTCAGTGGGAAAAAAGTGCCTTTGGTGCTTTAAAAAAAACATGTGACCTTTTGATGAATAGAGTTTTTACCATTAATCCAAGCCACCAAGGCAACAGTGTTTGGCAGATTAAAAATAAGTTTAACCTTTTCAAGATCTACTGACATTTCTGGAAAATGTTTCATGTGTCTTTGGGATTTTCATATTACTATTAATTTCATAGGTATCTATTTGATTTGCATTTTTGCCTAAATATCTATCAAGAGTGTTCAATGAATAGAGCTTATGTCCTGGCCAGTCCCTGGGTAGTCTGTCCTAGCAAACAGACCTATGTCAACTGTCTACCGTCTTCCTTTCATCTCAATTGCCTACTACCTGATTAGCCAGATCATAGTAGCTCCGTGTAAGAAGACCAAAATAAATAAATAAATAAATAAAAGACTTCCTTCCTGAGAAGCTAATGTAACTCAGAATGAATCCTTTGATGCCTTTGATTAGTATTAATTTAGTTACATTGTAACCCTTTGTGTTAATCATGCTACTGCTCAGGTTGATTTTATAAGTGCATTGCTACAATTATACTTTCTTATATAGACTCATTACTCTTTTCACTGTCTACTTAATTATTTTAACAAGGATCACATATGCTGCTGCTAATCAGATTATTCATTGCTGTCTTTTTAAAATTGTCACAAGGGGTTGGGGCATATTTATTAAGCTGGAGTATGTGACATCATGGGAAAAGATAAATACAGTGCTGATAAAAATTTGACATCAATATATAATCACCAGTAGTAATTAGTAAGAAATAATGGTATAAATTGTTTATGTCAAAAAAAGTCTTGTATGGGGGTAGCTCTCAAATGATAAATGACTTGGGAAATGAGACTTGGCCAACCCTATAATGATGATGCTGGAAGAATTTTATGTGCTTAGAATAATAAATACTTTGTGTACTGAAGAATAGATTGTAATGAGAGATGGGCTGGGGGCTGGGAAGAAAAAAAAACTAGCTTGCTATATTTTCTAGTGTGCTTAAGTTTGATAGGAAACATGAAGAAAGTAGGTCAGTTATTGTGAGACTATACATATGTCAATTTGTACAGGATGATGGCTACCATTTACACATGTGTGTATGTATACATATGTGTGTATCACCTTCTTTGCAAAGCATTTTATAAATATTATTTCATTTTCTCTTCACAACAACCCTGTGAAGTAGATGACATTATTATCCCCTTATTGCAGATGAGTAACCTGAGGGAGACAGTGGTTAAGTGACCCTAGGTCACATAGCCGGGAAGTATCTGAGGCTGAATTTTACCTCAGTCCTTCATTACGCTAGGACCAATACTTTATCCACCGTGTCATTTAGTTGCCTATAGACAGTATATAATTTTTAAGTATCTCTGGTACATATAACAAGGACAATAATAATATAAAAAAGAGAATAGGACTACCACCCCCATAAGTACACATACATCTCAGTTGATATAGTCATGGAATGTAGTAACACAAGGTTTAATATCTAAATAAGATACATTTACACAGATCCCTTTAGTAGGTGGGAACAGGTCTGTTTAAATTAAGAAAGGAACATGGTAGAGGGGAGTATCTGGCCATGTTATTCCTCAACTCAATCAACTCCAGTGACTCCCTAATACCCCTAGAATCACATATAAACTCTTCTATTTAGCTTTTAGAGGCTTTCACAATTTGGCCTAAACTTATCTTTCTGGCCTCATTGTGCATTGGTAGTCGTCTTCAAGAAGAATTCTGTCACCTAGACATATTTGCAAAGTCTCAATTTCTCACACATAACACTCCATCTCTTCTCTGCCTCCCACTGGTCATCTCGGATCTCTGAAATATACCTTCTCCTTGTGCCCACCTCATAGAGTACCTCTCCTCCTTCATGAATCAGCTCAAACATCATTTTAAACATGAAATCATTCCTCCATTTGCCAGTACCCTCCTCAAACTACCTCACATTTGATTCTTTTTGCATTTATTTGTATTTTTTCTTTATAGTTATTCTACATATGTTTATATCTGTACTCTTATCTCCTCCATTAGAATGAAATATCCTGGGGGCAGCTAGGTGGTGCAGAGGATAAAGCACCAGCCCTGTATTCAGGAGGTCCTGGGTTCAAATGTGGCCTCAAACACTTGACACAAGCTGTATGACCCTGGGTAAATCACTTAACCCTCATTTCCCTGCAAGCAATATATATATACATATATACATAGACATACATAGACATATAGACATAGACATATAGACATAGACATACATAGATAGACGTGTGTGTGTGTGTGTGTGATGGAATGTCCTATGGGGCAGGGATTGTTTCATTCACCATATTTATGATTTCAGCACCTCACAGAGTGCATAGCACAAAGAGGTAAATTAATAAATGCTATTGATTGAATGAATAAATAAAGTGGATCCAGAATTAAATAGAAGGAAAAAATGGTCTAGGTTTCCTTTAGAAACACTTCTTTCAGCAATCCAAAGCTGCCCCCTGGCCAAATTAAAACAAAATTTCTATGTTTTCCCAATAGTGATATATGACTACAAATCAGGGTGGATCAGAACTTCTTTTTTTGTTTGTTTGTTTTTTGGTTGTTTTTGCAGGGCAATGAGGGTTACATGACTTGCCCAGGGTCACACAGCTAGTAAGTGTCAAGTGTCTAAGGTGGGATTTGAACTCAGGTACTCCTGAATCCAGGGCCGGTGCTTTACCAAAGCACCATCTAGCTGCCCCTGGATCAGAACTTCTAAAGAACCAACACTGCAGGTAACCCAAAGTTCAATGAGGAATTGAATGGTAAATTCATGGACTCTCCAATATATTACAAATAATATTATGTTCAAAATTTGGTTCAAAAGATGTCTTTCAAGAAATGTATGATCAGGAGAAGAGGTCGGCTCTCCAAGTAGTTAGAATGAAGGATAAGAACCAGGAAAGCAGGAGTGCTGTATGCTCAAAGGAAAAAGAAAAAAGAAAAGAAAACTAGAGAAAGAGTTCCAACATGGTGGATTGATCTTCTATAGATTATTTGAGGGCATGAACAAAAATCACACATGTTGAGAAAGAATGAATAGTTTATGATCTGCACTCTTTGAAAGAGTACCCACATCAATGAGATTACAGACCCATTGAAGTATGAAGGCCTTTGAAATTCTCCATCCCCTGATGGAAAGACAGAAATTTAGTTCTGGACCTGTGATTTCAGTAGTGTGGGAATTCTCTCCATTGATGCAGATTGTAGCCTGTCTATTACTTGGAGTCTTAAAGAATTATTGGAGATTCATAGAGGTTAAGTGATTTGCCCACAATCCCACAGCTTGTAAGTGTCAGAAGTTGACTTTGAATCCAATTCTACAAGGCCAGCACTCCAGTCTGGTTGGCGAATAGGGGATTAATAGGTTGTAAGGGAAGGACATTTTTTAAATTTAAAGAACTAAAATGGTATGTGTGAAAAAATGAGGCAAGATGATATAACAAAAGTCATCAGATAATGTGATAGGAAGAATATTGGATGTCAAAGTGGATAGGGAACTGGGTGATATCAGGAAAACACGAGTTCACATTCTGCTATAGACAGTTATTTGTTGTATAATTTTGGGTAAGTCATTCAACCTTTCTGAGCCTCAGTTTCCCAATCTGGAAAATGAGTAGGTTCAATACAATCATCTAACATCAATTTTAGTTCTAAATCTATGATCCTATGATTTGGAATTAGAGAATCTAAGTTCAAATCCCAGCTGTGCCAGTTTTTAACACAGGCTAATTAACATTTTCTAGATCAATTTCCTGATCTAATGAGGAATGGACTGTTACTGCTGCTGCTGCTACTGTTGAGTCAGAGATGTCCAACCTATATGACCTCATCAGAACCCCACAGACCATGGCATGCCATGCCCTTTTATCCTCCACTATCTCTTGAAGTCTGTACAGACAAGTTCATTATTTCCATGATGTTATTTATCCATCTCATCCTCTGCCAGCCCTTTTCCTTTTGCCTTCAATCTTTCCCAACATCAAGGTCTTTTCCAATGAGTCCCATATTCTTATTATGTGGCTAAAGTAGTTAAGCTTCTGCTTCAGTTTTGCCCTAACCTTGAATAGTTTGAATTAATTTCTTTAAGAATTGACTGATTTAATCACCTTGCTGTCCAAGGGACTCTCAAAAGTCTTTTCTAGCACAACAGTTTGAAAGCATCAATTCTGAAGGTTTCAGCTTTCCTTATAGTCCAATTCTCACAGCCATACTTTTTTTTCTCAGGGTAATGAGGGTTAAGGTGGCACAGTGGATAAAGCACTGGCCCTGGATTCAGGAGAACTTGAGTTCAAATCCAACCTCAGGCACTTGACACTTACTAGCTGTGTGACCCTGGGCAAGTCACTTAACCCTCATTGCCCAGAGGCGGGGGGGGGGGGGGGAGGACTTGCCTAGGGTCACACAGCTGGTAAGTGTCAAGTGTTTGAGGCCGAATTTGAACTCAGGTCCTCCTGAGTACAGGGCCACTGTGCCACCTAGCTGCCCCCAGCCATACATTATTATTGGAAAAATCATTGCTTCGATTATGTAGATCTTTGTCAGCAAGGTAACGTCTCTACTTTATAGTTTGCTGTCCAGATTTGGCATAGCTTTCCTCCCAAGAAGCAGGTGTCTTTTAATTTCATGGCAGCTGTTGCTATCTAAAGTGATCTTTGAGCCCAGAAATATAAAATCTGACACTGCTTCCAATTTTTCTCCTTCTATTTGCTAGGAAGGGATGGGACCAGTTGCCAAGATCGTAGTTTTTTTGATGTTAAGTTTCAAGCCAATTTTTACACTCTCTTCTTTCAGCCTCATCAAGAGGCCTCTTAATTCTTTTTCGCTTTTTTTCTATGAGAGCGATGTCTTCTCCCTAGATCACTTCCTTATCATGGTGGAGGATTTTGCATAGCTCAATGAAACTATGAGCTATGATTCCAAAAGGCTCATGATGGAAAATGCTCTCTACATTCAGAAAAAGAACTATGGTGCCTAAATGCAGACCAAAGGATACCATTTTCATTTTGTTTTTTATCTTTAGCATGTTTTTTTCCCTTTTGTTCTGATTCCTCTTTCACAACATGACTATTGTAGAAATATATTTAACATGATTGTGTATATATACATATACATACATACATACGCATACATATATGCATAAAACATACATCAGATGGCTTTCTTTCTTGGGGAGAGGGGAAGAAGAGAGAGAAAAATTAGAACTTAAAATCTTACAAAAATGAATATTGAAAATTAAAAAATATATACTATTGCTTTTTTTAAAAAAAAGAAACTATGAGCTGTGACATGAAGGGTTACCCAAGAAAACCTGGTCATGGGGAGAGTCCTGACAAAAGGTATGGATTACATGGCCTTGAAAGTCCCTTCCAATTCTAAACCTGTGGTCTTCTGAACTATAATCCTATAATTTTATGAAAGCTATAAGAATGAAAACAAGGAAATTTGAAGCAGAAAGGACTTTGGTTATATATATATATATATATATATATATATATATATATATATATGACATTCAGAAAAAGAGTACATATGTTTTTGTTTGTCCTTTATGATGTCCCCCCCTCCCCCAAGGAGGGTTAAGTGACTTGCCCAGGGTCACACAGCTAGTAAGTGTCAAGTACCTGAGGTTGGATTTGAACTCAAGTTCTCCTGAATCCAGGGCCAGTGCTTTATCCACTGTGCCACCTAGCTGCCTCTTTATGACATTTTCAAGAAAAAAAAATCCACATAATTCTTCCTTCTGCTTTAAGATACATCAAAATGCCTAGCTCCTCTCTGAAGCATTATGTAACTACTGTTGGATATTCACCCCCCCTCCCCAGTGATTCTTCCTCCTCTGGATGTAATGTTTGTGCCACCCAGCTGACATTTATTATCTAGCACCTTATTTGTTAGTGATCTTTATTACTGTCTCTGCTCAAATTTCTCAGAGTATTTTACCTCAACCTCTTCTTTTCCTGTATCTTATTCTCCTTAATATCATTGTTACATGTGGACCTGCCCTTTCCCTCCACCATTACACCATAAGTTCCTTGAAAGAGGAACTCACATACCTGTGTTTTTGTCACTCATCCCTACCACAGTGTCTTATAAGCAAGAAGTACTTAATAAATGCTAGTTAAAATTTACCCAATGGACACAGTAACATAAAGTAAAATAGCCCTAAAAGACTTCAAAGCTTTGATCAATGAAAAAAAAAACAATCATGATCCCTTAGACCTGGTGACAAAGCAATCTTCCCCACTCTTACCAGAAAGGTGATAGACTGCACTTGCAAAATGAGGCATATGTTGTAAGATTTAACCCAATGTGTTGATTTGTTTTGCTCAACTATATTTGTTAGAAGGAAGAATTTTAACAGGGACAGGGATGATAGGTATGTAATAGAACTTTTTTTTTTTAAGCATCAGTAAAAAACTTACAAAAGAAGGTTTTTTGAATAAATACTTTCATGAGAGCATGTCTTTACCTCTGTATTATCAGCCCCTATAGGTGAAGGAAACGTAAATTAAGCTTCTTATTTACATCCAAAAATACCTTATATATTAACTAACCGATTGATTATTATTCCAAAAGAATAAAGAGCAAATTATTGAAGCCATTTTTCATTGGAAGGACATTATAATTTAGGAACACCAAGGAGAAGCAGTTTAATATCACATTTTTTCTTTAATTCATTCTAACTACATGAAAAATTGATTTTAATAAGAAATGGAACATAATTGGATATCAAGTTATGATTACTTATAGAATATTTAACAAGTCCAGATTTAATAGCATATTGGTGAGTTTAGTGGGTTTTTTTTTAAATTTCCAATGTGATATACTATAACAGCATGAAACATGAATACTTTATTATTAATCAACTGGAAGCTGTCATTTACATAAAGAACACTGACAACCTGTGAATAATTTTAAACATTGCATATGCCTCAACAGATGACTATAATCACCTTCAGTCATAGTCTTAGAGATGGATACGTTTTAAGATTAAGTCTCAGTACGACTGCTGCAGCCTATGACCAGAGTGTACATAAGTAACCAAGTAACCTTTCTCTCTATTTACTCTCTTTTCTCTGTGCTGTTTTGCATTAGAAAGTAGCTAATATGTCCCCAGCCATTTTTTCTTAAAATAACATACTTAAAAATCAGCGGGGAGGAAATATTTTATTAATATAACTATAGATGCTATCCAAATGTGTTTTTCTTAGCCTGGATTTGCCTTTGAGGGTATAATCTTCCTGCAAATCTGCTAGCTGAAGCTGTCTGGCCGTTGTCTGGCTTCAGCCAGTTTCAACAAAGGCTTTGAACACCTTTCTCACTGGTGGAGGGAAGAAACATTGGTTGTGGCTAATAGGAATCGACATAGCCTGCTGACGGGTGAATTTAGGCAATTTCGCTTGAGTTGAAACAAACGACTGTTCTTGGCGATCCTAGCATGTGAGTTTTGACTCTTTCATGTTACCAAGCTAATTTTCAAAAGGCTGAAATAGTCCCTAATGATTTGAAGAGCCCCTGAAATTCAAATGTCCTGAAGCAGGATTTACGAGATATTATTTAGATGAGTTCAATTGTATGTGAGCACAGATGTGAGCTAGGAATACAGAGACCTCACCCCTCCCTCCTCCTCTTCTCCTAACCCATTTCCATTACCACTGGCACTGACTATGCTAACAATCCCAGCAGCCATGGCTACAGGGTCAAAATTTCTTGTCCTTACAAAGTAAGAAACAAGTAGGTGCATTTCCTTGGTAAGGGCCACACCTTCCAGGACTGCTCTTACAGATAGGCAGAGTAAACAATTATGTATCTGTGATGTGATTTGGGCAATATGAGGTAAACTGTGATGTCCTCAAAGTCTTCCCCGACCTATTGATTGTGGCCTCACACACTCTGATTACCCTATCATCTGTTTAGAATTAAGGTTTTGCCTCATTTTTAATAATTTAGATTTTTTTTAAAAATCCTATTTAGAATATAATTCACTTGTATACTAAAGCTTTATGATGCTACAGCTTGGGTCAAGTTATATTTCTTTCATTGATTATTATTGACTGTGACCAAATGAAAGAAACGCCTCAGACTCCAACTCTACCTTAGATAGTAAGATTTTCCTATAGGAGGAATAAAGCAACTTTATTTTTTATTAAACTTGAGGAAATAAAATCAAAGGATAGGTACCACATAAATCAAATGATGGGAAGTAAGGTAATGGGAGATAGGAGACAGATACAAGGAAGATAAGGTAGAGGAAGATTTGTTAATACATTTTAGGATAACAGATAAAGAACTGTTCTGGGAACTATTTGAATATGGATTCAAGTCTTGCTTGTGAGCCTGCACAACTCATTCAATATCTCAGGGTTTTAGGCAACTCTGTAAGACTATAAATTACAGAGGAGATTACTGACCTGCATTGGTAGATAGAGTTCCTGTATCTGGAAATTCTCTATACTATGGAAATAATAGGTCTAGTACCTATTTGATAGAATTGTTTATGCAACTGATATATTCCAAGGCAGGCTATTGAAGTTTGGCAAATTCAGTGGGAGTCCATGAAGTATTCAGAGAAGCAGAGTTTGAAAGGGTAATGAAATAACCACATTACACAGGCAAGAAAGAACAAGTCCTTCATTGCTCTGCCAGGAGGAAGCAAGGTTTCCTTTAGTTTCTTCAAATTAATAATAACCCCTCTAACCCTAGGCTATTGCAATAACATTGATTTTCTAGAAGCATAACAGAAACAGGTAGACTTGGATTCCACACATGGAAAAGGCAACACTGCATAATAACCCTTCTTTTATACCTTCCTATGAATGAAGCATCTGTGGGCAAGTTTGATAGGCAAATGTATATATGGAGCAAGGAAAGAGGAATCTCAAAATCCTTGAGTTGGGAGAATCTTCAATGATCAGCTATTTTAGTCTAACCCAGACCTGGGCATGAATCCCTTTGATAGCACTCCTGAGAAGTAGTCAATCAGTCTGCTTAAGGTTTGCCAAGGATGGGGAATTCAGTCGTTCCTGAAAGATTCCATCCCACTTTGAGACTTCTGTAATTACTAGGAATCTCTCTCCATCCCCCAATCTCACCCCCATATATCAAGCTTAAATCTGCTATCACTTCTACCCATAGTTTCTAGTGCTGCCTCTGTTGTTAAACAAAATAGTTTTTCCCTGTAACAATCTTTGAAGACAGCTATCATGTTTCCTCTAAAGTTTTCTTCTCCAGGCTAAACACCAGAGTTGTAAAGTGGAAAGAGATATAGAAGTTTTGCTCTAGAGCCTAGATTCTTAAACTATGGGTTGTGACCCCATATGGGGTCATGTAACTGAATATGGGGGCTATGAAAAATTTGGCAACAGTAAAAGTTTATATCTACCTATTTTATATACCTTTATACCTGGCGTCACGTAAAAGTTTCTTGGGAGAAAAGACGTCATGAGTGGAAACAGTTTAAGAAGCCCTCATTTAGATCACCAAAATTTAGAGAATGCCGGCATTACCCAAACTCCAACAAATAAAAACTGTTGAGCTTAGCACCTTTTTTTTGGGTGGGGGGCAGGGCATGAGGGTTAAGTGACTTGCCCAGGGTCACACAAGTAGTAAGCGTCAAGTGTCTGAGGCTAGATTTGAATTCAGGTCCTCCTGAATCCAGGGCCAGTGCTTTATCCACTGTGCCACCTAGTTGCCCCTGAGTTTAGCATCTTTTTTTTTTGTTTTGGTTTGGTTTTTTGATGAGGCAATGGGGGTTAAGTGACTTGCCCAGGGTCACACAGCTAGTAAGTGTCAAGTGTCTGAAGTCAAATTTGAACTCAGGTCCTCCTGAATCCAGGGCCAGTGCTTTATCCACTGTGCCACTTAGTTGCCCCCAAGTTTAGCATCTTTTTAACAAAAATAATTAAGTGAGATGAGAAGCTACCTAATAACATATTTCCTCTTCCCCCACTAGGCTACACCCACTTTTCCCTAGCCTGGTCCAACCCAGATTCTTCCACATGCAACAGACTCCTGCTGTCTCAGATCTCACTAACTAAGCCTTATATCCTAAGATGTAGTATCTTTTGCTCTAGTCCCAAGTGAAAACCAGTTAGGAGAGAGCTCTGGACCTGGAATTCGGAAGATCAGAATTTAAACCCAACCTCTCTGAATCTCAGTTTTGTTATACAAAAAAATGAGGTTATACTAGATAGCCTTTAAGTGCCCTTCCAAAACAGATCGACGACCCTACGAATTCACTGCTATTGCTGCTGGGGGGATGGTGGGTGAGAGAGTCTAGACTATTCTTAGAACAGTACCTAGGGGACTTTCACCTACTGTAAGAGCAGGAATTCATAGATCGTAGAATTTAGAGTTGAAAGGTAGTTTAGAGGCCATGCAGTCCAACCTCCTTCTTTAACAGAGGAAACTCGGTATCTGCCTGCGCTTGTACAAGAAACACTCTCCTTAGAAGAGATACTTATGGGGGCAAAATCATTTGTAGCAGTTATGGAATAAGGGAGATGGAAGGGTAGGAAGCTGGATTTGGGGAGAATGTAGCCTTCTGGGCAGCTAGGTGGTTCAGTGGATAAAGCACCGGTCCTGGATTCGGGAGGACCTGAGTTCAAATATGGCTTCAGATACTTGACACATACTAGCTGTGTGACCCTGGGCAAGTCGCTAAATCCCCATTGCCCTGCAAACAACAAAAAACCAACCAAACAAAAAAAACCAATATAGAGAATGTAGCCTTCTCCCACTAATCTGACTCAATGGATTAAAAAGCTCTGAAATAAAGCTCTTAGCAAAATGTTGATAGCAGTTTCCCTTGACTTCCAATCTCTGAAACCTGCCCACCCTTGGAAGAGGGTAAAGACTGTTTCAAAGAACACAAAATGGGGAAGTTCACTCCCAAGGTACCTGGAATATACACAGCCCTTGGGCTCTCCAGCCTGCTTCCCCGTCCTAGCTGAGATCCTAGACCCATGACAAGTATGCACCAGATGGGCTGACAAGATTTTGATATACCCAGCCTACATTCTGTGTATACATATGGATGGGATGTAGAAACCCATAATTGCAAATAAAAATCAATTCCTATTTTAATATAATTTTGTATGTGTATATTCTGACTCACAATACCAATAAATCCAGAGGTAACAAAATTCATATACCGTCAAGGAATTTCAGCATCTTGCCAAAAAAATGTCCAAGGTTCACTGAATCCTGATGCCAAGCCTAATGAGACTGCATTTAATAAAAAGGAGAAACTTCTTCTTTGGTTTATTTTCCCGTAAGCCATAACTAGGATGCCAAAGAAGCTTAGAGGAATGCATGAGGCTTCTGCAAGGCCAGTTTGAGGAAAGACTGAGCAGAGAAGCCTTCCTCACACTCTAGTTTCTCCTAATTGAGATTCTTTGTGCATATTCAGAAATCTCCAAAGAGGAGTTCAATAGTAGCTTTTGTCTGAAAAAGATCTGAGTCATGTGGTTAACTGGAAATTCACCATGATTTATTAGGGTGACGTGGCAGCCAAAAAAGCTATGTGATCTTGGGTTTCATTGAGGAACCTACCTCCCAAGAATAAGGAAGGATTAGTTCCTCTGTACTCTGTCCTAATCAGACTACATCTAGAATATTGCATTCATTTCTGGGTGCCATGGTTTAAGAAATATATTGATAGGGGCAGGTAGGTGGCACAGTGGATAGAACACCAGCCCTGGAGTCAGGAGGACCTGAGTTCAAATCTGACCTCAGACACTTGACACTTACTAGCTGTGTGACCCTGGGCAAGTCACTTAACCCCAATTGCCTCACCCCCCCCAAAAGAAATATATTGATAAATGGGAATGCATTAAAAAATTAATTCACTATTCCAGATGCAATCTAATCAGTATGGATCAGGCCCTGAGGTGATAGAAACAGCAAGATTTGGCAATGGATTTGACATGATTGCCCTCCTCAACATCTTTCAAATCCAGGCCTTTCTCTCTTCTCACACAGCTGGCACCCTCATCACCTCTCTCTTAAATTATTATAACATCTCCTAATTGGTCTCCATGCCTCAAGTCTCTCATACTCTCAGCCAACCCTCCCTACTGCTGCCAAAGTAATTTTCCTTAAACATAATCATATGATTAACTCCAGTGACTTCCTATTGTCTCTATAATCAAATAGAAATCCCTCTTTTGAGCTTTTAAAAATCTATTGCCAGGGCAACTAGGTGGCGCAGTGGATAGAACACTGGCCCTGGATTCAGGAGGACCTGAGTTCAAATTTGATTTCAGACACTTGACACTTACTAGCCATGTGACCCTGGGCAAATTCACTTAACCCCAATTGCCTCACTAAAAAAAACAAAAACAAAAAAAATCTATTACCAACTTGCCCCAAACTATTTTTTCATCCCTACTGGATATTATTCCCCCTTTCATTCTCTGTGATCCAGCTAAACTAGCCTTTGCTCTGTTCCTTACACATGACATTCCAACTTTGATCTCTGTGACCAAGTGGCCATCCTACCTCACTGTAATGTCTCCACCTCACGAGGCCCTTCTTTTTCTTCAAGATGTAGTTCATGCACTGTCTTCTTCATAAAGTTATTTTTTTCTGATCCCTCATCAACATGCTTTTAGTGTGTTGCTTCCTAAACTATCTTTTAATTAACTACTTTGTATTTATTCACTTGATATTTATATGTTTCCTTGTACCCTCTGCCCCAAGGGCTTCTCTGTCCCTCTGATTGGAGAGGGCAGAGGGTTTATATTGGCGAGATCCTCCTTTGAAGGAGGGTACCAGGGCAGCCAGGTCATTATTTCCTACCCAGCTACAGGACTTCATAATATCCGCCGCCCAATCCAGGTACATTTTCTCACTTCCAATCCCACACTTTTCAACTTCTTTGTATATGTTGTCTCCCCCGTTAGACTGTGAGATCATTGAGGTCAAGGACTGTCTTTTGGATTAACAAAATGTCTGGCACATACTTAACACTTAATAAATGTTTATTGATTCACTGACTGACTGGTTGACTCCTCCATTGGAATGTAAACTCTTTGAGAATAGTTTGTTTTTTATTGTTTGTACTAGCATCTCCCATGCCTAACACATAGTAGGTACTTAAAAATACTTGTTGATTACTTGATTATAGTCTTTGTCATATGATGATTAGTTGAAATAGTTGGGACTGATTAACTTAGAGAAGACTCAGGATAAGCAGTGGGGAATGGGGGTGGAGAGGCAATGATGACTCTGGTTAAGTATTTGAGATTATGTTTTTATATGTATATATACATGTATACATACATATATGTGTGTATGCATGAGGTGCATAGAGAGAGTGAGAGACAGATATTTCAAAATTTCAAATATATGATTTTATCAGTACAGGTACTCCCTCTACTGTCCCAGATTTCAATCAATGTCAGTCATATTATGTGGACTTCATAATTTGCCTTGGCTAAAAAGTTCATCACTTGATATCAGCTTCCTTATAATGAGGCGCCAAACAGCCAGACTGGTCCTTTTGTGAAAAGCATGCAAAATCCAGTACTGTCCTTGAAGGCATTCCAACTTGGTAGGCATTGCCAGAGCTTGTGAGCTCTCCTGGCATAGTCCTTAAGGTCTTTAAGAGTTTCAAGTATAATGTCAATAAAATCCCCACCACCACCCCTTTCAGGCCCTCTGATTCTAGACCAAGCACTCTTTACACTGTGTAATAAGCTGTGATGATGAAAGGCACAGAGTCAAGAATGGCCAAGAATGTATTTGGACACCAGTGAAGGAGCCGGTTTGGCTAGAGAAGAGGGCTTATGTTGGTAATTACAAGGAGAAATAATTGTATTTATAGGATAGATCCCAGGTGACTATGGATGACCTTGAAACCCTAGAAAATGAGTTCCAATTTGATATTTTTGTGTGTAGAGGAACATTTCAGTTACTGAGCTGAAAAAATGAAAGCAGTATATAAGGAATCAATTAGCTTGGTAGGTATATGATATAGGCAACATGACTGTCTAGTAATGGTTCTTGGGAATGTCTTACTAAGCAATGTCTTACTGATAAAAAAAGATGCAGAAGTAAAAGAATTAATTGGGCAGCTATATTATTATTCTTTCTTTTGTGATTTCTCTTTCTCTCTATATCTCTCTCTATTGGCTCTTATCTTTTTGTCTCTCTTTATCTTTTGTTCTTTCCATTTGTCCCTACTTCTTTCTCTCTGTCTCTCTTCCACTTTGTCTCTTTGACTCTCTCTTTTTCTTTTCTTCTTTCTGTCTTTCTCTCTCTTCACCTCTTGTCTACTACCTGATGCATCTTTAAAATCATTAGGATAGAAAAACAAGATAAGGGAGGAAATGTTGTACAATGCCTGTAGCAGTGAACTTGAAGTCACAGGACCTGAGTTCAAAGCTAGTCTCTACTGCTTTTTCCCTAGGTGATCTTGAGCAGATCACTTAAACTCTCTAGGCCTCAGTTTCCTCATATGTAAAGTGAAGAGGTTGGACTATATGACCCCCAAGGTCAGTGAGCTCTATGATTCTAAGATCTGTATATTCATATTATATTTTCTACCTCAATCTAAGAAATTTGTTGTGGTATCTAATGTCTAGGGTAAACTGCAGGATCATAATTATTAATATGTCAAGACTTCAGAGTCCATCTAATCTAACCACAGTAAACTGATAGAACATAATAAACCCCACCAACAACAGGCAAGGAAGGGCTGGTCAGAGATTCTAAGAGGAAGCATCCTCAAGTGGGGGAATAGAGATGTGGTCTCCAACCTTTTGCAATCAAGAGGCACACCATTCAAAGTTCCTAAAATAGTGCCTCAAGTTCAAATTCAAGTGGGTGGCAGGGGTCTCCAAGATATCCCCAGTTCTTTTTTTTTTTGGAGGGGGGGCAATGAGGGTTAAGTGACTTGCACAAGGTCACACAGCTACTAAGTGTCAGTGTCTGAAGCCGGATTTGAACTCCTCAGGTCCTCCTGAATCCAGGGCCAGGACTTTATCCACTGAGACACCTAGATGCCCCTATCTCCAGTTCTAATCAAGCTGTCTTCAAGCAAAACAGAGGTATTTGGTCAAATCAAATACATAATGGTGGTACTATATCAGTTCCAGGTAGACAAGGAAATATATTGATCTTTCTATGTAGGGATTATAGGAAACTAGGTGAGTCAGTCCAGGGTCATGCTGAGCTGAGCTGACAATGATTACAACTGGAGAAGAGAGATAAAAATGGGATTAGGAAAGGTAATCTTTAAGTCACTCAAGAAGATACTTAATACTTAGCACAGTAAGGCTATGTATTCATGGGCACTGGCCCCAGATCTTGGAAAAGACCATGCTAAAAGTGGATGGGTTCTTCCAGATCACACGAGCAACAAGATGGCCACTAGACATTTCCTCTAATCCCTATGACCTCTCATACCTCTCCAAAATAGAAATTATGTCCCCATGATAAAGCAACGTTACCTTTTTGCCATGGTTGAGGTCACTAAGAATCCAAAGGAAGGATTAAGAAAAACAACCCTAGGGTTTGACACTCACTGATTCTGAGCTCACTCACTCACCCCTCCCCCTGTTCCCATGCTACTAAAAATTCACTAGAAGACCCAAGCAATCAACATAGGCTTATATCAAAATCCACTCCTGCATCCCAAGCTTCCCCCTCTCTTTACAGTTCTATGGTCGTTCCAGTTCCAAACTGTGAACATTTGTTTGGCCCTCTACAACTAGCTTGGCTGAAGTGCTTCAGAAGCAAAACCCTTCCAGGGCTGCAACTAGGAAGCACTGGTGCCGGGGAAAGCAGGCTTTGATTTGTGGATGTTAGGACAGAGACCTGAGGAAGAGGGAGAGGGACATTTCACTGGGATAGGACACAATGTGTCTGGGTGGGTGGGTGGGGAATGGTAAGGGGTATGAAGCACTCCACCAATCTGGAGTAAAAGAGCTGAATATCCATCTGGGGTCACTTCTGACCATCCAAGAGTCAGTTAGGAAAGAGACCTGAAAAAAAGAAGAAAGAGACCTGAGCTGGTGAATTATGAATAGCCAGTGTGGGAAGAGGATGAGACACTTTAAGATCTAGCACCCAAGGAAACCACAGAGTGGAGGGAGTTGGAAAGTGAGTAATAAGGAAAGTAAGGTGGGGAGCACAGACTGAAAGTACTCAAGATTTCAGGAAGAAGAAATCTCAAAGATCCTTTACATAAATAAGAATAATCAAGAGGAAAAATACTATCAGAAATATGATCTCTAGTTCTAATCAACAGATTCAGGCTTCTATGAATAAAAACTGCAAAATAAAAGAAAATGATCCAACACTTAACAAGACAGAGGAGCCTGTAAAATTTTAGAAGAACATAGAACCACAAAATGTTGTCCCTGAGTAGTTTAAAAAGAAATAGAATTATGAGATTGGGATATATATTCAACACTACAAATTAATGAACAGAATAGAAAAATTTAAATCTTTGATGACAAGCCTCATGAAAGAAACAAAAACGAGAACATTAGATTGGGAATGCAAATACAAGAAGTGAAGAATAACCTAGAAGAGAAAATGAATTAAAAAAAATATGCTCATTATGCAAGCAGAACATACTTATCTTCAAAATAGGATATGTAGAAACAATCTAAGACTCATAGGTCTTCCAGAAGAACACACTATGGAAAAAACCTTAATACCATAATGAAGAAAATAAACAATAGAACTATTTTGAACATCTCAGCATTGGAAATAAAATTCCAATGGAAAGAATTCACAGTTCACCACAAAGAAACACAAATAAACAAACAACAATAGCAATAAACAAGGAGGAAAACTCCAAGATGCATAGTGGTTAAATTTTATAATTCAATTCAGAAACCACATGTTCCTCAAGATGTTAGTAGAAAGTCCTTCAAATACAAAGAAAAGGACATTTGAATAATGTAAGACTATTCTGCACCTACTAGAAAAAGGTGGAAGGAATAGAATAATGTGTTCCAAAGAACAATGGAGCTCTGGATACAGCCCAGGGTGACCTATCCTACCAATTTGAGCTTAGCCATATTCAATAGATAGATATTCAGTAATAAAGAAGAGTTTGAAAGATTTTTAGAAAGAGAATATGAACTGAAAAAATTATTTGCTTCTTGAATACCCCAAATAGAAATATATGAGGAATGAATAAATGCAGCAAGCAAGGATAGTAACAGCAGTAGAATGAAAACATAAACACTATGTGGAAACTTCTTTCTAAATGTAAACAGCTGGGGTGAAAGTGGAAATCTGGTAGAGATGATATCAAAAAAGCAGATTAGTATTAGGGACCAAACCCAGCAATACTTTGCTTACAAATGCACACTTTTTTATGAGACTGTATTACAACATGGGAGGGTACATGAAAGGTGGGGAAGGAAATAATGAGATAAAGTAGAGTGGAAGATGTGCCAGGGTCAAATCAATGTCTAGCAAGGTCTACTGTAAGGTAATTAACCTCTGTGGTCTCTAAAAGAGAAAAGCCAGGAAGGAAGGAAGTGAGGAGTGAGGGAAAAAAATGAAAAAGAGAGGAAAAGGAAGGAAACTTTCCTTTGGAGGTGGGAGGGGGTTACATTGCTGAATGCTTCTCTAGGTAAAGGGAGGTGAGGGCTTTACCCTGGATAAGGCTTGAGTATTTGAAAAGCCTACTTGTCTTTGGAGTGGGGACCTGAAACCTCGAGGGGAAACTAGCACCTGGAAGGGCAGGTGAGCATATACACAGTGAGAAAATTACCAGGCAAATGGCAGGGCTAGGGTGGGGAGGGAGAGATCAATCAGATGGTATAGATCAGAGTCAGGGTAAGCGCCTTACCATTGGAGAGTGTTGTCTCTGACATTTTTTTTTTTTTTGAGAGTGAAGCAGAACAGAAATGAGAAATCCATGAGGCAAACATTACAAGGCAGTGGCAGAAAGAACTGTAGGGGACAGCCTAGAATGAATAGCTTAAAAGCACAAACTATATGAAGAATACAGAGAAAAAAGAGAGACCAGATGATTATAGGTGCTATGAATCACAGAAGTAGGGTCTAGAGTAAACAGAAAGAAAAGATGAATAATGTAGATAATGAAAGAAATACATTTTGGAAAGGGTTGCAAAAATGAAATTCATAAAACTAATGAAGACTACTAAATGAATGGGAGAAGAAAGGGGAATCTATTTGACTATTGAGAGAAAAAAAAGAGAGGGAAGAAATATATAACAAGATAAAGTCAGGAGAGAAAAGGAAACAAATTAAACAATATCCTAAAAGGATAAGAATAACAAAGAAGAAGAGGGGATCAGGGGGTGAAAGGGAAAAGAGCCAATGAGAACAGTTCACTTTTCAAAAAAACATTAAAGTACAGTAACTGAAGAATCAGAATATTTTGTTTACAGTAGAAGTAGGGAAGTTAATCATAACCTGGGAAAAACAGAGATAGAGAAAAATATAAGCTTAATTTTTATGGCCTTAAAAGTTAATGAATTAAACAATCCAATAAAACAAAAAAGAGTGACAGATTGGATAAGAAGACAAAACCCTACTATCTGTTGCTTACAAGATATACATTTAAAAAACTAATACATACACAAATAAAACTGAGGGGATGGAAAAATTACTATGTGTGAAGTGAATAAAAACAAATCAGGATTTGCCATCAAGCTATCAGAGTATAAACAAACATTCAAAAAATAAACAAGGAATAAACAAGGAATCTATATTATTTGAAAGGAACTATAGATAAGAAGCCAACATCACTAATAAACTTATATGTTCTAAATGCCTAGGCGTCTAAAGGAAATATCTGCGATTCAAGAAATCATAGACAATTACACAATAGTGACAGAAGACTTTAATATCCCCCTATTAGATTTGGATAGGTCTAACAGAAAGATAATCAAAAGAGAAAATATAAACAATAAAATTTCTGGAGAAATTAGAGTTAAAAACTTAAAGCATCTTTTAAATGAAACAGCAAAAGAACATGCATATTTCTCAAATGATATGGAACTTTGATAAAAATTAACCATGTACGAGAGCATAGATATATTCCAAGCAACTGTATAAAAGCAGAAATAGTCAATACCTCTTTTAGACACCATAATTCAAAAAGAATGGAAATTGTTTCAGGGACAACAACAACAACAACAACAAAGTTATAGACCCAAATGGACACTTAACAATGAAATTTTAAATAAAGAGTGGATCAGCAAACAAATCGTAGAATAACTATGTAAAAAATAATGATGAAGTAATATACCATAATTTCTGGGATGCAATTAAAACAGTCCTCAGGGGGAATTACAATTGTGTATTAACTGTATGTTAATAAAATAGAAATATACAAGAGCATTGTATTTGCCTGGCTTGTTATCTGGTCTGAAGATTACCTCAAGCCAACCTGCTAATTAACCAGAAAGCAAAATTTAGTGTGCTGTGGTTGTTAGCTCCGATGAGCCTGCGCCCCTCCCCCACCTGGGACTCTTGCTGTTCAAGATTTCTTCCTGGTTCCCTGTTGGAGTGGGACAGCTGTATTCTTCCTTAGGTCCCTCAGACATCCCTGTATTTCCCACCCCCACCCCCCAAACCGATCAGTCCTCACACCCAACCAAAAGCATAGTTCTAGAAAATTCTGGCACAGTAGCTGATTTGGAAGCTCGGGGTAAGTTTCTCGGGAGCAGCCTGCTTGGGGCTGGATCTGTGTCAGCACAATTGCAGGGTTCAATTCTTCTCTCAGCCCAGCATGGGGCCCCTCTAAGCTGTCTTTGGCTGGAAAATAATCTCAGCCTGTCTTTTGTGGGTTCTGCTGCTCCAGGGGTTGTCTTACGGCTGTTTTTAGAGTAATTGTGTCAGGAACTCTGTGCATTTAATGTCTTTCCTCTGCCATCTTGACTCTGCCCTGATACTTTTTTAATATCATAAAAAATCCACCTGAAAGAAAAAGGTAGTATGATATAGCATGGGAATATACTAGAACTTTTTCTAAAACATATAGGAGGGAAACAAAAATGTTGACTCTCCAACTATTATTTGATCCAGTTCTCAAAATTCCACAAGAGCAGTAAGACAAGAGAAAGAAATTAAAGGACTAAAGATAGGTAAAGGGGAGATGAAACTTTCTCTATTTGCTAATGATATAATGATTTAGTTGGAAAACTCCACGGAATCAGAAAGAAACACTAACTTTAGCAAACTGAAGGCTATAAAATAAATCCTCAAAAATCAACATTTCTATATAATTATAACAGAATGTAAGAAGAAACAATAGAAAGATAAATCTCATCCAGAACTGTAAAAGTTGCACAAAATATCTGGGGATCGATATCCCAAAGCACTCAAAAGACTTGTGTGTATTCATTTACAAAATGTTCTTTATAGAAATAAGAACAACCTAAATAGCTAGAGAAAAATAAATAAAAACAACCCTGAAGTTTCACCTCACACCTTGCAAATTGGCAGAAAAAAAAGACAAAAAAAATGGTCAATAGTCAATGTTGGAGGAATTGTGGAACGATAGGTATATTAATACATCCTTGATAAAGATGATTGCACATGAAACTGCAAATCTATTATGTATGACTTGCTATTCTTTTAAAATATATAATAAAGTTATCATGTAAATTTCTTTTTCTTACCTCCTCCCCAACCTAGAGATGGCTACCATTAGACACAAATAGGTGTGTGTGCATGTGTATGTATGCATATGTTATGTATGTATGTATTTACATATATATGTATGTATATATGCAGGTGTGTATACAATTATTCTATAAATACTCCTATTTTCAGTTCTTTCTATGAATGCATATACTATCTTTCTTCATATGTCCTTCATAGTTAATTTGGGCATGTATGATATCAAAATAACTTATTTGCTCAAAGTCATCCTTAAAACAATATCCCTTTACTGTATACAATGTTTCTGCTCATTTTACTCTTCATTATTTTATGCAAGTCTTTCCATGTGTTTCTAAGATCATTGAGCTCATCATTTCTTATAGCACAGTAGTATTCCATCACAATCACATATCACAACTTGTTTAGCCATTCCCCAATTGATGGACATAACTAAGAATTGTACAGAAAGTAAATGTCCATCAATTGGGGAATGGTCAAACAAAATGTGGTACAGGAATGTAATGGAATATTACTATGCTATAAGAAATGATGTTGTCAGATGACTACAGAAAAGTATGGAAAAATCTGTGTAACCTGATATAGAATGAAGTAAGCAGACTCAAAGAAACCAATATACATAATAATTGCAAGAATGGAAATGGAAAGGATAACACACCAAAGAAAGAAAGAAAGAGAGAAAGAAAGAAAGATAAATGTACATACTACCTGTGTGACCCTGGGTGAGTAGCTTAACCCCAATTGCCTCACCCAAAATAAACAAACAAATAAATAAATAAATGTACAAAATTGTAAAGATTGAGTAAATAAAGAAAAGAAATAAGAGAAGACACACCAACCTACCTCTTTGTGAAGGTAGGAAGTCCACAGGTGTTACATATTGCACATGTTTTTAGATGTTTTTTCAATGTGTCAATTAGTTGTGCTGACTTTTTTCCCCCTCTAAAAATACTATTTGTCATATGGGATGGCTCTCTTGGCAGGGAGGGTAGGAAAAGGGAGTCATAGGATAATATTGTGAGGTAAGAAACAGAAATATTAATTAAATTTTTTTTAAAAAAGAAAATGGATGAGTTTTTGATGGCCCCAAACACCTACAGATGGCCAGAGGCAAAATTCCAGGGAACTAAGGGAACAACTGGGGTATGAAGGAAAGGAACAGAAGAAAGAAAATAGAGTATAAATCTTTATCCAAATGGAAAAGGTTTGAGTCAGTAGACATCTGGGTTTCATTGAAGCAAGGCACTTAACACATTTGGGCCTCAGTTTCCTCATCTATTTTATGGAGATGTTGGACTAGATGAATTCTAAGGTCCTTTTCTGCTCCAGGTGCTGTAAGCCTATGATACTGAGTATGTATGGTTTACTCTGACTTGTTAACTGCCATTGGAGAACCAGTATCAGAAACTTCAAGGCAACACTGAAAGGCATGGACTGAGATGTTTCACTAAAAAGGGACCAACAACAAATAGAGGCCAAGCAGGAGGTGAACCTGGCCTATAAATTGTGAATAAATGTGATGAAGCACTCCCAGTTGAGGAATCATTCCCTTGGCTAGAAGGGAAGCTCTGTGAGTAATGAGCTAAATGTTAGAGTCTAACAGGATATATCTGTACCTCAGCTGATCAACCATGGGCACCAGGCCTGACATCTTCCCACCCTCAGAATTTCCAAAAGTGACAAGTCCACCAATCTTCAACGAATGGAAAAAGAGTCCACATGGTGGAAGAAGAGATGGCCAGTGTACCAACTATAGGAAAAGGGGGCGGGGAGACAAGATGACATTGGCAAAGAGAGAACCTGCTTAGGGCCCACAGCTGCTGTTCTTTGATGAAAACAGTCTGATTCTGAGAAGGGACTATAGGAAGGGTCTGATTTTGGGAAGGAGCCGATTTACAAGGGAAAAAAAAAAGACATGAGCAGAACAGCCCCAGACAGACAGGATATGCCAGTGATGGAAACAGTCCAGTGTTCTAGGCTGGCAATCTATGTTTGGTTCCTGATTGTCAAGATACTGTGTTGACTGGCCCCTCCAGATTTGTGCCCTCTGAAAAATTTAATAAGGATCTGCGTGTGTCTTTGTGCCTCTATCTCAGTCTGCCTGTTTTTCTGACTTAGTTTGTTTATATATCTTCCTGCCTGTTTATATGTCTACCTGCCTGCTTGCCTGTCTGTCTGTTTGTATGTCTGCCTACCTGCCTGTCTGTCAGTCTGTCTGTCTGCCAGACAACCTGCTTGCATATGTTTGTTTGTGTGTCCGCCTGCCTGCCTGCCTATCTGCCAAACTTCTTGCCTTTCTTTCCTCTAGTACCTCTGTCTGTCTGTCTGAATCTCTGCCTACCTGCCTTTCTCTCCCTCTCACCAGTATTCTGTCCTGTTAAAGGGAAGAGGCTCACATGTGCCTTTAATTAGTACAATAAACCTGGGAATTTTTGCCTTTTTTTCTCTTTCTCTTTTTTATTCACTCAAATTCACAGAGGGAATAGGCAGAGCAGATTCTGGGACCTTTATGTCATAAATAAGGCTGCTCTGGGGTCATGCTAACAGATCCCTGTTCCCAACCCCAATAGAGGAATAACGAACAAAAGAGTTTGTTTGTTTGTTTGTTTTTAAAGAATCCTCTGCAGACAGACCAGAGGCTGTGAATCTTGATAACAATGAGACTGGTCAATGAGAGAGAATATTTTCCTTATCAGAATTCCTTTGTCCCGGAGGAACATGGCTGAAGTTTTTGCTCTCTCCCATTCTCTTTGAGCCATGAACATACGTGGGAACTTCCCCTGTATAGAAACCTGGAAGGAAGAAGAAAAGGGAAAACACAAGAATAGGCAGTAGCTTTACAAAAATAGGTGTATATATGCTTTCTCTCACTTTAATTTCATGAATATTAATACCATAGGAATCTTCATTTTGCAATTATGCATGAGTTCAGAGGGAGGAGAAACTGAGACAGCAAATTTTCCCAAAGAATGGGGGGGGGGGGTGAGCCAAGATGCTTGTAGCAAATTCTATTTTTAAAATCCTGCTATTACATCTACTAGACATCTTTTAGAAGTGGTAGATTATGTAAGGGGATAACAATTTTTTTCCAAGCAAATATGAAAGTAAAGACAGCACACACTATTATGGGCAATAACTCAGCTTCTGTCTTTGAATACTCTTTGATGACCAGAGGGAATATTATAGCTTGCTGAAAGGTTGCCTGTACTGTGCTGGCATACTAAAAGGTAATAGCTTGAGTAGAATGCTACCTGATGACAATGACTCTGATTTACTCCAAACCACTTGACTGGATTTAGGAAGGTGAGATAGTAGTCATCCTACATGAGTAAACCAAGCTCTGTGACAAAGAATATATACTAGGATTAGGTAGGGCAATGTTGTTGAAAGGAACAGGGCCATGGAATACAGGTGACCATAAACCAAAGGCCAAGCTGGATTTTATAAGCAGGGTTTCAATGGCAAAAGTTTTCTACTGGTTTTCTATTCATTGCAGCAGCAGAGATTCAGGTTAGGAGATCAATGGGAAAGATATAGATAATGTCAGGGAGCCAACACTTTTGTCTGATTCAGTCTGTCTCCCTGAAGCTTTGGTTCCTGAGTATACATGTTTCCTTCCTTTCTCTTCACTAATGTGTTTGTTGACTTAGTCTTGGGCGAGGCCTACTGTGCTTCCTACTGACCCTGTCATTTCAATAAGGGTATAGCTTTGAATAAATAGAGGTTTCAAGATGCTATACTAAGATTAGTCCAGTGGGATCCCAAGAAAGGCATCTTCATTGTTCAACCATATCTTCTCACAGGCACTTCAAGTTGTAGTTTGTACTATACCCTTTACCTTTTTTACTTTGTGTGTTCATGCATGTCTTCTCTATTATAAGTATTGGTCTTGTCTATCTGTCTCTATTCTCTTTTTTCATATCTATCTGACAGTGGGGTGTGAATTATTTATTAAAGTTAAAGTCTTCATCTGATTGAGCTAATCTTTCATTTTTTTTGATGATTGATGAGAAGCATATCTTTAACTTAAAATACATCCAAGGCAATCAATTTCAGCAGGCAACAAGTATTTAATATGCACCTACCATTTGCTAGGCACTATGCTAAATGCTGCCAATAAAAAGAAAAAAAAATCTATCTCTGATTTCAAGGAGTTCACAATCCAATGGAAGAGACAACATGCCAGCAACTATGTACCAACAAGCTATATGCAGGATAAATTAGAAATAATCAACAGAGCGAGGGTATTAACTTAAAGAGGATCAAGAAAAGGTTTCCTGCAGAAGGTGAGATTTTAGCTGAGATTTAAGCCAGGAATAGGAGATGAGGAGGAATAGAATGGTTTGGATGACAGACAATAAAAATCCCTGAAGTGGATAATCTCTTGTTCAGAATAAGGCATAAGAAGACTGGAAAGGTAGAAAGGGGATAGATTATGAAGAGCTTTGAATGCTAAACAGGGGATATCATACTTGATATTAGAGACAATAGGGAGCCATAGGAGTTAATTGAGTTAGAAGGTGACATGGTCAGACTTGCACTTTAGGGAAATCATTTTGACAACTGAATAGAGGATTGACTTGGGTGGGGAGAGACTTGTAACAAGGAGAATAACCATCAGGTTTTTGCAATAGTCCAGGTATGAGTTGATGAGAGCCTGGACTAGGGTGCTGGCAATATCAGAAAAGAGATATTATAAAGGTAGAATCCACCAGTCTTAACAGTGGATTATCTATGAGATGATAAAGTGAAGAATTAAGGATGATAACTAGATTATGAGCCCAAGTAAATGAGAAGATAGTAGTAATCTTAAAAATAATAGGGAAAGGGGCGGCTAGATAGCACAGTGGATAAAGCACCAGCCCTGGATTCAGGAGTACCTGAGTTCAAATCTGGCCTCAGATACTTGACACTAGCTGTGTGACCCTGGGCAAGTCACTTAACCCCCATTGCCCCACAAACCCCCCCCCCAACAAAAAAAATAATAGGGAAAATAAAAGGAAAGGCAGGTTTTGAGGGAAAGATAATGCATTCAGTTTATATATAATACATATATATATATATATATATATATATATTATATATATATATATATATTATATATATAGATATATATATATATATATATATATACACAGAGAGAGAGACAGAGAGAGAGAAAGTTTTAAGGTGTCTATGGTAGGGGCAGCTAGGTGGTACAGTAGATAGAGCACTGGCCCTGGAGTCAGGAGGACCTGAGTTCAAATCCAGTCTCAGACACTTGACATTTACTAGCTGTGTGACCCTAGGCAAGTCACTTAACCCCAATTGCCTCACCAAAAAAAATATGTCTATGTTAAATCCAATAAGCAGTTGGAGATGCAAACCTGGAGATCAGAAGAAAGGTTAGAGCTGGACAGGCAGACCTGAGAATCATTAGCATAGAAATTCCAACTGAAGCTACTAGAATTCTTAAGATTACCAAGTGAAATAGTATACAGGAAGAAGAGAAGATGACCCAGAACAGAGCCCTGTGTTCCAAGCAGAGTTGGCAGGCATGATCTGGATGAAAATTCAGCCAAAGAGATTGAGGAAGAGGGGTCAGATTGGTAGGAGGAAAACCAGGAGAGATTAGTATAATGAAAACCTAGAGAGAAAGGAATAAAGATTAAGAACAAGAGGGTGGGGGCAGCTAGATGGCGCAGTGGATAGAGCACCGGCCCTGGATTCAGGAATACCTGAGTTCGAATCTGGCCTCAGCCATTTAACACTAGCTGTGTGACCCTGGGCAAGTCACTTAACCCCAATTGTCTCACCAAAAAAAAAAAAAAAAAGGAACAAGAGGGTGACTGAGACTGTCAGAGGCTACAGAGAGGTCAAGGATGAGGAAAAATGCACTAGAGATGATACAGAAGAGGTGAGAGCCTTTTAACTTGAATGATAAAGTCAGAAGCCAGATCGCAGACTAAATGAAAATATTTTTGTTTTCAAAGTTTTATATGGATGTGAGTTATTGGATATGGTGTGCCAACTCTTGGTACTATTGCCAAAGTCTGGTTCTTACAACCTGTATTAGAGAAACACATATCAGCAAGAAAGCAATCAAAAATATTTATTATATCAATGAAAGGGACTAGTAACCACCCCTCATCACTGTCTTCTGGTCTAAAGCAATTGACTCCTAACTCATCTCTTCAAGTTCCATCTTTCTCTGTTCCAATCCATCCTTTATGCCTCTGACAGATTGGTCTCATTTTTATACAGATTTGATCCTGCCTCTGATACTTATGATGTGCATGATCTTAGGCATTGGTATCTACAGTACCTTTCACAGCTGCTATCTCATCCAGGAATTTCCCTCAGCCCCTTGGAGGGCCTCCTCTCCTTGCAATTCAACCACTCCCATTAGAACCTAAGATCCTGGAGGACAGGAATCATCTTTCTTTGCATTTGTATTTGTATACCCAGCACTTAGCACATTGCCTAGCACATAATGAACATTTAATAACTTCTTTCCTTCTTTTCACTCTTCTTCTTCACTCCCAGATTTTTCCTTTCTTCTTTTCTTTCTTCCTTCCCTCCCAGATTTGCTTCAAATTACTGTCCTCCATATATAATAATAATACCCCAAATTCATAGTAATGAAAAATAGATCAAAGTCTCCTTTTTTTAGTTCAACTAAAAATACCAAGCAATGACATTTTCTTCAGTCTCAAACTCTTTCCACAATATTCCTTTCAGGAAATGTTTAGAAAGTCAAGAACAAAGGGTAAGGTCTCAAGGTAGAAAAACCAAATTTAGGAGGATAATTGCCTCTTGGCTAGTTAAGATCATTGCCTTCCCCATTCCCAGAAGCAGTTGGTAGCTATAATTCTTTCAGAGATTCTTCTCATTCAGAAAGAATAAAATATTGATCACTGTGAAGAAGCGCTTTTAGTCCTTGAGAGGAGCAGTCAAGGAAGGTATACAGTATTTAAGTAGTTAGAAGAGATTAAGTAACTATCATTCTAGATGTTGACCCCAAAATGTAATTTGGCTGTTGTTGACCTTTTCCTTATTGAAGATTCCAATAATATGCTTCAAATTGTCTTCTGTAGAAAAATGTATGAGGTCATGGCATGGAGGACTATGCCAATTTAGACATTCTCTCTCTAAAGTTAGAAATGCCTTTAGATGTAGAATAATATTAATTATTCTAAAAACATCTCTGGCAGATTTGTATCTAAATTACAAAGCAGAGTTGTAATATTGTCCTTGTTTAGCACTGTAAGATTTACAAGATACTTTCTTCGTAATAACCCTCTGAGGTATATAGTGAACTATTATTCCACTTTTTTTACAGATAAGGAAAGCAAGGCACAATGATTAAATAGTTCACCCAAGATTAGTAAGTGTTGGAATTGGAACTAGAACCTTATTCCAAGGCCAATGTTCTTTCCACTACTTTCTATTCCTCTTTATTGCCACCCTCTGACTTTGTTTCTGTTCTTCCCTGTGTCTGAAATGATGACTTCTTGCTTCATCATTTTTACCTGCTGAAATTTTGTTCTTCCTTCTTAGCCCAGCTTAAATTCTATCTCCTTCATGATGATTTGCCTATTCTTTTCACTTATTCCTCACCAGAGACGAACTCTCCCTGTACAAATCTTTCATAACACTTTAAAAAAATGTACCTCTCCTACGCATTTACCACATTCTAATTTTTATTATAGATTACATTATATCATATCATATATTTATTTATTTTCTCTACCTTATTTCCAGTGTTGACGAATGAAAAACTTAATTTTTAAGTGTTTGTCCAACTCAAAGATTCTGTGTAAATGTAAAGTTATTAGAAATGATGATAAACCTTCTAAAGAAAACATACTTCTACAGTTTTATACAATTTTGAATTTGGAGTTTATATATACATTCAAAAGTGACATACTTCCTGGATATTATTCATGCATCTGTGCCAAATTTTTGAGATGTCATGGTTTCTTAATTGGAGGGTTAGAATCCCCAAATTATAAATTCTTTCTTCCTAATATTAGCTCTATTAGCATTCTTGTTATTCATGTACTCTGAGAGCAGAGGCTGTGATTTTCTACTTTATTCATAATTTAAAAAGTACCCAATAAACAATTTGTTATCATGGGTTCTTAGCAAATATCAGTGATCATGGTTGTAGCCAACAAGAGCCCCTGAATTTGGAGTCAAAGGCTTTCAGTTCAGATTCCAGTTCTCCTAGTTTCTTCCTTTTAGGTCATGTGTAATTCACTTCTCCTTACTGGCTACATTTTCTCATTTGTAAAATGGGGAGGGTGTAGTGGGAATAAGTATGTTAATATAGCATGAGGAACATTATTTTGTTTTAAGTTTCTATTTTGTGACTCAGTTTTTATGTAATAAGAAAATAACATGTAGTTTGGTATATTTGTGTGTGTCTCCCAAATTTGGTAAACGACTACTAAAAATGTTTTCCGTATCCTCAAATTTAGTTAACAATAAACAGTTGCTAGTGACATACAGAAATTAGAAATTTTAGTGGTGCACTGGAGCCTGCTCCTACCAGCTCTTAAGACAATTGTTAAATTTTCAATACGAGCATTACACTTCAGAAATTGGCAAATGCTATAAATCAGGGCTTGATTTATTGTCTTGTTAACTGTCTAGACTTCAGAAAGTGATAGAGGTGTTAATAATGCAGATTTAAATTTAAAAGTATGTCATGCATACACTTTTTTCAAAGAGTTGGTTATTAAAACATTTACCAGAATACTCTAGCTTCAACTGATAATTTCCTACCGTCATAAGCTTAGTTCTGATCATAAATGAAGACCTAAATGCAAATACCTTTAGCCAGGACCATAAAAAACACTGGAGGCCTCAGGCAAAAACCTGTTCCAGGAAAAAGTCCTTTGTTCCACACACTTGGAAATGCCATTTTCCAGTGTTAGTGATTAAAGAAACAGCACGATGCCACCTCAAAGGGAGACACGCAGCCTCCAGCTGAGGCAAGAGAGGAGACCTTGTCATCATACTGGTAGAAGACACCTTGACAAGATCTTTAGGAATCATGCCAATGATTTGTTCCTAGAAGGTTTGATTTGTTTGTATTATTGAAGTCAAAATTTTTGATTGCGTTTATTAATGAGTGTAAGTCTCTCCCCCCGCCCAGGGCAATGAGGGTTAAGTGACTTGCCCAGGGTCAAACAGCTAGTAAGTGTCAAGTGTCTGAGGCCAAATTTGAACTCAGGTCCTCCTGAATCCAGGGCCGGTGCTTATCTACTGTGCCACCTAGCTGATCCCCGAGTGTAAGTCTTATTATTGTACTATCAGTCCTAATAAGCATGGCAGCTAGGTGGCAAAGTGACTTGGAATCTGAAAGCCTGAGTTCAATCTGGCTTCAGAGGTCTTACTAGCTATGTGACCCTGAGAAAGTCACTTAACCCTGTTTGCCTCATTTTCCTGATCTGTAAAATGAGCTGGAGAAGGAAATAACAAACCACTCCAGGATCTTTGCCAATAAAACCCCAGTTGGGGTCACAAAGATTTGGACATGACTGAAATGACTGAACGACAGCAAAAACAAAATGGTAAATCTATTTATTCATGTATCATGTGTTACGGATGTTTTTGTTAAGTCATCTCAAAGCTCTGAAGTTCTCATCAAGCTCTAAATTTATGCTCTCAAGTTTGCTTTAGCTTGAAATTCTATGATGCTACGATCCAATTCAATTCATCAGTCTTTCTGAGGACACCAAGTACAAAGCACTGGATCTAACACCTTGACTGTCGGCTGCTTCTCACATGGTGCTGACAGAGTCTCTGACTCCACTGCTCATCTGGTGCTGCAACTTTTGTCCCTCACTCTAACTCAGGAGAAATGAGCTCGTAAATTCAGAAAAGTGCTTTCAGCATTTCTATGATGTCATTACTCAAAGCTTATTCTGTGATGCTCAGCAATTTTTTTCTTCCTAAGATGGAAGGTAAGGAAATAGATATGAGATATCAGTTGTATGTCAATGGTTCAATTCAATAAGCATTGATTCAACACCTACTATATGAAATTACAGGTACAGTGCCTCTCCCTATCCCTGTAGGAAAGTTACTATTGTAGTCAAAACTAAAATGAAATAGCCCCTACCTTCAAGGAATAACATGGTCAGACTTTTACCTTAGAAGGGTTGTTTTGACATTTTGTGCAGGAGAGGATAAGGAAATTAAGAGATGATGGCCCCCTGTCTTTGGAAAGTAATTTTAGCAGTCATGTATTATAATCTAGAAAAACCTCTTTTTTGGTGCATAGACTTTCTACAGCAGACTCTGTTCTAGCATGCACCCTTCTCTTGACCAGTACCCTCTCCCTATTCTGAAATCTTTGGAGCTTAAAACTTCTTTCTGCCATCAACTTTCCTGATTTCCATCTCTCTTCCAAGAATACATTAGTTAAGAAAATAATCAGATTTTCTTAGCCTTCACTCCTCCTTTAAACACTTGGCCGTTTATAGTACCCAAGCTTCTCTGATACTTACCGTGATGATTCCCATGGAATTCACCCTTTGTTCTTTTGTTTTGTTTTTTTGGCAGGGCCATGGGGGTTAAGTGACTTGCCCAGGGTCATACAACTAGTACGTGTCAAGCTGTCTGAGGCAGGATTTGAACTCAGGTACACCTGAATCCAGGGCCGGTGCTTTTATCCACTCTGCCACCTAGCTGCCCCGATTCCCCACCCTTTGAACCCTAGAAAAGTGGGTGTTATGTGCCACAAGAAGACTTACAGAACCCTCATTGATTTCCGTTACCATCATGCCTGAGGCTCTGGGGAACCTCCCTAATTGCCTCCCTTCCTTCATCTTTCCAAATTTTGGACATGTCAGTTGCAGCCGTAGGCTGAGGGTTGAGTGTTTGCCATAGTTGTGGAAGTAATGGACAAAAATATTTTCCTAATGTCTTTCCCCTGTTACCTGTGCTCTTCCCCTCCTTGCTCATAGGCCTTGGTTGTCTCCAGTTAAAAAGCAAAACCTTCTTTTGAAGGCACCAATCAAAGGGTCTACTGGGTCAAAAGATTATAGATTTAGAGCTGACTTAGAGGTTATCTAATCCAACCAATTTATTTTACAATGAGGAAACTGAGGACCATAGCCATATGGGCAAAATAAATTGCTCAACGTTACACAGGTAATAAAGCTAAATTTGGAACCATGCCTTTGACTTTAAATCTAAAACTCTTTCCATTTATACTACTCATCAAATGCTCAATACTTCCATGAACCCGCCCCCCCCCACCCATGTGTCCCAAACAATACTACTCAGCATTATGGTTCCATCACATTTTTTAACAACAGAGATACAGTAGAATTCACACACTTTCTATGGTATCTCATATGCTGTCTTTGTCATAAATATATGTATGTCTGTGTGTATATATGTGTGTATAAATATGTGTGCATGTGTCTTCACATATAAATTAGATTGATAGATAGATAGATAGGTGATAGACAAATAGATATATTAAGATATAGATTTTTCATAATCTCTCAGTATCTAGCACAATGTGTTGGGCACAGGGCACTTAATAACGGATTTTTGCATTAAGTTAAAAATATGGCCCAGTTGGCTGTTTCACTGAAGTATACTGACACACATTGCTTGTAGAAATGGCTCATATTCAAGTGTTTGAGTGTATTCAAATATATCTCCCAGAGATGTCAATTCTATGAACACTATTAGTTGTCAATTTCATAACCATTTCTCAGCATAGTAATTTTCTGCTAAATCAGTTTTTTTCCCCTGAGGCTTTTTTGGTTCAGATATGGGTATGTGGTGGGACCCACATGATGTGAATGAAAAGTTCTAAATCATTTTTGTCTCCAGAGTAGAAATGGTCATTCCAGAGGAAAGACAGTTCTGAATAGAGGAAATTGTTCAATTTATTATTTTAAAAAGTCAGTTTCTCAATAAAAGGCCACCACTCTTATGTTGTCTTTTAGAGTCACATGTTGTAATATAAAGAAGTTTCATTTGGAAAATGTGTGTGTGTGTGTGTGTGTGTGTGTTAGATGCATTTAATGATTGGAAAATGTAAAAGTATTTTGTTTTCAACCAGCAAGTATTTATTTTTTAATTAAGCACCTACTCTATAAATAAGACTGTGCTAGGATCTTTGATAATATAAAAGAATAAGATGGTTCCTGCCCTCAAAGAATGTCCAGTCTAGTTGGAGAGGCAAAGACTATCACATTGAAAACAAGTAATGATTTACCTGTAAGTGATGCAGATCATAACTGGAGTCATGGTTTGCTTTTGACAAAAATGTTAAATAAAGACTGAGTATCAGACTAAGGGCCAAGAGCCCTGAGTTCTAGCTCAACCTCCTCCACTAACTAACTGTGTGATTTTGGGCACATCCTTTTACCTCTTTATCACTTGGCTGTGAAAACAAAGGGCCATACATTTGATATCCAAGGTCTAAAAACCGAATGAATCCATGTGGTTGATGAATGCCGTCCATCTCATTACTCATTGCTTCTTTATAACAATTTCCTACTCTAATTCTCCCAACTTTCTCAAGGATTTTGGTATCTACATCCCAGTTCTTTTTCTCCCCTTCCCTCCATATTCCTTTCATGTCCTTTCCATAGTCCTTGAATGCTTCAATAAGCAGTCTATCACAATGATATCACAGTTCTTCAGCTTGCTTTTCATAAATACTATAATCTCTGCCCCCCACAGACATCTCCAATGGGATCAGCTTAGAATCCTGGAACCCCAGAACTTCAGAATTTGAAGTCATCTTAGGGGACATCGAATACATCCACACCCTAAAGCAATACCACTGAGTGGTCACATACCCAGTGAGTAAATATCAGTTTCTGCTTAAAGATCTCCAAGGAAGGGGAACATACTACTGCTCAAGGCAATCTATTCTATATTTATTCAGCACCAATTAAGGGCATTTTCCTGACGTCAAGACTAAATTGGCCTCTGCAATTTTCACACATTGTTTCTGGTTCTGCCCTCTGAGAATTCTAATCCATTCATCAATTATCAAGCAGTTTTGATTAAGCACTATGGGCCTAGGAAGGGTTTAGGGACTCAGGAAATCTATTTCCTCTTACTATACTATTTTCCACATATCTTTTTACATACTTGAACTCACTTGTCAAGTCTCCTCTGAGACTTCTTTATTCTACATTAAATATCTCTAGTTCCTTCAAAATAATACTTACATAGCATGAATTCCAGTCGTTCACCATTGTGATTGCCCTCCTCTTTATACTTTTCACCTTATGAATATCCTTCCTGAACTGTGGTTCACAGAATCAAACAGAATACTCCAAATGTGCTACAACCACAACAGAGCAGAGGGGGATTATCACCCTTCTTATTCCTTTCTCAAAATGTCTCTTTTAAATTATTTTCTTAATATAGACAAGGATTTAATTTGCTTTTTTGGCTACCACATCACTTGCTGAGTCATATCGAGCTTGAAATCCATTTAAAATCCAAGATATTTGGAGATGAATTGGTGTCTTAATCATATTTCTTCATCTAGGACTCATAGTGGCCATTTAAAAAAAAAATTGAGTTGGGGCAGCGAGATGGCGCAGTGGATAGGGCGCTGGCCCTGGATTTAGGAGGACATGAATTCAAATCCAGCCTCAGACACTTAACCACGTACTAGCGTGTGTCCCTGGGCAGTCACTTAATCCCAATTGCCTCACCAAAAATAATAAATGAATAAATAAAAAATAAATTTTAAAAATGTGAGTTATAGAGATTTACATTTATCCCTGTTGTTTCATCTTATTAATGCTACCTGTGTTCTTTTGTGGTTTGGGATTCTGACTTTGCCATCCAGTATCAAGGTTCAAAGAGTTGGAACCTGGTAAGTCATCACTCTAAGCCCCAGGGCAGCTCAGGGATGCTGAAAAGGACCCAAGTACTTTACAGGGAGGAAAGCGGTCTCCTCTAAGGAGATCTACTTTTTTGGGGGGGGGTTTGTTTGTTTTAGTTTTGTTATTTTACCTCCCTGAAATCAATTAGGTTGCCAAGAAGCTATCTCTTATTCTAGTCACATACCCTTTTCACTGGCATCCTCTTACTTTTTCTGACAATTTTGTGCCTAAAACTACCATCCTCATGCAACTTTACATGATGATGTGCTCTCAGCCAAGCTTTTTCATACCTATGAAAAGCTGGTATACAGAGTTGCTGGAATCTTAACATAGGTTACCAAAAAGACATTAAGCCTGACAAGAGAGGATTAAGGAGAAATATGCTGTACCGGGTCCATTACAAAATTCCTATTAGTGAATGTTAACCTTAGATGCTCCTTGACTTCAGTGTGGAAATACCCTTTATTATTTCTAGATTAAGTTCTTCTTCTTCTTTTTTTTTTTTTTGCAGGGCAATGGGGGTTAAGTGACTTGCCCAGGATCACACAGCTAGTAAGTGTCAAGTGGCTGAGGCTGGATTTGAACTCAGGTACTCCTGAATTCAGGGTCAGTGCTTTATCCCTGTGCCACCTAGCAGCCCTAGATACTTCTGATCATGCTCCCCACAACTGCTTCAAATCTTCTCCTTAAATTTTTCTTTTTTTTAAATTATGAAATTTAAGAAGGAAAAATATAAGCATTTATTAAATGACTACTGTATGGCAGACTGTGTGCTAAGAATGTTACAAATATTATTTTGTTGATATTTGTAACATCCCTGTGAGGTAGATGCTATTATGATCTTCCTTCTATAGTTTAGGAAACTGAATCAGAGTTAAGTGAGAGGGCCCAAAGAAATATAGCTAGTGCCTACAGATGGATTTGAACTCAAGGCTTCATGACTCTAGGACCAATGTTCTATACCTTTGTTCCATTAGCTGCCTAAAAATCTTCAACAAGTTAACAATCATCGACAAACATAAAGATTTCCATATACAAAGAACAAAAAAGAAAAAGACATGTTAAATGATGGTTCTCTGTTCTATGTAGCAGTGGTGTCAAACTCAAATAGAAACAGATCCATGTGGGCGGCATATTGATTTAAATACAAATTAGCATTATGTCTTATTGTATTTTTATTTTTGTTAAACATAACAAATCTGCCAATTGCATTTTAATCTAGTTCAGCTATATTCAAGAGTGTAGGAGCCCGCAGGCCATGAGTTTGACGGTCTCTGATATACTGTCCTTTTAAAAGCATGCATTAAATATTAATGTGGTAGTAATAAAACTGTCTGTTTGTGTCCCTTTTTTAACCTCTTTTTTTGTCTCACTCTCTGTATTCTTGAAATGATTTATTGATGTTCTTATAAGGCAACAGGCAGGCTGTTGGGATTCCCAATCAATCCACTTTGGAGACCTATCAACAACTAATACTTTATAAATTATCCAGCATGACCCTCCTTAATTTACCAACAAGGAAACGGAAGCTCAGCTCTCTGAGTTCCTTATTATATTCCCTCATTAAGTCTTTTGCTATTACTCACCATTATCAGAATTCTTATTGCACTCTGGGCTAGGAACTGATATGTAGTTTAGCACTGAGATATTCTATAATTGTTTTGGATGTAACAGAAAAGACTGTAAACTCCTTCAAGACAAAACAGATAAAGTATTTATTAATCATTTACTATGGTCCAGGCACCATACTAAGTGTTGAGAATGAAAATATAAGTAAAAAGAAAGTCCCTGCCCTCAAGTAGCTTACATTCTAATGGGAGGAAATAATATATAAAAGGGAATTGAGAAGCAGGGGAGGAAAAGGGACAAGATGGAAAAGGCATCATGGAATCTTGGCGTCAGCCAACAAGAGAATGAACGTGGCTGGCTTGAGTTCTTCCTTAAACGGAGGTTCCCAGGAAGGAGGAGGTAGTGAGAGTTGAGAAGTTGTTAGCAGGAGGACTCTCTGTTACATATTTTTTCTATTTCCCATATTACCCAGAATGATGCTAGAAACAGATTAGGTAATATTAAAGTACTTAGATTAATTGACATAAGAATGCTATTCCCTGTACTCTAATGGTTCTGTGATCTCATTTATATTCAATTCAATTCAATAAATATTTATTAAGCACCTCAGATGTTCCAGGCACTGTGTTAGGCATTGGGGATACAAATAAGGGAAAGACAATTTCTGCCTTTAAGGCACTTACAGTTGGATGGAAAGAAAACACATATAAGAAAGCTCAAAAGTTGAGTGGGAGGGGTGGGGGACGAGGGAGTACCCTGTGTAGGAGTATGATATTTGTTAGAATGGAAAATCATTAATGGCTGAGCCCTTGATAAAAATTAAAAAAAAAAAACTTTAGAAGGAGTTTATTGCATCATTCTCAGTTCTCCAATCAGAGGGAAGAAGTAACTGAGGAAGCTGTGAAAGTGTTGGGTATTAAAAAACTGAGTCAATATGGGGGCTGCCTAATATGCATGATGATGAGATTTCATAGGATCAGTTCCTCCTGGAGGAGATATGATGTCTGTGAAGTAGAAACCAAGTGTAGCTGCCTGAAAATAGATATGAGCATTCCCTCCAAAAAGGAAGAGTCCAATTTCTGATTAAGGCTATCATTGGGACACTATCATTCAAGTACTTCCCCCAACTCTACACGTGCTGGGAACCTTCCTGCAATTTCTTGATGTATAAGACCCTGCAGATCAAGTAAAGCAATGTTTTAACTCCAATAAGTTAGATTACCATTGTGAGAATTGGAATGACACCCCCTGCTTGGAGGGACATTATGAGCTCTGGCCTGAAAAGAAACCGTGTGACTTTAGCATCCGGAAGTGACTTTTGCTGCCCCGTGGGTCCTGTCAATCAGAGCTACCAACCAATGAGCTTGGAGCTGTGTGTGTGTGTGTGTGTGTGGACAGCCCTGTTTCCTGTTCACAGGAGGCTTCTGAGAGGGAGCGAAGCCTTTTCATGGCTGGACAAGGGCTTGGCAAGGAGAGACTGGCAGGATAGGGAGAGCAGGCAAATCTCATACTTTATCCACATGTTTCTTTTTACTAACCCCTAATGTACTTTAATAAATACTTAATGCCCAAAGATTGGTGACCACTCATTAGGTTTTAGACATCACAGCTAGGAATTTTAGGCCCTTACACCATATAGTAATTTGCGAGAGAAACAAAATCAGAAAATTGCACCACCTCAGGGTAGTTGATCTAAAGTAGGGCTTCTTAACTTCTTCCAATTATGACCCCTTTTTGCCTATTATACTCCAGGTATATATGTATATAAAAGAGGTATTCAGCTCAAACATTTACTGCCAAATTTTTTTGTGACCCCACCACATTCAGTTAAGCCCACATGGGGTCATAACCCACAGTTTAAGAAGCTTTGATAGTAAGCAACAGACATTTATTAAATGTCTACTGTATGTAAGGGTACCATGCTAGGCACTGGGGATAGAAAGGATTACTGCTTTTTTCTTTTTTTTGTTTGTTTTTTTGAATTATTGCTTTTTGTCAAAAGCAGTTTACAAAATGTTAAGATAGTCTCTACTTGCTCAATATTTGTTCTAACCATGGCATAAAATATGGGGGTTGATTCCTAGATATGTGTTTGTATTATACTCCCTGGAGTCAAAGGATGGAGAATCATGTTTGAACTCTATTCTCAATCAATAATGAATCTATTAATCATGGTACAATAAACTAAACTAAATAACAATTCTATTCTCTATATTGATGGAGACATCTAATTAACAAATGCATCATTTTTTTTTCAAAGTTTCTTCAAGAACAACAACAACAAAAAAAACCAACTCACAAAGATAACCTTGGTGGAGATGCTGGATATTTGTGGCTTTGATGATGGCTCACTTGTGATATATTTTTAAAGGGCTATTTTCAAATCAGAGATTCAACATAGAAGTTATTAGAATAGAGGACTGAACCTGTGATTTAAATAGTAAGAAAATTCTCTGCTAGTACAGGTCAGCACCTTCTCTGCAATTTATAATATTTGAGAATTTGCATAAAACCATTGGTAAATTAGGTCATCTTTGTCTCAACTAGGTGGGTGTGGAAATTTATTTTGATTTGGGGGACCCTATCCTTTGGGCTGAGATTGGAAAGCCTTAGGCCTCAGGGTCAACTGAGCCAGAAAAGCCCCATGGGCTGTGCAAGACTCTGGGTCAGACAGCTGCGGGGAATAAGCCCCCAGCTCCCTCCGACCTGAGCGGAGGTATCTGAGAGATGCTGGGCTCTGGTGTAGCCTGTGCTGAGGCAGGTGAAGCTGAAGCGCACCCTGTCCCCCACCAGTTGCAGCTCTGGCTGGTAGATTAGCTTGGTGTGTGGGCGCAGGAAGCCCCGAGATTTGAGTGGAGAGAAGAAAAGGTATATATAGACTGGGGAGTTAGACAGCAAGGAGTTCGTTAGGAAAGGAGAGACCGGGCTGAGAAGGAATGGGGGCTGCTGACAGAGGGTGGAGAAGAGGTCAAGAGGTGGCTGGCGAGATTAGAAAGGTTGTAGTGCGGCAGACTAGAGACAGGGCTACAAGGACACAGGAGAAGACGAGAAGGACTAGGAGCGGGAAAAGAGAGGCCGAAGGGCAGACTGACAGAGCAGACAGACAAAAGGTCGGTGAGAGAGAAACACAGGGGTTTAGCGTGGCAGTAAGGAGGAGAGAAAAGTTAGACGCAGGGGATTTACAAAGTGAAAGGGGTTTGGAGTTAGAATAAAGGACCTGAGTGCCCTGAGGCCGGTGAAGCTAAGGCCCTTATTGTATTAAAAAGGTTACAGGCCTTATTACAAACCAGGGAAAGTGTAGTGTGCCCTGAGGTCGGAGGCGGCTAAGGCCCTTATTGTATTCAATAAGTTGGAGCAGTGGAAAGAGACTACAGGAAAGCAGCCAGGTTGTACATTTTATTTCCCTGTATTCTTAATTTTCAATAGTATCTCATAAATAAACTCTGCTTTGATTATTTAGTTAGAGGCTTCTTAATCTGTGCTTATCAATTTGGGAGTGGAGCAGTGTGTGGAACTTTATAAAGGGCCCACATTAAATTAATGAAGTCAGATAGCCAAATAGTCAAAAGTCCCCAGGTTAGTCATCCACAGTTAGTCCCCCCAAATTAGGCTAGTCAGTAAAAATATTTCTACAGTGATGAAATGGATAGTGCACTAGCACTGGAGTCAAAAGGATCTGAGTTCAAAGCTCACCTCAGACACTTACTAGCTGTGGGATCCTGGGCAAGTCACTTAACCAGAATTGTCTTAAACATCCAGGGTCATCTTCAGTCATCCTGATATATATCTTGCCACTGGACCCAGATGGCTCTGGGGGAGACGGTGAGGTTGGTGACCTTGAACAGCCCTGCCCCACTTATATCCAATTCACTTAAAACAAACCAATAAATACATAAATCCAATTCGCTGAAGGCCAAACAACAACCTACTCCTTAGTTATTGATTATCTGCTGCCTCAGACAAATTTATGATTAGGAAAGACCTTAATTTAGAAAGGCCAAGGTCATTCGAGCCTACTGAAGGTCATCTTGAATTTTATCTTGCCACTGGACTTTGATGATTCTGGAGGAGAGAGTGAGACTGTCTCACTTAAATCCAATTCAAGACTAATTAAAGAAATCACCCATATGATATCATTGGTCCTCTTAGAGAACAAACAACAACAGAGCAAGGAGAGGTTAAGTCACTTGTCCAGAGGCACACAGCTAGTGTGTGTGAAAGATAAAACTTGAAGTCTTCAGGCATCTGAGTTAAGCTCTCTGTCCAATATATACTAAAGTGTTTCTCATATTACTTATTACTTCACAGAATCAGAGCCTCTAAGGTATAATCGGGCATAATACAAGATTTTTGAGTCAGAAGACTCAGACCTGACTCTTGTCTCTTCTACTTTCTACAAGTCTTACATTAACTAAATTACTTCGTGTCTCTGGGCCTTTTTTTTCTCATCTGTAAAATCGAGGGGTGTGAGTTAGAAGATTCTCAAGGTTCCATCTGGCTATAGATCATATATGACTCACAGACTATTAGAGTCCTGTGAAATACAGGATGATAATTAACATGGGAATTTCCTTTCCATTATAGCACTTCATAAAATGTGTTGCAATGTCCACCAGCCATTGCGGAAGTTTTATTCATTTCATAATTTCAAGAATGTATGGGGGGCGGCTAGGTGGTGCAGTGGATAAAGCACTGGCCCTGGATTCAGGAGTACCTGAGTTCAAGTCCGGCCTCAGACACTTAACACTTACTAGCTGTGTGACCCTGGGCAAGTCACTTAACCCCAATTGCCTCACTAAAAAAAAAAAAAAAAATTAAGAATGTATGGGCTGAGGCCTTATTATAAGGAATTATATACAGTAGCCCCAAGGCACAAAATCTCTGCATTTTCTGAAATTTAAGACCTCAAAGTACCTTAAAGAAACCTTAAGTAAGAGGCAATGTGACTGATGTTGCTATTGCAATGAATCTGTCTCCTGTATCTAACTTGCCATCTCTCTTAACCCAATTGTATTTTGTTTTGTTTTGTTTTTTTTAAGTGAGGCAATTGGGGGTTAAGTGACTTGCCCAGGGTCACACAGCTAGTAAGTGTCAAGGGTCTGAGGCCAGATTTGAACTCTGGTCCTCCTGAATCCAGAGCTGGTGCTCTATCCACTGTGTCACCTAGCTGCCCTCCCACCCAAGTATCTTTTAATATGCAACACCAAGGACTCTTTCTCCCTCCCTCAACAGTCTCATAATATGCACTTTTCTCTCCACTTGACAATTTTCATTACAACAGGAAATAAGACAGAAGTTGATAGATTTGTCATGAGGGGACTTGGGTTTAGATCCCAGCTCTGCTACTTATTATCCATGTGATTTTGTACAGGTCATTTAACCTCTCTAGGCTTCAGTTGCATATCTGTTAAATGAAGGGTTTGGATTTGACTGACTTCAGCTACCTATATGATCTGTATATAATTGCTCTTTCTATGATCCTAAATTGTTTTTTCCCCCCATGTAACATAAGTGGAACATGTGAGGTAGATAGAGTCCTGAGCCTAAAATCAGGAAGACCTAAATTCAAAACTGGCTTGAGGTACTTAGTAGTTGTGTAACCCTAGGAGGGGCAGCTAGGTGGTAAAGTGGTAGAGCACTGGCTCTGGAGTCAGGAGGAAGTGAGTTCAAATCCGCCTCAGACACTTGATACTTAGCTTATATGAACCTGGGCAAGTCATTTAACCTGATTGCCTCAAGCATCCAGGGCCATTTCCACTCATCCTGATTTTGCCACTGGACCCAGATGGGTCTTAGGTGACTTTTCACAGCCTTCCTTCACTTAAATCCAATTCACTACAAGTTGTGGCATCACCTCCTGATGCCATGGTCCTCTTTGAGAATGAAGGACAAACAACAAGTTTTGTGACCCTGGGCAAGTCACTTAGCTTCCATTTACCTCTGTTTCCTTAACATAAAATAGGGATATTAACACTTCCTACCTCCTGTGGTTGCAGGGAGATAATATTTATAAAGGACTAAAGCACAGCACCTAGAACAGAACAAGTGCTTAGTCAACGTTTATCCCCTTTCCCTTCTGCAAAGTACCTTCCAGCTATAAAAGTCCGTGATTTGATCAATGTGCTTATTCAACATTTGCTGGGTTGTCTGAATCTTCTTTAAGTCTTCCCAATGGAGTATAACTTGTCACATGCTCTAATTTGCTCCATAGTAAAAATAGTGCCTGTTAACTCACTTTGCACTGAAATTTAACACAATGTCATGTGCAGTTAGGCACTTGATAAAGGTTGTGTAATGATGTCCCAACATGGTCTCTGAGAACCAGATGCATAGTCCTTCTCTGTAATGCCAACTTGAGAACTCTGAGTAATCAGACATTTCCATTGCCCTAAAAATATTGTATGGGGTCACCTATTCACTGCTATCACATTTCCTATAATGGAATCATCATGTTGGAGTCAGGAATCAGAGATTTAGAATTCAAAAGGATTGTAGAAGCTACCTAGTCCAAAGTCCTTTACATATGAGGAAACCAGGACCCTGGCATTAAATGAGATGACCGAGATCAAACAACTAGTATGTGGCAGAAGTGCCTTCAAACCATGGATTCCTTTCTACTGCGTTCCCCTACCTCCTATTTCCATCAGGTTAAATTCAAGTACCTGGCTGACATTTGCATAGCCCCTACCAAGAGACATCACTGAAGCACAGAAAGACTGAAGAATACAGGTAACCATGTCAATTCTCTACCAAGTGCTTCATGCTCCTGTTGGTCTCATGGACCGTCATGAAAATTTCTCTCAATGCCATGAGAAATCAGAAGGATTTATGGCTTCATGTGTGATCCCCAAATATCTCTAGCCTTTCTCTCTTGTGTCAGTCACAGTGTTTCAGAGGAGGAGTTTTCAGACTTTTTAGGAAGAATTTGAAGGAGTTCAGAGCATATTACACATATTATCACAATTGCTCCACACAATTACCCTGTGACATCAACATTACTACCTGAAGATGATGAAACTGAGGTGGGAAAAGGTGAAGTGACTTTCTTAGAGTCACCCAGGTAGCAAGTTTAAGAAGTCAGAACCAAACAAAATCTTCTCTAATTTCCAGTGTATGCAACAATGTCAATACAATCATAGATTTCCATGATTACTTAAGAAAAGAGAGAGCTTATTTAAATATTCTCTGGTCCAGGGACTACTATCCCTTGGACCCTGAGTAAGTGAGCATATACTAATTTGCATGTCTGATATGCTCAGTGATTTCATTGCTGGGGGATTTTTCTAAACTACAGAACTACAACTGTGATCAGGGATCCCTGTTTAACCACTGAATGATAGAAAGTACTCAGCTGTACAAGACACAAATGTTCATTAAATATTTCAGTGATAAGTCCCAGCAAAGAGGAAGATAGAATTAGAATGTTTCATTTGTTCTACCTTTCATAGACAACAGAATGCTAGAAGCAGAAAATTGCTGGGGCAGAGTTACACAGAAATGCTAATTTTCCCAGTGGAAAAGGGGATTGTAGGCCCTTATGTAGCTCTGTCTGAAGGGAGAAATATAAAGTTTAAAGAAGGGTTCAGTTGTTATTTTTCAGGTTGTGTCCAACTCTTTGTAATCCCATATGAGATACTGGAGTGGTTTGCCATTTCCTTCTCCAGTTCATTTTATAAATGAGGAAACTGAGGCAAACAGGGTTAAGTGGCTTACCTAGGGTCACACAGATAATAAGTTTCTGAGGTCTGATTTTAACTCAGAAATAGGATTCTTCCTGACTTCAGACCTGCTACTCTATTATTCCCTTTGCCATCTAGCTGTCTCCAAATAGCAGAATACAGAAATAAAAATTAAACTTTCCCTACCCTCAAGGAGATTACATTTTATCAGAGGAGATAACATTTAAAAATAAGCAGTTATGAGTTTTTTATTAAGGGAATAAACTGACATCTCAAAGAAGGTCAGAGAAAATGGAGGAAATTTTTGATTAAGAATCAAGTAAAGGGCAGCTAGGTGGTGCAGTGGATAAAGCACCGGCCCTAGATTCAAGAGGACCTGAGTTCAAATCCAGTCTCAGACACTTGACACTTACTAGCTGTGTGACCCTGGGCAAGTCACTTAAACCCCATTGCCCTGCAAAACAAAACAAAATAAACAAACAAAAAAACAAACAAAAAAACAAGAATCAAGTAAATATATTGAAACCTTGGTTTTGGATTATCAGTTGGAGTCTATGCCATGGAACCACACTATAGTAAAACTGACTAGGAGCATGGTTGTTTTGATATTTCAGTAAATTAATGCTATTGGATAAGACTCGCTTTACGTTGAAGTCCTTCCTTGTAGTAAATTTAGTTATAATGGGGGGCAGCTAGGTGGTGCAGTGGATAAAGCCCTGGCCCTGGACTCAGGAGGACCTGAGTTCAAATCCAACCTCAGATATTTGACACTTACTAGCTGTGTGACCCTGGGCAAGTCACTTAACCTTCATTGTCCCACCCCCCAAAAAATTCAGTTACAATGAATCTTTAATGTAGAATGATTGTGATTTTTAAAAAATCTGAGAAAAAAATCTAATTTGCTACCAGATTGGTGCTTTTCTAGATGGACATTTACAGAATATGAGTTACATGAAAATTATATTGTTCAAAATTCGTATTATACAAACCAACCACGTTTTTTATTTCTTTGGTGCAGCCAAAATCGAGCCTTACATAGCTTAGGACAGCTGCCAGTAGGATTTTGGCCTGAGATCTGCCAATGCTGCTTCCAAAAACTAGCCATCAGTGGAAGTAACGTTTGGCCTTTAAAGCTTTCTGTGACTTAGGCAATGTTCAGATGGCAGTATATAATTACTCTTTGAAAGGGGAAAATCATTTTATACTTGGCTTAGACATGCTCTACTTTGAAGTTGGCACTGTTGAAAAGCAGACAATTTGTGTCTAAAGTTAAACATGCTTTAAGAGGATGAAAGAATCCCACAGATCTATGTTAAGAAGTTTGACCCACCACAAACCTCATTTAAGGCTATGAGGCCCTTGTTCTACATTTTTGATTCCTACTAATGTCAGCAAAAGTCACATGCAGATCTTGGATAGAGTATAACTATTTAGATAGAGTTGAAAAGTCAAGGGTAAGATTAGCTGATTAAAAAGAGGCAGAGAGGAGGCCAGAAAGGGGGTTATGAATATGAGTTTTCATTTTCTTCTCCACAGTTCTCACACTGGGAGCAAGTGAAATCATTTCTTTATCTCAGTTTCCCCAGAATTAAAATTATATTTGTATCCTATTCCTCCCCTCTTTTAAATTCCACAGTACCTATTAACTAGACCGTCAAATTATAAACAAAAGAAGTTAAATAAAATACCAGTGTTCTGAAATACTGGTGTACAAAAAAAAATGTAACAAACCCAAACAAATACTACATGTTGATAAAGAAGGAATGACCAAGGTAGAAAATGGAAAATGCATTTCCCATGATGCCTGAATTCACAAAGTGAACATTCAGTGGGAAAAGTTCCTAGGACTCCATTCCTTATGAAAACATAGGCTTGTGGTTCAAGGGGCCTGGGAATGGAGAGGAAGTTCAAAGAAGAAGTGGAAACTGGCACATGGAATTGGAGTGAAAGGAATCTGAAACTGCAGAACATCTAAAATCAGAAGAATCCCTACATGTACCTGAGACACCATAAAATGAGGAAAGAAGGCATGTGATCCTAGGGAAGCTGTGGATAGGATGAGGTTGTACTTCAAGCAGTCCTCAAGCAATAAAACTCAATACCTATGCCAAAAGTTTCAATAGGCCCTCATTTAGGCTTTTAAGAGTAGAGAGGGGGTAGAGATGCATGATGCCTACAGTAGTATTTTTCCAGCAAAAACAAGGCTGACTGTACTGAAGTTTAAACAGCTTTTCCATATTAGAATGTAAGTTCCACTTACTCGTGAAAGGGTAATGTATTATCTTTTCTCCTCCTCCTCATCTCTGCCTGCAGCTACCCTGACTTCTTTCAAGTCTCAAGTTAAAATCTCACCTTCCACAGAAAAACTGAGATAAAAAAAAATTCCTAATCTTCCTTAATGCTAATGCCTTCTCTCTGCCGATTATCTCTAATTTATCCTGTATAAAGCTTGTTTGTACATATTTTGCATGTTGTCTCCCCTACAGACTTGTGAAGTCCTTGAGAATAGGGGCAGTCTTTGCTTTCATACCCCTAGCAGTTAGCACAGTGCCTAGCATATGCATATATCTGAAGCTTCCAAATGTTTATTGACTGACTTTAATTTGCATTTCTGTCCCAATTACATATATATGTGTGTGTGTGTATATGTGTATATATGTATGTATATACATATATTTCGTTTCAATGTATGATTTCTGCCTTGTCTGTTATAGTTTGGTAACTATTGGGTGTCTAGATGTGAGTTCAACTTTAGTGATTTCCACTTTCAAACTGGGATGGAAGTGTAAACCAGAGACGATGACAACATCAATAACATTTATAAAGTATTTTGTTTTACAACATGTTTTACATCCTATTTCATTTGGTCACTATAATGATCCAAAAAATGTTCCTACTTCAAACCCAAGTCTGTGTGAAACCCAGAACTAAACTCTGTATGGGCAATAACAAACTGAAATGAGGCAACCCTTAAAAAGACAAACTCCAGCACCACTTTATCAGTTAGGCCAGTGGAATCTGTACTTTTGTAGAGCCACAGTGGTGAAAGGATCTCCCTGGTTTGTGCCAAAGACAGGGTATCTATTTTCTAGTCTTTTTCAAGAACCACTATTATACATGGGAAGAATTGCTTTCCTTCTGTTAATTACCTCAAATTTGTTCTGTATATAACTTGCTTTGTTTCCCCTAATAGATTATAAGCTCCTTGAGGTCAGGAGCTGTCTTTGACCTCTTTTTGTATCCTTATCATTTAGCATCATCTCTAGCATATAGTAGGTACTTAATAAATGTTTATTGATTGATTTATTTCATCATCCAGAGATAATGAATGTAATTAGAGCTATCTCACTTTGGGGTTTGTAACCCTAGATGTAGTGCAGTACCTGGCACAGGTGGGCATTTGATAAATGTCTAATGATAACTGATTGATTAGTTCTTCAAAGGTGTTTTCCTATGATGGGCAAAATTTAAACACTTAGTAGAATCTGTGAGATGACCGAAGTGGATGTGCCCTCCAGAAGTTCAGATCAAAATCCCTACACACATTTTATCCTTGAGCAACTTTCTCTCTCTCTCTCTCTCTCTCTCTCTCTCTCTCTCTCTCTCTCTCTCTCTCTCTCTCCCTCTCCCTCTCCCTCTCCCTCTCCCCTTCTCCCTCTCCCTCTCCCTCTCCCTCTCCCTCTCCCTCTCCCTCTCCCTCTCCCTCTCCCTCTCCCTCTCCCTCTCCTCTCCCTCTCCCTCTCCCCTGTCTATCTTTCTACCTATCTATGTATCTAATCTATCATCTATCTATCTATATGCGTGTGTTTGGTTTTTTTCCTAAATTTTCTTATATAGGGTCCATCCAATGCACTGCCAGGTTTCTTCTGATTTTTAAAGAAAAGTCAATACCAGGGACATATATGACCAGAAAAGTAGATGAGCTGGTTAAGTAGAAAAAATGAGAAACAATAGATAGCAAAATGGACACATTATTTAAGATACTTTTTATTTTGGATAATCTGCCATTTTGATTCTTTGGGGGTTGTGGAGTTCCATGTTTCACAAGCATAAATTCACCAGAAAGTTACTGGTGAGATGGACTTTTGTACCAAAGAACAATGTATGATCAGTACAAACTGTGTGACATTCTCAAAATTCAACGTAGAAAAATGCTTTCCTCTGCTTGTTGTTTTTTGTCCTTCATTCTTAAAGAGGACCATCACATCAGGGTGATGGCATGGCTTCCATTGAATTGGATTTAAGTAAGGAAGGGCTGTGCAAGGTCACCAACCTTACTCTTTCCTCCAGAGCAATCTGGGCCCAGTGGCAAGATATAGATCAGGACGACTGTAGATGGCCCCAAATATTTAAGGCAATTGGGGTTGACTTGCCCAGGGTCACACAGCTAGCAAACGTCTGAGGTGAGATTTGAACTCAGGTCTTCCTAACTTGAGGGCCCGTTCTCCATCCACTGCTTCACCTAGCTGCCCTGCCTTCCTCAGTATGGCATGGAGAAAAAGCAATGATCTTGGACAGGAGCATCTGGACTCATGGTAGCTCAATTCAAGGCCCTGATGGACCATCATTTACCTGATCTTTCCTCTGATGATTATTACATGTGTCACCTTAGGTTAGTCATTTAACCACTCTGAGTCTCAATTCCTTCATCAATAAAATGAAGGGTTAGACACAACAGCCTCTGAGATTCCTTTCTTCTCAATTTATGATCCAATGAGTCTATTCAATACTGATCCCAGGTTACTGTCCATCTACGTTCTGTTACATATATGTTCATGCATGTACTCATATACACATATGCATGACAGTATATTACTGTGGCATAGTGAAAAGAGGGCTAGCCTTAAAGTAAGGAAGAATTGGGTCTAAGTACCACATTTGAAACATACTGGCTTTTTGACTAAAAAAAAGAAGTAACATTCTTTCAGGATCCTAGGCAATCATATAAGAAAATAAAATGCAGAAATTATATTAGCCTGGGTAAATGGAAGATGTTTCTGTAGCAGGAGTTCCCTACAAAGATAAAATCACAAATCCAGGTCAAAAATGATAGATGGATGGATGGATGGATGGATGGATGGATGGATGGATGGATGGATGGATATATAGATAGACAGATACATAGATGTATAGATTCATAGATGATAGAAGCAGAAAAAAGATACTGAAACAAAGGGATATACTCGTTAAATATGTTCATATATGTATGTACACACACATATACACATACACACATTTTTATGCAGTGTGGATGAATAAGTAATTTCTTTCATACTATTAATCATTTTGTTGAGGTGGTTTGGTAGTGTTCCAAGGTTGGATACGAATTAGTAAATTGTCATTTGATCCAATATAATATTGTGGAAATTGACTTAATTTGTAGTCAGAGGATCAGAGTTCTAATCCCAACTCTGTCATTTTGTGTAACATTGTGTATATCCCTTAACCTGTGCTGGCTTCAGTTTCTTCATCTGTAAAATGAAGAGGTTAAAGAACAATTCCACCAGTAAGAAATTCTTCTGCTGTTTAGATTCTGCTTAGATCATCAATATTATTGTTGAAAATCTTAGGCAAGTATAAGTCTTCCTGTTTCCCAACCCCTCTTAATTCCAGTGCTTCCTTTCTTTTATTTATTTCTTTTTTTTTTCTTTTTTTGTTTTGTTTTGTTTTGTTTTGTTTTTGCGGGGCAATGGGGGTTAAGTGACTTGCCCAAGGTCACACAGCTATTTCTTATTTATCCTACATATAGTTTGTACACCTCTGTTTGCTTGTTGTCTACACCATAATACTGTTAGTTCTCTGAGGACAGAGACTGTCTTTTGCCTCTTTTTGCATCCACATCACTTGGTACAGTGACTGGCACATAGTAGGCCCCAGGGGATTTAGCCACAGACTGCATGGGAGTTTTAATTCCTTCTTTTTCTAGAATTGCTCAAATTCATATAGGGTTTAGCCATTTAAAGCCCTTAGAATGTAGCTAATTTGTTCCTTTCCTGAATCAAAATTGGGGAGATTTCCCCACATTGTCAACAGATTAAAACCTCATAATGTGTGAAGACATTTTGTGACTATCCCAATGGAGCTGGGGGTAGGGGCAGAGGGGTATGGAGGGAAATCACACCCTCCTCCTTATAAAGATTTTCTAGAAATGAAAAGCAAGCACTTGGGCTTATAGTTACTAATATCTTCTTGATTTCCTTTCATTTTTGTTAAAGGGTTATTTGTAAAAAGTGCCTTCTTTTGGAACCTTCCCACCTTTGAAGTATCTTAAAAACCAGCCTCTGAATGCCCTTAAGACTGTATTAAGATGAGCATGGATTTTTTTCCTGTGTTTTCTCAGGCTCAGGAACACCTCCTGATTTCATCTTTTTTAAAATCTCACTGTGGTGGGGTATACATGAAGAAAATTAGAGTAAATCTGCCTACTGCCTCAAGGACCGATTACTTTAAACTAGCTGATTAGATGACATAGAAAATGACCCACAGAGAGAACAATCAAGGCTGGAGCAATAATAAAAGTTTAAAAAAATGAAATGTTTGTACTGTACAAACATAAGTATTCCTTCTGTGTGTATTTGAAAGTGATTGAGCTGCACATAAGAATTAGAGTGGGGAAGAAGAGAAATACCCATCTATTTTCCACTTAAAGGAAAATTATAGGAGATGAGATTTAAAGCTTGAAGGGACCAACAAGGTCATCGAGTTCAAATCTCTTATGTTATAGATAGGGAAACCAAGGAACAGGGAGGTGTCCCAGGTCACAGTGCCTATGTAGTAGTAAGTGACAGAATGGATTTTGGACCCAGGTCCTCTGATTTCAAATCCTCTATTCTTTCAACTTTACTATACTGCCTTGTCATATGGGAAAGGTGAATTAGAGGAGGGTTTGAAAGATATTGCAAAAAAAGTGCAGTTGAGTGAATAAATGAAGAGCAAAAATAAGACAAAAGCAATGGTAGACCATCATAGTTGAGTGGCAGACTTCAGTGGAAAGGAAGTCAGGCCAGAAGTCAGGATGACCTGAGTTCAAATGCAGCCTCAGATACTTACTAGCTGTGTGAACCTGGGAAAGTCATTTATCTTCTGCTTGACTAAGTTATTTCATCTGTAAAATGAGAATAATAATAACTACCTCCCAAGGTGTATATGAGGAATAAATGGGATAATAATGGTAAAGTAGTTAGCACAGTGCCTGGCACAACATAATGGATTCTCTATAAATGTTAGCTATGGGGGCAGCTAGGTGGCACAGTGGATAAAGCACTGGCCCTGGATTCAGGAGGACCTGAGTTCAAATCCAGCCTCAGACATTTGACACTTACTAGCTGTGTGACCTTGGGCAAGTCACTTAACCCTTATTGCCCTGCCCCCCAAAAAACAAACAAAAAAAGAATAAGTAAATAAATATTAGCTGTTGTTGATGTTATTATTATTATTTTAGGGAGAATGAGAAAGGTTAGATCAAGGCACTTGATCTTAAGGATGGAAATAATTTTCCACAGAAGAGAACAGAATGATGCAACCAAGGAATAAGGAAATACTTGTACACTTCAGAGGTATAAAAAAGGAATTGTAGAGATAAAGTTCAGGGATTCTTAACCTGGAGTCAGTAAATGTATTTTTTTAATGAATATATATGAATATAATTGAGTTCTTTTCTGATCCCATTTTATTTTGTGCATTTAAGAAACATTCTTCTGAGAAGGGGTTCATAGGTTTTAACAGATTGCCCAAAGGGCACACACACACACACACACACACACACACACACACACACACACACACACACACACACACCTTAAATGCTGGGGTAGTCAAGCCCTCTGATTTTACAGATGATGAAACTGAGGTCCACAGAGGTTAAAATGACTTGTCAAAGGCAACCTAGACAGTGAATCTTTGACTAGAATGTACAGGATTGATTAATAACCGTACTGGAAATGTTGTTAGGAATAAAACAGTAGAGGGGTGGGGGGAAGTGGAGCTATCATGGCAGAGGAAAGGCAGCAGGAAGAGTCTGTTGTACCAGGGTGAGCACAGCCCAGCACAATCCATGCCAGCAGACCTTGGGAGCCACTGAATCAGCAATGGAGCCTGCTTCAGGAACTCTTAGTCCACAGATGGTAAGGGGGTTGAACAATTGGTCAGAAGGAGATTACAGGGGTCTCTTTACTGACACTGAGGAAGGACTTTGTTATTTTGCCCATACTTGGATCCAAGTCTCAGTCCTGGGGTGAGTCCTAGGGTCAGGAGGAGCGCTAGCATATTTGCAGCAGCTGCAATGGAGCAGGGACCCTCCTGACAGTTCCAAGGCAGTAAAGAGGGCTTGTGGTCCCTCACAGACCAGAGCACAAGCCAGGAGAGTAGTAAACATACTTCTCTTTAGCGCATACCACCTTGGAAGCACTAAAAAACTTACAGGTCCCTAGAAATATCTCTGAAAACAGCTGTACAAAACCCCTGAAGCTTGGGATAGTGAGCCCTCCTCCCTGGAAGCACAGTCCTATTTTAACAAAGAGTTGAAAGTGAAGAAATAAGCTAGGGAAATGAACAAACAACAGAACAAATTCTGACCACAGAAAGCTACTATGGTGACAAGGAAGATCAAAACAGACACTCAGAAGAAGATAAACTCAAAGCTCTTACATCCAAAGCCTACAAGAAAAAATATGAATTGGTCTGAGGCCATGGAAGGGATCAAAAAGGACTTTGAAAATAAAATAAGAGGTAGAGGAAAAAATGGGAAGGGAAATGAGTGATGCAAGAAAATAATGAAAAAAGTCAACAGCTTGGTAAAGGAGACACAAAAATAATTAAGAAAGTAATACCTTAAAAACAGATTAGGCCAAATGTTAAAAGAGGTACAAAAAGTCAATGAGGCACAAAATTTCACTGAAGAAAAAAACTCCTTAAAAATTAGAATTGGTAATTATCAAAACAATCTGGTACTAGCTGAGAAATAGCAGGGGATCTGTGAATATTATAGGGACAAATTACACTAGGAAATGACCATAGTAATCTAGTATATGATAATCCCAAAGATACAAAGTTTTGGAACAAAAACTCATTTAGTCAAATAATGACTAAAACTGCCAGGAAAACTGGAAAACAATATGGCAAAACCTAAGTATAGACCAACATCTCACACGGTATACTAAAATAAGGACAAAATGGGTACATGATTTACACCTAAAGGGTAATACCATAAACAAATTAAGGGACCATTGAATAGTTTATCTGTCAGATTTATGGACCGAAGAAGAATTTAGGACCAAAGAAGATACAGAAAAAATTACAAAATATAAAATAGATCATTCTGATTATGTAAAATTAAAAAGGTTTTGCAGAAACAAAACCAATACAAACAAAATTATAAGGAAAGCAGAAAACTGGGAAAGAATTTTTGCAACAAGTATCCCTGATAAAGGCCTCATTTCTCAAATATAAAGAGAACTGAGTAAAATTTATAAGAATACAAATAATTCCCCAATTGATAAATGGTCAAAGGATACAAACAGGCAGTTTTCAGACAAAGAGATCAAAGCTATCTATAGTGACATAAAAAATGCTCTAAAGGACTATTGATGATAGAAATGCAAATTAAAACAAGTCTGAGGTACCACCTCACACAAATCAGAGTGGCAAATATCACAAAAATGGAAAATTATGGATGTTAGAGGGGTTGTGGGAAAACTGGGATGCTAACATACTATTGGTGGAGTTGTGAACTGATCCAACCATTCTAGACTATGCCCAAAGAGCTATAAAATTGTGCATGACCTTTAATCCAGCAATAACAATGCCAAGGTTATATCCCAAAGACATCCCAACAAAGAGGAAAAGATCTATTTGTACAAAATATTTTTTGCAGCTCTTTTTGGGGTGGCTAGGATTGGAAATAAAAGGAATGCCCATTAATTGGGCAATGGCTGAAAAAGCTGTGGTATATGATTGTAATGGAATATTAGTGTTCTATAAGAAATGACAGGGGCAGCTAGGTGGTGCAGTGGATTGAGCACTGGCCCTGGATTCAGGAGGACCTGAGTTCAAATCTGGCCTCAGACCCTTGACACTTACTAGCTGTGTGACCCTGGGCAAGTCACTTAACCCCAATTGCCTCACCAAAAAAATAAAAAATAAAAAAAGACAAGCAGGATGATTTCAGAAAGGACTGAAAAAGCTTATATGAACTGATGTATAGTGAAGTGAGCAGAACCAGGAGAACGTTGTGCACAGTGACAACAATATTGTTTGATGAATAACTGTGAATGACTTCACTATTCTCAGCAAAACAATGATCCAAGACAATCTGAAAGGACTAATGATGAAGCACATTATCCACCTCCAATGAAAACTGATATTGATTAAACACAGACTGAACCATGCATTTTTTTTCACTTTCTTTCATGAATTTTCTTTTATTTGAGTTTTCTTGCACAAAATGACTAATGTGGTAATGTTTTACCTAATTGCACATGTATAACCTATATCTGATTGCTTACTGACTCAGAGAGGTGCAAGTGGAGAGAGGGAAGGAGGGATAGAATTTTTAACTCAAAGCTTTAAATAAAATGTTTATTATCATGAAAGAAAAGTAGAATTGATCAAATGGAAAAGAAGGAACAAAAACTCACTGAAGAAAATAATTCCTTAAAAATTAGAATCAATTAAATGGAAGCTAATGACTATGAGAAATCAAGAAATAATAAAACAAAACCAAAAGAATTAAAAAATAGAAGACTGTAAAATATGTCATTGGAAAAACAATGAACCTGGAAAATAGATCCAAGAGAGATAATTGAAAAATTATTGGACTACCTTAAAGCCATGATAAAAAAGAGCCTAGGCATAATATTTCAAGAAATTATCAAGGACAATCCCCTGATATTCTGGAATCAGATGGTTAAATAGAAATTGAAAGACTCCACCACACACTTCCTGAAAGATATTCTAAAATGAAAACTCCCAGGAATATTATAGCCAGATTCTAGAGCTCCCAGGTCAAGGAGAAAATATTTCAAGCAGCCAGAAAGAAACTATTCGATGGTGGAGCCACAGTCAGGATAACACCAGATTTAGCAGCTTCCACTTTAAAGGATAGGAGGGCTTGGAATATGTTATTCCAGAGGTCAAAGGAATTGAGATTACAGCCAAGAATCACCTACCCAGCAAAACTGTATATAATCCTTCAGGGGTAAAAATGGGCATTTAATGAAAGAAAGGACTTTCAGACATTCTCGATGAAAAGACCAGAGCTGAATAGAAAATTTAACTTTCAAATGCAAGACTCAAGAGAAGTATAAAAAGGTAAACAGGAAAAGGAAATCATAAGGGATAATAAAAGGTTGAACTCTTTACATTCCTACATGGGAAAATAATGCCTGTAACTCATAAGAACTTTCTTATTATTAGGGCAGTTGGAATGAGTATATATAGACAGAGGGCACAGGTGTGAGTTAAATATGAAGAGATGATATCTAAAAAAATAAATTAAGGAGTGAGAGAGGAATTCACTGGGAGAAAGTAAAAGGGAGAGGTGGAATGGGTTAAGTATCTCACATAAAAGAAGCAAGAAAAAGCTTTTACAGTGGAAGGGAAGATGGGAGAGGTGAGGGAGAGTTACGTAAACATTATTCTCACTTGAATTGGCTCATATAGGGAATAACATATACACTCAATTGGATATAGAAATCTATCTTACCCTGCAGGAAAGTAGGAGGGGAGGGGGACAAGAAGGGCAGACGGGGGCAGGGAGGTAGTCAGAAGCAAAACCCTTGAGGAGGGACAGGGTGAAAGGAGAGAGAAAATAGAATAAATGGGGGTGGGGGATAGAATGGAGAGAAATACAGTTAGCAAGAGTCATTGTGAAAAAAAATTTGAAGCAAGTTTCTCTGAAAAAGGCTTCATTTATCAAACATAGAGAGAACTGAGTCAAAGTTATAAAATAAGAGCCATTCCTCAATTGATAAATTATCAAAGATATGAATAGTTTTCAGATGAAGAAATCAAAGCTATCTATAGGCATATGAAAAAAAATGTTCTAACTCACTATTGATTAGAGGCAAATCAAAATAATTGTGACCTACTACCTCATACCTATTAAATTAGATAAAAGAACAGAAGAAGAAAATGACAAATATTGTAGGGGATGTGGAGGGAAAATACATTAATGCACTGTTGGTGTAGTTGTAAAGAGATTAACCCTTTTGTAGAGCAATTTGGAACTATGCTTGAAAGGCTATAAAACCATGAATATTCTTTTACCTAACAACATCACTACTGTGTCTGTATCCAAAAAAAAGGGGGGAAAGACCCATAAGTACCAAAATATTTACAGCAGCTCTTTTTGGGGTCAAGGAATTGGAAACTGAGGGGATGCCCATCAATTGGGGAATGGCTAAACAAAATAGGGTATGTGATTATGCTGTTGTGCTATCATGTTATAAGAAATGATGAACAGGATGCTCTCAAACCTGAAAGGATTTACATGAGCTAATAATGTACTATGTACAAAGTAACAGCAATGTTGTGGGATGATCAGCTGTGAATGACTTAGCAGTTCTCAGCCATCCAATGATCCAAGACAACTCTAAAGGAGTTATGACGAAGAATTCTTTATTTTTCCTGAGGTTTTTTTTCTTTCTTTTCTTTGTTTCTTTTCTTTCAAACCCTACTAATGGGGAGATGTTTTGCATGATTACACATGTATAATCTATATTGAAATGCTTGCCTTCTCAAAGGTGAGGGGGAGGAAGGAAGAAAATTTGGAACTCAAATTTTAAAAAACAAACAGATGTTAAAATTGTTTTTACATGAAATTGGGGAAAAATAAAATACTAAAAAAAGGGAATAGAACAGTGTCTGGAGGCTGAATATAATTATGGAGTTGGGTAGGCCTCATCAAAATGTGTTCTGACAGGATTGATTAACCAGATAAGAGAAATGGCAAGTATTGTCAAGTAGGGTCTAAGAGGGTTGAACATGACTGAAGTGACACATCAAGAATAACAAGCAAAGGAAGGATTTACTTTTGTTCTGCTTGGCCCCAGAAGCAGGATTAGTAGTAATAGATAGACATGCAGGGAGACAGAATTCAGTTTAGTATAAGGAAAAACTACCTAACAATGAGAATATTTCAAAAGTAAGGCTAGGCAGCCCAGGCTTATAGCAATTTTCTTGCACTTTTAGTCTTCAAGAAAAAGCTGGAGGGCTACTTTTTACAGATGTTGTAATGGGTATGTATAAAGTGGAACGGATTAGATTAATGTTTCTCAAAATGTTATCTTGAGACTCCTCAGGGACCTAAATACCATTCCAGAGAATTTTCAAGAAGAAAATGATTTTCAAAATAATAATATTACTTTTCCTTTGCAATACGATAAATATAGATAGACACCCAAATAAATAAATCTCTTTCAGGGATCATCAATACCTTTTAAGAGTATAAAGAGGACCTGAGAATAAAAAGTTTAAGAGACACTGCTGTGTTACCTTACACCTCAGGTTTTTTTTCAAATCTTAGCTAAAAATTCTACCTGCTACAAAGACATCTTTTCCTATCCCACTCAAAGCTCAGGCCTTCACTCTGAAATGATTTCCCACTTATCATCTATATATCCTGAAAGTGCATAGTTTGTTTGTATGTTCTCTCTCAGAATGGAACTCCTTGAGGAGAGGAACTGTTATGCCTTTCATTTAGTGCCCTGGATGTTGTAGGCACTAAATAAATGCTTATTGATTGGACTTGCCTTAACAGCACATTGAAAGTGAGACAAAAGATACTGAAGTGTGAAAAATGTCGCCTATTCCCGCCCCCCACCCACCCGCCAAAGGAAGAGGGCAGAATGCTGGAGTTGTCCACAGAAATAAGAAAGTTGAGGTGGGGGTGGGAAAGTAGGGAGTGTATTAGGGATGAAGAGTTTAGCCTTAGATTGTTTTAGTATTAGTTATCACTAAACCTCCATTCAAGAAGTCCAGGCAAAGATACTGGCGTGGTCTGCCATTTCCTTCTCCATAAATACAATATAGCTCTTTAAAAACCAGGTCTAGGGGCAGCTAGTGGTGCAGAGGATAGAGCACCGGCCCTGGATTCAGGAGGACCTGAGTTCAAAATCTGGACTCAGATACTTAACGATTACTAGCTGTGTGACCCCTAGGCAAGTCACTTGACCCCAATTGCCTCACACACACAAAAAAAACAAAACCCAAGACTGTTTCATTTTGCCATATTATCTCCAGCACTTAGCATCTAATAGATCCTTATAGATTGATTTATTCTCTCTACTTATAAGCCCACCATGGTATTTTAAAACTTTTATCACCTTTCAGGTGGACTGTGTCATACTTTCCTAAGATGTCTCCCTGCCTCAAGTCTCTCCTCTCTCTAATCCATCCTTTGAAAAGCTTCCAAAATAATTCCTAAACTCAAGTATAACTATATCACTACACTAATTGGTAAACTCCAGTAGATGCCTATTGTTTCTAGGTTAAAATGCAAACTCCTCTGCTGGCATTTAAAGCCCTTCACAAACTGGTTATACTGCATAGTAGGCACTATTTTTCTCGACTTAGTACACACTGTTTTCCCTTCATGTGTTCCAGAGTCATCTTGCAGTTCTTCATTCACAACATTCCATCACCTCATTCTCTTGTATGGCACTGGCTGTAGCCCATGCTGTTCACCTAGAAACTTGTGTCCTCTAGCTTAAAACTGTCGTGCCTTTATGATTTATGTATCATATATCACATATATGATATATATAACACATATATACATATGTGTGTGTGGGATACACATTAGTGTGCACAACCCCCTCCTCCCAGTAGAATGTAAGATGCTTGGTGACAAAGACTATTTCACTTTCATATCTGTTTCCCCAGAAGAAACACTTGGTATACAGAAAGCACTTATATCAATGTTGCTGACTGGTTGATAACTTGATAATAGTTTGTATGTCAACATCATCTTTGTGTCAGGATGCTAAACTCAGGTTAAGGCCAAAGAGTGTACCACCCACTACCATTCAGTTGGGTAATGGGTCAAAAGGTCTGCTTTTAAGACAAAGAATACATTCAAGAACATAGGTACTATCTCTGGGGCACAATCACTTCTGGGATCTCAGAGTTTCCCAAACAGATCTGTATGACTGAGGATACTGCTGGAGTTTGCTACAACCTGCACATATTAGGAATTATTCCAATATCCCAGAACCCCTAGGCAGAGTGACTCAGCACAAATACATCTATAGGCCATGTTGAATGGTGCAATAGGGATCAACCACTGCAACGTTAGTAAAGGCCAAGGCTTTGGTAATCACAGCAGGAGAATTAAAAGCAATTACAACCTGGGTTGTATAAGCTCTAGAGCTGCAGGGTCAGGAACAATAAACCAGTTGAAAGCTTGCATAAGAGGTGAGGAGGGACGTCCCCACTAAGTGCCAGCCCAACCTCTTGCCAATGTCATCGAGTTTTTGACAGGTGGTTGTGTAAATTCCTATGAAACATTTAGAATGACTGGGTCTTTACCTCCTATCAAATGTATTTTTTATATGCTGGAAGCACTACTTTTAATATAAGTGGTCAGAGAATATGGCTCTAGATTTCTTTTTAAATGGACCTGCATAAATACTAAATGATTATATATTTAGGCAAGGAAGCAAGTTGCAAATTATTCCTTTTCTTCCCCCAGGACAAGTAACCCTAGGACTTTATGTCACCTAGTGTTTCAACAGTAGCACTACAAACTAAGAATCACAGAACACACAACACTCACATCACACACACACACACACACACAAACACACAGGCATTACACACCATACTCGACCCAGAATTTTTTTCTATAATCAAGACGTGATGAATAAATGGTCAGTAGGTCTTATTTTTGAATTCTTAAATTCTAATTATACAGTCTCTAAGTTATTTTGGTCCAGACATGCTGTATACGTGCTTCTTCTCAGCTATGATGATGCTTCTTGGTTTCTGGCCCTGCTGTCTTCCATATGCTCTCCTTCCTAATCTCTGCCTCTTAGAATCCCTGGTTTCCTTTAATACATAGCTCAAGTTCCTGGAGGTCTTTCAGAGACCCACCTGCTGCAACTGTCTTCTTCTACTTTGTAGTTTCTTATAGGTACTGCTATATGTATAAGTTATCTCCCTCCTTAAGAATGTAAGCTCCTTGGAAACAAAACTATCACCCTTGCAAATGATATGACGGTATACTTAAAGAATCCTAGCGAATCAACTAAAAAACTATTCGAAACAATTAACACTTAACAAAGTTGCAGGAATATAAAATAAATCCACATAAATCTATCAGCATTTCTATACATGACCAACAAAGCTCAGAGGCAAGAGATAGAAAGAGAAATTCCATTTAAAGTAGACTGTAGACAATACAAAATATTTAGGAGCCTACCTGCTAAGACAAACCCAGGAACTCTATAGAACACAATTATAAAACACTTTTCACACAAATAAAATCTGATCTGAATAGATTGGAAAAATATCATTTTTTCATGATAGGCCCAACCCTAATATAATAAAATGTTAATTCTACCTAAATTTATTGACTTAGTCAAGTGCCATACCAATCAGTCTACCTAAAATTATTTTATAGAGCTAGAAAAAATAATAACAAAATTCATCTGGAAGAACAAAAAGTCAAGAATATCAGGGAAATGATGAAAAAAATGCACAGAAAGGTGGGCTAGCCATACCAAATTCGGAAGTTATACTATAATGTGGCAGTCATTGAAACTATTTGTACTGGCTAAGAAATAGAGTGTTGGATCAATGGAATAGATTAAGGCACAGGAAACACAATAGTAAATGCTATAGTAATCTATTGTTTGATAACCCAAAGACTCCAGCATCTGGGATAAGGACTCAATAGTTGACAAAAACGGCTGGGAATACTGGAAGAGAGTATGGCAGAAACTAGGCAAAGACCAATATCTAATGTCATATACCAAAATAAGGTCAAAATGGGTACCTGGTTTAGATAAAAAGGATGATACCATAGGCAAATTAGGAGAGTAAGGAATTATTTACCTCTCAGATCTATGGAGAGGGGAAGAATTTAATACCAAACAAGCGAGTAGATAACATTATGAAATGCAAAATGCATAATTTTGAGTACCTTAAATGTAAAAGGTTGGTTTGTTTGTTACAAACAGAAGCAATGCATACAAAATTAGATGGGAAGCAGAAAGCTGGGAAACAATTTTACAGCCAGTGTTTCTGATAAAGGCCTCATTGCTAAAATATATAAGGAACTAAATCAAATTATAAGAATGCAAGTCATTCCCCAATAGAGAAATAGTCAAAAGATATGAACAGGGCAGTTTTCTGATGAAGAAATCAAAGCTATCTATTACTATTTTTAAAAATGCTCTAAATCACTATAGATTAGAGAAATGCAAATGAAACAACTCTGAGGTACCACCCTCACATCTATCAGATTGGCTAATATGACAAAAAAAGAAAAAAAGATATGTTGGAGAAGTTATGGAAACATTGAAAACTAATGCATTGTTGGTAGAGGTTGTGAACTGATCCAACCATTCTGGTGAGGCAATTTGGAACTATGCCCAAGGGTTATGGGACTTATTCATACCCTTTGACCCAGCAACACTCTACCAGTCTGTAAGCTCAAAGATACATTAAAAAAGGGAAAAGGAACCACATGTACAAAAATAGCAGTTCATTTGTGGGGGGCAAAGAATTGAAATAAAGGGAATGCTCATCAATTGGGGAATGTCTGAACAAGTTGTGGTATATGAATGTAATGGAATACTGTTTGTGATGTAAGAAATGATGAGCAGGCAGATTTCAGAAAAACCTGGAAGACTTGAAGTTAAACATTTTGAAAAAGCCACTATGATCATGACAACTGGTTCCATTATTTCCTGCAAGTAGATGAAGAACAAATTGAAGCGGTATAATAATTCATATTTGTAGACTTAAGGATCACTGCAGATGGTGATTACAGCCATAAAATTTTTTAAAATGCTTGTTTCTTGAAAAGAAATGTATGAAAAAATCTGGAAAGCATACTAAAAAATCCTAGATATCACCATTGCTGATTAAGGTCTTTATAGTTTAAGGACATGTTTTTTTCCAGTATTAACATATGCTGTGAGAGGTTGGACTATAAGGAAAGCTGAGAGCCACAGAATTGACACTTTGAACTGTCGTGCTAGAGAAGACTTTTGAGAGCCCCTTGGACAGCCAGAGATCAAATCAGTCAGTGCTTAAAAAAATTAGTTTATTCTACTCATTGAAGGACAAATACTGAAGCTAAATACTTGGACACATATGAGAAGAGTGGGACTCATTATAAAAGACCCTGATGTTGGGGAAAGATTGAAGGTAAAAGGAGAAGGGTAGAGTAGAAGATGAAATGGATGATGACTGTAAAGGAAAATAATGAACACAAGCTTGACCAGACTTTGGGAGATATTGAGGATGGAGTGCCAGGGTGCTATGGTCCATGGAGTCACAAAGAGCTGGACATGACGGAACAAATGAACAACAACAGTATGGTAGGAGCTCTGTTAGGTGCTAGAATACAAAGCAAACTGAAGTCATCTTTCCGTTGCAAGGACTCTATATTTTACAAGGGCTACCAAGTACACATATAGGAGTAGGTGCAAATGATATATAAAGTAAATTCAAGGGCATCAAGTTGGGGAGGGGTTGGGTAGAAAGGCAATAAGAGCAGGAGGGAGGCAAGAGATTACTTCACTACCTACTATTACTTATACAATGCTTTGTCTCTCATACTGGAATGCTCCCCCATCATAGTACTGCCTCCTGAAGCATTGGTTTACTTCACATCTCAGCTCAAGTGAAAGGGTCTAACCATTCTGGGGGAAAAGTTGGGAATTATGCTTCTAAAATAGGTAAACTGGTAGGTCATATTCTAAGGAAATCAAAGAGAGAGGAAAAGGTCTCACTTGCAACAACACTTTTTACAGTACCTCTTCTTGTGGTGGCAAAGAACTGGATAATAGGGGGTGGGCTTTGATTTATTGGGGGAATGCCTACACAAATTGTGAGGAAAGATATTACTATGCCATAAGGAATTATGAAAGGGCAATTTTAGTGAACCAAGAATAACATTTGTATGGGGTTTGCAGAGAAAAAGTGATCAGAACCAGGAAAATAATTTATACAGTAAGGAGAACATGTAAAGACAAAAATCTTTGAAAGATTTTAGAAGTCTGATCAATACAATGAAAAAGCACAATTCTTTTTTGGTAAGGCTATTGGGGGTTAAGTGACTTGCCCAGGGTCACAACAGCTAGTAAGTGTTATGTGTCTGAGGCCGATCTGAACTCAGGTCCTTCTGAATCCAGGGCCAGTGCTCTATGCACTGTGCCACCTAGCTGCCCCTTGTTTCACTGAGCAAACTCATTCAGTTTCAAATGAAACAAAGGAGGGAATATGGTTAAAAAAAAAAAAAAAAAAACGAGTTTTAGCTGAATCATTGAGAGTTGAAGCATGCTACTAAGCGCTTTTGAAGGACCATCCTTTTTGGGGAAGAGACCGAGATGAATGGCGGTGCAACCTGCTGCTGCCCGAAGAGCGTGGCCAAGCATGCCTTACTTCCTTCCGGGACGCCAACTTAAACTGAGAGTGGGAACTGAAGTTCGCTCTCCGTCTCGCCTCACACTCTGGCTTCTCAGTTTTTGGTGGCCGCACACACGTTTGGCTCTGGTTCTCGCCTGGCAAGCAGTTTTGGGATTCAGTGAGTTTTATAATAGAATATAGACTAAGTTTAGATCTAGATATTCATTTGTATTTCTACTTTCCTATTTCCCTAATCTGTATCACCTTTTTGTTATCTAATTAATCCCCAAACAATAAAAATGAATCCCTCACTGATTAAAGCTCAGAGGCTTCTTTTTCTTAGTGACCTGGGAGGTATATAAGGGAAAAGTTAAAAGGGGGAGTTTACTGCTCTTATATCCAATTTTAAATCTCACACCCTAAAATGCACAATTCTAAAGGACTGACATTGTACAACCTAGCTGCCTATATTGCCTAATATGCATGTCACCCTCTTTGAGTTCAGGGACCTCACATTTGTTTTGGTATCATCATAATGCCTGGAATGTAGTAGGCACTTAATAAGTACCAATTTATTGATTGACTGATTAGTGGTAGCAAGGTGTAAACTGAGACAAACCTCTCTTAAATGGAATTTAGTTCTCTCAAAGGGAAGACCAGAGAATGCAAAGACCAGTTCTCCAGAGAATGCAAAGGCCAGTTCTTGAAATTCAAATACCCTTCTTCCCAAAAGGGAAGGAAAATCAGAGAAAGACAATACCTGTAAAATTAAAAAAAGGTTTTTATTGGACAATGGAAAAAAAGAAAAAAATTAACATGTGGCATGGGTACTATCCATCCTATGCTGAATAGGACACCAGGTAGTAGATTGTGTAGGTTTATACACATTTTAAACACAGGCAGTTAAGAAATTTTGGAGGGAAAGGTGGGCTTAGAAAGGAATGAGTCAGTGGGCTCCATTCCCAAGGGGAGGAAGAGTGAGAAATTCCAGGGGTCAAGGAGGTGGCCTTTGATATACAAATCAGGAAGCATCCTTGGTGATAAGCAGTTTATAGTTCAAGGCTGGATTAGGAGATGTCTTGATAAGGAGATAAATCAAAAAACCAGGATAATTCCAAGCATTCCATAACCAGGGTTGGAGGAGAGCTAGAGACAGTAAGAACATACACAGGATATGTTCATAGTCTCATAACTTGCAGTCAGGTAAGATAGGAATGTCTCTTGAAGGTCCATAAACCACCATCACCAAATAGTTCAGGATCTGCTTCAATGCTGGTATGAGCTTAATTGGCTTCAGTTACTAATTTTCCAGCTAGGTTGACTTTGGTCACTGCAAAGAATTGTTAGTGTATTAGCCAATCCAGTCAGTCCTTATAATTTGTTCTGATTACCTGGATAAGTGGAGGATTCAAGCAAATCAAGGTGTCTATTTTCATAAAGGGAATGGTTAGAGTTCTCACCCTTTAATTATTCAAGGAGTCTAGGCACTCCAATGGATAGAGTTCTGGACTTGGGCTCAAGAAGACCTGAGTTCAAATCCAGACTCAGATACTTAGTAGCTGTGTGATCCTGGACAAATCACTTAACTTTTGTTTATCTCAGCTGTCTTATCTGTAAAATGAGAATAATATTAATACCTATTTCCCAGGATTGTTAGGATCAAATGAGATATGTGTAAAATACTTTATAAACCTTAAAATTCCATTAAATATTATTTATTATTATAGATACATAAAAGAAAGGTATTCGTTCCTAGACTAAGGACTTAGAAGAATTGGGGGGGGGAGGGGCTGTCCAAAACTAATGTAAAGAGCTTACCATTCTGTAGGATAGGGATACTTCTTCTGTAAGTATCATATAAAAAGCCCCTGCCCTCAAGGAGGTCACAATCTAATGGGGGAGATAACAAGCAAACAGATATGTACAGAAAGCCATATGCAGTAGAAACAAAAAAATAATTAATAGAGGGAAGGCATCATTAAGAAAAGTGGCAAAAGGCTTTCTGTAGAAAATAAGGATTTTAGTTGGGACTTTAAGGAAGCTAGTAGGCAGAGACGAGTAGGGAGAACATTCCAAGCATAGGAGACAGTCAGAAAAAAAGCCCAGACCTGAGAGATGGAGTATTATTTTTCATGAAACAGTCAGGAGGCCAATGTCACTGGATCAAAGAGGAATTTTCACAGAGTAAGATATGAGAGTTAGGGGGCAGCTAGGTGGCACAGTGGATAAAGCACAGGCCCTGGATTCAGGAAGAACTGAGTTCAAATCCGACCTTAGACACTTGACACTTACTAGCTGTGTGACCCTGGGAAAGTCACTTAACCCCTGTTGCCCCGCCAAACAAAAAAAAAAAAGAGAGAGAGGTAGTAGGAGGCTAGGTTATAAAGGGCTTTGAACGTCAGAGGATTTTGTATTTGATCCTGGAGGTGATAGGAAACCACCAGAGTTTATTGAATATGAGGGTAAAATGGTTGAACCAGATCTGAAGGAAGAATCACTTTAGTAGCTGAATAGAGAAGAAATTGTGGAGAGGCAAATCAATCAGATTCACCATCAGTCTATTGCCATAGTCCAGGCATGAGGTGATGAGGGTCTGCACAGAGTAGAGGCAATGACATAGGCCCAAGTCACTTAGACTTGGTTTTTTTTGTTGTTGTTTTGGTTTGGTTTGGTTTTTAGTGAGGCAATTGGGGTTAAGTGATTTGCCTAAGGTCACACAGCTAGTAAGTGTTAAGTGTCTGAGGCCGGATTTGAACTCAGGTCCTCCTGACTCCAGGGCTGGTGCTCTATCCACTGTGCCACCTAGCTGCCCCACTTAGACTTGTTTTTAACAATTCTCCAAATTACGCATTGTGATTTTGTGGCTTCTAGCTTTGGGGATATAGAATTAGATTCTGAAAAAAGAAAAGAATTAGATTCCGGAGAAAGTAAAGTTAATGCTTTTCCAATATTCACCCTTTGAGTGGTCTGCTACTACTGGGATCTATGATAGTGAGGTACTAAGAGAGGCATGCCAAGCCATGTCTGACAGTCATGTACCCAGCTTTCATCTTATATCCTTAAATGCCAAATTTCTTTTATCCTTTGTTAATCTTTGTAATGGCATAATTAGCACTATTATATTCTGATTATTCATTTGAACCAAATCCACAACCAGAGGCTAGTTTATTTTTTACATTCTCCTTCTATTGTGCTGGAGTGGTGTGAAGGTGGGGAGAGGAATGCTCTTTGGGTCTGGAATACTTTCTCCTTATCTTTGCCTCTTGGTTTCCCAGTCTCCTGCCAAGTTCTACCTTGGAATCCCATCTTCTATAGGAAACCTTTCCCAATCCCTCTTAGTTCTAGTGCCTTCCCTCAGTTGAATATTTCCATTTTATCCTGTAAACAGCTTATTTTCACATAGTTGTTTACATGTTGTCTCCCCAATTAGACAAGTGAGCTTCTCAAGTGCAAGACTGCTTTTTTTGCCTTTCCTTGTAACCCCAGAGCTTAGTATAGTGTAGTACATGTAGTAGGTACTTAACAAATGTTCATTGACTGCTTAATAAATGTTGATCAACTGACTTTAAGTCCTAGGCAATGTTATACCAAAGAACACTATGAAAATAAGAGTGACAACCATATATTTGGCAAGAGCTTCTGGATATTTCTTTATTTTCTTGGATGTCTCTGCATTAGAGGTTATGGGACCCTGATAAATTGGCACCTGAAGGACCCTGGTCAAGATGCCTGTAATCTAGCCCCTACAGAGTCAGTGGAGTACTTGAGGTAGTACTTATGTTTTTAGCATTACTGTGATATTAAAAGGTTATTGATATGGTTATAGAACCACCATAGCCTGGGGATGACTAAAATTAGGGTCAAACTGTGGAAAATCAGCAAGGCAAGGGAATATGGAACACTGAAATATCCGGCAGGGTTATATTCTAATATATCAAAGAATCTGTCATAGTTCTTGGGAAATGGGAGGATCTCACTTTTTTTTTCCCTAAGTTTCCACCCAGCCAATTCTCTTTCCTTCTTTTCTTAATCCTGATTCCACCACTGATCTCTTGCATTGGCACATGCTTTTCTCACTACAAGAAGCACAGCTGCAAATTTAATACCCTAAGGACTTTATTTAATCCTACTACTAGGTCATTTAATGTTCACCCAAATCCTTGAGATTTCTATGTGAGTCCAAGTATTTCCAGTCCTGAAATCAGGACTAGTTCACCATTTAAAATTTTTTTTTTTTTTTTTTTTTTTTTGCGGGGCAATGAAAGGTCACACAGCTAGTAAGTGTCAAGTATCTGAGGCAGGATTTGAAATCAGGTCCTCCTAAATCCAGGAGCAGTGCTTTATCCACTGAGCCACCTAGCTGCCTCCAACCATTCATTCTTGTTTGTCCCAAAGGAAGGTGTTTGATATCTTGCATTTATATTTTGTTACCTGGTTACCACCATCTGAAATTTTCAGTCTACCTATATCTGAGAGACAACTGGGAAGTTGATCAGGAAGGCAACTGACCTTGACCTTTAGTTTTGCCCAAAACTAAGGCCCTTTTCATCTGGAACAAATAGTTCTATCATTGAGTAAGTCAATTGGTGTCCCAGTATTTCATTGTATTGTTCTTTTTTAGGAATCACTGCAGAGTAGCATTGTTGTATGCATGAGGAATGATGATAGATCAGATATTAACTTTGGGACCTATGGCAGGGTTTCTTTCTCTGCCAGATCATTAAAACAAAACAAAAAACAAAATACCTCTTGATCTTGGAAGCTTACTTTGCCCTTAGACTATTTCTCACATAGAAATATCCTCAATCTTTAGCCTCTCCCTCCAAATGGCTTGTGAGATCTTTATCAAAAGAAAAATGTACAAGCACCTAACAAGCAGACATAGTCCTAGATGAATGGAATTATATAAATCTCAAAATAAGAAATGGAGGGGAAGATTAGAAACACATTAGAAAAATCTCTGTTCTTGTTATCTAAAGGGGGATCTGTATAAAAACATTGGTAAACATGGACGGGGGGAGGGTATGGTCTTCATTCATTTCCAGGCTGCACTCCTGACTTTCTGGACTTTCTCTACCAGGTTTGCCACAGAATCCTCTTCACCCTGGAAGTTCACTCCACCTCAAGACTTCTCACATCAGAAGTACCCTCTGCCTCTGCAGTCTTTTCCTTCTGATTGGCTGGTTCCTCCCAGAAGTCCCATTTTAAGGAAGAGACCCAGGTCCACCATATCTTCATTCCTTCTTGGCTGCACTGGAAAGGAATCTCTATGTCTAGAAATATGGTACTGTACAAAAAAGTACTTGATTTAGAATAAAAATCCCTGAGCTAAAACCCCAGTTCTACTTACTACTCCTGTGTCTTTGGGAAACTCATTTATAGGTATATAAAACAGGTATACAAATCAAACATTTACTGTCCCTTTTTTTTCCCCGCAACCCCCACATTCAGTTACATGATCCCATATGGGATCACAAGCCACAGTTTAAGAAGCTAGGCTGTAGTCTAAACCCCACCCCACTTTAAGGATGAGGAAATAGATGAGAGAGGAAGTAGCCTGCTTAGGTTAATTGTTACTGTTCATCCTCCATTCTCAAAGAAGACCAAGAACACCAGGAAGGTGATGTCTTGACTTGGAAGATAATTGTATTTAAGTGAGGCAGAGCTGTGTAAAGTCATTAGCGTCACTTTCTCTTCCAGAGTCATCAGAGTCCAGTGGCAAGACATAGATCAGGACAACTGGCAATGGCCCTGAATGCACACTGCTGGTGGGAAGTAAAGCCAGAAATTTAATCTTCATCCTTTTAATTCCATCGTACTCCCTCAATGAATCCACCAAGTTCCCTTAAGTACCTTAATTGAATCCATGAAATCTATTCTAAACTAAAAACATTGGTTAGAAGTGTTTGAAGTCGCTGGAGAATTGAATCTATGTGTTTCTAGATTCATTTTAACGATTTTATTTACATAAAGCAACTATGACACCATTTCTTAAGTACTTTGACAAGAATATAATGAATCTGAGTCATCAACACACATTTATTAAAATCTTACCATGGGCAATGCACCTTGCTAATTTCTGGGATAACCAATAAAAGCAGAAAGAGAAGCCCTGCCCTCAAAGAGCTTACATCCTAATGGGGGAAACAGCACATAAAAGGGAGTAGAACAGAGTGGCATGGTAGAGAAAGTGTTATACAGAAAAGTCAGCAGTGTCTGCTGGAGTGGAGTGAACACAGGAGAACTCTGAAGCAAATAAAATGACTTTATTAGGCTCACAATCAAAATATGAAGGACAGTCAGCATTAGAACAGGCTGCTCCAGTTTCTAATCTGTTGCTTAGCTACTACAGCCCATGTCTCTCCACCTTAATTTCTTTTCAAATCCAGAAATGAAAAAGGTTAAGAAGTGAGGCATGACCCTAATCTACTCTTTGTTTCAAAGTCCTCCAAAAACAAATTTATTATTCAGAGAAAGATCTAGCTGCCTGCAGGCAGAGTTTACCCAGTCCCTGAAACTATCAACTTGATTGATTTCATCAGAACTGAAAGTATTAACTGCATTAATTGAAGATAGACAATCTGGAGGCCTTTTGTCCTTCAAATAAAATGAAAACACAGTATTCATTTTCCTTCTGACAAACAGGTTTTGTGTTCCCAGAGAGGAGGAAATCTGTGCTTTCTATTTGGTTTTCTATCATTTAAAAAAAAATAGATTTTCCAATTAGGGACAGTATTTAGAAGAAGTTTTTTCTAATAAATTTCTCATTTCCAACATATACAAGTAACAATCATATATTTATATGTATATATATACATACATACAAAAATACATCCATGTATGTACATATGTATATGGGTGTATATATATATATACATGTGTATATATACATATACATACATACATGACTAAAAGTCATTCCCCAGTAGGTTAATGGTTAAAGTCTACGACTAGGTAGTTTTAAAAGGAAGTGACCTAAGTTATCAAAAATAATAATAAAACATGTTCCAAATCACCAATAATTGTAGAAATGAAAATTGAAGCATGTTCTACCTCATACCTGTTTAATTAGAAAAATGACAAAAAAAGGAAAATGACAATTATTAAGGGAAATTGGGGAAAACAGTTTGTTCTCACCTCTTCTTATTGACTCCCTTGGCTTCCTTTAAGTCCCAACTAAAATCCCATTTCCCAAAGGAAACCTTTCCCAACCCCACTTAATTCCAGTGCCTTCCCTCTCTCATTTATTTCCTATTTATCCTGTATATTGCTTGCTTATACATATTTGTTTGCTTGTCCCCCCCCCATTAAATTATTATCTCCTTGATGGAAGGGACTTTCTTTTGCCTCTTTTCATGTTCCCAGAATCTAGCACAGTGCCTGGCATATAGTAGGTGCTTGATATATATTTATTGACTGATATTAATGTACTCTTATTGGAGCTGTGATCTGGTCAAGCCATTCTGTAAATCAATTGAAACTATGTCCCCGTAGTCACTGAATTGTGTGTATTTTTTCACTCACAGTGATACCATTAATAGGCCTATACCCCTAATGGGACCAAAGAAAGAAGAAAAGAAGTTCCAAGTACAAAAAATATTTACATCATTTTTTTGTTCTAAAAAAGAACTGAAAATTAAGATGTCCATCAACTGATGAACCGCTGAACAAATTATGGTACAAGAATATACAGGTTTATTATTGGGCCATAAGAAATTACAAAGGAATTTATTTCCAATAGACCTGGTAATGCTTGTGTGAAGTGATGTTGAGTGACATGAGAAGAACAAAGAAAAGAATTTATACAATAACAACGCTGTAAAGATCAGCTATGAAAGAACTTTTGATCATTGCAATGACCAACTACAATTCCAGAGGAACGATGATAAAGTATCTCTACCTACCTCCTAACAGAGAGGTGATGGATTTGAGGTGCAGAATGGATACAAGAAATGTATTGATTTGTTCTCCTTGGGAAATTTTGTTTTTCTTTTTTAGTGTGTGTGTGTGTATGATGAAATGGGGGAACTATTCATAGAATTGTCAAGAAAAAGAAAAGAGGGTAATTCATTCAATCTTTTTTTTTTTTTAATGTGTGGAGGAATGCGCAGAAGCTCGGAGAAAACACAAGGTGGACATCTTTGAAAACTACATGTTGAATTTATTATATATTCATATAATCCTTCCCACAAATTTCAAGGGAGGAATTCAGTAGGTGTGTGGGAAAAGGGGATTCACTGGTAGTGCAGGAAGTTTGGGTCAAGAGAGGATGAGAGCTAGTGGCTATAAGAAATTTGGGCACAGGAAGAACAGAAGGGATGGCAGTGTGTGGAGTTGCTGTGACAAATACTTAGAATCAGAGTAGAAAGGGTTAAAGAAATAGGTGGGAAGGGAAGGGAAATTGAAGGGTATTTTTTCCCTCCTTACCTCTCTTCTCTCTCTTTTTAGGAAGAACTGAAAAAAAATCTCAATCATGTCCTATTTTTCTATAGATTGCCCTTAGTATTTTGTAAGCTTGATTCTCTTTTTTTAAATGAGTTCTTTCTCATTGTTTTACGGTCATTTTATTATTTGAGATCAGAGTGTGTATGGAGGGCCTCTTCCAAGCAGAAACTTAAAATCTGAACTCTGGAATCACTGTCATTTTTCCTGGAAAAAAAAAAAAGCCATTGGAGTGTTGTCCTGCTGAGACTGTGAGCTCAGTTCCCAGAGCAGGCCCTGAAGCTAAATTCTGCCTGAGGGATGGAAGGGAAAAAAGAGCTAAATATAATAGAGATTCATAGTTTCACATACAATCCCCTTTCCTCCTATTCTTTATAGAATAATTCTCATTTTGTTTGATTGTGCTAAGTTTAAAATAAAAATAAATAAAAATTTTAAGAATATTCTTGAATGGGGGCAGCTAGGTGGCACAGTGGATAAAGCACCAGCCCTGGATTCAGGAGGACCTGAGTTCAAATCTGGCCTCAGACACTTGACACCTACTAGCTGTATGACCCTGGGCAAGTTACTTAACCCTCATTGCTCTGCAAAAAAATATATATATTCTTGAAAATGAGTTATAAATATCCAGGAAAATTCTTCTCTAATCCCCCCTCCCCCCAAAAAAAGGTGTGGGAAGGCAAAAGGCTTCACATCCTAGAAGATCCTTCTTCTTCCTCCCCTTTTCCTATTAATGAATTCTTCCTGGAACCTCTAATTGGAGACCACAGGTCCTTTATTTCTCTCTCAGCTCCACTTTGGAGTTTCCAGATCTCACCATCATGTCTAAGCTGCCTCCTCACTCTGGAAGATCTTTTCACCTCTATTTTTCCCTTCTCCCTTTGGTAAATTTCTCCCCAAACACTTCCATTTTAAGGAAGGGTCTAGGCTATATATACTTGATTCCTCTCCTGGATCTGCTTCTGAATCTCTTGACTTCACCATCATGCCCCATGATGGGCTCCTTCTTTTTTACCCCAATTCCTATTCTGACTTTTATTCTCCCTTTTACATGAGATTTTCCTCAGTTAGCATGGAGACTGCTTGAGGGTAGAGACTGTCCTTCTCCATGCTTATATCTGTATTCCTATCATTTAGCTCAGTGCCTGACACTTGATAAGACCTTAATAAATACATGTTGACTTGTCTTGTTGTTGAAGGTCATTTTAGATAAATATTCCTTCCCCTTTCTATTGTGTCAGGTTTAAAAAAAAAAACTAGACATCTCTAAAATCTGGTGTATGCTGAACAGATGGGTAAAAAAAAGATGGGCTCTTACTGCTAGATGAGAGTGAAATTTCTAAGCCTCTTCAATTTATATACCTTTCCTACATTTATTTCAAGGTCACACATGCCTTTAGCTGAAAATGTTAAGGACAAGGATATTAATAGTTCACATTTGTATAACATTTGGCATTTTTTTCTCAATGTGCATTTGCTTTATAAATAGTCCTGAGATAAATGAATCAAATAGTGCCTCTTACTAAAAGCACAAAACAGAAAACAAAAACAAACAAAAAATCTCAGTGGCATACTTATAAAAGAAAGCTAAAATAAAATGTATTAATTATTTTTAAGGTCCCTGAATTGGTACACATGCATGAGTTAGACATAAGCTTTGTTTTTCTTTTTAAAGAGAAATAAGTAATCCTAGATCAAAAGATCATAGAATTCTATTTATTTATTAATTTATTTATCCATTCATTCAGTCATTTATTTATTTACTTGTTTATTTGTTTGTTTTTGAAGGGCAATGAGGGTTAAGTGACTTATCCAGGGTCACACAGCTAGTAAGTGTCAAGTGTCAAGTGTTTCAGGTCTTCCTAAATCCAAATCCGGTGTTTTATGTACTATGCTACCCAGCTGCCCCCATTTATTTTATTTTATTTTGTTTTAATTTTCTTTTTAATTTTCTTTTTCTTTTTTTGACTGCCTCTAAAAAAGCTTGTTTGATGAATACAATACCCCCACCCCCAATCCTCCAAATGTGTGTCTCTTCCTTAAATCCAGTTGGGCCAGGCTACTTTTCAGTTCATGTCTCTTCCGTAATCAAACTCTCCATTCCCCTCACACACTCCCATGGTCCTATGGATTCCATTTCCTCCTTTGGCACTCAATAAATTATGAAAGGTGACAATAAATTACTGGGGCATCTAGGTGGTTTAAGTGGATAGAGTGAATCAGGAAGACCTGAGTTCAAATTTTACCTCTGTTACTCACTAATGATTTACTATAGTAAGTGACTGGGCAAGTCACTTATAACCTGTGTCTGCCTCAGTTTCCCTATCTGTAAATGGGGATAATCATATCACTTACTGGGGGCAACTAGGTGGCACAGTGGATAAAGCACTACCCCTGGATTCAGGAGTTCAAATCCGACCTCAGATTCTTGACACTAGCTGTGTAACCCTGGGCAAGTCACTTAACCCTCATTGCCCCTCAAATAAATCAGTAAAAAAAATAATAATATCACTTACAACCCAGGGTTGTTTTGAAGATCAAATGAAATTATTGTAAAGCACTTAGTACAGTGTTTGGCACATATTAAGTGCTATATAAATGTTAGTTATTATTATTATATTCAGGTTAGGGGGGTACATCTATTGGAAGCCAAAAATTCCCTAGTACTGCCATAAGAGGAGGAGGAGGAGGAAACTCCAGTCACTTCTGCTGTAGCATTTTGGAGAACTAAACAATAAAATTTCGCAATTTAAAAAACTGAATATATACTAGGATATTGTTCAATTCTTTATTTTATATAATTTACCTTCTAGTAGCCAACTCTTGACACTGATGAATATGGGAATAATAATGAAAAAAAACACTTTTAAGGAGCAAAACAACCAATCTGGGTTTTAAACTTAGATCCTATAAGACCCAAGCCCTTTCCACTGTACCATGCCCCATAAGGCTTTCAACGAAGAGAAAGTTGAAATAGGAGAAAGTCTCTTCTCTAGGACATAGCTGTCCTATATTTAATTTGCAACAATAATGATAGTTAAGCAATCAACCATAATTTATATTAATTAGCTAGCACTTACAAAGCTCTTTAAGGTTTTTCAAGGGTTTTAAAAATATTATCTCATTCGATCATCACAACAAACCTGGGAGTTGGTTACTATCATCATCTCCATTTTACAAATGAGGAAACTGTGGGAGGTAGAGGTTAAGTGACTTGTGGAGGGTCATACAGTTAGTGAATGTCTGAGTCAGGTCTTCCTGATTACAGACCCAGAGCTCTATTCATTTCACCAGTCTAGCCACTCCTATGTGATTTACTGAGTATTTACTATGTGGCAGACACTTTGCTAGATCTTGGGATTGCAAACACAAAAATGAAACCATCCCTACCCCCTCAAAGTGATTATATTCTAATGGGGAGGGGGACCAGCATGCATACACACATACACACACACACACACACATACACATATATGATGTTTATATATACACAAATGTGTATATATTATATATACATGTGTAAGTATGTATATGTATGTATATATATACATATATATGTACAAAATAATAATAAGGTCTTAGTTTTGTTTGGAGGAGAGTAGGAAGGCACTCAACGGCCTTTCAGAACATCAGGAATGTCTTCATCTAGGTGATACTTGACATAAGCTTTGAGCAAAACAAGGGCTTCTAAGAGGCAGAGATAAGGAGAAAGAGTCTTCTGAAATAGGGGATGTTCTGTGCACACTTATAGTTGGCATTTATATAGTGCTTGAAATGTATTTTTACATACATCATATCAAGTATTCCCATCATACTTCTGTGAAGTGGGTAATTGTGATAGGACAGGGTTCCCCCAGTTTTCACAATAGAGAATAGTTTTCCACAATGGGGATTAGTTGTCCCTAAAAGACAACAAAGTTGTCCCCTGATTGGCTCCTATCACCCTTGATTAAGTTTCCTATTTACCTCAAGGCATGAATGGGGACCCATCCAATTTGGTGGATGTCTGAAGACAACACCCTGTTTCCATACAGATGTAAGAGAGATCTAATTGATAGAAGTGAAGTATTATTCTATCCCTATTGCATATCCTTACTGGATTAGGCCAAAGGAAATCTATCTTTGTTAACTGTTCAATAATTTATGAGTGCCTCATTTCATCCTGACATCAAACCTGAACTAGCAGGTTGCTTATGTTAGTGTCAGCCCTCAAGGTGGGTAATAAGAGTAATAATAATACCTAATTGGCATTATTACCTTCATTTTATAGATGGGGAAACTGATGCACAGAAAGTTCAAATAACTTGTCCCAAATTCAAATGATTACTAAGTGACAGACCTGAGATTCACACCCAGCTCTTTGGACCCTAAATTTATTGCTCTCTCTTCCATGTTATGTATGTCTCTGTGTTAGAGATGAAAATAAATAATACTCCAATAATCCCCTCCTATGGGATATTTGGGATAACTATTTAGGCAGGAGCTGTGTCCCTTTGAAGCATCTCTATTCTTTTCTTGTCACTCTTGTATGCACTAACTAGTCCATCTTACTAAGGGAATGCTAACTAACTCTTGAAAAGTGCCCATCTATGCAATTGGAGATTGTGTGAAGGTGAGTTCTTATCAGAAGATATGGACCCATTTGAGAATGCTCAGGACTTCTCTCTTTACTCAATTAATTCCATTTTTACATATCCAATACCTATTTCTAGGGCCCATTAGTACATAATTCCAGCATGTGACTCTAAATGCCAATGGATTATGGTCCAAGCTAGCAATACCTGAACATATGTCTTACATAGAAGCAATGTGGAATAAATACTTGCTTGACTAGGAGTCCAAATTTGCCTTTGAGAGTTACTAGCTGCTTCACACTACCTAGACAAGTCACTTAATACTTCTGAGTCTGTGCACATGTATAACCTATATCAAATTGCTTGCCTTCTCAATGAAGGTGGGGTGGGAAGAAAGGAAGGAAGAGAATTTGGAACTAAAACCTAAAAAAGCTCCAAAAGTTTTAAATTGTTTTTACATGTAATTGGGGAAAAATAAAATGTCAAATAAATATATTTTAATACTTCTGAGTCTGTTTTCTCAATTGTGAAATGCAGATAATAATAGAACCTCTCTCAGAGTGCTATTGCAAGGATCAAATGAATATGCAAAGCATTTTGCAAAATTTAAAGAGCTACATAAATGCAAACTATTTTTTCTTGCTTCATGGTGATTATATATCATGAAAACTAACCTAGAGAAAATGAGATTTTTATTCCGATTAGCAAGGGGACATACAACTTGTCAACAAATACTATGACAAACTATTCCTTAACAGTTTTCTTAAAGTGTTCATTTTAAACATATGACTGAAATCTGATTTCAGATAATAGAAATCCAAAACTAATTCTAATTAAGTTTTTAGATAAAGATTACATTTTATACTCTTTTTATATCCCTGAGAAGTACAATAGTAATTATTCTATTGCAATTAAAGTATATTTAGTAAGTAATTTAAATTCCACCACATTCTTGAGTAAAACTGCATATGTTTATTCTAATTCTAATTAAATTATAGTTTTTTAAACTATAGTAAAAGGAAGACAATAGTGCTACTTGACCTACTAGATCTGGTAACTAAATCTCAGAACAGAGAAAAAAATCTGAACTCCAATGTTCACCTTTAACCATTATACTTCTCTTTCTGTATCACAAGAACATGTCATTACCATCTATTCTAACATAAAAACAAAATGTTCTGTTATTTATTTCTCAATGGTAGCATTTTTATTTTTCAAATGTTTTAGCATGTTAGTATTATGAGATGTTCATAACTGTCCATCTTGGTGGTGTCATAGTTAAAGTCTTAAGCACTTTAGTTGAGTGAATAAGGGTGTGGAAGAACATACTGCTCTATCATTTAACTTCATAATATAAAAATATTCTCTAAATGCATCTCAGCATTAAGGGAGTGAATATTTATTGTAAAGTAGTTGATAATTGACCAACCCACCAAAACTAAAAGCCCAGACTGTAATAAGTAGATGGTAATAAGATGTCATTTTAACTTTAAAGATACCTATACACTCTGATCTATTTATGAGGGATGAACACCTTTTTCTGATTGAATCAAGAAGGGATTCAAACCTTGCAATATCCCCAATTACAATTTGTCCTTCACAAATACTACAAGTTTGTCGAACTACTATGTACTCTATTCATAAGCCCACTCTTCCTATGGTTTTCATATATATTTGTGGGAGAGTGTGCTTCAGATTTGGGAGGGGGGGATGTATTGTAGCTACAGTTTTACAACAGCATTTTAGTAAACAACCTTGCTGAGAGCCATTTTTTGTACTGGATGATTGTTAACAGCACACCAGTAGGAGCTCATGAGCTATAACACCCACATGGTTACCCCTAAAACCTCAAGTAGCAGTCAACCAATAAATTCCCAAGATAAATGTTCAAATGAAAATTGAGGTAGTGGCCCCTAATGTAGCCACTTCATTCCAAACTGACACTTTAATTGAAGAGTATCCAATATGATTGCCTCTGTCTCACCTCACCTGGGCTCCTCTCTGCCCTGACCTGAAGGAGCCTACTTTCTAATTAGAGAAGAGGAAACATATAGGGCAGGGGTTGAAAGGATAAGAAGGAAAATAAATAGGATAGAAACCAAAAAGAGGAATTCTTCCTCTTGTTCCTCCTTCTGAAATTACAATGAGTAGAGAACTTATAAAAGACTCAGCTTTCCAAATAGGATTAAAAAAAAAATAGCTGGAGTGGCTTGTCTGCTTCTTAAACCTGATGGTATAGTTAATTACTGTCCTATTTCATCTAGTGCCATCTAGTGCCGGTCAACTTTCTTTAAATGGTAATAGAAAATTGAAAATAATGAATTGTAGCTCAGATTTGAGGCACTGAAAATGAATTCCAGATCAAGTGATATTGAACCTTGACCTTAATTATATTGATTATTGAATAGAAGGAGGAAATTCCCTAAGGAAAAACCTCCCCATTTCTTTCTGCATGTGTATCAATTCAAAGATGTAGGAAGTTTCCTAGAGGGTGATATTTCTGGCAAAGCCATGTGACAAGAAGACATCTGAAGATCAAAGATGCCCACAGGCTACACAGACAAGATCATTCATGTAGGGAAAAAATAAAAATAAAACAAGTGAGCTTACACTGGAAAGTAAGCAAACCCCATTACTGCCTTAAGCACTTCTTAGCTAAAGGGAATGTTTGTTGACATGGAAAAGAAAAACTGAAATAACATTAACCTATTTCAATTCTTTCACCAGGGGAGTATGAGGCACAGCATATGTTTTCCAAAATGGAGAATGCTGCTCAAGGCCATTCCCAATAGAACATCATTATCCTTCATGACCAGCATTTTTATGGTACCAGGTCAAAATAAGCATTCATCACAGGACCTGGAGTCAGGAAGACCTAGGTTCAAATGCCACTTCAGACACTTGTAGACTGGGTGACCTGGGCAGTCAGGCAGTACCTACTATGTGCTAGACACTGTCACAGGTGCTGGTAATACAAATGAAAAAAAAAAATGAAACACAACTTCTGTGCCTCAGTTTGCTAATTTGTAACCTGAGATTTGACTTAATGTCCTAGAAAATCTCTTCTGGGGGGCAGCTAGGTGGCATGGTGGATAAAGCACTGGCCCTGGATTCAGGAGGACCCGAGTTCAAATCCGGCCTCAGACACTTAACACTTACTAGCTGTGTGGCCCTGGACAAGTCACTTAACCCTCATTTCCCTGTAAGAGAGAAAGAAAGGAAGGAAGGAAGAAAGAAAGAAAGTCTCTTCCAACTCTAAATTATAACACTTTTTTTAAGGCCAGACCTATGATTTCATCAATACAGGGAGCTTGCAGTGAGAAAATTCACTCTATGTAGTTCTGCAGTTTCTAAGATGGTGTTCTCCAAAGTGGTGAACATGACTCTAAGATTTTGTGTTATAAACCAATTAGAGGGTGGATACACAGGTTACATTTCACCTTCCCTGCTATTGATATTCTTGGGACTGCCCTCCAACTCCATGACGCCTATCCCTCTTCCATTATCACCCAATATTTCCCTACTACCCTCCTCACTCTACTGTGCAAACTTTCACCTTCTCTTCTGAAGCTGTCTTTCTATGCCGTCATCTCACTGCCCCTCCTTCCCCAATCACTTTGTAGTTGTGGCAGGCAACCCTCAGAGGGCAGGCTCTGGGCTCAGGGTAAGTGACTGGTGAATAAAGTTAACTCCCCCCTTTCCAATTTGGACAGTGCAGCAAGAGGCTTTTCCCTTATATAGCATTCTACAATTTGCCATTCCTGGTTCCACTGACCTCTGGGGTGCTTGGGGGACTGCTTCTGGTCATGCAGGGGCATATAGCTGACCAGACTTTGTATTTTACCATAACATGGTAAATTCTGAGTAATTCCTTGGTTGTTCCCTCTTCTGCTGTAGAATTGAAGGCACACTGAGCTTTGTCAGTTAATAGAACAGAGACCGCCTGGCTGGGCCTCTTAGTTGTAATTCTTCTGTGTGTCAAAGAGGTGAAAAGAGATTATCATACAATAAAGATAGAGAGAAAGCTAATATTAAGTAGTGTCAAGTGTCAAATTGCAAGGGATTGAGGACTAAGGTTGGAAGGTAGTTGCGGAAATATGTAATGCAGGTAGATGACTCTAGTTTGACTCTCAAGAAGAAAATGGCAAGAGTGCATGTCACTGTCTCTATGTTTTATGAAGGAAGCTGGTGTTGGGGAAAGGTAGTTCTTGTTCTCCCCTGGAGTCAGCTGGAAGAATTTTCCCTTGGACCCTTGACTGCCTTTTCTCCTTTTTTTTTTCTGGAGTAAGTTGCAAAACCTGGTTTTCAAGATGGACAAATCCAGGCTTTGGAAGTGACCTTGTGAGTTCAAAAGGACAAAAGGTCTAAAATATTGTACCAGTAGCTACAAGTTGAATTACTAAATCTTGTTCTGTTAATGCATACTTGGATGTTTTTATGTTTAACAACGTGTGTGTGTGTGTGTGTGTGTGTGTGTGTGTGTGTGTGAAGAACTAAATTACCTGTCTCATACAGTTTGGTTGTGATCTTCATCAAAGATCTCATTATATACTTTCTCCCTAAACTCATCCTTCTTCCAATATTCCCTATTACTATCAAGGCTGTCAACAACCTTACAGTCACTCAGATTCACAACCTAGGTATCATCCTTGATTCTTCCCTCTCCCTCACCATCATAGCCAATTAGCGGACAAATCGTGCTCTTACTCCCCCCTGAAACATAATTCACACATGTCCCCTTCTGTTCACTCAAATAGCCACTAACCTAGTTCAGACCCTCATCAACTCTAGCCCATACTAGTGTAATAGTGTCTAACTGGCTTCATTGCCTCCAATCTCAATGAACTCCAATTCATCCTCCATGCAATTGCCAAAGTGATTTTCCTAAAGTATACATCCCATAAGCCCTAGTCAAAAAAACTTCAGTGTCTCTCTACTGACTACAGAATCAAGTTTTATATCATTTTGATTTAATCCTTTTTTAATTTCTATTTTATAAGGTATATAATATACACAATTATTATACAATAGTGCTTCTGGCTTTATTTCTATCTATATGACCACTCCTTCTGAACATGCAGACAATTTATAAATAAGTAAATACAGGGTGTCCTAAAAGTCTAAGTGAGCTGTTGTTTCAATCAGTTTGTAGTTAAAACTGCACCAAGACTTTTGGGACACCTTGTATATACATTTTGGGAGTATATGCCTGAAAATTTTTAACTGGTACGGTATGTGATTTTTAAAAAATGGGGGCCCACTGTTTTAGGACCCTGAGACATTAGGGAACTTGCTCAAAGTCACAAAGCTAATGTATGTAGAAAGCTTTTTTCCACTAAACCATGCTGCTTCTCCATAGGGTAGATAATAAGGGAGAAAGATATTACAAAATGGCCACATATAGCCTGAAGAAGGTATATATAAAGAGAAATTAGGAGTCCCTCAGTATGGTGTAGTTGAAAAGGTTTGGAGCCAGAATACTTGGATTTGTGTCTCAGCACCATCATTTACAAGCTATGTCTTAGTTTTTCTATCTGTAAATGGGGTTAATAATACCTACCCTGATGGTCTAATTAAGATTATATAAGAATATTGCCCACAAACACCATCCAAATCAAATGTAGAGAGTTTTAATGTAGAAAGAAGGATATCAGTAGAGATGAACAGTTATTTAAAAGAGAGAAAATCTAAGAAGAGGGATGTGTGTGTGTGTGTGTGTGTGTGTGTGTGTGTGTGTGTGTGTGGAGAGAGAGAGAGAGAGAGAGAGAGAGAGAGAGAGAGAGAGGGAGAGAGAGGGAGAGGGGGAGGGAGGGAAGGAGGGGGGGAGATGGAGAAAAAGGAAAGAGAGAGAGGGAGAGAGAGATGATACATTTTGTTGTTCAGTTGTTCAGTCATAGCCAACTCTTTGTGATTCCATCGATCATATAATATGTCACGACCTTCTATTCTCTACTGTCTCCCAAAATCTATCCAAGCTCATGTTCATTGCTTTCATGACAACTATATATCCATCTCATCCCCCTGCCATCTCCTTCTTCTTTGCCTTCAGTCCTTCCAACATCAGGCTCTTTTCCCATAAGCCCTGTCTTCTCAATATGTGGCCAAAGTATTTAAGCTCCAGCTTCAGTATCTGTCCTTCCAATGAGTAGCATGAAGTATTTCTTTAAGTATTGACTAATGTGATTCTCCTAGCTGTCCAAGGACTCTTTTCTCCAGCACCACCATTTTGAAAGCACTGATTCTGCGATACTCAGCTTTCCTTATGGTCTAATTCTCACAGCCACATATTACTACTGGAGAAAAAAAATACTTTTCACTATAAAGGCCTTTTGTTGGCAAAGATGTTTCTACTTTTTAGTATGCTGTCAGCATTTTCTTCTTAGTTCACATATTGCTGAGCCTAACTTGTAGAATCTTAAGCAGAATCTTGTTGGTATGTTGGCAGGCAAGATGAACTCAGTTGTTTGATAATTTGAGCATTCTTTGTCTTTACCCTTCTTTAGGATTAGGGACATAAATTGATCTTTTAAAATCCCATTGGCCACTTGTGTTTTCCAAATTTCCTGGCATATTAAGTACAGCACTTTAACAGCATCATCTTTTAGGATTTTAAATAGCTCAGCTGGAATTCCATCCCCTCTACTAGCTTTATTTTTAGTAATGCTTCTACAGCTCACTCGACTTCATTCCTAGGATGTATGGCTCTAGATCAGTACACCACTCCATCATGGTTATCTGTGACATTAAGATCCTTCTTGTATAGTTCTGTATATTCTTGTCACCCCTTTTTAATCTCTTCTATTTCTGTTTAGTCTCTACCAGTTTTGTCTTTATTATGCCCATTTTTGCATGAATGTTCCCTTGATATATCCAATTTTCTTGAAGAGATTTCTTGCCTTTCCAATTCTATTGTTTTATTTCTTTGTGTTGCTCATTTAGAAAGCCTTTTTTCACCTCGCTATTCTCTGGAATTCTGTATTCAGTTGGGTATATCTTTTCTACTCTCCTTTCTCTTGTGCTTTCCTTCTTTTCTCAGCAATTTGTAAAGCTTTATCAGACAGTCATTTTGATTTCTTGCTCTTTCCTTTTCTGTTGGAATTTGTTTTTGTTGTTTGTTTCTGCCTCCTGTACAATATTGTCAATCTCTGTCCATAGTTCTACCAGGCATTCTATCTACCAGACCTAATTCCTTAAATTTATTCATTCCCTTTACTTCATATTCATAAGGGAATTATTTGGTTATACCTATGTTGTTTGATGGGTTCCCCCTATTTTCTTAAATTTAATCTGAATTTTGCAATAAGAAGCTCATGATCTGAGTCATCATTGCTTCCAGGTTTTGTTTTAACTGAACATATAGAGCTTCTCTACCTTTGGCTGTAAAGTATATGATCAATCTAATTTCTATCTTGACCATCTGGTGATGTCAGTGTGTAGAGTCACCTTTTGGGTTGTTGAAAAAGAGTGTTTACTATGACCAGCGAAATTATATTGATTAAACTGTATTTTGTTCTTATTTTCCCTGCTTCATTTTGTATTCTAAGGCTAAACTTGCTTGTTATTCCAATGATCTTTTCATTTCCTACTTTAGCAATCCAATACCCTATATGAATGTGACTCTCTTTTGGTGTTATTTCTCAAGAATGTTATAGGCCTTCATAAACCATTCAACTTTGGCCCCAATAACCTGGAGTTACTTGTAGTTGTCTGCCTCTCTTTCCTCAATAGCATGTTGAACACCTTCCAACATGAGGGGCTCACCTTCTGATGTCATCTCTTTTATCATTTTAGTACTATTTATAGAGTTTTGCTGGCAAAGATACTGGAGTAGTCTTCGCATTTCCTTCTCAAGTGCCTCACCTTTCGTCAGAACTTTTCACTATGACCTATCCTTCTTGTTAACCCTCCATACCACCGCTCATAGTTTCACTGAGTAAATGCAAGCCCCTCTACCATGACAAGGCAATGATCTAGGATGGGAGAGAATAAGATCGAATATAGCTATAATCTCTCTCTCCCCCCTAGATATATCTATGTCTAATTTATCTATTCGTCTATCTATTTATCTATGTATCAATTCTAAGAAAGGAAGAAAGATCCCAAAAGAATTGGAGGGATCAAGGAGGAGAGAAGTTTTAGCTAGGAGGGACTACCTTTATACACCCACATACACATATACACTCCCCACATATATACATGTGTACATATATGTGTATATATGTACATATGCACATATGTAATAAATATATACACACCATAGATATCAAATGTTTAAAAATGCATACTAAGGGTAATAGCTCATAAGATCATAGATTTAGAGATGAAATGGAATTTTACAAAACATCAGGTCCCAACACTCTATTTTACAAAATGAGGAAGACTAAGGCAAGGAGGTGCTAAGTGACTTAATAGGCTCATAAAATGACTTAATATTTGAGGCAGGATTTGAAACTGTAGTTTTATGAATCCAAGTCAAGCCCTTTATCCATTATATACCCTAGCACCTAGATGAGACTATATTAATGGAAGGAATAACATTTAATCTTACAGATATCACTTAATCTTGTTGGGAAGTGATTCATGATTGGAAGATGGCTATAGAAGGATATGACATTCAAAAGGAAGAGATAGCAGGTAGAAAAGTAGCACTGTGCATTAAGATAATGTATTCCTCTGAGGAAATACAAGAATAATAATTTACATAGACCTTTAAGGTTTACAAAATACTTTAATTCATTATTTCATTTGATCATCACAAGCAACCTGGGAGGCAAAGTCATATTATGGTGCTTATTTTGCAAATAATAATAATAATAATAATAATAATAATAATAATAATAATAACCAGCATCTATATAGCACTTTAAGGCTTTCAAAGTCCTAGTTAACTGAGAATGAGAGAGATTTAAGTGATTTGCCCATGGTCACACATTTAATTAAGTGTCTGAGTCAGCATTCGAATTCAGGTCTTCCTGCCTCCTAGTCCTAGATTCTATATACTGTGGTACCACCTAGATAAAGAAGGTAAATTTTAGAGAGGTTAAATGCCTTGCCCATGTTTACTACATAAGGAGTATCTATAAGAGGTAAGATTCAAATAATGTCTTTTCCTGCCTCCTGATTCAGTGCTCCGTCCATGACATGGTGCTAACTCTAATGAACCAGATATAGGGAACATGGTGGAGTACATTTTGGAGAGAGTCAATAGTGTGAGAAACAGAAAGGATATTGCGATGGGAACTAATGTGAGACTAAAATTCAGGGCGGAGATTAGGACTGGTTCTATAGATTTGGGAATCATGTGCAAGGAGGGGGTATTTGAACCCAAAGGAATTGATGACCAAAAGAAAAAAGAGTGTAGAAAGAACAGAAAAGGGGTTCTCACAGCAGAATCTTAGGGAACAGGTTTAGTAGAGATGGGTAGCGATGTGGCACAGTGGATAGAGTACTAGGCATAGACTCAGGAAAACTGGACTTCAAATACAGCCTCCAACACTTACTAGCTGTGTGACCCTGGGCAAGTCACTTAACCTCTGTCTGCCTCAGTTTCCTCACGTGTAAAAAGAGGATAATAATAGTACCTACCTTACAGGGCTCTTGTGAAAATTAAATGAGATAATAATTATAAAGCGCCTAGCACATAGTAAGTTTGAAATAGATGATTGGACCCTTTTTTACCCCAATCAGTATTAATCAGCTAGTGATTTCTAGAGGTAGTACTATTGGTAATTATATTATACTTGCTATCAATATACATTTAGTCAATCAATTAATATATTTTACTTATCAATATCAGGAATAATCAATAGAAATATGTTATTTCTTATAAAAGACCCCAACTTCCTTATAAAAAGAATCAAACCTTTTATGTAAAAGTTCCAAACTGTATATTGCATAATCAGCAGTCACTTACTAAGAAGTTTGCTTGCTTAATCATAGGAAGCTAACTAGAGGATCTCCACCCTTTCTTCATGCTGAGCAGGGAACCAAACCCAAATGAAAAAATGTGACTCATAACATGGAAAGTCCCCCAGTCATTTCATTGCCCCTTCCACCCTTCATTATCCCCTTATTGCCCAACATGGGGAGATGTCTATGAGTATTTGGCCAATAAGTGACCCTGTTTGCTGGCTTGTGACATGCTTTTCTACTAGTCCAATGGCCCATGTAGATGTTTGACATCCATTTATCAGCCCAGCCCATGAGTCTGCTCATGCAACTTTGGTAGGACCTCCTGAAAGGTCAAGATAGGTCTGTCAAGGTCTGTTCATTAGCCCATTCATCAACCAATGGGATTCTGTATTTTGTGCTAGACCTCCTGGAGGGTAGGACAAGATTTATCCACCAATAAGAATATTTTTGGTCTTAGTCTGCTATTTTTATTAATAGTTTGCTCCACTTCTATTGTCTGGGTATCAAGCATTATAAAACTAAGGCCCTGGAGGTAGGGGACATCTCAGATCATGAGGAAGATCTGAGGTTCACTCCATTAAAGGGAGCTATAGACGCTTTAATAATGTGCTATTGGCTTGGGTCTCTACCCCAGTGGTTTTCTTGCAGATTGGACAGTTTTGAAATCCCTGCAAGTGATATGTAAATGTGAGCTATTATTATTAGTCTTTTAAGGCAACAAGCATTTGTAATAGAATGATGAATCAATTACGGGAAGCTGAGAAAAGGCTACCAGATAAGAACCAAAGCAAGCATATCATGAGTCTAGGAGAAGGGGGTGGTTAATAGTGTCCAAAACGTATAGAGGTCAAATACAATAAGGACCATGAAAAAGCCATTGGAATGAGATCATTGGTCATATTAGGTAGTATAGTGGGATAGAGCACTGACCTTAAAATTGGGAAGACTGGATTAAAATCATTCCTCAAACTCTGGTCAAGTCACTTAAATGTCTTAGCCTCAGTGTCCTCATCTGAAAAATGGAGGAAAAAAAATGGGGATAGTAATAGCACCTACTTCATGGGTTCCTGTGGAATATGAGATAATATGTTCCAAATGGTTTTGCAAAACTATATAAATCTTGGCTATAATCATCTTATTATCATTGGAACGAGCTTCTTCGGTCAAATGGTTGAGTCCGAAGCAAAGGGACTAAGAAGTAATGCCATTTAGAATGGTTGAAGAAATCAAAGCAACACATACATGCACATATGTATGTGCAGATATAGATATATAGATATTGAAAGAGTTAAGGAATATAGGAATACAGAATGACAATTTGAGAGACAACCAGGGTCAAGGGTTTTGGGGTTTTTTTTCTTTTTAAATGGGAGAGAACTTAGCATAATTTTAGGAGATAGGAGTTAATTAGGGGAGACAGAGAAACAGAGACAGAGACATAGATCCCAAAAGAAATGGAAGGGAATCAAGAGCACAGGAGGCGCTGGCTTTGGACAGGAGGGACTACCTTTTTATTACTAAAGAAAAAGACAATAAGGGATGCTCAAGAAGGTTTTAAGGTGTGGAAAAGGGAAATAGAGGGAACATGCCAGGATGGCCGACAAGGATTTAAAATTCTCTGGTAAAATTCTCTCTTAAGAGCAAGAGAGGGGCAGCTAGGTGGCACAATAGATAAAGCACTGGCCCTGGATTAAGGAGGACCTGAGTTCAAATCTGGCCTTAGACACTTAACACTTACTAGCTGTGTGGCCCTGGGCAAGTCACTTAACCCTCATGCCCCTCCAAAAAAAAAAAGAGCAAGAGAGAGAAGGAAAGTGTGGTATAAAACTTCTGAGAAAACATAAGATGTTTTGGAATGACTAAATAGTGTGGAGAGAATGATAGAGACAGTCAGAGAATAAAAAGGTTTTGGTGTAGTATTGGACACCTATTTGAGAATAGATGACAAGCATGTAGTGAACCTTGTCTGTGTTGTTAGATTCTCCAGGAATATTCAGCATTATGCAAGAAGTAACAAAAAAAAAAAGGTAGATGGTTGGTATGTGACAAAGCATGACTGATGAAAGTACAAGAAGACAAATTCCATGGCATCTGTTTATGGTTCACTTCAGGACTGTGAAGAGGAGAAACTGAGGTAAGATTAGGGGTGATAGACTTGGAGAAGAAGAAAAGGTGAAGAGATTTGAGGATGAAAAATAGGTTTAGGAAGACTAAGGTAA